>NW_022631005.1:24307794-24907794 GCF_010015895.1 Lontra canadensis
CTGCTGGGTATTTACCCTAAAGATACAAACGTAGTGATCCGAAGGGGCACGTGCACCTGAATGTTTAAAGCAGCAATGTCTACAATAGCCAAACTATGGAAAGAACCTAGATGTCCATCAACAGACGAATGGATAAAGAAGTTGTGGTATATATACACAATGGAATACTATGCAGCCATCAAAAGAAATGAAATCTTGCCATTTGCGACGACGTGGATGGAACTAGAGGGTATCATGCTTAGCGAAATAAGTCAATCAGAGAAAGACAACTATCATATGATCTCCCTGATATGAGGGAGAGGAGATGCAACATGGGGGGTTAAGGGGGTAAGAGAAGAGTAAATGAAGCAAGATGGGATTGGGAAGGAGATAAACCATAAGTGACTCTTAATCTCACAAAACAAACTGAGGGTTGCTGGGGGGAGGTGTGTTGGGAAAGGGGGGTTGGGGTTATGGACATTGGGGAGGGTATGTGCTATGGTGAGTGCTGTGAAGTGTGTAAACCTGGCGATTCACAGACCTGTACCCCTGGGGGAAAAAATATATGTTTATAAAAAATAAAATGAAAACGAAGAAAAAAAAAAGAAAAAAAAAAAGGCAATTCTAACACTTCCTTTGGTGGTGCATAGACAAAAATTAGGTTATATGACCCCTGCACAATGACACATACATGCCTGAATTATTTTCCATGCTAAGGATTTCAGGGTACCCAAATATTGTCCTGTAGACTACTTATTGTGTAAGGGATAAATGAAGCAATCAAGTAACCAGCCAAAAAATCAAAAACATTTCTGCCCATCATTGCCATAAGTGAATGACAGAAAGAATGATGTAATTTTTTGTCCAAACTAGGAAGAGAGAAAGAGGGCACATTATTTTTCACAGGGCAACAGGTGTAAACTGGTACTTGTGGTCCCATAGTTATCACTAAGAGCAAATGGTAAGGTAGGAAGTAAAAGGAAGAGCTCATTTATTTCCACAAGAAATTAAATGAAATGAAGAGTAAACACTTACTGCACCTGAAACAGTAAGTTTACCTTTCTTAAAGCTGAATTTGTCCCAGCCAGACAAGTTTAGTTTACTAGACACACTTGGCTTTAAAAAGATACTTGCTATAAGGAGTAAGGTAGGGATAAAAAGGTGAAAACACATAGCCAACTTAAAATCTCAACTGATCAGCTGTTAAAGTCATCTCATGAACCTGACCGTGTAAATAAACCTGAACTGGTAGGTTTTTTAAAACTAAGGAGATGAAATTTTTCAGAAGATAAGAAGAATAAGAAGCATCTTTCAGAAGGTAAGTGATCTCCCAATTTTCAATAAATGGTGTAAAGGTTGGTAAATTTGAGGTCCCTAGCAAAAGTCTAAACTGAATTATTAGAAGAAAAGCAACTAAAAAAGAAGAAAACAACACATGATCTCTAATGACTAAGAACTAGGATGGAAGAGGATATAATAATCACCATAGGTTTTTTTTTTTTTTTTTAAAGATTTTATTTATTTATTTGACAGGAGAGAGAGAGCACAAGTAGGCAGAGGCAGGCAGAGAGAAAGGGAGAAGCAGGCTCCCTGCTGAGCAGAGAGCCCGATACAGGGCTCTATCCTAGGACCCTGAGACCATGACCTGAGCCGAAGGCAGAGGCTTTATCCAGTGAGCCATCCAGGAGCTCCATAACCATAGTTTTTGATAGAGCTACTTTTTGTTACTATACTACAGACTATATGCTTTATGATTCCAAAAAAGTTAATTACCAAATACGCTATGAAGCTTTAGGGATAATGCTCAAAGATGGCTAGAAAGAGCAAATGTAAATGTTAATACTCACTTTTGGACTAAGTGCTTAAAGCTCACAAACCTTGAAGATCTGTTATCTCAGTGTCTCCCTAACCCTCGATATCCATATGTCTTATTCCCACAAACAGCCTAAATTAGCCATCCTCTGCAAAGAGACAGAGAGAAAGAAAACTAGTAAAAGATGGATTTCATTATAAACACTTCAGTATGACCATACAGTGTCTGATGGCCCACTTCTCTTTAAAATGAAATATCCCCAATTTCTTTAATCATTTTCTCTGAGCTATGGTTTCTAGACTTTTGGTCTAGCCATCCTAGTGACCATTCTTCTACACTAACTTTGTCAATTTTTCCTTTAGAACTTGGTTGCCTTGAATTGAATAGATGTGGCTACACTGGTTGTCAATACAGTAGAAAGATATCTGCACTTAAAAAAAAAAAAACAAGGTTACAATTGGATTAATTTTTCAATTGTCATTTTGCTGCTTTATACTAAGTTTACATTTTTTCCTCATGAACTGAGTCTAATTGTCTTACCACGTATGCAGCTTTTTCCTAAATTTAAGTGCAACTTATTACTTTCTAGTTTATATAATTTTATTCTGAGTTTAATTTTTAAAAATAATGTTTTATTCTGTTTTCAGAATTATCACTACAGGAGAGATCTGAAGACTATCATATGATAATAAGAAGCTGCCATAAAGTATAAACTTAAACCAGAGGCACAAGTGGAACCAACAAAATGGAATTAAGGATTTGGCTTACTAAAAAGAGAAAAGTTTCTAACATCTGGAGTGGAATTTTATGGAACAGGCCTTTTCACAGAATGTATAATATGGAGATTCCTGATGTCAGAAGCATTCTTCAGGAATCTGGTAGGGTGAGGGACTCAGATGAGATCACCTGTATCTTAGTCAGGTTATGTTGTAATAATTAACACCCACAACTCATGGGATTAACACAAAAACTTCTGTTTCACTTGCACCATATGATACCAGTCAGGTGACTCTCTAGTATAGACGTCAGGGCCTGCTGCCCATTTCGTATGTCCCTTGAGCTAACATGGTTTCTTTCATTTTTAAAGATTTGTGAAAACAATACAAAACTAAAGACAAAAAACAATGCGTGACAGGAATGACACATAGTCTGCAAAACCTAAAATATTCACTATCTGCCCTTCATGTGGTGATTCGAAGATTCATGCTCCTTCCACCTGTGATTTCTTGGTTCCTTCTCTAAGTGTCTCTGCCATGACAACACCTACCCTCCATGACAATCTCTTCTGCTCACCCTTCAGGACTCAGGTGGCACCACTTAACTGCAACGGGGCTGGGAAATGTATTGTGCCTGATGTCCAAGAAAGCAGAATAGTGGTAGGGGAAAGCACTGCCAAGTCTCTACCACAATCTGCATATTTCATTTTAACTCAAAGATTCCATGGTTCTAAATACTTCAACTATAATTTTCATTTTTAGTATAAATCTTAATGAAATAGTTTTAAAACTGACTTAGAAAGAAATGTATCATAATACTGCAGCTGGTGATAAAGTAAAAATGCTTTATGTTTGAGTTATAACTAAGACAAAGGAACCTAAATATCATCTGCGGGATGTCTGGATTCAATTCTTTAGATTACACAGCCTTCAATTTTTAGTATGCCCATAATGTTCCTAATGAATCATAAAAACCTGAAATTTTGAACATTAAATGATTTAGAACAGAATAATTCATAGGTCTTACAAAAAAATATGTACATGTACTAACTTCATAAATAAAAATAAATCAAATAAAAATAAAGCAAATAAATCCCATCACCGCAGGGAAAACTTGGTAATTTGGTCATTTCAAAATCTCAACACTTTCCACTGAAGTGATTTAGTAAGTTATGGAACAGCTGCAAGCTGAATTATACATGATGATAGCAAAATATTTTATAGATTGTTCAGCCATATCTACTGGGCATACTAAAAGACATAAATTGGAGTATCTCTTTTTCCTTTAATTTAGCAAGTGAATATCTCATTACTAGGTAAAAAAAAAAAATTTCATTTACACAAACATATCAAGCTTTGAAAACTTAGTACACAATTCAAAATGGGTTTTAAAAAACCCAGGTAAGACAGCATACCTGCCCTATACTCATCTGTCAGGCATAATAGGAAAATTACATAAATATGACAAAAAATATTTTAAAACTCACACTAAAGATCAAATGACAGGAAAAAAAAAAGAAAACTAATCATACCAGAATATGTTATCACATGAGGAAGACTGAAAAATAACTGTAACAGTCTACATCTCACAAGGAAATTACAAAAACTAAGATTGCCTTTTTATGATGTTAATAATCAATTATCAATACAGAAAATGAGGGAGGAGGTATGAGAAATAAGATGAAGTGCAACATATAAACTTTAAACAAAGTTCACCACCAGTATTACTAAGAGAAAACCAAAAACTTGTAGTTAATTTTAGTTCCACATTTCAAAAAGACGAAATGCTGTGTCAGGCATACTTCGAACATTCACTGCGATAGATCTTTCGACCAATTATGGTTAAGAACCAACCAACTACTAAACAACTGTCGAAAATATTCAATTGCAGATAATAAACAGGCAGACTGTAGTCTGAGAGATAGGGAAATGCAAAGGCCCAAGGGACTCAGCATCACTTAAGTATCTAATGATAATGTATCAAGATAGTTAAGGACTTATGGATAAAATTACAAAAATAGAAGAAATGCATGAAGAACCCAGTGATTTTTTTCTAAACACAGGTATTAAAGGATGAAAAAAAAGGATGACAAGTAACATATGCTGTGAAATCATGAACGCCATTAACCATTAATAAAGATAGTTTTAAGATCTCATTAGGCGAACAATTTAAAAATGGAAGTAGATTAAAATGTAGTAATCTCTAAATTTTGTTTAGTTGTATTCTGACTTTCAAAGAAGGAAATTCTTAAAGAAAAGTTCTGCTAAAGATACTAATCAGTAAGGCCACAGCTATTACTAACAAATAATTTAAAAAGGTTTCCAAGTATTTTTAAAAACATGACTGTCATTTTAAGGATTTCAAAATGCATTTGGAAAGCATTCCAAGTACGTGTAGAATGTCAAAATACAAAATGGAAAATACTGATCAAATCAAAAATTGTGTTCATGGACTCTTGGTTTGATAGAGTTTTCCCATCTCTTATGACAATTCCAAGAGTTGACAATACTTAGTACTGAAATGTTCTTTCCTAAATCTCTCCAAGCTACATTTAACCCCATTTTCTATACTCAATAATTCAGCCAATAAGGTATACATTACAGTAAGTGGCCCAGATGCTACAGCTCCAAAGATCTTAATGGACTAATAATTAATGGACTACTGCCCCCCGCCCCATTTCTTTAGCTCCAATTCCAAGGTGATGAAATGATAACAACAAAGATGATAATGACTAACACTTGAGTGCTGTCTACCAGGTACATGGTCTGAATGGTTCCCCTAAAATTCATGCTGAAATACGAATGCCCAGTGTGAAGGTGTTAGGAGGTAGGTAGGCCCTTTGGGAGGAGCTGAGGTCATGAAGTCATAATTCATGGAACCCTCATGAATGGGATTAATGTTTTTTAAAAAGACACTTCACAGAACTCCCCTTTTGTTGAGTTTGGATTTCTACTGCTTAAAATTGAAGGAGCACAACACTAATCAGAGATAAAGAGTTCAAACACCCTTGGTATTGTTTGGGAAGTAGATAAGACACTAATGATATATTTATATTAAATATGCATAGTAAAAAAAGGGTAACCACAGGGTGCCTTGGTGGCTCAATCAGTTAAGTGTCTGCCTTTGGCTTAGGTCCTGATTGCAGGGTCCTAGGATAGAGTCCTGCATTGGCCTCCCTGATCATCAGGAAGCCTGCTTCTCCATCTCCCTCTGCCTGACGCTCCCCATGCTTGTGCTCTCTGTCAAATAAATAAAATCTTAGGGGGAAAAAAAAAGGAAAGAAAAAAGGGTAACCACTAAAAGAAATAAAAGAAATTCCAAATTAGTAAAGCAAAAGCAAAATAAAAGGCAGCTCCCCATCCCTGCCAGATAACCAGGAGTAAACCAACAAAAGAATACCAGCTTAGGGTAACTATATTGCTAACTGCCACTGCTGAACAAGTAGGACAAGAAGGGCACTCATCCTAAACTCCCAGTTCTGGGTCTCTAAGCTAGAGTCAAGCTGGGGTTTAAATTCACTGAATAGGGCACCTGGGTGGCTCAGTCATTAAGCATCTGCTTTCAGCTCAGGTCATGAACCCAGAGTCCTGGGACTGGGCCCCCGAATCGGGCTCCCTGCTCAGCGGAAAGCCTGCTTCTCCCTCTCCCTGCTCCCCCTGCCTGTGTTCCCTCTGTCAAATAAATAAATAAAATCTTAAAAAACAAACAAACAAAAAAAAAAACACTTCACTGATTAAGAAAGAAAAAAGGCTGTCTAAGCCTAGACTTTAGTCTGTGCTTTATGTTATCCAGTCTTTAACCTATGATACCTTTCCTACAAGGGTAAAATATATATTTCTATAGGAAGATATAGCAGTATGATCTAGCTATATAGGAAAATGATAAAATCATAAGATCTAGAAGAATTTTAAGTTTTTCCCCCTCTGAAATCTAGTATTGATCCAAAATGACAATTTTGATTTTTGTTTTATTGAAGTTAGTTGTTAATGATTCTGTCTCTATAACTAAGAAGGAACTTAAGTCTCTTGTCTTTTCATACCTAGTATTTAACAGAGAACCTGATATTCAATACGTGTAAAACTGATTTATTTATCATTGTACCTTGGTGAATGTTAATTTCTTTTGAAATACAAGTATCTTTTATACAACACAGTTAAAGTTTTGAAGACTAGAAACAAAAATGAGAAAGTTTTTAGGGACGCCTGGATGGCTCAGTTGGTTAAGCGGCTGCCTTCGGCTCAGGTCATGATCCCAGTGTCCTGGGATGGAGTTCCACATCGGGCTCCTTGCTCAGCAGGGAGCCTGCTTCTCCCTCTGCCTCTGCCTTCCACTCTAGCTGCCTGTGCTCACTCTTGCTCTCTCTCTCTGACAAATAAATAAAATCTTTAAAAAAAAAAAGAAAAAGTTTTTAAAGAAATACTGAACTAACCCCAGATGTGTAGTCTAAGATATTTATGAAACAGCCAAGTGGTACAGATATCAGAATTTTAGTAACAGCATTCCTTAGATGACTGATATTTTTAACAATAATATAAGTTGTAAACTTGGGAAATCCTAAAAAGTTTATAATGCATCTTAAAAACAACTTCATCAATTAAGACAGAATTCTAATTTACCCTTGAAATGCGTAATTATACTATACTCCTAGTTGATTTATTGAGAACTGACTGAAGAGTAAAGTTAATTTCTTAAAAACCACATATCGTGTATATTTCCCATGTCTATCTTAGTCCTCTGAAAACAACGTGAAACTGTATAGTGTCTAACTATATTCCTGATACATAGCTTCAATTGTTGCTAAGCAAAAAATACCAGTACTCATTATATCATTACTTTGTGAAGCATCCAATATTTAGGCTTCTAGTTACATGTACAGGACATTTTAACACATGTGTCATTAAATAACAATGGAATCTGTTTTTTCAAAAGTACTGTTTATAACTGAAGTCCAACAGGGGCGCCTGGGTGGGTCAGTCCTTAAACAGCTACCTACAGCTGTAGGCTCAGGTCATGGTCCCAGGGTCCTGGGATAGAGCTCTGCATTGGGCTCCCTGCTCAGTAGGAGGACTGCTTCTCACTCTCCCACTCCCCCTGCTTGTGTTCCCTCTCTCGCTGTCAACTAAATAAATGAAATCTTTAAAAAAAACAACAACACAAAGAACAAAGTCCAACAAATCATAATATAAACAAAAAAACACCTCCAACTCAACAATAAGAGAACAAATAATCACATTTATAAAAATGGGCAAAGGACTTGAACAGAAATTTCTCCAAAAAAGATATACAAATGGCAAACACCACATGATAAGATGCTCACTGTCATAAATAATTAGAGAAATACAAATAAATAGAGAAATACAAATAAAGGCCACCTCACACCTACTATTAAAAGAAAATAACAAGTTTTGGTGAGAATGTGGAAAAAAACTAGAACTCTTGTAACAATGTTAGTAGAAATGTAAAATGGTGCAGGCAATGTGAAAAATATCATGGTGAATCCACAAAAACTTAAAAACAGAATTACTATATGATCCTGTAATTCTACTTCTGGCGATATACCCAAAAAACCTAAAAGTGGGGTCTTAAAGGGATATTTGTATACTTCTGTTCATTGCAGCACTATTCACAGTACCCAGAAGCTGAAAACACCCCAAATGTCCACCAACAGATGAACAGATACACAAAATGTAATACATACCAACCAAAGAATATTACTCAGACTTTTCTTTTTCAAGATTGCTTTGGCTATTCAGGGTCTTTTGTGGTTCCATACAAATTTTAGGATTGTTTGTTCTAGTTCTGTGAAAAATGCTGTTGGTATTTTGACAGGAATTACATTAAATGTGCAACATACTTTGGGTGGCATAGATATTTTAACATTTGTTCTTCCAATCCATGAACACAAATGTCTTTCCATTTCTTTGCATCATCTTCAATTTGTTGCATCAATGCCAGACTTCAAGTTATACTACAAAAAGCAGGAATCAAACACAGTAAGATACTGGTACAAAAACAGACACAAAGATAATAGAACTGAATAGAAAACTCAGAAGTAAAACCCACAGTTATATGGTTAGTCATGGACAAAGAAGGCAAGAATATGCAAGGGGAAAAAGACAGTATCTTCAACAAATGGTGCTGGAGATCTACACAGAAAAGAAAAAAACTGGATCATTTTCTTACACCATATATAAATTCAAGATCGACACCAAAAATAAATTCAAGATGGATTAAAGACCTAAATGTGAGATCTGAAATCATAAAAATCCTAGAAGAGAGAGAGAGCGCATAGGCAGTAATTACTCTGACATTGGCTGCAGCAACATTTTTCTAGATATGTCTCCTGAGGCAAGGGAAGTAAAAGCAAAAATAAACTACTTTTGATTACATCAAAACAAAAAGCTTCTGCACAGTGAAGGAAACAATAAAACCAAAAGGCAATCTATGGAATGGGAGACATTATTTGAAAAGACAAATCTGATGACATGAACGGACATTTTTCCAAAGAAGACATACAGATAGTCAACAGACCCATGAAAAGATGGTTAACATCACTCATCAGAAGGGAAATGCAAATTAAAACTACAATGAGATATCATCTCACACCTGTCAGAATGGCTAAAATTGAAAACACAAGAAACAATAACTATTGATGAGTATGTGGAGAAAAAGGATCCCTCTTGCATCTTAGTGGGAAAGCAAACTGGTACCGCCACTGGGGAGAACAGTATGGAGGTTCCTAAAAAAGTTAAAAATAGAACTATCCTATAATCCAGTAATCAAACTACTGGGTATTTATTTAAAGATATTTATTTAAAGAATATAAAAACATTAATTCAAAGAGATACATACACTCCTATGTTTATTGCAGCAATATTTACGATAGGCAAATTATGGAAGCAGCCCAAGTGTCCATAGATAGATGAATGGGAAAAGAAGATGCGGAATATTATTCAGCAATAGAAAAGAATGAAATTGTGCCATCTGCAATAACACGGATGGAGCCAGAGCATATAATGCTAAGTGAAATAAGTCAGAGAAAAAGAAATACCATATGATTTCACTCCCATGTGGAACTTAAGAAACAAAAACAAATGAACAAAGGGAAAAAAAAGAGAAGACAGACATGCAACTACTGATCTTGGGATTGTGAGTTCGAGGCCCACACTGGGTGTAGAGATTACTTAAAAATAAAGCCTTTTTTTTTTTTTAAAGATTTTATTTATTTATTTGACAGAGAGATCAGAAGTAGGCAGAGGCAGGCAGAGAGAGAGGGGGAAGCAGGCTCCCCGCCAAGCAGAGAGCCTGATGTGGGGCTCGATCGCAGGACCCTGGGATCATGACCCGAGCAGAAGGCAGAGGCTTTAACCCACTGAGCCACCCAGGCATCCCAAAAATAAAGTCTTAAAAAAAAGAAACAGTGGGGTGCCTGGGTGGCTCAATCAATTGAGCATCTGACTTTTGGCTTCAGCTCAGGTCATGATCCCATGG
Organism: Lontra canadensis; assembly: GCF_010015895.1. Classification (NCBI taxonomy): domain Eukaryota; kingdom Metazoa; phylum Chordata; class Mammalia; order Carnivora; family Mustelidae; genus Lontra; species Lontra canadensis. The sequence goes on from NW_022631005.1 coordinate 24,317,795, forward strand.
TTCGTGGGATTGAGCATGGTGGGCTCCACACAATTCAGTCTCTCTCCCTGTGCCCCTCCCCCGACCCTGCAAAGGCATGCACACTCGCTCTCTCCCTCTCTCAAATAAATATACAAAAAGCAAAGAAAGAAAGGAAGGAAGGAAGGGAGGGAGGGAGAAAGAAGAGAAACGGGAAAAGAAAAGAAAAGAAAAGAGAAAAGAAAAGAAAAGAAGAGAAGAGAAAAGAAAAAAAAAGAAAAGAAGACTCTTAATGATAAAGAACTGATGATTACCAGAGGGGAGGTGAGTGAAATAGGTGATGGGGATTAAAGAGTACACTTATCATCATGAGCCTTGAGTAATGTATAGAAGTGTTGAATCATTAAATTATACACCTGAAGCTAATGTAACATTTTGTTAACTATACTGGAATTAAAATAAAAAACTCAATTTAAAAAAAAAAAAAAAGAAGGAAACTCCGACACATGGATAAACTTTGAGGACATTATGCTCAATGAAATAAGCCAATCACAAAAGGACAAATACTTCTAGGATTCCACTTGAGGCAACTAGAGTAGTCAAATTTATAGAGATCCAAAGTACAATACTGGCTGCCAGGAGCTGGGGAAAAGGGAACGGGGAATAAGTGTTAGTAGGCATGGGTTTCAGTTTTGCAAGATGAAGAGTTCTGGAGATTGCTTGCACAACATGAATATACTTACCATTACTGAACTATACACTTAAAAATGGTTAAGATGGTAAATTTAGTGTTATGTGTATTTTATCACAACTAAAAACAAAAACAAAATCTGCCAATCACCCACAGTTTCAAGATTTTTCTGCCCTAGGTTTAGGGTCATGCATACATAAATGCATAAAGAGAACACATATTACCTATACAAAAAAGTACTACAATCCAATGGGCTACTGTATTGGTGTATAATTAGAAAATGGAATTTTACACACACACAAATGCACGTGCACACACACATATGCACGCACACTGACCCTTGAACAATGCAGGGGTTGGGGTACTGACCTTTGCATAGTTGAAAATCCATGCATACTTTTAACTCCCTCAGAACTGAACTACTAATAACCTACTGCTGACTAGAAGTCTTAACCAGTAACATAAGTAGTCAATTAACACATATTTTTTACATTATATGTATCATGTAGTATATTCTTTTTTTTTTTTTAATATTTTATTTATTTATTTGACAGAGAGAGAGAGATCACAAGTAGGCAGAGAGATAGACAGAGAGAGAGATGAGGAGAAGCAGGCTCCCTGATGAGCAGAGAGCCCGATGCGGGACTTGACCCCAGGCCTCTGGGATCATGACCTGAGCCGAAGGCAGAGGCTTAACCCACTGAGCCACCCAGGCGCCCTCATGTACTATATTCTTATAATAAAGTAAATCTTAAGAAATGTTAATGTTAAGAAAATTGTGAGAAAATACATTTGTAGTACTATAGTGTACTGAAAACAATCCACACAGAAGTAAATCCATGCAGTTCACACCCATGCTGCTCAAGGGTCAATTGTATACATAATTTTGTACATATCACATACATTTCATATGCATAAATTATACATATAAAATAAGAAATTACCAGGGGCACCTGGGTGGCTCAGTGGTTAAAGCCTCTGCCTTAGCTCGGGTCATGATCCCAGGGTCCTGGGATCGAGCCCACATCGGGCTCTCTGCTCTGCAGGGAGCCTGCTTTCTCCTATCTCTCTCTGCCTGCCTCTCTGCCTACTTGTGATCTCTGTCAAATATATAAATAAAATCTAAAAAAAAAAAAAAAGAAATTACTGGATTTAAGCTGTTCAAAAGGTTGGGATTAGTAAAATAGATAAAGGAATCTTTACCACAGCAGAGATCTTCAGCTTTTTCTTTTTTGCTACTACAGGCTTCAGAGACATAATATATTCCTTCCAGAAATCTCAAATGGGGGGGAAAAGGTATCATGTAACAGAGGTTCCCACCTCTTATCTCTTTGAGGGAAAACAATCTTTCTTCTTTCCATTAAAAAATTTTCTACTTCTAGGAATACAAAAACAAAACAAACAAACAAACAAAAAAACAAATGCAAGGACAAGAACACTGCAAACAGCACAAACAAATACCAGTAAGCTTCTTTTAAGAATTATATTGGGCACCTGGGTGGCTCAGGTCATGATCTCAGGGTAATGGAGCCTGCTTAAGGTTCTCTCTCTGTCCCCCAAACCCACTCTGTTGTGTACTCTCATAAAATAAAATAAAGTAACATAAAATAAAATAAAATAAAATAAAATAAAACTTATTCATTACTGTGTTTCCTAGAAATCCTGTCACAATCCCTGGCACATAGTTAGGGACCAACACATTCTAAAAAAAAGGGAGGAATAGGTTTGAAGGAGAGGGAAGTCTCTTCACTTGGGAGTCAGAAGAAAAAAGTACAGGTATTGAGACAGCTACTTTTGAAGTCCCACACCTAATTCAGTGATCCTATACATAATAAATAACCTCAATGTCTTGAGTAAAAAAGGAGAGAAATCCATTTATGAAAATAAGAGGAGGCAAGACTGCTTAAAGATAGAGAAAAGAAAACCATAAATGGAGGCTGTGGAAATACAAAAGAGGTAATTAAAAGTGTTATGATCCAAGTCCAAGCAGACCTTGATCAAAGAAAAGGTTAAATACACTTACTTCTATATCTTCTTTTAACACCACCCACATATCAGAAAAAGCATAGAAAGGAGACCATGTGGGTGATCTAGAAATGAAGGTCAGGGCACTAGCCTCGGTGAAGTAAGACACCAATGAGAATTTACTGTGAAACAAAATTGGTGAACACGTGGCTAGCATCTCAGTGAAAAGGTTTCTACAAAATGTAATTTTCATATGGCTTAACAGAACAACAGCCTAGTACAAAACATTTTTTTTTTCCAGGTTAGTATTTATCCTTAGCAATTACACTATCAGTTTCTTATATGGCAGTGTTCAAAACAAGACAATGTTAATTAGCAGTTTGAAAATCAATTCTCCCAACTAGACAGAAACACAAGTTCCTCAAGCAGCCATGAAGACATGCTTTAGTCCAGAGAGGAAACATGAGAATATCAGGAAGGATAGGAAAGTTCAGTGTTGATGGCCAAATCAACCAAACGCAGGGTTAAGACGAGTATATGGCATTAACTGGAATACGGGCATCAGGCTAATGAATAGGACATGAGTCATGAGTTCATTAGAAAAAGGGTATCGGCCAGCTATCAGACTGTAAGCATTTCTTATCAGAGTCACTTAAACCAAGGGGGAGAAATTTTACTTAAGATAAAGTTTTGACAAAATTTTACCCTGAAGTACAGTATCTCTGAATTTCTGAGAAAGTTTCTTTTTCTAAATCTTATTAAAATATTCTAGAGCTGTATGGTTCAACTCTACCATTCTCCCAAACCAATACAAGGTATCTACTTATATTTAAATCAAGACTTATTAAGTACAGTGGTATACAAGGTATTCTATCAAGCTGATAAAAGTCCTTTACCTCAGGTAATTTTAAATGGAGCAGTGCTTCTTTGGATATAGGGGGGAAGGCAGGTAGTTAATGGAGGAGAGGTTGTGTACATGATGAATTACATAAAACACAAGGTTCAGAGTAATAAAAGTTAAAAATGACACACATATAGTACCTCAGAAGAATAAATGTGAGCAAGCAGTTCTGGCATGTTTCAAAATTGGCATTTAAGAACAGGTTACAGAAACATGTGACATACATAGTGGGGGAGGGAAGGATTAGTAAATGGTAAGTTCAGTTCGAAGAAATACGAGCAAAGACTGGAAGTGAGAAACTGCATGATGATTTTAGGGTACATTCAGTTATTCGATCTGAGTAGGGTTAACCCTGTGTGTTAAGAAATGGTATGGTTACACAGAAAAAGCTTTATCCATTTCATCTTTAAATGTTTTTTTGACACACATAGGAGATTAAATATTCAGATTAGTGAAATTTTATTATTATTTTATTTATTATTTCATTATTCCTGTGCCCATTAGTGTTTATAGCATCCCCGTTTACTGTTACTTACCTATTTTCTTATGATTCTTTCAATTATTAGGTACATATAATTTAAAATGGCTATTTTCCTTTTGAATGGAACGTTCTACTTTTATAAAGTCCTGTTTTTTAGATTAGTAATGCTTTTTTGCTATAGAAGCTACACTGCTATGAGGTTATAGCTGTTAAAAACAAAAGAGAAATGGTAAAGTAAGAATTAAAGCAGGATGCTGCTCCACTGAACTGTACCCTGTATGTACCTCAACACACCTTCTTTTTTTTTTTTAAGCAAACAAAACAAATTATATCAAGTGCATTTCTAATTACTTATTTAGATTGCCTCTCCTATTAGACTGGGCTCCTCCAGGGCAAAAGTCCAAATCATTGATTTTTGAATTCTCAAAGCCAGGGCTTGGCACATGGCAGATACTCACTGAATGTTTTTTTGAAGTAATTGCTGACTGAACAACCGGTATAGGAGAACCAGATCAGAGAATCTTAACTACTTACTATTTTCTTCTGTAGGAGATTAAATGATAATACTTTATGTAGTATCATATTTAAGGGACAGTTAATTCCTAGGAAATAAAATAGTCAAATACTAGAAAATAAAAACTAAAAGCCATAAAAGTATTTAAAGTATACATAATCCAACATAAGCTTAAGGAAATTGTATTAAAATTCTCACAACCCATTAAAAGTAGATAATTTCCACCACTTAGGGTTATGAATACGGCTTTAAGACAAAACAGTTGAACTGCTTTACCTGTACTTCACATTTTATACGCAGTTTTTACCTGAATATTTGAAGTTAAGAAATAAATAAATGAGATAAGAATAGAAAAATACTCTTGGGATCTTCTCACTTTTTTCTAAAGTCTACATTTATAATGTCTGTGGATCCTTTATGACATTCCAGAAAAAAAAAGATAATTTTCTTAAGCTGAACTTGCTTTGCTTCTCTAAATATATATTTTTAAATAAAATTCAAAAAAATAATGAGACAGTATAATTTTGGATCTTCACATACAAGGAGGGCCCATTATCTTTCAATTTTTCTGGACTCAATTATGCTTCCTAAAATTCATGTTCTTGAAAAATCGTAATATTTACTGAATTAAGCCATACTCTAATACTACAATAGTAATGGTAATTATTTTGTCCCTCTCTTCCAGATCTAGTATTATTACTTTACCGTAGGTAAAGAGATTTGAGAATACCAAGAAAAATAAGGTGACAGGTTGTCTATAAGTCAATTAAAAAATAATTTAAAAATCAATTTCCTGATAACCACAACTGAAGTATTAAAGGAAAAAAGGTTAACATCATAAAGAGGCAGAAACAGCATTACAAATACCTCAAGAAAAACAGAGCCCAAGTGTAACAATAAGGCAAGGAAACCTGAAATCAACTATCTTGCTTAAGAAAACCTTCAGTAGTTCCCCTTTACTCAGAGGACACAATTTAAATCCGTCAGTTTGGCATTTAATATCTTCCCCAATCTTGCCCAAGCTTAACTTTCCATTTTTATTTCCCCTCAACCATCCCAGACTGCAGCCAAGCCAGACCATTCACCTTCTATAACCTATACTCACCGGTTCTTTCCTTCTCTAGAATGTTCTTTCATCCATGTCTACCTAGTGAATGAATCAAATCTATTCTCTAGGCTCTAGCTCAGACTCCACTGGACCCTTTCGTGTTGTCTTTACCTGTTTCATGACCTACTTTCTTCCTCACAACTTTCCCTAACTTCTCCAATCCAGCCATTTTTTATTCTTTTGAACTTCTCAAGCATTTATTATTGTGTTTTTCATTTGGCACGTCATTATTTGCTCTTGTTCTCTCAGATAAATATATACAAATGAAAAGTCACTAGCTTTTGGAGACAAAAGTACTCATTCCATAAATATGGACAAGTCTTAGTAATAACCCAGTGTAAATCATCTTACTATAAATAATTCATGATAGTTTCCCCAAGTTAAATTAACAAGCTGTTTCATTTCTCCACTCAATTACTGTATGCTTCAAAGACAAATTATAATGGCAGACTTGCCATAGTATCAATTAAAAAAAACAGAATCTCTTCCAAATACACTTTGAATATATGCAGTTCTTTGTACATCCATTATACCTCAATAAAACTAAAAAAAAAAAAAAAAAGTCCCATCCAACAGTTTTTGGATCAATACTGTGTTGTGGATAATTATATTGAAGACTGTGTTACTTGGTATTATAACCCATACAAGAGTTGGCTTGAGGTGCGCCTGGGTGGCTCAGTGGGTTAAGTTTCTGCCTTTGCTCAGGTCATGATCTCAGGCTCCTGGGATTGAGCCCCGCATTGGGCTCTCTGCTCAGCATGGAACCTGCTTCCCCCTTCTCTCTCTGTCTGCCTCTCTGCCTCATTGTGATCTCTCTCTCTGTCAAATAAATATATAAAATCTTAAAAAAAAAAAAAGTTGGCTTGAGTTTCTGGCTAATGGAAATATCAAGAGGCAATAGTTATGTTGGGATACAGATAAATTCCTAACTTTCCAGCCATTTCTTAACTAATTTCTTAATTATATGCCATTGATGGTAAAGGGTGATAAACCAAATGACCAAATGTGAATGGCCCAGTATAAGACCCTCCAAGAATAATTAGTGTATATCACTTGCTTTATATTGAGTTAAATGTGTTTGCTTTCATCTTCAAGACATTTATACAATTAGCAAATAAAAAAATCTTTACAAACGTGGATGGGCATCTCTGACACTTGTGTAAAAATACAGATCTTTTACAAGTGCCTGACTTACAAAGGACCATATGTACAGATATTCTCAAATCTTACTGACCCCCAAATATATAAAAATCAATAGTACCATATGCTTTCTTCTGTAACCTAGCCTCAGGATATGAAAGAACTTCTTCCACACCCCTGCCATTAGTTCTTGATCCCAGTTATCAGGTATGAAGAACATCTTCATGAATCTCTCCTCTACTCTCATCCAACTTCAAGGGAGATATTACCAAGAGGCTCAGTTTTGCTCACTGCCTCCATCTTGAAACCACCCTACTTCTAGAAATTTATTTCCCTTTACTTCCCCATACTCTTTTGCTCCTAAGAGCCTGTCCAACATGTGTGTTATGAAATATTCCTCCTCTATCATTACTTTAAGGAGAAGGATAGTGCTAGCTTATCAAATAAAATTATTTCTCTCCAATTTTAACTTGGAACTCATTGTCCCACTAAAACAATGATAATGGGTTTCGGGTCACAGAGCAACACCAGCATTCTGCTTGAATAATATAAATGTGCTCGACCTTGAAGTTGCTAAAAACATTACTTCCAGGCACTTTTCTTGGAGATTCTGATCTAGTAGGTAGCAAATGTGTATTTAAATACTCTAGGTTAATTGTCAGTAGGATGGCCATATAATTTATTGTCCAAATCAGGGCACTTCAAAGTGAAAGAGGGCACTTTTATAATTATGCCACAACAAAGCAATTCAATTAATGGTTAACTGGGACTGTCCTCCTAGGCAAACTGGTGACTATCCTTATGTATCAGGTAAGTTTGGAAAAACAGATGAAACACTATCTCTCCAATTCTCCAACAGGACATAGAAGTAACTAGGACCTTAAATGTGTTCATATATACACTAGCATTTTATGTGGAACACAGAGCCTAAATACTGAGTAATTGTAGAATGCATAAAAGTATACAAACATTTAGATATCAAGGTCTACATTAAATCAACATTAGCCAATAATAAGTACATGAAAAGATGTTCAACATCTTTAATCATTAGTGAAATGGAGATCAGAACCACAACAAAATCTAACTACACACCTAAGAAAATCATTATAATTAAAGACTGACAATGACAGCACTGGGGAATATGGAGAGACTGCAAGCCCTTTATACTGCTGCTGGGAATGCAGCTGGGAATAAAGCTACTCTGGAAAACGGTTTATCAGTTCTTCAAATGGCTAAACATGGAGTTTTCACATGACTCAGCAATTTCACTTCTAGGTATATACCAAAGGGAAATGAAAACATACATCCACACTAAACTTACACAAGAATTTTCACAGTAGCATTATTCACAATTGCCAAGAAATAGAAACAACTCAAATGGTCCTCAACTAATGGATTAAAAAATTGTGGTATATCCATACAGTGGTGTATTATTCAAACACAAAAAAGGAAAGAAGCACTGATTCATGCTACAATATAGATGATTCTTAAAGACTATGCTTAAGTGAAAAATAGTCACAAAATATGACATATTGTATGATTTCATGTATATAAGATGTCTGGAAGATGCAAATTTATAGAGACTAAAAGTAGGATAGTGGTTCTCTAGGCCTGTTTTTAAGATGAAAGCAAACACATTTGACTCAGTATAAGGCAAGTGATATGCACTAATTATTTGTGGGGGGTCTTATACTGGGCCATTCACATTTGGTTGATCACCGTATACCACCAATCATATATAATTAAGAAATTAGTTAGGAAATGGCCAGAAAGTGGGGTGCCTGGGTGGCTCAGTGGGTTAAAGCCTCTGCCTTCGGCTCAGGTCATGATCCCAGGGTCCTGGGATCGAGTCCCGCATCGGGCTCTCAGCTCAACAGGGAGCCTGCTTCCTCCTCTCTCTCTGCCTGCTTCTCTGCCTACTTGTGATCTCTGTCTGTCAAATAAATAAATAAAATCTTAAAAAAAAAAAAAAAAGAAAAGAAAAAGAAATGGCCAAAAAGTTAGGAATTCATCTGCATCCTAACATAAGTCTTGCCTCATCACATTTCCTTTAGCCAGAAACTCAAGCCAACTCTTGTATGGGCTATAATGTATAATGTACACTAACTGTGAAATTTCTTAATTAGCCCACTCTGAGTAGCTCAGGTTCAGTTATAAAGTAGTCATAAATACTAGCACTTGAGTCAAGAGGGAAGGTCCTCTAAGTACAATAAGTAATTAGTTTTAAGCAAGTAACACTATAACTTACAGATGAATAAAGTATGGAGTTTGTAGTATGACAAGCTAACTATCTTTAAATATTCTCCAATAAATTTGCCTCCATTAAGTTCTGGGGCTACAAAAAAGCATATTAATTGACCTGATTAATTTCTTTATACTTGGTACAGTATAAAGTTGGACTTGTAGTTTAGAGAAGTGGGATGCAGTCTTGGCTGGGCCGTTAATTTAGTGTCTTTGAAGCATAGGACGCCAGGTGAAGAGCTGTGAGAGAAATGAGATCAGGACAAGAATGCTTGTATTCTTTTTTTTTAATTAAAGATTTAATTTATTTGAGAGAGAGCAAGAGAGAGCACAAGTAGGGGGAAGGGCAGAGGGAGAGGAAGAAGCAGACTCCATGCTGAGCAGAAAGACCCTAAACATAGGGCTCAATCGCAGGACCCTGGGACCATGATCTGAGCCTAAGGCAGACACTTACCTGACTGAGCCACCCAGGTGCCCCTAGAATGCCTATATTCTTTATGACAGGATTTTATGATAGGATACGTAAAAGCAATTCAATTACTTAACCACCAACTTTCACTTGGTTTTCTGTTGTGCATTTAGAAGGTTAAACCCTATGTAATCCTTGACACTGCATATATTTAATTAAAAAAGAACACTGATTGAGACTCTTGCCCTTTTTTTTTTTTTTTTAAAAGATTTCATTTGTAAGTAATCTCTACATCAACTGTGGGGTTCAAACTTACAACCCCAAGATCAAGAATGGCATGCTCCAGTTAACTGAGCTGGCCAGGTGCCCCTTGCTCCTCCTTTTTCATAGCTCATTCATCCCGTCCTATCTTTAAGTAAATGTGACCAAAGACAAGGGGAAAGAACAAGAAGTGGAGGAGAAATCAAGAAAAGGAAATGGAAGCTACATTTATAATATGGAAGACATTTATAATATGGAAATTTTGACTCTAATGGATTTCCACTAAGTCATGAGTTTCTTGAAAGCAGAGGTTACGTCTTCAAAGACAGAAGCAATTTATTTAGTAGTCATTTCTGTGATCTTAGTGGAACTTTCACAAACAAGAACATCAATTATCCCTTATCTTAGTACCAGCATTTAAGCATTTTCACAAATGGCACATAAACCAAGAGAAAATGATATGAGAAAACATGAATAAGTCCTTTCTAAAATCAAAGTATAGGTGTTAAATGCCAATAAAGTTCAAATACACATAAGCAGTATTTAACATTTATAAATCAATCCTCATAAAACTTTTGCCTATTTTATTATTGGGTATTCCATTTCAGTAGTAAGGTAAATGCTACTGAAATGCTGTGTAGCATCTGCATGTAGTTTTCAGAAAAGCCATAAAATAAATTTCATTCGCCACAAACACTGCCTGAAAACTAGACTACAAAAGACACTACTCTCTTTTTGTTTTAATTTAATTTCAAAATTAGCAGTCATTAGCCATAACACTAACACTCACAAAAAGCCATGGAATGTGTACACTGGAACATTACACCAGAATAACCCTTTTGTGTAATGTAATATGGCAACCAGAAAACTTCATTCTTAATTTAACATAGAAATTTAACAAAACTTTAAAGGTAGAAAGGACCCTCTAGATTATGATCTTAAAATCTACAATTACTAGTAGAATTGACAATCTTTAGTAAAAATAAGCAAAATACACAGTAGTCCTGCATGGTAGACACAAAACATAACTCAAAAGGTCATGCCTCTCTAGATTAAGGGTGATTCATATAAAAGTTAATGTCAAATAAGGGGCACCCAGTGGGTTAAAGCCTCTGCCTTTGGCTCAGGTAATGATCCCAGGGTCCTGGGATCGAGCTCTACATCGGGCTCTCTGCTTAGCAGGGTGCCTGCTTCCTCCTCTCTCTCCCCTTCTCTGCCTGCCTCTCTGCCTGCTTGTGATCTCCGTCAAATAAATAAATAAAATCTTAAAAAAAAAAAAGTTAATGTCAAATTAATATATTCTTTAAAAACATCTACTTCTAAAATTCAATGACTTTGTGCTGAAATGCTAACTTCTGGGAAAGACAATTTAAACACCCAATTACCTAAAATCAGTCGATGGACTAGGAAATCCTAAAATTTAGATTAATCCTAAAATTTCAATAAAAATGTTCAAAACTTTAAAAAAATGGAGTGACTTTATGGGGTTCCTGGCTGGCTCAATCAGTAAAGCATGTACTCTTCATCTTGGGGTTGTGAGTTTAAGCCCCATGCCGGGTGTAGAGATTGTTTTTTTAAAAAATGGGATGATTTTAAATAATCTTCCTACTTCCTCTTTGTATAGCAAGAAACAAAAAACCATGCCAATATTCTCAACTAAGTTGTGCCTTCATTTCGTATTAACAAAATCTCAAGATCTAGGAAATGAAAGGAAGAAAGAAATAAATGGATTATTGTGCTATATGCTGCATGTTAGCAGGTGTTTCTCATTTGAATATTTAAAACTTATTCTCCAATACTCTTGCATGTCAAAGAGTTCTTTATTTATGATAAAAAGCAGAAACAGCACATAGGTGGTAATTGACAGAATAGAAAAACGAATTGCATATTTATACAACAAAATACTATTCTGTAGTAAAAGAGCAACTATTCATACATGCAACAACATGGATAAATGTGAAAAATATGCTGAGTTAAAAAAAGAAGCCTTACACAAAAGAGCACATATTGTATGATTCCATTTATGAAAGTTCCTAGCACAGGAAAATATATGATGAAAAAGAATCAAAACTTTTGGTTGTTGTTTATTAGCGTGATGGTAATGTTCTATACCTTGACACATGAGTCTATGTCTACAAAATTCACTGAATGGTAAGTTCCTGATATATGCATTTTCTGAATGTATATTTACCCATAAAAACATAATCAAATACTGAACTCTAGTTAATTACATGCATGCCAAAGTGTTCAGGACTGAAGTATACGGATTCCTGAATTTATTTTGAAACGTGTCAAAAAAATGAGATGGATTGATATAGAGTAAAGCAAACAGAGCAAAATGTTAACAACTGTAAAACTGAGTCATCTATCAAATTTTGTATGTGCTTGGAAAATTTCAGCAGCAGATTTCTCAAAAGTAACACAGATGCTAGAAGACAACAGTGACGTACTAGTACAATGGGCAAATGACTGAAGTTAGCACTCTATGCCCTCCAGCAGTTGTGATGGTAGAATAAAGACTTCAGGTGTCTCAAGTCTGAAAAGATTTACTTCTCAAGCAACCTTTTTAAGGAAAATATCTTAGGCCACCATCTAGCAAAATGAGTATAAAAACCAAGAGAGAGGATGGATCCACAGAAGCCAGCAAACAGTTGACTCAACCTCAAACGGCAGAAGGGAAGTCCCAGGATGAGGGCAAAAAAGAAGAATCCAAGAGAAAATCCCTTAGGTAAAGAGGTCTCCATGAAACAGAGACTGAAAAACTTTGAGGATATGCTGATGGTACATTATTGCTTGTCAATCAGAAAAAAAAGACAATTAGAAACTCCAGGATAAATTTTTAAAAATTACAGAAAATCCATGCTTCCAGTGTAAGAAAACAATGTGACGTGATTTTGATAAACTGATGGGAGCATAAAGAAGAATGCATTTGATTGTTGGTGCTAAGAACATTCTAGCTCTCTTCAAGAAACTCCTGAATCCATATAGTAAAAGTGGATAAGGGAATGATAATCAATTACAGATCCACTGTACTATTTTGATTTTTATGTGCAGTGTACTGTTTTGATTTTTTAAAAAGCTTTCAAAAAGTACAAACTTTTGGGAGGGAGACAAACCATAAGAGACTCAATCTCAGGAAACAAACAGGGTTGCTGGGGGGTGGGGGTGCTGGGATAGGGTGGCTGAGTTATAGACATTGGGGAGGGTATGTGCTATGGCAAGTGCTGTGAATTGTGTAAGACTGATGATTCACAGACCTGTATCCCTGAAGCAAAAAATACATGATACGTTAATTAAAAAGAAAGTACAAACTTTCCAAAAAGTTCATTTTAAAGCTCACTTAAAGGGAACTTTAAACTGATTCAGTTTTTATCCCAGTCAAAAAGTAAAACAATCTGTTGAGTTTATTAAATAATACAAAATATCTTTAAAATTTTTAATTTATTTTTCCCTTTTTTAATGAAATATTTCTGACTTTAAAAGACACACAGGACTGCAAAATTACCTGAGTTTAAAAACAAAACAAAACAATTCTGAACATATTTTTCAAGTCAACTTATCAAAATGACTTAAAATTTGTTTTTAAAACTGTCCTTCAAAACATTTCTTTCCTGTGATTATACCACTTTGTGTAATATAAAAACCTAAAACCAGAAGTGGTATCATTATGGTCTAGCTTCCTGGTTCTATGACAAGATCTAATGCACTTTGAGGACTAGATGGAGTCCCTCAGTCAGTAATAATGAGGAATTTAACTGGGTAAGTATAAGGAGGCTGCTAAATACCCAGGGACAAGTGAAATGGGGAGACACATACCTACTGGAGACATTTATGGGGTTACTTTTCCTTTTCCTCCCTTATTAGGACAACTAGGCCAAACAGGAGGGTCTTGTACCTGGGCAGGTAAAGTCTCCCATCCTTACCCACACCTTAGTTTCTACTCTCTGAGGGCACTACTCTTCTTCGGGGTTTTTTTTTTTGACATGGATATTGATGCACCTTTATGATTATGATTAACATTTCAATTATGGTCTCCTTCAACTGGATCTCCTCTCCTCCTATGCCCTTCCTCCATACATCAAAAAAAAAAAAAAAATATATATATATATATAATGTGTGTATGTAATGTAATATGACAACCAGAAAATATAACATACAAATATAAACATACAAATCTACACTGATATGTACACATCTGTATATATGTATGTATCTCTATGACTATATACCTGAAGATGCTGAAACAAAGAAACATAAAGTATAGACAAGAAGTCCCTTAGAAATGTACTCCTGCCACAAGGATAGTTCAAGCCAAGGCTAAATGACTGCTTGTTTCTCCGTCCTATCAGATCTCCACTACAGCTCGCTTGGAAGCCAGAAGCCAAGCAGCTCTCTTCCTTTGTCCTCATTCTGATACCCCCTGGAAGAAGAAAGGAAATGAAAAGCAGACAACTTTAGGACAAGCTGCCCAGGTGACTGCCACTGGACTGATCCTTGAGAACTACTGAGGTTGGACCAGATGAATTCTCACATTCCAACACAAAGATGGCCCTACTGCTCTATGTAAATGCAGGTAATTTTAAGAAAAACTATTGGATCTTTTGGTTTAGCACTGAAAAGACAAGAAATCCTTGATAAGTGAAGATGAAACATTTGGGCTTAGACTTTGTAAATGTCCCTTAAGATCCAGTACATTTGGGATTAAGAGGTTCTACAGTGGAAATTACTTGTTTGGCTCAAAATATGTACAGCTAACAGTTGCAGAGCTCAAAGTGCTCTTAATGTACTTCTTCCTTGAGGCGCCTGGGTGGCTCAGTGGGTTAAAGCCTCTGCCTTCGGCACAGGTTGTGATCTCAGGGTCCTGGGATCAAGCCCTGCATCGGGCTCTCTGCTCAGCAAGGAGCCTGCTTCCTCCTCTCTCTGCCTGCTTCTCTGTGATCTCTGTCAAATAAATAAAATCTTTTAAAAAAAATGTACTCTTCCTTTAAACTCTGTCTGAATTCAGGACAACACTGCTGAACATCAGTAACAAGTATAAGTTCCATCTCCATCTTCTCCATTTCATGGCCTTTGTACTTTGTACCTTCTAAATGGAATGTTCTTCCCTTATGAATCTCATAACTTGTTCCCTTACTTCATTCAAGAGTTTGCTCAAATATCAAGAGGTCTTCCCTGGTCACCCTGTCTTAAATAGACCCTATTATCTCGTTCCGTCAATCTTTAAGCTCTCAAACTGCTTGTTTTCACTGCAATAATTTCTGTATTCTATCTGACATTATATTATATATATATTTCATTTCTTTGTCTCACCCACAAGAAAATGAGATCTAGGAGGGCAAGGGTATTATCTGTTTCACAATATCAGTAGAGGGTACAAAGTTTTCAAAAAATACTTGCTGAATGAATCTACACTTTCCATGTCCTATAAAAAATCAATTCACTTTATTTAGCTTTTCAGATAAATGCAAAGTTATACCTACTACTCTAATGATATAGAGTTTAAGTGGCAAGGTTTTTTTTTTTTTTTAGAACATCATGTATGATTTGGTTCAGTATTATAGAATCATTAAAGATTTGGAGTCATTTATACTTCAATTTTATTAATTATAACAGGGAAAATACATGCTAAAGAACCACTCTTTAATTTAAGGCAGAGGGCTTTTTTTTTTTTTTTTTTATTTCTTTGCAGTTTCCTTCATTCTACAACATTAGTAGCAGGACTGGGGTGAGTGACAAATGGTCTTAAAGGAGGCACCAATTTTACTCCCTCATTTCTGATAAATTTTTTTACTTTCTTTGTGGACCCTTCTCTTTCCTTCTTAACATGATTTGTAGCTAAAAGGAATAATAAAAGACATATGAATAAAGCTCCACTCTTAAGTAAATACCACCACAATGAACCAAATTTACATAAAGGTTACAACCTTGCTGTGGTATGTAAACATTAGGTGGAAAAAAATTAGCTAATCCCATACAATAGACAGAGGTGGACGAGTATAAATGAAACAGAACAAGAATCATTTCTTTGGTGGTTTCTGTATATCCCAAACTTTACATACATGATCTTGTTCCCTCCCTTCAAAGTATGGTGTCATTATCCCCATTATACAGATGAAGAAACAGATTGAAAGGCTAAGTTACTTGCTCAAAAGTCACATCAGTTGTTGAGTGGCAGATTTGTGGTATTTAATCAAATCTTTGAGTTTCCAAACATATTGCTTTCCACTGGAGAAGCTGTTTTCAAAGTGTGGTTCAAGGACCACTGCCGATCAAGATCCTTTCAAAGAGTCCATGAGGTCCCTTACTTTTCTTCTAAATATTTGTATGTGGCCAAATTGCCTTATTATTTCAACCAAAATCAAATGTCCTATCAGAGTGAATGCAAAAGCAGAGTGAATGCATAAAAACCAGCTATCTTCTGATAAGTCAGATATTAAGAAGAAACATAGACATAAAACAATCCCATTCTTGCTATTTTTTAATTCTGCAAAGTCATTTTTCATAAAAATGTAGTATTTATATTAACATGCAATGAGTTTATTATTCTTTTTAAATGAATCATTACACGTTAAAGAAATTTTCTCATATAATACTGTTGAATATAGTAATACTTCCCAAATTGCAAAACTGACCTACGTGTTTGACACAATCTCTATCAAAAATTCAAGCTGGCTTTCTGGCAAGCTGATCTTAAACTACATAAAGAAATCAAAGGGACTCAGAATAGCCAAAACAATCCTGAAAATGAGCAAAGCTGGAGGTCTCACAAGTCCCAATTTCAAAACTTGTTACAAAGTTACATAATCAAACAGCATGGTACTACCAGTCTAGTGATAGACCTATAAATCAATGTAATAGCATTTAGAGTTGAGAAATAACCTCTTACATTTATGGTCCACAAAAGAGCCAAGACAATTCAATAGGAAAAGAACAGTGTTTTCAACAAATGGTGTGGAGATAAAAATGATATCCACAGGGACGCCTGGGTGGCTCAGGTGGTTAAGTGGCTGCCTTCGGCTCAGGTCATGATCCCAGCGTCTTGGGATCGAGTCCGGCATTGGGCTCCTTGCTCAGCCGGGAGCCTGCTTCTCCCTCTGCCTCTGCCTGCCACTCTGTCTGCCTGTGCTCACTCTAAGAAATAAATAAATAAAATCTTTAAAAAAAAAAAAAAGATATCCACATGTAAAAAAATGAATTTGGACCTCCTACCTCATACCATACACAAAAATTAACTCCAAATGGATCAAGGTCATCTGTATCACAAAAAAGTATCCTCCCCAAGTTGGTGGTCTATACTTTTATTTTTGACCTCCTTACGTTACTCTCCAATTGCTTTAGAACATTTAGTACTTTTGTATTAAAAAGTGTAGGGTCATACAGTAATTAGAGTAACTTAATAAGCACTTATATCACTTTCTTTCCCCAAATGATTTCTTATTTGCTGATTCTGTATGCCTATACAAGAAGATAACATCTTTTATTTTATCTTACAGATAATCAATAGGTTTAATATATAAATATCTGGTTAAATAATGAATGTATCACCTCTTGATAAAAATCCTTCTATTGCAACTGGAAAATGAACAATATAGATAACTAATGTCAGATTCTTTTTAGTTTATACAAGAAAGGGTTGAAAAGTGAAAGGGCAGCAAGCCTTTATAAAAGGAGAATGATGAAAGAATTGGCATTTGGGGAAACAAGGCTTATAAAATGAAAACAGAAATTGCACCTTGGATATGTTTGATGTAGAGGTATTTCTGTTGTGTTTCAGATGCATGTGAACTTGGTAAAACTAACACAAATGAACAATATAAAATGTATGAAAGGTATATTGAAGGTATTTGCTTAAAATTATACTTTTTTCAATACTATCCAGGAACATATATATAAGTATCAGAGTTTTTTTGCTGAACTTTCTATTTTTCAAACAATTATACATTCATAGGCAGTTGCAAAAATAGTATAGAAAGCTCCCATGTACTCGTCACTCAATTTCCCCCAATGACAATGTAAATATAGTTCAGCATCTAAAGCAGGGATTGGCATTGATATACGACCTTATTTAGAGTTTGCCAGTTTTACACATATTCATTTGTCTGTTTCTCTTCTTTTCCTTTTTCTTAGAGAGCAAGAGAGAGTGCACATGCACAAGTGCTCATGCGTGAATGGGGTGGAGAAGCAGAGGGAGAATCTTAAGCAGGTTCCATGCCCAGTGCAGAGCCTGACTCAAGGCTCCATCTTACCACCCTGAGTTCATGACCTGAGCCAAAATCCAGAGTCGGACACTTAGTCAAAAGAGCCACCTAAGAGCTCCATTTGTCTGTGTTTCTATGCAATGTAGATTTAGGGAACCACCATACAATCAAGATACAGAAACGTTCCAGTACTACAAAGATCCCTCATACTTCCCCTCTCTAGTTACAACCATCCTGCTTCCTCAAACCCCATCTCTAATGCCTGGAAACCACTAATCTGCGCTCTAGCTCATAATTTGCCATTTTGAGAATGTTATATAAATGAGACCACATGGTTCTCCCATTTTAAAACTTTTTTTTTCATTTCGTCTATTACTTTAAGATCCACATAAGTTGCTTTATCAATGTTTTCTTCCTTTTTATTGCTGCATAGTAGTCCATGGTATGGATATAGAATGGTTTAACCATTCGCTCAAGGAAGGGATTTGGGTTGTTTCCAGCAAAAAGATACTATTTTTAAACATAGCAATTCTGTAATAAGCATCTGTCCCAAGAGCACTTTAAAAACGAGGGCCTTGTGTTCATTTAAGTCCTTGCTTTGCATACATTTACAGTTTTATCCCCACAACATTAGACCTCTCTTTTGTAATTCCATAGCTTCTCTCTCTACTGAGAAACAAGGCATCAAGGTAAATCTGCAGTTAAACTTCCAACTCAGACTTTAAGGTGATGTACCGGTTATGGAATTTCTTTCAAGCAGAAGAAAGGTTAGTGAAGTTAACTGTACAACTAGCTCACAAAACTAATTTTTATGTCATTGATAAATATAAAGTTGGGAGAAGTCAAATCACAGTACTTTAAATAAACTCTTTGGCAAGACGATATCAAATTATGCCCTTCAAGAAGAAAGGTCAAGAATAAGAACATATGTAACTTACTTCCCATACTTAATTTCTTTTTGAGAGAAAGTACTTTTAAGGAGTTATAGATGAAAACACTAGTCAAGAAGGCAATAAGAATAATCATTTAAACATGCTATATGGTTTAGTATTTATGAAATAAGAAGGCACAAGAGAAGTGGGCTTACATGTAGAATTTTTTTTTTTTTTTAAGTTACAAATCTACAATTCAGGAGACAAAGAGAAAAACAAAGATCTTAAGTACAGGCTTTCAAAACCATGGGGGAAAAATTTAAGTTAATAGGCACATGTAGAGACTAAGAAGGTAAGAAGAGGTAAAAATTTCAAGGATAAAATCTGAGAAAAAACCAAACTTTTGGAAAATAAGACACAGAACTAGAATCTAGCCAGGATTAAATAACTCATCTCTTGTTTCAACCATCACCCAATGACTAATTGAATTAAATTCTGGAAAAGATACACATGCTTACATCTTATCAGGTACAAACAAATTTACTTAATTTATATAACGTATCCTTATTTGGAAAGCAAAGTTAACTTAATAAAATTTTGTTTGATTTTATGATTTTATTCTTTGCACATGTCTGTATTACTAATAAACATTATGAGACTTCACAGGATCAGATGCAAGACTATTTTACCTTTCTAAGAAAATACTCTATTACGCTACGACAAAACTGACAGGCTCCTTATGTATCTTAGTTATCTTAAATTATAAATAATAAGTTATCATCAATGCATAGAGGTATGACTACAAAGAAATAGAGTCTATGATTTGGAGCTACAAGAGCCATTTGAAAAACAGACTGCTATTTGTAGCCACAACTCTTTGACACACAGACTGTCAGAGTATTTACAATAGATCATGGAAGTGTTAATAGTGAAGTTTTCTAATTCAAATAGCAACAATGTATTATAAACCCATCAAGTCTCAAGTGCTTATTATTGTAACATTTTCAAGAAGAGAGAAAATAAAATCTTTATCAACTCTCAGTGTTTCTCTGTTTCTGCAGAATTAAAAATTAACATTAATTTAAATGTGTATAATTAAGTATGCTAAAGTGCCAGTACTAAAAAAATCTCTTTTATTATTTGGAAAGGCCCGGCACTGCATTTTTTCTGCATAATTTTTGAAAAAGTTTATTTCAATTTTATAAAATATTCTGCTGCTGCCACTTAACGCTCCCCAAAAGAGCATCCAATTGTACTGGGTTCATTCGCCATTCAACATAAGGTACAGCTGCCTTGAACCCTGGCCAGGCCTTACTGTCAGGAGACTTTGTAATAAAACTTTTCATGTTAAACTTTAATTTGTCTACCAGGACAAACTCAAAAGACACTATTATGTGTGAAGACCAATACATTTTCCAAAGTGCCGGAAAAGAGAAAGGAACAGTGTGTCTGGGATGTTGTTTCATAGAAAAGAAAAACTCAAGTACTGATATATACTGAGAATTAAAAACAGCAACAAAACTGCAGTCAGCCTATGGCCATAATGAATTCAAATGACTCACTTAATCTTAACTCTGTATTAAAGAGTTGCCTGTCAGTAGCCTGATAGCACAGTGAATATGCATTGCAAACAATCTAAACCTTGAAACACCTATCAGCTAAGTAAAATTCAAAAGATTTTATAATAATTTATGATTAAAACAATTTACTACATCCTTTTATTCCAAATAATTCATCTGAAATATATTCTAAACATAGGGATTTTAACACAAAAATTAAAAAACCTTCTATAAAATCAACAACTCTTCAGTATCTGATTTCCAGTTTGTCACATACCTTTTACTTTGAAAATGGCTAGCGGCAAACTGCAAGAATTTAAGTCCCTATATAAATGAAAACTCCCATAGTACTCCTCTACCATAAAAGAGCAAGTTCTGAGGCTGCAACATGTGCATGTAAATAAACTCATTCTCTTAAGATGCATTAAGTTAATATTTAATAATGCATACTATGCATTAAACACAATAGTAGGAGCTTTATACATTTCATCTCTAATCCTCACAACTCCAAGTGTTAAGTGCTATCATCCCAATTTTATACCTGAGACTGAGGCTCACAGAAGGTCCACAGCTAATAAGACAATGTAAAAGCCTCCTATTCATCAGCCTTTTCTGTATATAAAGTATATGAGATCTGAAAGTATTAATTCTATATCAATTAACCAACAAGTTTTAGAAAATGCTGATACATGAAAAAAATATATATATGTATACATATAATACATACATACCAGTGCTTTGTAGGGAGCTGAGCAAATTTACCTTTCAGGGTTATGTTTCTTTTTTTTTTTTTTAGCACACATTGACATTTCTTCCAGATCCTGAATCTAGGATCTATGTAATTCTGTATGCAAGTGTATGAGTTATGGAAATATGTAAGATCATTAAGGCAAACAGGGTCTCCTTAGACCCTGAAGAAATGGTCTAACACATAGGCAAACTGATTATTTCTTCAGAACCCAAGTTTACACTGGTAACAAGTTAAGCCTCAGAAGTGGGCCTAAAATTTTACCTTTGATATTGTCATGTTTACTACAAATTACAGAATACATTATTTAAGGACATACTCGTGCCAAAACAAAACAAAACAAAAACAAAACCCCAAAACCAACCCCACACGGGTGTGAAAAGATGAGCACCTAATGTGTGAGGAAAAAACATTCGTTCTCAAATATGCCAGATTTTATTAAGCTGATGTATGTCCAGCTACTCTAGGTACACTGGTAACCAACTATATTAAATATTACATAGATCTTACTCTTTCAAATATTACAACTCGGTTAGCTTCCAGTTAGACTTTAACCACCTTTTAATTACTCAAAAGTTCTTCTAATCAATGACATCTAAGCTAATAGCAAACGGTTTCTTCAGAATTACAATTATGCAAACTACAACCATGGATACTTAGATCTATACACATCTATTTCCTGGGACATCATATTAGAAAAATCATCTGCTATTTACTAAGCCTTACTTTTACTTAACTTGCTATCCAGGACAATTACACACGGGACAAGATAGCCTCAACAATTTGTTCCTACATAAAAGCAAGCTCAAAAAGAGAAGCACTCTCCTCTGCACCTAGTAACAAAAAAGAGAACCAAAAAACTTCAAAAACACAGGTTTGAGCCTAAGGCTCAACCCTAAGATGTGTAAATCTGACCCCTGGGGTCGGTGGCAGTGACAGTCATTCAACTTTCTTTTCAATAATCCCATTGTGCTTTTTCTGGTACAACAGGCAAGACATGCCTACATTTCACCAACCGGTCGGAACGCCTTATTTCCTTTCTAAAAATTCTCCCGGTGCAAGGCGGGGGGCCGAGGCGTGGGGTGGGCCAGGGAGCCCGAGGCACCGGCGCCAGCCACCCGAGAGAGCAGAACCACGCACGGCACCCGCTCCTGGAAGGCCTGCTGTGCCTGGTTCCCGAGTCCCTGGGGCTGCAAAGGCAGCAAGCAGCAGCCATGGCAGGGACTCGGGAACCTTTCCCCTGTCTCCTCCGCTAGGCCTCGAGGGGTTTGCTTTTCACATGGCCCCCGGGTGGGGGCGGTGGGCACAAGGTAGTGGATGCAGCTGCAGCCGCTGCGGCGGGCCAGGCGAGCAGGGCTCCCTCGGAAGCCGACCTCCTGGCGGGCTGGCAGCAGCAGCACCTCGGCGGGGGCCTGGCTGGAGCGCCGATGGTTCGGTGGGGAAGGCCACCTTCTCATACACATCTTTCCCCTGCCTGCCTCCTTCTCCGTTAGCGCTACCGGTTGGCGGGCGGGGGAGGGGAGCGAGGCGCGTTATTCCCGGGGAGCTGGAGGGGGGAGGGGAGGGCATCTCTTACCCGCGTTACTGAGGAGGAGGAGGAGGAGGAGGAGGCGGCTGGAGCGCGGCGCGGCGGGGCGACGGCGGGGCTGGGTGGGTGCAAATAAGAGTCTTACGAAAGGGAATTAACCCCATCACCAGCCCGGACACCGGCTCCAGCGGCAGCCGCGGCTGGCAGAATCCCGCCCCTTCCCACCACGCACTAACCCCGCCTCTTCGTTCTCTTTGAGGGACAGTCCACAAATCATAGGTTATACATCCTCCGAGTGACATGAGGATCATCCAATCATACCTGAACAAACGGCCTTTTCTCCACCCCTTTATCTCCTCCTGGGCCGCGGCAGAGCCGTGCCAAGTCTTCCTCCACCCTCAAGGGAAAAAGAACCAATCGGTGATAAGTAACCGCCCTTGAACGACGCAAAGGACAACCAATGGCAAAACTAACAGGACAGCCATTTTGCCCACTTGTAAAAAGGCACCTTTTCCCACGAGTTGGGAACCTGAGGTGGAGGAGTTCTGTGGAGTTTTTAATGACCTGGAAATATTGGAAAGACAGCCATACTTCTTCAGGGATTACTTATAGAGCTTTCTTGGAGTTAATGAACATTTTTATTCAACATGTGGGGGGAAGTGAGGAATGCTGCTTAAGGGATTGGCTCCTCCCTTTAGCGGTAACGGGTTCTAAGCCGAACACCTGGTTTCTCCTGCTTCAGGGGGGGGAAGGCGGGGTTATTGCTCTGTTCGGCCTGCAGGGGACTACATTTCCCAATCTGCTTTGCCCCAGCCTCTGTCCTTGCCTGCTTTTTCTTCCTTTAGGGCCTGACGGGAATTGTAGTTCCTGGGAGATACCCATGGCACTTCGTTGGCCAATGACAGGGAACAGACTTAAATGATTTGGAGTTTGGGGCGGGGAACCGGTTGCTAGTGAGTGGCGAATCCTTTTCGACACCCTAACAGAAGACGGAGGCATAAAAGAGAGGGGTAGTCAGAGAAGAGTTTTCTCAGAACGCCGCAGGGGTTTTAGATTTCTGGTATTTGAACTCTGTTACTTTCAGAGCGTCCGGTTGAAGTCACTTCCGCCTTGGGGCGGACGCAAGCCAAATCTGTGGCGGGAGTTGGAGATTCGGCAGCGAATACACCAGGTGTGGTTTTTGGAGTGGCGTGGCGGGCAAGTCAGTTTCTAGAGAGAGAGAGAGTCGAACGGCATGTAATTGTGTTTTAAGAAAGAGTGGGTGAAATGGGATGGCGGTAGTTCCTAAGTCCAGAATGCCATTCTCCGCCCCTAGTCTTCAACCCGAGAGTCCCATTTTTATCGTTTGACTTGCTCACTATTAGATTGCACCCATGTATTCATGGAAGCTGCCTTTAATGTTTTTAGCCGCTTTGGTCCTTGGAGTATGGCTTCAGGTTATCTGTTTGACTAAAAATAGGCTTAGAAGTTCTGAAATAACAACTCCCTCGTATACAAACACACTATTAAAGACTGGTTGGAAGGAGATAAGCTACGGAAAGGTACAGGATTAGTACTCAAAAATGGTCCATAACCATTTCTTCTCCCCACCCCCACCCCAGTAAAGCATCAGTGTTGTGGGACCAACAGTCAAAGAATTATCTTTTTTTTTTTAGTAATTTTTTATTTTAACTAAAGTTTTTCAACATATAGTATTAGTTTCAGGTGTACGATATAGCTCTTGTTTTCTTAATGCAGTTGGGATTTTCAGTATAATTTTGCAGTGTAGTTTTCTATAGATATTTATTTTTTTGTTTTTGTTGTGTCCTGAGTTCTTCAAGTTAAGGAATAGTAAATATGGCCATCAGTTTATTGAGTGTTTCCTCAGCTAGGAATGATGTTAAGTGCTTTAAGTACATTGTTTTTTTTGGGGGGGGGCAATCTGCAAGTATTGTTATGTGACATTTAGTTGAAGAAATTGGTGTTCAAGTGACCTTCATGAAGACTTTAAGGCCTTGATCAGTAAATTTGGGAGCTGAGATTCATATCCAAATCTTATTTCTGATCTCTTAATCACTACTCATCTTGCCTCTCAAATATTTATTAATTCCCCAATATGTGCTATAGACACATAAGGAGAGAGAAATGTAAAATTCCATTCTAGAAATCTGGAACAAATGGTGGCAGTCACTAATTCTGGTGTATCCTCTGTCATTTGAATAATATGTACTCATTGTATTTAAAAACAAGAAAAATATGAAAAAGGGGGTCATCTGTAATACTGTTATCCAGAGATAATACCATTAAATTTGGGTGAATATCCTTACAAACCTATTACAGGTATAGACATTTGCATGAATGCTATCATACTACCTTTTCTGTGAACTTTTTTTTTTTTTTAAATTCAGCAATGGGCTGTGGATATGACTGGATATATGTTAATATCATTTTAAAATTAACATTTTTGATTGCTGTCTGGTATTCGTTGTATGTCTCTAACATAATCAAGTCCTACTTGATGGATATTTACATTTTTTTATGAACTTTATTTGATTGTGGTAAAAAAACATAAAATTTACAATCTTAACCATTTTTAAGTGTATAGTACAGTATTGTCAAGTGTATGTACTTTGTCATTAAATAGATATATGGGACTTTTTCATCTTGTAAAACTGAAACTGTACTTTTTGTACAACTCCTCTTTTTCCCCTCCCACAGCCCTTGGCATCTACCGTTTTACTTTTTTTTAAGAGTTCACACACTTGAGGTATCTTGTATTGGTGGACTCATGCAGTATTGGTCCTTCTTTGACTGGCTTATTTGACTTACCATTGTACCCTCAAGGTTCAACAGTGTTGTAGCATATGACTGGATTTCCCTTTTCAAAGCTGAATAATATTCCTGTGTGTGTGTGTGTGTGTGTGTGTGTGTGTGTATTTTATTTATCCGTTCCTCTGCCAATAGACATTTAGATTGCTTCTACCTCTTAGCTATTGTGAATAATGCTGCACTCAACATGGGTGTGCACATAAGTCTTCAAGATCCTGTTTTCATTTCTTTTGGATATATGCCCAGAAGTGGGATTGTTGGGTTAGTTAACTTTTAAAAAGAATGCCCTTGTGAACAAATCTTTATATGCTTGTCTGATTATCCTGTAAATCTGACTTTTTAGAATTAGGTTATTTAACCACAATTACTTTATAATTCCTGAATTGCTCTTCAGAAAAGTTGTGCCCATTTTCTTTCTTACTAACAGTGTTTGCGAGCACCCACTTCCCGTCTTTTATTCCATCCAATCTGATTGCAAAAGTGATTCTTCATTATTTTGTTTGTAATTGAATTCTGTTGATGTTGAGGATTTTTTATATGTGTAGTGTCCATTGTTTAATCTCTTTTAAGTAGCTTGTTATTGGTTATGATAATCCCTTAATAATTTTAAAGGAATTACTTCTTAGGTTTTTTAACTCTCATGTATTTTGTAAGCATTGACTCTCATTTTGAAATTTGTCTTTTTAACTTTTAATGCTGTTTTTCCATGAAATAATTCTAATTATTTTACTTTTGAAATCTTTTTCTTTTAAAGTTTCTAGTTTATTTGTGATACTTAGAAAAGCATTTGTGATGCTTATAAGTTAGATAATAAAAATATGTATATATAATTTAAAATTTGTTCTTACATTTAATTTTACAATTTATACATACTTGATTTTGCTTGGACTCTGGTTTTTTTTTGTTTTTTTCTTTTTCTTTTTTCCATTGTTCTGTCTTTGACTGGAACTCTACACATTATCTTAATTTCTCTAACTTTAAACTATGTTTGGATATCAAGTAGGTAAAGTGTGGTTCTATTCTTCTTTTTAGGTATTTTCTTATTGTTCCCATATTTTCTTGTATTTTTTTAGGTGGATTTTGGTACCATTCTGCCAAATTAAAAGTACATCTTGGTACATCTATATTTTAATAAAGTATAAGTTTAATATTTATATAGATACTGAATGCTGCTTAGTGACAAGTATTTAATTTCATATTAGTAATACAGAATTTTTCAGATACAGTCAAGACTCAATGGGGCTCTCTGCTTTGTGAAAACATTTTTATATTGCAGAATTAGATCAAAAAGTTTATAGTTTAAGAGCATTTCCAATTTTTAAAAAATTATATGATCACTTTTTATTACAAAGGGGCTTGCATTTTACATGTTGTTTCCAGTAGAAGCTGATGACTTCTGCATGCTTATTTTTTAAAAAAGATTTTATTTATGTATTTATTTGAAAGAGAGAGAGGGAGAAAACATTAGATGGGGCCAGGGGTGGGGGTGGAGGGTGGGAAGAGGGAGACGCAGACTCCTTCCTGAACAGTTAGCCTCATGCGGGGCTTGATCCTAGGACTCCAGGATCATAAACTGAGCCAAAGGCCGACACTTAGCCACCGAGGTGCCCCTTCTGCATGCTTGTTATAATAACTATCCCTCTGTACGTCATAGCCTTCTCTGAGTACTTCAAACTTAACATGTCCCCTAAGCCTGTTCTTCTCATTTGTTTATTTGGTCAAGAAATATTTGTTGAGCACCTACTAAGAGAAGTACTGGCTAATAATCAAGAAAATGGGCTCCAGGCTGCCTAGGTTTGATTATGGGTTCTGCCATGTACTTGTTGGGTGACCTAGTGCAGATTAGTTAACAATCTGTCCCTTTAGTTTTCTTATCTATAAAATTGAGATAAGAGAACACCTACCTCCCAGGTTATTGTGAGGATTAAATGACTTCATACACATAAAACACAAAGTAGTGCCTGGCATATAGTAAATGTGTAGTAGTTCTGTAAATATTGTTTATTGACCTGGCTGATGCTGGCATGCTGAAGTAAAATGGTAAACAAGACAGTTAGTGGTCCTTGATTTTATGATGACATTCGAATAGGAGGGAAAGACAAAATTCAAGTAAATAGATAAAAGGAATTGCTAATTATAATAAGTGCTTTAAGGAAACCAACTGATATTAAGGATAATGTCAGGGAGTCCATTTGGGAGCTATTGCAGTATTCCAGTAGAGCAGTGATAGCTTGGGATGGCAATGGACCTGGAAAGAAATGGATGCATTTGAGATATGCCTTAGAAATAATTAGTAATGAATGGATTTAATTTGGTGGCTAAAGGAAAGGGAGAAATCAAGAGTGAACCCACGTCACTGGTTTGAGTAACTTGCATGGTTGTACTATTACTGAGAGATTGCACAGGGAGCACACGGGTTTGGTAGAGAAATAAGACTTTGGTTTTGGACATTTAGGCTAGAAATGTCTGTGAGACATCCACAATGTCAGGTAGGTATTTTCTTGTTATTCCCATATTTTCTTGTATTTTTTTCTTCAGGATTTTTCCTGAAGTCATCAGGATGACTTCATCAGTCATTTGAAGTCATCAGCTTCTACTGGAAACGACATGTATAGGTGTCTTAAGTGAAGAAATTATAAATTGTATTACCTTGGCTATTTGTGGTATACTTCTAAAAGATTGTCCCCATCCTCACATCTGTTTTTCCATATTTGACAAGGTAATTTTTGTAAACTAATGGCCTCTTTAAAGTCTAAGAAAGGCTCAAGTTTCTTACAGGATAAAGTCCAGTTTTCACATGGCAAATGAGAACCTCCCTGACCTAGCCTATTATTACTTCTTCACCACTTGTCACAAGAATCGTATTTTTTAGCTATACTAAACTGCTTAGGATTTTCTGAAACTTAGTGCTTTTGCAAATAAGGCTTCTTTCTCTCTGGAATATCCTTATCTTGATTGTTCATCTGCAAACTCTGCTCTTCCTTTAAGTTTCAACTGATGAGTTTCATCAGTATTTAATTTAAATAGGGGTGCCTGGATGGCTCAGTTGGTTAGTTGTCTGATACTTTATTTCGACTCAGGTCATTATCTGTGTCCTGGGATAGAGCCCCATGTGGGGCTCTGCACCCATTCTGCTTGGGATTCTCTTTCCCTCTTCTTCTGCCCCTCCCCCGTGTGCCTGTGCCCACTTGCTGTCAAATAAAAAAATAATTTAATATGAGGCCTCTTATATATCAAGCATTTTTTTTCTCATAAGTGAAGCCTTCTTTGATTGCTTGCTACCTTACACAGAGCAAACACTTCCAATATTATATAGTATTCCTATATATACTTCTTTCATAGCACTTATTACATTGTGTTCCAATTATTTGTTTATAACTCTTATTTCTGCCCTAGATTGGGCTAAGATATGAGGCTGCAATGGTGCAAATTCATCTTCGTATACATGGTATTTTCTGCAATGCCTGGTATATAATGGGTGCTCAAAAAGTATTTGTTGAATGAGTAATTTTTAGAGGCACTGTTGTATAATGGCAAAAACTCAGACTTAAAATTAGAACAATCACAGTTTCAGGTTTAATATAACCAGCTGCCAACTGGTAAGAAATTATTTCACATCAGTTTTCCTGAACCTCAATTTTCTTGACCTTAATGTGAGGATAATAATACTTTGTGAGTTGTTTTGAGAATTACAAGAGATTTTTAAAAATGTCCTCACAGAGAGGTCACTTAATAAGTGGGAGGTATTTTATCATTATTTTGAAAACTGTTGTTTATAGAATGAAAGGTTCTAGTGTCCTTGCTTTTAGAGTAATTAGATATTAGATATGGTGGTTCTTAAAGTCCCATAAATGATTTTTTTAATAATTCTGTAATTCTGTAATTTACTGAAATTAACCCATTATCATTTTAGGAAATTCAGTTTTATTGACCAAAAAAAAGTTATTTCCATTTACTTAATTTAGCTTAACTGACAACTTTTAAATAAAGCTACATCAGATATAAACGTAAAAAAGAATGTATGATATTATCAAAGCATTGAGTGTTTTAACATGTAACATAGGTACATTTTCAAGCCTTGATCAGATCTGAAGGGTTCCTGTGATTGAATATCTGACTTTGTACATAATCACTTGAAAATACTTGAGTGGATAAGTAGACCTCTTCATTGACTACCTTTTGAAACTTATAACAATAAACTTTGTTTTTGTGTGTGTGTGTGTGAATTTGTGGTTTCTGGAATCCGTGTACTTTAAAGCAGAGCTGTCCAGTAGACCTCCATATTAACCACTTGCATGAACTGGCACTTTTTCAAGCCAAATTTGTATCTCCAATAAGGAACTTGGAATTATTTATGTTATTACGTGGTTACTTAGCTAGTTGGTAGAGGTATTTACTGAGGTTCCTGGCTTCTAGTCCTTTTCCCTTGCCTCTGTCCACCTGCCTGCTATTATTAGTGTGATGGGAGGAGAGGAGAAGTGAGTAATCCTATGTTTTATCATAGCTCCTCCAAGATTTGTTAAGGCATTTCATTGTCACAGCATTTACTCGTTGTATCTATGTAGCCAAATTGCTGTCCTACTGGGAACAATTTCCACTGATCAGTTTGTTTGATTAGGATGAATTTAAGAAATTTAGTTATCTGAATTAACTGAATTTGATCTTAAATTCAACAGAAGATTTGATTGATATTCTGTAGTAGGAAGAATTTTCCATATGTAGACATCCTTTCTATCTTTGAACTCTCTAGGGTGTTCTAATAACCTAATATCCTAATAGGGAGCCTTAATTTGTATTCAATATACAACCCTCTCTCTAATCTTAATCATTTTATAAACTGCATTCCCAATTTCCCTGCTATAACTTGAATTTGATTTACTGTCTTTTTATCTACTTAGGGTGATTTCTGCATTTGAATGTATAGCCCAATTGACATAACATGCTAGTTTCTTAGTTCCTAGACTGCTGTGTCTCCTGTGAATTTGATTTCCACATTAGTTCAGCCATGCACTCCTATGGTCCTACTTTATACTTATACATCTCTATGAACTACTCTACCTCCAGACTCTCTAATCATGGTACCCCTGTCCTTTGAAACTTCAAAGTAACAAATAATACTGAGTGCTTGGTGCCAGGCACTGCTCTAGGTGCATGGAATACACCAGGAAACAAAAGAGATAAGAATTTCTGTCCTTTTGGAGTTTATACACTAGTGGCGAAAGACCAACTAAAATTCTACACGAGGAAACTAAATCATATAGTGTCTCACAAAGTGATAAGTGCTGTCAAAGAAACTGTAGGGTAAGGAAGAGATAATAAGGAGTTGCAATTCTTGTTGGTTTTTGTTTTTAAAATTTTAAACTTTTTTTTTTTTTTAAGATTTTATTTACTTATTTGACAGAGATCACAAGTAGGCAGAGAGGCAGGCAGAGAGAGAGGAGGGGAAGCAGGCTCCCTGCTGAGCAGAGAGTGGGATGCGGGGCTGGATCCCAGGACGCTGGGATCATGACCTGAGCAGAAGGCAGAGGCTTTAACCCATTGAGTCATCTAGGTGCCCCTAAAATTTTAAACTTTTATTCTGAAGTAGTTTAAGACATACGAAAAGTCACAAGAATAGTGCCAAGAACTTCCATATGCCCTTGACCCAGAATCACATATTGTTGCTACATTTACTTTAAAATTCTTTCTCTGAAAAATATGTAACACTTCCTGAATTTGTGTGTCATCGTTGTGCATAGGCCATGCTAATCTCTGTATTGTTCCAATTTTAGTATATGTGCTGCTGAAGCAAGTGCAAAAGTTGAAATTTTAAACAAGATAGTCAAGTTTTCATTGAAAATTTGACATTTCAGAAAAGACTTTTCAAGGAATCAAGAGAAGTAGCCATGCAGATAATTGGGGGAAGAGTGGACAAGCAGGTGGACCAGCTAGTGCAGAGTCCAAAGCAGGAACACGTAAGGACATCATTGTGACAGAGAAGAAAAAGTGAGAAGGGATGGTAATAGAAGTGGGAGCAGATTGTAGAAGGGCTTATAAACCATTAATAGAGCTTTTATCTGAGTAAAACTGGAAACTGCTGAGAAGTTCTGGGGAATGTTAGGATCAGATTTACCTTTTCAAAATATCTCAGTGACTGCTACATTGAGAGGAGAATGTAGGGAGGGAAGTAGAGGCTGAGATACCAGATTCTTGAAGAAATTCAGACTAGCAGTGATAGTGGCTCAAATCAGGTGAATGGATTTAGAGGTAGTAGGAAATGGTGGGATTCTGGGTATATTTTGAATGTAACAGGAGTTGCTAATGTATCGGATATGCAGGATGAGAGAGAACTGAGGGGAGTGAAGGAATTGGTATGGCCAACTGGAAGGATGAGATGGGGAAGATTGTGGATGGAATAGGATTTGAGAGAAAGATCTAGAGTTCAGTTTTAGTTGTGTTAAGTTTGAGATGCCCATTAGACTGCAAGGTAGAGATGTTTGGTTAGGTATTTGAGTCTGAAGTTCAGGAGAGGCTGATCTCTCTCTATAAATGTGGGAGTAATTGGCAGAGGTAATATTTAAAGCCATGAAAATAATGATATCTCTAAAGGATAGAACAAAAGTTACTAAGAACTGAGCCCTGGTACACTCTAATCTTAAGTGGGCAGGGAGATGAGGAAGAACCAGCACAAGTGTAGACAGAGCAGGAATGACTGTTGAAGTAGGATAGAAACTGTGGGGATGTGGTGTTTTAGAATCTAAATGAAACACATGGTTTAATGAGGAAGGAACAATTTACTGATAGGTCCAGTAAAATGAAGACTAAGAATTCCTACCTGCTCTCTGCCTTTTACTCCAAATTAGGCCCTTTGTATATCCTTTTCATCTGGTTATTGTGTACTCTGTATGTCTCAGCTTTGATGTATATATCTCTTAGAAAGCTTTCCAAATCTCCAGATGTGGAAACTGAATTTCTGTTACATGCTTCCTTAACAGTTGGTACTTTCCCTGTAGTATTTCTTCAAAACTACATCTATTTTTTTTAAATTATTATGTTTGCAGAGGCTAGTGCAGTGTCTGCTCCATCTCATACCCAAATATATTTTTGCTGAATGCATGAAAGAATGAAATTTAGGAATAAAATTCATTAGATAATTACTTATTTTTTAATCGAAATTCTTTTCAGGACAAATATTTTGACTGTTTAAAACAGATATTTTAACTGATTTAGCTCTGAAGCAGAGGTGGTGCATTCCTGTGTTGAAAAGGAAGAAAAGACCCAGATATATGATTTAGCTGTCACTGGCTACATGATCTTAGAGTATTATCTTTGTAGACATCATTCTTCCGCACTTTGAGATCCATTGCTATGTGTTTTCCCATTTTTTAAAATTATACTTTTTATTTTGAAATCATTGTGAATTCATATAGTGTTGTGAGAGGTAATGCAAAGAGATCCTGCATATGCTTTACCCGGTTTTCCTCAATGGCAACATCTTAAAAAACTATAATACACGATCACAACCTGGAGATTGATGTAATTAAGATAGAGAACAGTTGCATCCCACAGAGATATCTCCTGTTGCCTTTTTATAGCAACCATCTCTTCTGTCCCTCTCCACCTTCACCCCTGACAACCTCAGGTGGCCCTATTAGTTTGTTTGATTTTTGCTTGTGTTTTAATTCTTCGGATGAAGATTTACTTCTTTTTAGGCTTCGTCGCCATACAAGCTTACATTTGAATCTGGCTTTCTCACCCACTATGTCATAATTTCCTCATTAGTGAAGAAAAATCAGTACTTGTTTCATAAAATTCTTAGAGGATTAAATGAGACAGTATGTGTTTAAGTTCTTGGCACAGAGAAGACACTATTATAAGATAAGCACTCCAAAAATATCAGTTTTTTCTCCACCTTCAGAACTAATACCTACTTTTAAAAGCTGATGTTCATGTTGTTTTAGCCACATGTCACATAATCTCAAGAGTATTTGTATTATAATCAGTTCCAATCTATTAACAGGGTTATCACTTCTTTGTTTTAGGTCTTGTTTAATTTTACTAAATATCTCTTAAAAATTTTTCTATTTACAGTTCAAATTTCTTTTTATTAGGTTTATGTCTAAAATTTCAATTTTTTAAAAAAGATTTTATTTATTTATTTGACAGACAGAGATCACAAGTAGGCAGAGAGGCAGGCAGAGAGAGAGAGAGAGGGAAGCAGGCTCCCTGCTGAGCAGAGAACCTGATGTGGGGCTCTATCCCAGGACCCTGGGATCATGACCTGAGCTGAAGGCAGAGGCTTTAACTCACTAAGCCACCCACGTGACCCTAAAATTTGAATTTTTGATGCTCTTAAGAATCAAAAAAATTGAGAATAAAAAAAAATTAAATTTTTTTCCTGCTTTTTGCCTATATAGAGGAACACAGTTGACTCTGTATATTGATTATTCATTATGTATTCATTAATCTTACTAAATTTGCTTATAAACCTATTAGTTATGTATAAATTGTTTTTATCCTGTGTACATAATCCTGCTATATCATCTGTTATATTTTAAGTTTTTTATTTTATATTTTTAACTGAGGTAGAGTTGACACACACATAATGTTACCTTGATTTTGGGCATACAGTATAATGATTTGTCAAGTCTATACATTATGCTATGCTCACCACCAGTGTAGCTGCCACCTGTCATCATGCAACTTTAATTATAATACCGTTGACTATATTCCTTATGCTATATCTTTTCCCTATGACTTACTTGTTCCATAACTAGAAACTTGTATCTCCCACTCTCCTTCACCCATTTTGCTCATGCATCCCTCCCACTTTCGCCACTATATCCATAGCTGTGTTCTATTTCTGGGCCTGTTTTTGCTCTTTGTTTGCTTTTTGTTTACTCATTTGTTTTGTTTTTTTAGGTTCCACATATAAGTGAAATCATATAGTATTTGTCTTTTTTTGTCTGACTTATTTCATTTAGTGTAATACCCTTTTGGTCTATCCATGTTGTTGCAAATGGCAAGATATCATCCTTTTTTATGGCTGAATAATAGTCCATTGTAGGTATACCCCAACTTGTTTATTCATTTATTTAATGAGGGACACTTGGATTTCTTCCTTTGGCTATTGTAAGTAATGATGCAGTAAACATAGGGTGCATATATCTTTTTGAGTTAGTGTTTTTGTTTTCTTTGGGAAAATACCCACTAGAGGAATTGCTGGATCATATGGTAATTCTATTTTTAATTTTTTGAGGAACCTTCATACTGTTTCTCACAGTGGCTGCAGCAGTTGCAATAGTATGTGAGGGTTCCTTTTTCTCCACATCCTTGCCACTGATTGTTATTTCTTATTTTTCTTAATTCTAGGTATTCTGACAAGATTAAGGTGATAACTCATTGTAGTTTTGATCTGCATTTCCCTGATGATTAGTGATGTTGGACATCTTTTCATGTGTCTGTTGCCCATCTGTATGTTTTCTTTAGAAAAATATCTATTCAGATCCTCTGCCCATTTTTAATCGTATTTATTTGTTCTTTATGGTGTTGTATACGTTCTTTATATATTTTGGTTATTAATGCCTTACCATATATATCATTTGCAGATATCTTTTCCCATTCATTAGGTTGCCTTTTCATTTTGTGGATGGTTTCCTTCCCTTTTTATTTTGTTACAGTCCCAATAGTTTATTTTTGCTTTTGTTTCTCTGGCCTGAGGAGACGTATCTAGAAAAATGTTGCAAAAGCAAAGTCAAAGAAATTACTGCCCATATTTTCTTCTAGGAGTGTTATGGTTTCATGTCTCACATTTAGGTCTTTAATTCATTTTGAGTTTATTTCTGTGTATGATGTGAGAAAGGGATCCAGTTTCATTATTTTGCATGTAGCTATCTAGAAGTCCCAGCACCATTTATTGAAGAGTCTGTCTTTTCCTTATTATATATGGTCGCCTCTTTTGTCATACATTAGTTGACCATAAAAGCATGGGTTTATTTCTGGACTCTCTTTTCTGTGCTGGTGATCTATGTGTCTTGTTTTTTTTTGCCAGTACTATACTATTTGGATTACTGTAGCTTTGTACTATATCTTGAAATCTGGGACGGTCATACCTTTTTCTTTCTCATGATTGCTTTGGCTGTTCAGGGTCTTTGTGGTTCCATACAAGTTTTAGGGTTACTTGTTGTAATTCTGTGAAAAATGCCATTGCATTAGGGATTGTATTGAATCTGTAGATTGCTTGGGATAGTTAGCACATTTTAACAGTATTCTTCTAGTGCATGAGCATGGAGTGTCTTTCTGTTTGTGTCGTATTTAATTTTCAGAGTAAGTCTTTGATCTTTGTGGTTAAGTTTATTTCTAGGTATTTTATTCTTTTTACTGGGATTGTAAATGGATTTGTTTTTTAATTTTTCTTTCTGCTTTTTTGTTATTAGTGTATAGAAATGCAACTGATGTATGTATATTAATTTTGTATCCTTCAACTTTACGGAATTCATGTATTACTATTAATAGTTTAATGTGGAGTCTTTAAAGTTTTCTTTTTACTTGAAAGATTTTATTTATTAGAGAGAGAGAGAGCGTGTGCGCATGGGCTTGGGGAAGAGCAGAGGGAAAGGAAGAAGGACAAGCAGACTCCCTGCTGAGTTCTGACCCCCGCCCCCCATTGCAATACTCAGTCCCAGGACCTGAGATGATGACCTGAGCTGAAGTCAAACGCTTAACCGACTGAGCCACCCAGATACCCCTGGAGTCTTTAGAATTTTCTATCAGGTCATCTACAAAGAGTGACAGATTAATTTCTTCCTTAGTAATCAGGATACCTTTTATTTCTTTTTCTTGTGTGATTGCTCTGGCTAGAATTTCCAGTATTATGTTGAATAAAAGTGGAGAGAGTAGACATGCTTGTCTTGTTTCTGATCTTGAAGGTAAAGCTCTTTGTTTTTCACTGCTGAGTATGATTTTAGCTGTGGATTTTTCATATATGTTTATTATGTTTAGGTATGTTCCCTATAAATCTAATTTGATAGTTTTTGTAATGAACAGATGGTGAATTTTGTCAAATGCTTTTTCTGCATCTACTGAGATGATCAAATGATTTTTATCCTTAATTTTATTGATTGTGGCATATCATGTTAATTGATTTGCTAATACTGAACGATTATTATGTTCCTGGAATAAACCCAGTTGACTGTGATGACTTATCCTTTTAATGTATTTTTTTGAATGTGGCTTGCTAATATTTTGTTGAAGACTTTTGCATCTGTGTTTGATTTTATTTTTTGGTAAGTCTAGCCAAAGGTTTTCCAATTTTGTTTACCTTTTCTTAGAACCAGTTCTTAGTTTCATTGATATTTTCTGGGTTTTTGTTTGTTTGTTTGTTTGTTTTGATTTTGGTCTCTGTTTCATTTATTTCTATTCTGATCTTTATTAATTCCTTTCTTCTACTAACTGTAAGCTTTGTTAGTTGTTCTTCTTCTAGTTCTTTTAGTTGTAAGGTTAGATTGTTTCTTTGAGATTTATGTTGTTTCTTGAGGTAGGCCTATATCACTAAAAATTTCCCCCTTAGAACTGTTTTTTCAGTTTTTTCAGTGTCCTGAAGACTTTGAACCATTGTGTTTTCATTTTCATTTGTCTCCATGTATTTTTTAATTTCATCTTTGGTTTCTTTGGTGACCATTGGCGTGTCTGAGCTTCTACCTATTTGTGTTTTTTCCAATTTTTCTTGTGATTAATTTCTAGTTTCATACTGTTGTGGTCAGAAAAGGTGCATGATATGATTTCAGTCTTCTTAAATTTATTGAGACTTGTTTTGTGGCCTGAGATGTGATCTGTCCTGGAGAATGATCCCTGTTCACTTGAAAACAATGTGTATTTTGCTGTTTGGGATCAGGTGTTCTATATATAGCTGTTAAGTCCTTCTGGTCTAATATGTCATTCAAAGATGGGTGTTTCCTTATTTATTGGTTTTCTGCTTGGATGAACTACCCATTGATAGGTAACTGAGGTGTTAAGGTATCCTACTATTATGGTATTACTGTCCATTCTCCCTTTATCCGTATTAATTTTACATGATGTGTTTTGG
The DNA here is from genome assembly GCF_010015895.1 of Lontra canadensis. NCBI lineage: Eukaryota > Metazoa > Chordata > Mammalia > Carnivora > Mustelidae > Lontra > Lontra canadensis. The sequence goes on from NW_022631005.1 coordinate 24,355,241, forward strand.
TGCTCCATCATGAGTGTATAGATGTTTATAATTGTTATATCCCCTTTTGAATTGTCCCCTTTATCATTATGTAGTGTCCTTTTTTTTCTCTCGTTATATTCTTAATTTTATAGTCTGTTTTGTCTGATATAAGTATTGCTCCCTGGCTTTTTTCTCACTTTGTTTGCATGGAATATCTTTTTCCTTCCTTTAACTTTCATTTTCTGTGTATTTTTAGGTCTGAAAGGAGTCTCCCTCTCTCTCTTTTAAGATTTTTATTTATTCATTTGACAGCTCAAGCAGGGGGAGTGGGAGAGGAAGAAGTAGGCTCACTGCAGGGAGCTCTATCCTAGGATTCTGGGATCTTGAGCTGAGTGGAAGGCAGATGTTTAACCAGCTGAGCCACCCAGGTGTCCCTCAAGGGAGTCTCTTATAAGCAGTATATGGATGGGTCTCTCTCTCTCTCTCTCTTTTTTTTTTTAATTTTCCACCCTCCTCTTGTCTTTTGATTATATCATTTAGTCTATTTACATTTAAAGTAATTATTTTTTTTTAAGATTTTATTTATTCATTTGACAGAGATCACAAGTAGGCAGAAAGGCAGGCAGAGAGAGAAGGGAAGCAGACTCCCTGCCACAAAGAGAGCCAGATGCGGGGCTTGATCCCAGGACTCTGGGATCATGACCGGAGCTGAAGGCAGAGGCTTTAACCCACTGAGCCACCCAGGCGCCCCCATTTTAAGTAATTATTGATAGACATGTGTCTATTGCTATTTTGTTAATTATTTTTAGTTGTTTTTGTAGGTCTTCTCTGTCCTTTTTTCTTCTCTTGCTCTCTTTCCTAGTGATTGTTTTCTGTGGTATTATACTTGGCTTTCTTTCTCTTTATTTTTTTGTGTATTTATTATAGGTGTTGTGTTTGTGGTTACCATGAGGTTCATATATAGTATTCTAATTATATAGCAGTCTGTATTAAGTTGATGGTCACTTAGGCTTGAATGCATTGGAAGTTCTAAAAGAACTTTTTACTCATCCCTTTATTTATATATGCTTTATTTATATGATCTCATATTTTACTTTTTTTTTTTTGAGAAAGAGAGCAATGGAACATGTGTGTGCATAAGTGGCAGGAGAGGGCAGAGGGAGAGGGGAAAAGAAAATTTTAAGTGAGCTGCACAACCATCTTGGCCTATTGTGGGCTTGATGTCACAAGCTGGAGATCATAACCTGAGCCAAAATCAAGAGTTGGTTGCTTAACAGACTGAACCACCCAGGTGCCATTTATTTTTTATATTTTTATTTGTAATTTTCTTTTAATTATGAACTTTTCTTTTCCACTGAAAGAATTCCCTTTAAGATTTCTTTTAAGGATGGTTTAGTGGTGATGTATTCCCAACTTTTGTTTATCAGGGGATTCTATCTCTACCTCAATTCTGAATGATAATCCTCCTGGATAGACTATTTTTGGTTGTAGGTTTTTTTCCTTTGACCATTCTGAATATATCATGCTACTCATTTCTGGTCTTTAAAGATTCTGCTGAGAAATCGGCCGACAGCCTTATAGTGTTTCCCCTGTATGTAACTTACTTCTTACTGATTTTAAAATTCTCTCTTTATCTTTAAACTTTGACATTTTAATTATTATATGTTCTGGTGTGCACCTTCTTGGGCTATCTTTTCTGGACCTCTCTATGCTTAGCGAACCTGGTTGTCTGTTCCTTCCCAGGTTAGGGAAGTTTATGTCTATTATTTTTCTAAAATAAGTTTTCTGCCTTTTTCTTTCTTCTTCTTCTGAGACCCCTATAATGTGATTGTTCATTTGGTCTTATCTAAGAGCACCTTTAGCTTATCCTCATTTATTAAAATTAATGTGTTTTGTTTTTGTGGTTTGCTTCATCTCAGGTATTTTCTAAACCCTGTCTTTCAGATCATTGATCTGTTCTTCTGCATCCTCTAGTGTATTGTTGATTCTCTCTAGTGTAATTTTTATTTCACTTAATTGTATTCCTCAACTCTCTTTTTTTTTTTTTTTTTAGATTTTATTTATTTGACAGAGAGAGAGAGATCACAAGTAGGCAAAGAGGCTGGCAGAGAGAGAGGGGAGGAAGCAGGCTCCCTGCGGAGCAGAGAGCCTGATGCGGGGCTCAATCCCAGGACCCCGGGACCATGACCTGAGCTGAAGGCAGAGGCTTTAACCCACTGAGCCACTCAGGCGCCCCATCCTCAACTCTCTTTTTTAAATATTTTCTCTTTGTTGAAATTCTCATTAAGTATTTCCACTCTTCTATGAGATAAACATTTTTGTGATCATTACTTTAAACTTTTATCAAGCATATTGCTTATCTTTGTTTCATTTAGTTCTTTTTCTGAGGTTTTGTCTTCATTTGGAGCATATTCCTCTCTCTCCTCATTTTGTTTGACTTTTGCTCATTTGTTTCGTGAATGAGATGGAACAGCTGATTCTCTGAAATTTGAAGGAATGGTCTAATATATGGTTGTTGCCTGGTGACTTTGGCTGGCTGGCTGGAGCTGTGTCTGGGGTGGGCTGGGGGCTCCTGGGACACTCTGTACTCGTGCTAACCCTATATGATGACCTGAGCTAAAGTGGGCATACGCTGGGGTGGTCTTAGGGCTCTTAGTGCAGGGGGCACTCTGGCAGGACAGCTAAAGTTGAAATGTATGCTATCCAGTGTGTCCTGGGACTCTGTGCAGAGGGTGCCTTGGTAGGGCAGCTAAAGCTGAAGTGGGTGTGGACCAGTGCAATCCCTGGATTCTCTGCACAAAGGGCACCTGGCAGGGTAGCTGAAGTTGAAATGGGTGGAAACCAGGGTGTCCCAGGGCTTGCTGCATAGAGGGTGCCCTGATGGGGCAGCTGGAGCTGGAGCTGAGGCAGGGTGCAGGCCAGGGTGTCCCTTGTGCTACATGCAGAGGCATCTTGGCCAGATAGCTATAGCTGAAGTGTGCATGGGCTGGGGCATTTCCCAGGGCTCTCCATGTACAGGGTGCTCTGGGAGGACAGTTGAAACTGTGGGTACAAGAAGTGGGTATGAGCAAGGATGTCTTGGGATGTGCAGCACAGGGGATTCCCTGCTGGGGTGACTGGAGCTGAGACTGGTGGAGGCTGGAATGTTCTGGTGTGCTCATGCAGGGGGTGCCCTGGCAAGGTGGCTGGAAACTTTGTGGGGCAGGGACAGTGGTGTCTTGCGGCATTCCATGTAAAGGGTGCCCTTGGCAGGTAGCTGAAACTGATGTGGACATGGGCTGGGGATTCCTGGGGCGCTCGCATGGGCAGCTGGAGCCTAAACGGGTGAACCGGGAGGTCCTGGAGCACTCTGTACCAGGGTTGCCTTAGCAAGCTGTCTGGAGCTAGAGTGGTGTGGGCCTGGTGTATTCTGGGGTGCTTTGGTCCTGTATCAACGTGGCAGTATGGCTGGAGTTGTAAGCTAGTGCTGTCCAGGAGTGTCCTTGTGTGTGCTGCTCTGGGGCTGTTTCTGTGGGATGGTTGGGCCTGGTGTGGGCTTTGGGCCCATGGCTTACTGAAGGAATAAGCTACATAGGGCACCCAGACCCTACTCCTGTGTACACTATCGAAGTGGATACAGAACGTAAACTGTGATGCTTTCTAGCTCCTCCACCCTGCAGAGAGTTCCAGCAGCTCCATCAAACAGATGGAGATCTATGGCTGGATACTGGATATTTGACAGACTAGCTTCTCTTTCAAACCCTGACATTTTCTTCTGTGCCTAGGGCATCCAGAGCTGGTATGGGCCAGAGACCCAGTGGTCACTAATGTGGTAGGCTGGCTATTAACACCTGGACCCTAAACTCTCAGGGTAGAGGATGTATGTATATGTGGGGTTTGCCAGCCTCTCATACTTGGAGAGAGTTCCAGCAGCTCCTCCCACCATTCAGCAGGGTTTTAGAGCTGGTTCCTTTATGTTGCAGTTGCCCTTTTAAACTGTGGCTTTTTTTCCCTCTCTGCCCCAGGGTAGAAGACTGTCTGTGTCTCCCAGTCTTATCCCTTCACACTGCAGATTGCAGCATCAGAAGTGAGGTTTCTTTTGTTATATCTTGTCTTCTTCTCTCTTGCCAATCTTTGTGTGGTCTATCTTTTGTTGTATAGAAGTTGTTCAGTCAGCCCTCAGTTCTTCAGGAGGAATTATTCTGTAGTAAATAGGTGGAGAATTGGTATGGAGGAGGGGAGTGCAGCCTCTTCCTACGTTGCTGTCTTGGACTGGAACCAAATTTTAACTTTTTTTCTCTTCTTTGTCCTTTTCCTTTTGTCTTATTCAACTGAGGTGATGGCCCTGTTAAATAAAATTGGCAATAATAGGCATATTTGTGTTTTTTATGATCTTGATGGGAAAGCTTTCAACATTTTACCTGAAGTATGATATTTGCTGAAGGTTTTTGGTAAAAACTGTTATCATATGAAGGATGTTCTCCTATTTTTTCTGTCAGGTAACTTTTGTTGTAAATGAATTTCAAATTTTATCAAATGCTTTTTTTTGGGCCACTGTTGAGATGACTGTACAACTTCTTTATTTTGTTATTTTTGAGAATTACTGATTGAGCTTTTTTCACAGGGCATTTTTTAATAGCTTAATTGAGATGTAATGTGCATACCGTAAAATTAGTTATTTTGCAATTCTTTGAGTTTCGATATATTCATAGGTTTGGGAACCATCATCACAATCTAATTTTAGAACATTTTCATAGAAGCCCAGTACTCATTAGCAGTTGCTCTCTGTTCTCTGCCATCCTACTCTTCCCATGCCCTGTCCAGACTCTGGCCCTAGGCAACTGCTCATTTACTGTATGTCTTTATGAATTTGCCTAGACTGCACCTTTCATATAAATGGAATTAGACAATATGTGGTTCATTGTGACTGGCTTCTGTCACTGAGTGTAATGTTTTCAGTGTTCATCCATGTTATAGCATGTATCACTATTTCATTGCTTTTTATTGTCAAATAATACTCCATTGTATGTATACACTATATGTTCTTTACCAGTTCATCAGTTGATGGACATTTTGTTTGTTTCCCATTTTAACTTTCATGAATAATACTGCTATGAAAATTTGTATGCAACTTTTTGTGTGCTTGTGTGTTTTCATTTCTTTTGGGTGTATACCTAGAGATAGAATTTCCAGGTCTTATGGTAATTATGATGAACTGCCACACTGTTTTCCACAGTGCTATGCTTTTATACATTCCCACAAGCAGTGTTTGAGGGTTCTAATTTCTCTACACTATTGTCAACACTTGTTACTATCTATCCTTTTTCTTTTAGCCATCCTAATGAGTGTGAAGTGTCTTATTTTGGTTTTGATTTACAGTTTCCTTACTACTAATGGTGTTGAACATCTTTTGTGTGCTTATTGGCTGTGTATATAACTTCTTTGGAGAAGTGTATTCAGATCTTTTGCCCATTTTTAAATTGGATTGTCTTTTTATTATTCAGTTGTAATTCTTCATATATTTTTGTCAGACATAATTTACACATATTGTCTCCCCTTTTTTGGGTTGTCTTCATTTTCTTGATGGTGTTATTCGTAGCTGTAAAGTTTTTAATTTTGGTGAAGTCCAGTTTATCTATTTTGTTGTTGTTGCTTTTAGTTTTGGCTTTGTATCTAAGAAAGCATCGCACAACCCAAGGTCATGAAGATTTGCTCTTTTCCTTTCTTTTAAGAGTTTTGCCATTTTGGCTACTACAGTTTAGTCTTTGATCTATTGTGAGTTAATTTTTATGTATGGTGTGAGTTATGGGTCCAAGTTCATTCTTTTATATCTGGATATCTGGTTGCTCTAGTGCTATTTCTTGGAAAGACTGTTATTTTCCTGTTGAATTGTTTTGGCAGCCCTGTGAGAAATGAAGTAACTATAAATGTAAGAGTTTATTTCTGGACTCTAAAATCTATTCCATTGATCTATTTGTGTATCATCCTGCTAGTACTACACTGTCTTAGGTACTAAACTTTGTGCTAAGTTTTACAACCAGCAAGTATAAGCTCACCAAGTTTGTTCATTTTCAAGATTATTTTGGGTTTGATTTTTGAAAGTTTAACTAGGCTTGTGTTCCTAAAATAAGCCCATTTTATTTTATTTTGTTTATTTTCTCTAAAATAAGCCATTTTGCATGCGTTGATATTTTTAGGCTTTTAATTTTTGTTGTTTTTGGTTTGCTAATATTTAGTTTACCCATGAATATGAGAAAGTGGCTTGTGTGTGTGCGTGCGCATGTTTGTATTGTGTTTGTCAGATCAATGTGTTTCTCCTGATCTGATGGGGTCCCTCAAATGTGGGGTGATAGTTGGGTGGGGGCTCTTGGTATGGGTGGTGAAAGAATTCACCTGAGGCAGACAAAGGAGATAGAAGTTTATTGAACACGCCATAAGGGAGCAGGGGGCAGGACAGCAGAGGAGAGACTATTTGCAATAAGGTGGTGGTTGGGGGCTGTTTTTAAGGGAGAAAGGAAGGAGGTATTGGGAATCTATGGAATTTTCCCTTTTTTGGTAACTGTACATGTTTGTCAGTAGTCCATTGGTCAGATAGGTCAGTTAGGCTTATGGATATTTTGAGGTGGATTGCCTGATGGGCATGTCTGTAGTTAGCTAGGTGGTCGCTGTGGACCCTTTTGCCTTGTTCTACATTCCATTGCTCAATCCTGTTGTCTAAAAGCAGCCTTTAGAGGATGCGTGGGTGGCTTAGGCAGTTAAATGTCTGCCTTTGGCTTAGGTCATGACCCCAGGGTCCTGGAGTGGAGTCCCACAATGGGCTCCTTGCTCATTGGGGAACTTGCTTCTCCCTCTTCCTGCTGCTGCCCTGCTTGTGTGCTCTCTCTCTTTCTCACTCACTCTGACAAATAAATAAATAAATAAAATCTTAAAAAAAAAAAAAAAAAACCCAGCCTCTACAATCAAGTTTAGGCTAGCTTCATAGAATGAGCTTGAAAAGAATGTATCTGTCATTTACTAAGTGGCTCATGTTTGTTTATTGTGTTCTTCAAATCTTCCATATCCTTTTATATTTTTAATCTGCTTCTATAATCAATTACTGAAAGGAACTATAATTATAGATTTGGCTATTCTCCTTTCTCAATTTTTTCCTTTTGTTTTTATGTATTTGCCTTATTTTTTAAGGCAATGTTTATGTTTCTAGTAAATTAAACCTTTTACCATTATAAAATACTTTTTTTTCCCTAATAATGCCTTTTAGCCAATATTTGTTGCTTTATTTATTTATTTTTTATTCGTTTATTTGTCTGTGAGAGAGAGAGTACACACAAGCAGGCAGAGTGGCAGGCAGAGGCAACGCGAGAGAAGCAGGCTCCTCACCAAGCAGGAGCCCAATGTGGGACTCGATCCCAGGATCCTGGGATCATGGCCTGAGCCGAAGGCAGCGGCTTAACCAACTGAGCCACCCAGGCGTCCCTGTTGCTTTATGTTAATAAAACTATACCAGCTCTATTTTGGTAGGCATAATATGTCTTTTTTCATCCTTTTCCACTCATTGTTTATACATCATTCAGTTTAAGTTGTGTCTTTTGAAAGCAGCATATACATACGGATTTTTAAATCCAGTATGATAATCTTTTTCTTTTAATTGGCATTTTGCTCCATTTCTATTTAATGTCTCTTCTATTCACGAATTCTCTCTTTGTCTAGGTCTGTAGCTCCTGCTTATTTCATCCAACAAATTCTTTTTTTTTTTTTTTTAAAGATTTTACTTATTTAGTCGAGAGAGAGAGTGAGAGAGCACAAGCCAGGAGAATAGGCAGAGGGAGAAGATGGAGCAGGCTTCTCACTGAGCAGGGAGCCCAATGTGGGGCTTGATCCCAGGACCCTGGGATCATGACCTGAGCCAAAGGCAGATGCTTAACAACTGAGCCACCCAAGTGCCCCTTTTTTTTTTTTTTTTTAAGATTTTATTTATTGATTTGACAGAGAGAGATCACAAGTAGACAGAGAGAGAGAGAGAGGGAAGCAAGCTCCCTGCTGAGCAGAGAGCCCGATGCGGGACTCGATCCCAGGACCCTGAGATCACGACCTGAGCCGAAGGCAGCGGCTTAACCCACTGAGCCACCCAGGCGCCCTTAAATTTTTTTTTTTTTTAAAGATTTTATTTTTTTTTTATTTTTTTTTTAAATTTAATTTTATTTTTAAGTAATCTCTTAAGCCAGTGTGGGGTTTGAGATTACAACCCTCAGACTAAGAATTGCCTGCTGTACTTACTGAGCTAGCCAGACATCTCTCATTAAACAAATTCTTAATTAAAAAAATAAAAGCAACAAAATCATCTCCTCAAAGTCCATAATTTCTCTGAGTAGCCATTTGGTTTTTATTCCCAAATAAATATATTAGTACTGTATTTCAACAATAGTTGATTCTCCTCAACAAAATTCTAATATTTATTTAGGAATGTATCAGTAAATTCCATTTGAGTTTGTCTTGTTTCCAGTTGATTATAAAAATGCCATCTTGATCTAAATACAATACTGAAAAAGAAAATTTCCCTTTATTTACTTCTCAAGTGTTGTTTATCAAGAGAATTGCTTAGAAAGTGAGTTCTGGTAGGTTTTGCTTTCACTAAATTTCCCTAGCCAATGTTTTAATTTTGATAATTTAAATGACATTGCTAGTTCCATCTTACCAGCTCCCCTAACCTTACTAAAAAATAAACTTGTATGTATACAATGATTAAAACTGTTTCCTAAATTTCTGATTTAAATTCTCTATAGTTTTCATGATTAGATGGACATGCACATTTATTACTAGTATTAGTTTTTTGATAAGTTAGAAGATGAAGCCCGAGTCTTCTGTTATTAACATAGTGTTGGTTACAACTGACCTTTTGCAGTAGATGAACCTATGTGGCTGACCTAAATGAGGTATTTTTTATTATGATATAATTTTTAGACTTTCTATAATATAAGGGGGAAAGGGAATTTTAAAATTATTTTACTTTGAATATTAACTGAAATACCCCTGTGTTATTAATTAATTGTACCACTACTTATTTTTATGTCCTTTATGTATCCAGATACCAATTTAAATCACCAGGGAAGCAGACATTCCACAATTTTAGTTCAGTGGAAAATTTTCTACACATTGTTTTACTATTGTAGACTTATTTTATCTTCATCTTTATTTTTTCTCTTATTGGTGACTCTCTCAAAACAGTTTTTTAAATTAATATGGCTTTAGTTTCATTGTTTATTTTTACAAATATAATGCCTGATTCAGTCTTAGTAAAATAAATCAGATAATCAGATAAGTATGACCTCAGTTTAGCAGATATTTTTTCTTGGTGTTGGTTAAAATTTTTTACAATATAAAAAAAAAGCAAAGATAATAGACGGTAAAATGGTTTTTGTATTTTTTTCTGAGCTTCTTGCCAATATTCCACCCTAAACTAATGATATGAAGTACTCCTTATACCAATGACGCTCAATAGTGCTTCTGGAATCCCTATTGCTTTTGGAAAGTGGACATGGCACTTTCTGCTGCTGCTACCCTTGCCAGAATGGGTGTCACTTATTCTCTGCTTCTTTGAGTTTTGACTCTCTGGATTAAAGTCTGGAATGGGGTATGTCTGAATAGTAAATCCCATTTCTGTAAGGCAGGCTGAGAAAGCAAGAATTTGCTCTTTCCAGCTTTTCTACTGGGACGTGATATTTGACTCCTACTCAGATTTGTAATGTGCGGAAATTCCTAAACATTGCAGGAGTCCCAGGTGTTGGGTGGCCTCAAATAATGATGTAGGTGGACTGTACTGTGTCAGCTCCCAAATACATGTATACAGCCTTATTCTCTCCCTAAGTTCCAGACTCATGTATTTCCAAATCTATTAGACAATTCCACATCATAATTTACAAACATCTCAAAGTTTATGTATTTCTAAAAGATATATTGATTGTTTCTCCCCAATCCATTTCTTCCTTAGTCTTTACCATCTCAATAAATTTGCATCAGTTCCATCACTCTAAACGTATGTTGAGTTCACATGTCCCTCATTCTCCACATATCCTCCAACAGCAAGTTCTGTTTGCTTTACCTCTGTTTCATTTCCTGAATCTCTCCAGTTCTACTGCCAAAGATGATTCTTGCCTTATTTCTTACATCCTGGTAATAAGTTTCTTGCTTTAATGCTTTACCTTTTTTTAATCATTCTCTGTTATTTATTCAGTGTTTTGGTGATGGTGTTGAGAAGGGGGGCCCATGCGATGATGTATAGGAGGACCTTATCAGAGAGGTCTCAATCTTTCATAAGTCATATCTAAATCCAGTAGCCAACAGATGCAGTGGGGCCTTTATGGACTAGCGCAGTCCTCTAGGGACATTTATCTCCTATTTTTTTTATTAATAGCTTTGTCCTCAAGGAACAAAGTTTTTAGAATATAAGATTGTGTCCCTCTCCTACTTAAAACTCTCCGGTAAGTGCTGTCTAATATAGCTTTCAGTGAAGATGGAAGTGGTCTACATCTTCGCTGTTCAGTATGATAGCCACTTTCCACATGTGGCCGCTGAGGACTTGGAACATGGCTGATGTGACTGAGGAACTGAGGTTTTAATTTTATTTGTTTTTATTATTTTTTTCCAAGCCAAACTGTATCCACCTTTATTAAAGATACTTTTCATAAACAATGATGGTATTTCAGGCAGGACAAGGGAAGATAGTCATTAACAATATTCCACAACTTTTATACTCCCTTCTTCCATGGATTACCAAAATCAGAAAGCCACTATAAAAACGAATGCAGTCTTCATCTGATTGCCTGAACAGGGAAAGTTTAGAGTGAGGGTTGACATTTCACATTTAACATATTGTTCAACAACTTTTCACAAGCAGATGCTGACTTTCAGGAAATGAAATGAAGATAGCATAATTATCAATCTGAAGATCCAGAAGCTAAAAAAGGAGGTCTTTGAGGGGTGCCATCTCCATGGTGACACTGTAAAGTCCAGACTGCCTGACATACACTGAGAACTATGTCTTGGGGTCAAGTTCCAACAGGTCTCTGGGCTTAAGAGAGTTAAGTCTATGTTGAAGGCAGACAGGGAGAAGAAGACATAAACAGAAATTTGAATTTTTCCATACCACAAAGCATTTGTGCCAGGGTGGCTAATGTGTTTCAACATCAAGGAATCCCTCCCCTTGGGAACCAAAAGGAAGATTTTCAAAACTGAAAGGGAGTGGTGGTGTTACATTTGTATCAGTTTAGCTTCAGAGATACTCTGTTAGTGATAAAAGCCCTTCCCCCCAAACAACAATGAAATGTTCTATGTGCTAACAACATAGCTTAAAAAGAAAAAGGTAAAACAAAATTCTGCATTTTTATAAAACTTGATAAAAAATGGTATATCAAACTGTACAGTCACAAGAAGTACACAGCTATCAAAAATGCACACACTTCACCTGGCATCTCCAGCACCTTCAGCCTTCTGTGCCTGGTCTGTTTTGGCATCTCTGTTTTCTACAGGGTTATTCCCACTCTTTGCCAACATCAGTTCCCCCCCTTTTTCCCACTGGGTACCTTCTCTCCCTTCTTTGCAGGGGTCATTCTTGTCTCTTCTTCACATCATGCCTGAAGTTTTAATTTTTAACCCAGAGAGCCACTTCTGGCTAATAGTGTTTCGGATGGCAGAGCTGCACTGGTTCTTTATTCCGAAAACAGAATCCAAAACCCTTATCAAGGCTTTCTTTAATTTTATTCTTGCTTATCTCAGTAGCTTCATCTCATACTATTCTCTCCCTTGGTTCAGCCACATTGGCCTCCTTTGTATTTCTAAAAATCACTCAACCCTTTCTCAGCTTGGAGCCTTTCCTCTGATGCTGTCTGCCTGGGAGTGCTCTCCACTCAGTTTTGAACTTGGTTGACTCTTTCATACTTTAGTTTATGGACTAAGTAAGCATCACCTAGGAGAGTTCTTATCTGGTCAGCTTACCTAAATTGGCCATTACTCTCTTGTTCCTTCCTAATATTTACACTTTACTGTAATTAATCATTTATTCATTATTTTTAGTCTCCCCCTTAAGAATGTTAAGACCTGTGAGGGCGTGGTCCTTGCTTCTCCAGATCCTGGAATATAATATGTACTTCTTATTAACAAATACACACTGAATTCTTGAGATTCTTAGATATTGGATACAGAGGTTGATTACTTTTTTTTGGGTGGAGTAAAATTTTATAAGTCTGCAAGCAATTGAGAAAAAAGCAAATTTGTTTTAAAGATGAAGTGAGATTACATATAAACAGATGAAAAAGTACAATCTAAATATAAAGTGTTATTAAAGAAATTTTATAGTTCAGTGGCTTAATAGGACTCTTTCTTGCAGAGCTCTGAGAATTTATAGACATAGGAAATTTTCATATAGAAACTTAAAATGACATTTGTGGAAACCCAGTGCTGAGGAAGGTACCAGTCAGGCAGAGTTTATATTGTATATTCATTTAATTTAAAAGAATTCATTCTAATTTTTTAAAATGAATCTCATTTAATATTGGTTTAATTTAATTATAAATTTGGAGTTAATATCTTCGTATTTTGTAATTTTAAAAATGTAGTTTTATCCTATTCTTAGAAAATTTGGTGTGATAGGAAAATGTGGATCTGTAAAAGGATTAATCATAAAAGAATTCCTCTTCCTGTAGCTAATCATTCCTTATTTTAAAAATTATTTAGTTTTAAAAATCTGGCTGATTTGTAAATTTTCAGTAAAACATTTGTTGCTTAAAACAGGATAATTATTATGTTATGGTTCAGTTTGAAATACAAATGAAATAAAGGATGCTGAGTTCCCACACTAGGCACTGAGTAACTGCTTTTGGACTTAGTGCTTTGAATTTTCTTAGTAGATCATTTGGACTGTGATTTAACCACTTTATATCTATGTAGGTAGTATATCAAGGCCACAGATAAGTACTTTAATATTATTATTTACGTTTAATTCTCTAATACATTCAGTAATAGCTATTTCCCTACCCCTCCCTTTTGTGATTTCTTTTTTTTTTTTAGGATCAGGATGCCTAAAGTTCATGCGATAAAAAAGTCTCTTATACCTCAGATGTCTTGTTTGACAAATGAATCTTATAAACACTTGGATTTTTTGCCTGAAAAACTAAGAGCAAAGCTACTTCCTTTCCAGAAAGATGGCATTGCTTTTGCCCTCAGAAGAGATGGCAGGTAAAGTACTTTTTTCAAGACATGCTAAAAATATTTAATTCTAGAGTGTGTATATATATATAAAAAAGAAAACAACAAAGGTTTGTGCAAACCAGTTTTTTGTGTGTGTACATTGTCTTCCCATATCTTGAGATAATTTTAAGATATACCTCATTTTGCCTTCATTTTTGAATGGTATTTTAGTTGACAATACAGTTCTACTTTATTTATTTATTTATTTATTTTTAAAAGATTTTATTTATTTATTTGATAGAGATTACAAGTAGTCAGAGAGGCAGGCAGAGAGAGAGAGAGAGAGAGAGAGGAGGAAGCAGGCTCCCCGCTGAGCAGAGAGCCTGATGCAGGGCTTGATCCCAGGACCCTGAGATCATGACCTGAGCTGAAGGCAGAGGCCTCAACCCACTGAGCCACCCAGCCACCCAGGCGCCCCAGCAGTTCTACTTTAATAGCCCTTTTTTCCTAGCACTTGGAAGGTTGTATTCTATTGACGTATGTCTTTCATAGTTGCCATTAAAAAGTGTGCTCTTGAGTCTCAAAAACTTATTTTACAGGTGACTTAAAGATTACAAAGAGAAAAATTACAAAATGTTCATGTAGTATAGCCAGTAGTGGGGCAGCTATAGGCACAATGTGCTGCATTGGAGTTGTACAACATTTCTTTCTGGAAATACTTGTTCTTTTGATAATGGGGAAACAATCAAACCAGTTTAGAATATGGGATATTTATATAAGGTATTTTATAGGACACAGTGTCTGAAAAACCAAGGGAAGTGATGAGAATGTCCTAAATTGAGAGAGCTAAAAGTTAAAACATCTGAAAGTAATACATAAATCTTGATTAGATGCTGGATAAGTAAAAAGAAAAGCTTTAGAGGACATATTAGGATAACTGGGAAAATTGCATCTGAGCTCTCTTAGAGTGATGTTATTGAATTAATGTCAGTTATCATGGGTGAGGTAATGATGTTTTGGTTGAATGTTCTTGTTCTTGGAAAATGCATGATAAAGAATTTGGGATGAAGAACTGTGAATAGCAGCCTACTTTCTGTATTTTCCCAAAAGGAGAGGACATATATATGTTCAGATAGACTTGGAGTGAGTCAGTCACAGTGTTAACATTGAATTTGGTGAGTGGTGGTAAGAGTGTTCGCTGTAGTATTCTCTTTGGATTTTCTGTCAGTTTGAAAATTAAAAAAAAAAAAATGATCAGTCTGATTTTCATTCCTTTGTTGGTCATCTGTCTTTTCTATTTGGACCTGATCTTTTTCTGTATCTGATTTTAAGACTTTCTCTTGGTTTTTGGAGTTTGGAGGTGTAACAACAATTTATTCAGTCTGGTTTTCTTTTTGTTTATTCTCCTTGAGATTATTGTGCATTTTTTAATCTGGGATTTGTGCCATGTTGATTCTGGAAAAATCTCAACTATTATCTATTTTTTAAAATTATTTTTAAGATTTTATTTATTTATTTGAGAGCAAGAGCATGAGCGGTGGTGGGGGGCAGAGGAACAAGGACAGGCAGACTCCCTGCTGAGCAGGGAGCCCAAAGCACGGTTCCATCCCAGGATCATGACCTGAGTGGCAGATGCTCAATCAACTGAGCCACCCAGGCACCCGTATCTCTTTAAATATTGATTCATGGGACGCCTGGGTGGCTCAGTGGGTTAAAGCCTCTGCTCAGAGGTCATGATCCCAGGGTCCTGAGATCGAGCCCCGCATTGGGCTCTCTGCTCAGCAGGGAGCCTGCTTCCCCTCTCTCTCGTCCTACCTCTCTGCCTACTTGTGATATCTGTCAAATAAATAAATAAAATCTTAAAAATATATTTAAATATTGATTCATACCCATTCATTTTGTTTATTTTCTTCTGCAATATTGATGAGACTTAAACTACCTTTTCACTCTATCCCATGCTTCCATTAATGTGTCTTATATTTTCTGCATCTACCTGTGCTACAATATGGCTACTTTTAAAGATCTCTTTTTAAAAACAAAAGATTATGATTCAGTTATTCTAATGTGTTTAACTTACCTATTCAGTGTTCAAAGAATTTTTTGAAATGATGTACATTTTACATATGTGTACAAGTGTAGAACTTGAAGAATTTTTACAGTATTGCCATCACCAAGATCAAGAATTAGTACCTTACCCACATCCCAGAAATCTTTCTCTTGCCCCTTCTTGATCACTTTTTTTTAAAAAAGATTTTATTTATTTATTTGACCGAAATCACAAGTAGGCAGAGAGAGGGAGAAGTAGGCTCCCTGCTGAGCAGAGAGCCCGATGCAGGGCTTGATCCCAGGACCCTGAGATCATGACCTGAGCCGAAGACAGAGGCTTAACCCTCTGAGCCACCCAGGCGCCCCCCTTCTTGATCACATTTTGCCTCCTTCCTCTCCTAAGGTAATGACTTCTCCTAACTTCTCAAACCATAGATTACTTTTATATGCTCTACTATATCATTGTAATCACCTGTATGTATCTTCGGTGTCTGACTTCTTTTGCTCAACATCGTTCTGATATTCTTCATTATTGTTGCATGTGGTTGTAGTTGGTTCATTCTCATATAAAATTCCACTATGTAAATACACCATAAAGTTTTTATACATTCACTGTTGATGAATATTTGAATTGTTACTAGTTTGGGACTTTTTTACAAATAATAATGTTATGAACATTCTTATACAAATCTTTTGGTAAATACATACATACACATATATTTCTGTCATGTGTATACCAAGAAGTATAATTGTTGAGTCATAAGATATATATACATTACAAGTAAATAACTTCCTATATTAGTTTGGCAGGGCTGTCATAATGAAATACCACAAGTTGGTGACTTATAAACAACAGAAATTTATTGTCTCACATTTCTGGAGTCTAGAAGTTCAAAATCAAGTGGATAAAAGAGTTGATTCCACTTAGGGTTGTGAGGGAAGTATCTGTTCCAGGTCTTTTTCCTTGATTTGTAGAACACTGTCTTCTTCCAATGTGTTTTCACATCATCTTCTCACTATTCATGGCTATTCTCTTCTAAGGGCACCAGTCATTATTGGGTTAAGGCCCCCCCCATAATCTAATTTTAACTAATTACATCTGTGGGGACTCTATTTCCAAATAAGGTCACATTCTGAGGCACTGGGTGTTAGAACTTTAACATATGAGTTTTGTGGGGACATAATTCAACCACTAACTCAGACAGTTTTCAAAGTATACCAATTTTTACTTGTATCAATAATATGTAAGAGTCCCATTTGTTATCACATCTTTACCAACACTTATTTCCTATCTCTAATTTTATCTTAGATCTTCTGGCAAGTATATAGTGATAACCATTTAGGTTTTCATTTGCACTTTTCTGATAACAAATGAAATCTAACACCTTTTCATATGCTTATTAGCCATTCTGTTGTCCTTTATTAGTAAGTGCCTAGGAATAAATATAATGATATATATTGATTTAAATTTATATAATGATATATAATATATAATGATATATAATGATTTAAATTTAGCCACATGTCTGGTGGCTACCATATGGGACAGTACAGGTATAGATTCTTTGTTTTATTTTTCTGATTGCCAATCTTTGTGTCAACACCGTACTTCTTAATTATTATAATTTAATAATCCATATTTTGGTCTAAGATAGCGTAACTCTCACAACTTTGTTATTTTTTCAAAATTGCTTTAGCTATTGTTGAGCCTTTGCATTGCCTATAAGTTATAGAAATCATTGATCATTTTTCACCAAAAAAGTTGCTGGAGTTGTGAATGGAATTGTTTTGCATCTGTAGACCAGTTTGGGGAGAATTGATATCTTTACAGTATAAAGTATTTTAATCCATTAATGTGAATATTCTTCCATTTATTTAATGCCCTTCATTTATTTTCATCTCAGTTATTTTCCCATTAATTAATTTCTTTTTAATAAGATTTTATAGTTTTTAATATATAACTTTCATATATATCATTATATTTATTCCTAGGTGTTTAGTATTTTTGATGTTTCTATAAAATGTCATTTCCTCCCTCCGGCTATTTCTAAGATTTTCTCCTTGTTTGGTTATCCAAAAGTTTTGCTATGTATGATGTGCCTAGATTTGCATTTAAAGTTTCTTTAATCTGTGGGTTGATGTTGTTTATTAGTTCTCGGAGAATACTCAGTCTCTTGAAATCTCTTTGGATACTATTTTGCTCCTTTCTTTTCTCCTTGGTCTCCCATTATACCTATATTAGACTTTTTTTTGTGTGTTCTATACATCACTTACTGTTTTCTTTTTTAAAAAAATGTCTATGCTTTATTTGGATATTTGTTGTTTATTTATATTCTTGGTTTACTAATCTGAAAATTTTGCTATTAATTTATTGGATTTTCTGAAGGAAAAGACCATCGCTCAAAATACTTGAAACCAAAACCCATTCATTATGGCTGAAAAAAAGAGGCTGAATATATTACTTGCTAATCAAGGGAGAAACTGTGCTTCTTAAACATGGCAAACAAAGCAAAGAGTTGGTATTGAATCAGACTGGGGACAATTGGAGGCTTTAAAAAGTAGGAGTGTTTAAGTATTTGCTCAGTATCAGAGTATGCTTTAGAGATTAGCTGAGTGATGTCAAAGAACAGTCAGTCCTTCCCTGTCTTGAAATTGGAGAATAGAAACATTTTATTTTCTGTTCTTGATGTGAGATAGTGTATTTTTAATTCCTAGAATATCCAATTCCTGTTTGCTGGTTATGTTGATAATATCTTGCTTCTTGCTCTGTTTTAATTCCATCTTTTCTTTCTATAAATATTTAGAACATACTTACTTTACATATCTGAAGTCCTTTGGAGGCTAATTTTGCTTTTGTTCTTGTTATTCATGATGGTTTATTTCCCGATATATTTGCTAATTTTTAAAAAAAAATTTGTTTTTATAATTAGATAATCTGAATCTCTGTGAATCTTGAGAGACTTAAGTAATGGACAAATTTTGGGGGGGGGAGGATTTGCAAAGTTAAGTTGTAATCAACCTCATCCCCATTGAAAGGAAACTAGTGAGCTGACTTTTGTCACCAGAGTATGTGTTTTTTTTTTTTTTAAGATTTTATTTATTCATTTGACAGAGATCACAAGTAGGCAGAGAGGCAGGCAGAGAGAGAGAGGAGGAAGCAGGCACCCCGCTGAGCAGAGAGCCCAATGCGGGGCTTGATCCCAAGACCCTGAGACCATGACCTGAGCCGAAGGCAGAGGCCTAATCCACTGAGCCACCCAGGTGCCCCAGAGTATGTTTTTTATGGTTACTTGATGCTGTTTATTTTTTTAACTTTTAATTTTGTAATAATTTCAACCTTGATTTTAAAAAAGTACAGAAATAACTTTTCCTATACCCTTTACTTTGATTCACTAATTTCTAACATTTTAGCACTTTTCCTTATTATTTTATTATTCTCTCCCTCGTGTGTCTTTCTACACATACAGACACACATGTGCATTTGCACACACAGTAGTATTTATTTTTTTTCAAGGCCATCTGAGGTTAGGTTACATATGTCTTACTCCTTTAACCTACAGTATTTAAGAATAGTTCATATTTTAAGAACAAAAATATTCTCTAACATAGCCACAGTACAATCATCAAATTCATGAGATTTAATCTTTTATCTCTGTATATGTTTTTAATCGTCAATCTTTTATGACATTTTTTTTTTCTTTTAGTGCAGGAGCCAATGTAGGATTGCTTATTGCATTTAGTGATATCTCTCTCTTTCCTTGAATGTTGAATAGTTTTTCAGATTTTCATTGCACTGGATTTAGGCCTGTGTATTTTATATAATGTGTTGCAATTCTTTTAAACATTTTCTCATTATAGGATTTAGCTTGTACAGTCCATTCTGGATTAGTACCCAAGGGAGAAAGAAGTCTTACCCTTCTCAAGAAACTGCTTTTGAAGGCACACAGCATCTATCAGCCCCTCAACTGGCAGTGTTGTTGTTTTTTTTTCTCAAGATGGTAGTGTTAATTTTGATTGTTAGTCAAAGGTTATAACTACAACACTCTCTACCATGTAGTTACTATATTTCCCTCTCACAGTTGTTGCCTGTTTAACAAACAATTAACATGAGATGTTCATCATGTAAATATGCTTCCTCTTATCTAGTTTTTTCTCTTGGATTTAGCTTCTATACATGTTCTTGCTCAAAATAATTTTTTGAAATTATTTATGAAATGATGATTTATTAATTGGCATTTTACTGTAAGGAAGAGCCCTCCCTTCTGTTGCAACAATATCTCTTTCTCTTTTTCTCTGTTTCTGCCCATTCATCTATCCATCCATTCATCCATTCTCGTGGATTCCTAGTATAATCAGTGGGTTATAATCCCTTACTGTACCATAGCTTACTTTAGTTTGTTTCGGAACTTGTTACAAATGGAATCATGCAGGTTATATGTGTCTCTGTCTGACTTCTTTTGCTCATCATGTTTTTGAGATTCAAATATATTGTTTTGATCTCTGAATATAAGATAGTTATTTTGTTCATTCACTTGCTGATGGACATTTGTTTGATTTCAGTTTGGGAGTCTTAGGAATAAAGATGGTATTAACATTAATGGAGAAGTCCTTTGTGGACATGTTTTCAATTGTATTGCTATTTTTTTTTTTAAAGATTTTATCTATTTGTGAGAGAGAGAGAGAAAGAGAGTGAACATGAGTGGAGGGAGAGGCCGAGGGAGAGGGAGAAGCAGACTCCCGACTGAGCAGGGAGCCCAATGCTGGATCCCAGGACCCTGAGATCATGACCTGAGCTGAAATCAAGAGTCTGATGCTCAACCAACTGAGCCACCCAGGCACCCTGGTAGCTCACAGATTTTTAATTTGTATTTTCCTAAAGACTAATAATGTTGGTGTTATGCCCCAATAATGGGTCCATGATTAAAGGAGTGAGACTGATAGAAAGTGAAGGCCAAGTAAAGCTTTATTTCGCGCCAAGCATCAAGAATCTAACCGAACGGGGTGCTTGGGTGGCTCAGTGAGTTAAGCCTCTGCCTTTAGCTCACGTCATGATCTCAGGGTTCTGGGATCGAGCCCCGCATCGGGCTCTCTGCTCAGCAGGGAGCCTGCTTCCCCTCTCTGTCTCTGCCTGCCTCTCTGCCTACTTGTGAGTGATCTCTCTTTCCATCAAATAAATAGATAAAATCTTTAAAAAAAAAAAAAAAAGAATCTAACCGAACATTTGGGGACGCACCTCTTACAAGAGAGGGGGACCCTTCTCTGTTTCACAGACTAGCTTTTAAGGGCAAAGGCCTTGCGGTCGGGCCTGGCTACGCACAGGTGGCCAATGAGATTGTAACACACACAGGAAACTCCACAGTGATGCTAGGTGACCAATTGAGTTACAATTTACCCTATAGACATTCGACCCAGCCTATCCCCTTGGTTAGGATTGGTGCCCAAAAGGCTCCCAAAGGGTGGGGCCCATACTCCTTGGTAACTTGGGAGACAGTAGGCATCCCCCCCACTGATCAGATGTCTCCACCTGGCCTGACCCACCCTTGTATCTGGACTTTGTTACCTGGAGTTGGTTTCCAGGACTTGTTTTTAAGTAAGTCCCCTGGGGGAAGGGGAACAGGGACAGTTTAAGGGTTAAACAACAATGTTATTGTTTAACCTCAATGGAAGCCTCTGGCTAAAATATAAAAATATAAAATAGGTCCTTATAGTTGGCATCTTTCAACATATGTTAATGTCTTATATATGTTTTAATTTTGTCTATTATTGATTTGAAAGAGTTCTTTTATTCTGCATAGAAGACCCTTTGTCAGGTATATATATTTTAATTTCTCCTGGTCCAAAGTTTGCCTTTTAAATTTTCTTTGTTTTCTTTGATGAACAGAAAATTTTAATACTCTGGTTTTTCTTCATATGAAATAAATATTTTGCATTTTAATGAACAGAACTTAAATTTTTTTTTTAAAAGATTCTGTTCATTTGAGAGAGAGAGAGAGAGAACACAAACCTGAAGGTGGAAGAGGCAGAGAGGGAGGGAGAAGCAGACTCCCCACTGAGCAGGGAGCCCAACATGGGACTCCATCCCAGGACCCTGATATCAAGACCCAAGCCGAAGGCAGACACTTAACTGATGAGCGACCCAGGCGCCCCCAGAAATTTTTAATTTTCATAAAATCTAATTTATCAAGTTTTTATGTAGTTAATGCTTTTTATGTTGTCACAAAAAAGTCTTTTCCTACCCCACGACCACAGTGTCCCTGTGTTTTGTTTTGGAAGCTTTCTAGTTTTAGCTTTTATGTTTTAATATATGATTCATCTCAAATTAATTTTTGTGTGTGGGATAGGTAATAGTTTTAGGTTCAGTTTTCTTTCATATTGATATCCAGTTACTCTGGCACCATTTCTAGTAAGGTCTCTTCTCTCCCATAAATTACCTTGGCATCCTTCTGAAAAAGTGCTTGACCATATGTATATAAATCTGTTTTCACAAGGTGCCTGGGTGGCTCAGTGGGTTAAAGCCTCTGCCTTCAGTTCAGGGTCCTGGGATGGAGCCCCGCCTCAGGCTCTCTGCTCAGCAGGGAACCTGCTTCCCTTTCTCTCTCTGCCTACTTGTGATCTCTGTCGGTCAAATAAACAAATAAAATCTTTTTTAAAAAATCTTTTCAAGTTTTTTCCCCCCATGTTTGTCTTTTTTTTTTTTTAATTGTCACACCTTTTCCATTTTTACTTAAGTTGTAGCTTTCTTAGGCTCAATTTTGTTTAGTAGGCTCATTTACAATCTCTGCTTTGTGTAGCTATAAGACCTTATTACCATTGCTCTGTTTGGCTATTAAGTCTTAAGATTCCCTGTTGATGGTGTTTGCAGACATCTTCATTGTTGCCTGTAGCTTTATCACTCACCTTTCATTCAGGTTTTGATTTTCTCTTTTGTTTCTGGCATTTGTGGATTTTTTTAGTTTTCTTAAGGCCAGATCTGCATTTTAAAAGATGGTATTTTACCTAAGTTAGCATTTGTAGGTGTTTGCAAAGGGAAGAATCTGAGACTTTCTAAACCACTATAGCAGTGGGAGCTGAAATCTTACTGTTAAGTCTTCATTCATTAAAGATTATACTTGCTATCATTGTAAAATACCTTATTACAGAATTACTTAATTCTTTCTTATTACATTCCAAATTTAATGTTATATAATTAATTTCCCAAAAACGATTTCTTTCTGACCATATTTTCCTTGCATGCCTTTAACCATCTTCCTATTTTCAACATTTTTGAGACAGTTCTTTTAAATGAGTTTATAAGTTCCAGATTTGTATTTCACTTTGTGATTCAGTTTGTCTGTTCTTTTAAGTAGTATATGCTCACTTTCATTCATTGGCATTAGAGCTGTATTTGGTGTTAATTCTGCCATCGTAGCATTTGTTAAGGTTTTTGTCCCTAAAAATGTATCACTATATAATCACTATATGATCCATTAAGTATATTACTATGTCAAAGTTTTCTTCCTGTTTAGTATACACTTTCAGTAATCTGCAAGGTTTGGAGCTTGAATTCATTAGTAATCTTTATAACTACAGCTTTGCATAATATAGTTGATTCTCCATTTTATTAAGCAGTGTTTCCTTATTCCCAATTATGTACAGTGGCATTTGATGTATTACCTTTTCCTTCCTTTCTGTCCTTCTTTCTCACTACATCAAATTAATTGGTTAAATTATTTTTCTTGATATTCACCTTTGTATCTTTAAAAATATTTACAGTTTGTTCCTATGAAATATGTATTATATATTTTTTGCCAACTTTAGATGATCTCTGCCTTTTTCTCCTCGGTGCCTCTTGTTAGGTATGTAATTTCTATGCAGTCATTGTAACTGTTGCATTTCCTTTTGTACCTAGATTTTTCAAACAGCTAAGTAGTTTCGTTGCTTTCCTCCTATTTTGTTTTTGCAGTGTTCTTTGGTTTGGGTTATCTTCTGAAAATCTTTTAGAAGGGCTAATAGGAAGTCAGTTACCCAATTTCTTGCATTTAAAAATGTCTTTTCACTGAGTTTATACTAAATGACCAATTGGTTGAGTAAGAAATTTCTCAGTCCCAGTTTCTTTTCTGTCTGATGTTATCGTTATTGTTCCACTGTTTGTTGTAGAAAAGACCTGAGGGCTGCCTGTTTTTTTTTCCCCTTGGAGATGGTTGATTTTTTTTTTTTTTTTTAATTTTTTTGTCTCACTACTTATTTTGGCAATCCAGTACTAGGGTGTAGCTTGTTGTTGACAGTTATGTGTCTCTTTTTTTGTTGTGCTATATTATTTTAATCTCTACTTTATCTTTTTCTTTAATTTCTGAAACTTTTCTTGAATTATCTTAAGAGCAGTTTTCAGTTCTTTTATTTTGAGGTCTTCTTTGAAGACCTCAAGTATGCCTATGTTGATTTGTCTTGACCTATCATCTATATCATTTGTATTTTCTGTCATTTTCTTTCTTAATTTATTTTTTCTCAAACATTTCTTTGGTTTCTTTATTCCCATTGAAAATTTCCTTTAAATCCTGTCTCACGTGTACTCCTCCTTTTTCTTTCTTTCTTTCTTTTTTTTTTTTTAAAGCAGTACCTATTCTCTCCTGCTTCCATTTGGTCTTCATTTCAGTGATGTTTATTTTTTGTTTACTTCTCTGACCTTCAGCTCACATTTAAGTTCTTCATATTTCTTCCCATGTCTTCCCTGAGTTTTGTACCTCTGCTTTGTGTTTCTTGTGTTATAAAGGTGATTGCTTCTGTAAGTTAATTTATTTTTTTATTTTTATTTTTTTAGATTTATTTATTTAAGAGAGAGAGAAGGAGAGCACAGGGGAGAGGGGCAGAGGGAAAAAGGGTCATAAGCAGACTCCTTGCTGAGTGCAGAGCTGGACCGGGGCTCAGTCTCAGGACCCTGTATTCATGACCTGAGCGGAAACCAAGAGGCAGACACTTATCTGACTGGGCCACTCAGGCACCCCTGCTTCTTTAAGTTCAAATTTGTGGCAAAATGTTTGACTGTGATTTTCATCTCTTCATAGGTACTTTTTTTTCTGTGTGTTTTTCCGTTTGACTTCCGTTTTCCCCCTTTTTTAAATATTTATAGAATTGATCTTTTTGTTGTTGTTACTACTCTGTATTCGTTGAGGAACATTTTTTTTTTTTCCTGAGCCTGCTATTTGCAAAAGATCACCTGAGAGAGGGCCAGAATAATGTTCTAATAATGTTCTAGATTAACACCTAGTCTCTCCACAACATTATTTTTATATGTATTTATTTATTTTTTCATTATATTTTCCATGCCAAAAGAAATCAACATAGCAGAGTAGCTAATGTTGCAAATCTATCACTCCTGCCCTTACTCTGCTTCCTCCCATCTGGGAGTTTTCACTGAAGGCCTTGCCTTCTCTGCTTCTCCTTGTAGCCTGGCTGGAGCTGGGGGTATTCTGGACTCCTGTCTCTTTTTCTTCTTGTGGTAATGCAAAGAAATGATTCTTTTCTTTTTTTAAGATTTTATTTATTTATTTGAGAGAGAGAGAGAAGTGAGAGAGCAGGAGCAGGGTGAGGGGCAGAGGGAGAAGCAGACTCCCTGCTGAGCAGGGAGCCCAGCATGGCACTGGAGCCTGGAACTCCAGGATCATGACCTGAGCTGAAGGCAGACACTTAACTGACTGAGCCACCCAGGCACCCCAGAAAAGGGTTCTTGATTATGATACAAATGTCCTCCTCACTTTGGAACTATGTCTTGCTGTTTACCTGAGATGTTTAGCCAAGTGCTCTTTCTAGATATTCGACTTCAGTTGTTGTTGTTCTTGTTTTTCATACTTAATATTTCTGGTAGCCCATGCTCTTTTTTGTCTACTTTTCAAAGATGATAAGATGCATTAAAATTTTGAATCTGTGCGCCACTAAGCTGTGTATTATATCCATTACTTAGGTATTTATTAAATGATTATTTATATACATGCATTTATGTCTACATGTATGTACCTGTGGATTTACATGGTTAAAAATAATTGACAAACTTATTACTATAATGAAATTTTCGGTATACAGTTGAACAAGGTTTACTATATGTTGTTTGCTTATTGAATCTGGTGAGATGTGAGAAACCTGTTACTGAATGAATTATTAGACTTGTCATTGTTACCTTTATTATTAGTTAATACTCTTTGTATAGATGGTGTTCTGAAATTATTTCATTTCTTCTGAAAATTCTGGCAGAACAATTTGTTTTAATTATGTGTCTGCATGGAGGAAGAGAGGATTTTGTGGTATTTAAAGCTTTTACAAAAAGTATGAGATGATTTTGTAGTAATTTGTATTCTTTAAAGGTATCACTTGATGACAGTCTAATTGCTTTCATTGTTTTCTTTTCTCTCCTAAAATTGAATAGTTTTCTGTTATATTACCTATTTAGATATACTGCTTTTGTAGTGTTACAGTCCTTACTTGTTTGGCTGAATGTAGATTAAAGTATTGCATCAGTGAACAAATATATTGAAACACCTGGTGGTTTTGCTATGAGAAAATTCTTTGTTAGACTATTTTAATATTAGGGTATAACTCTCCATGCTTATCATTTCAGTTTAAGATAAGGATAATTAAGTGAAAGTATGAATGAACCTTGAAGTATGGATATAAAAAAAACAGAAGAATTAAGTTATATAATTTTACTTATTTTATATATCTTCAGTAATCTGATTTATGAAACACAAAATCTTGCTATTATAAATAGTGTTAATTTGAGTTTCAGAATAAAGTCATTGTTTTGCCTCCTCCCTAAGCAGTGAGGTACCCTATAAGAGTGTGAAGAGAGAGACTGGGCTATGTTGAAAAGTTTTACTGATCCATAGGTATACATTTTTCACAAGCCAAAAAAAAGCAGAAATAAATAAGTGGGACTACATCAAAATAAAAAGTTTCTTCTGCACAGCAGAAGATACTCAACAAAATGAAAAGGCAACCTATTGAATGGGAGAAAATATGTATAAACCATATATCCATTAAGGGTTTAATATCCAAAATATATAATTAACTCATACAATTCAGTAGCAAAAACCCTACAAATAATTCAATCAAAAATGAGCAAAGGACATGAATAGATATTTTCCAAAGAGGACATACAAATAGCCAACAGGTACAATGAAAAGGTAGTCAACATTACTAATGATCAGGGAATTGCAAATCAAAATCATAATGAGATACAAACTCATGCCTTTTATTAGAATGGCTCTTATCAAAGATAGCAAATGCTGGTGAGGATGTGGAGAAACAGGATCCCTTGCACACTGTTGGTGGGAATGTAAATTGGTAAAGCCATTATGGAAAACTGTATGGAGTTTCTTCAGCAAATGAGAAGTAGATGTACGGTGAGCTCCAGCAATCCCACTTGTGGGTATATATCTGAAGGACATTTCCTTCATTATCTTTTTTTTTTTTTTTTTAAATCAGTATCTTGAAGAGATATCTGAAACCTCACATTCATTGTAGTGTTAATCACAGTAGCCAAGACATAGAAACAGTGTTTAGTGTTCATTTATGGACGAATGGGTAAAGAAAATGTGGTATGTGTGTGTATGTATGTATGTGTGTATAAATATATGTATTTTTCACCATGGATTATTATTGAGCCATAAAAGAAGGAGATTCTATCATTTGTGACAACATGGATGAACGTTGTTGGCATTATGCTAAATGGTATGTCAGAGAAAGACAAATGCTGTATGATCTCACTTAGATGTTGAATATAAAAACGCTGAACTCAGAAACAGAGCATATTAGTGGTTGCTAGGGGCTGGAGTGTGGGGGCTTTGGGAGATGTTGGTAAAAGGGTACAAATTTTCAGTTGTAAGATGAATATGTTATAAGGATCTGTTGTATAGCGTGATGACCATAGTATATTTGATTATATCCATAATATACTATATAAATACACTGATCTGTTTACTTGAATGTTACTAAGAGAGTAGATCTTAAATGTTCTCAGCACACAAAAATTGATAATTATGTATGGTGAAGGATGTGTTACTTAGCTTTATTGTGGTAGTGATTTCAAAATATATGTGTAAAAATATATATGTACATCAGATCATCACATGGCACACATTAAACACACAATGTTGTAAGCTGGTTATATCTTGATAAAGCTGGAAGAAATAGGTATCCATTTTAATAGATGAGCTTAGTTGCTGCTTTCACTTTAGGTAAACTGATTTAAAATCAGACTTTTTTATTTAGAAGTATTCTGTGGATTTGAGGACTAAAGTTAAATGTGCTTTGATCTACGTATGTACTAATTTCTGTTGGATGTGTATATAAAAGCAAAATTGCAATACCCCTACTCACCCACCAGGATGGCATAATTTAAAAAAGAAGTCAGGGATTTGAAACATCTATAATTATCTTACACTACTGTTAGAAAAGGAAATAGGCACATCTACTTTGGAAAACTCTTTGGCAATATCTACTGTATGTGAACATATACATATTCTGAGACCTAGTATTCCTATCCCTAGGTGTATAGGTACATATATATGTTCACTCTAAGATTGCTCTTTACGGCATTATCCGTAAAGCTAAAACTCAATTGTCCATCAGCAGTAGAATGGGAAATAATTGTAGTATATTCACACAACAGAAAACTTAAAATAATGAGAATCTTAAAAACTTAAAATAATGAGAAAAATTAGGATGACTCTTACAAACACAGTGTTGAGTGAAAGAAGCCAGAGATAAAAGAATACATACATTAACTGTCTATATCCATTTATATAAAATATATGTAAGATATTTATTTATGATCACTTATGTAAAATAAATATAACATACTAATTTATGGTGTTAGAACTCAGGAAGTGATGACCCTTAGATGGGAGAGCAATTATGAAAGGAAGAGGACTAGTCTCAAGGGAGGTTTCTGGGGGGGTTGATAATATTCTGTTTCTTGATCTTGGTGCTATTACATGGGTATCTTCATTTTATGAAAATTCATCAAGTTGTAGTCTTAAGATTTGTTTTATTTTCTATATTTTTAATACTTGAATAATAAATTTACCAAAAATATTAAATGTGGGGATACCTGGTTAATGCAGTTGGGCATCAGACTTTTTTTTTTTTTTAATATTTTATTTATTTATTTGACAGAGAGAGAGAGAGAGAGAGATCACAAGTAGGCAGAGAGGCAGGCAGAGAGAAGGAGGAAGCAGGCTCCCCGCTGAGCAGAGAGCCCAATGTGGGCCTTGATCCCAGGACCCTGAGATCATGACCCGAACTGAAGGCAGAGGCTTAATCCAGTGAGCCACCCAGGCGCCCTGGGCATCAGACTCTTGATTTCAGCTCAGATCATGATCTCAGCGTCATGGGTTTGAGCCTCCCATCAGACTTTTTGCTTCTCAGGGAATCTGCTTGAGGTTCTGCTTAGGTTCTCTTCCTCTACCCCTCCCTCACTCGCTGTCAAGCTGTCTCGCTCTGTCGCTTGCTCACTCTCTAAAGTGAATAAATCTTTCAAAAAATATTAAATGTGCTTTGCTTTCAAATACATATACATGTACATATGTATATGTCTGTACATATGTGTGCACATAAATTTTTTAAGCATAGACCACTACTGAAATATTTGTGTTTCACTACTTTATCAAAAAGAATGCAGGGACCCCTGGGTGGCTCTGTCGGTTAAGCATCTGTCTTCGGCTCAGATACTGAGATCAGCCCATGTTGGGCTGCCTGCTCAGCGGGGAGCCTGCTTCTCCCTCTCCCTTTTGCCCCCTCAACACTTGTGCTCTGTCTCTCCCTCTCTCAAATAAATAAGTAGATAAATAATCTTTTAAAATGCAGTTTCTTTTTTCGGGGGGAGATAAATGTTCATAGTAGCTTGGTTAATAATGGGCAAAAACTGGATAAATTCAATGTCCATTAGCTGATGAATGGATAAACAAATTACCACACACTACTGTTCAATAAAAGACAGTGAACTATTGATACATGGATCAACGTGGATGAATTTCAAAATAATTAGACTGAGTAAGGGAAGCTAGCTCCCCACACCCAAAAAGACTATGTACCTTTTGATTCTGTTTGTATAAAACTCTGGGAAATGCAAATTAATCTCTAGAGACAATCAGATAAGTTATTGAATGTAGCCTCATTCATTTTTGTAAGTGCTCTGTGAGTGCTTTAAGAGACTATGTATCCTCTAATTGTTGGATATATAATTTATTTATGTTATATTAAATTTGTTAATTTTTTGTTCTCTACCCTTTTGAATTTTATTGTCTCTTAATCCACAAATTACAGAGAGACATTTGTTAAAATGCCCTTCTTTGTCAGTTTAACTCTTGTACTTCTGTTGATTTTTGCTTTACATATTGAGGTTATGTTATTAATTACAAACAAGTTTATAATTACTTCATCTTCCTGGAGAATTTTTCCATGTTCCTTTCTCTTTATGATTCTTGGTAATGTTTTCTGAACTTAAGTCTAATTTGTTTAATATTGATAGGGTAACACCAGCTTGCTTTCTGTTAGTAATTTCTAGCTATACCTTTCCTTATTCTTTTACCTTCAATTTCTTTATATTTTTGTGTAGATTTTTAATAATAATTGTTAATAATTCTCAACAAATTTTAATATAATACACACGTATGATTTCTATATATGTTACCTGAACTTGTTAATACTCTGTTTTCTTATACTATTTAAATATTCAATACATATACTTAGGTGGTTAAATTTAAGACATTCTAATGAGGGACTTTTAGCAGGTATGGGTGTAGTTTAGGGAGCCAACATATAGCTAGGGGCCAAAAGCAGCACCTGTGGTTCTGGTGAGACCCAGCCACTCCCAGACCTCCTTCTTCCCATTCCCTTATTACCTCCCACTACCTAATCTCCAGCTGGTAACTGCATTTCTTAAACTGTGTTTGAAGCCACCTGGCATGGGAGTAATCTGTAGGAGGAAGCGAATGGAGAATAATCAGTAAAATTACTTGGACTTTGGAAAACTCCTTCTAGATAATTCATATGGAATATGTTGTTTTGACCTCTAATCACCTTTTGTCACTGATGTTCCATTTTTGGTGATTGTGATGTTAAATGTACCATCTATCCATCCACGCATTTCTCTTTCTATCCCTCTCTCTCTTGTTTTTATTGAAGTATAGTTGACACTTCTTACATTAGTTTCAGGGGTACAACATAGTGATTTAACGATATATGTTATGCTCTTCTTACCACAAGTGTAGCTATCATCTGTCACCATACAACACTGTTACAATACTATTGACTATATTCCCTGTGCTGTACCTTTCATCGCCACGAGTTACTCATTCCATAACTGGCAGCCTATATCTCCCACTCCCCTTCATCCATTTTGCCCATTCCCTATTCTCTTCCCCTTTGGCAACTATTGGTTTGTTCTCTGTATTTATGGGTTTATTTCTTCTTGTTTGTTTGTTCTTTTGTCTTTTAGGTATCACATATAAATGAAGTCACATGATATTTCGTTTCTGACTTATTTAGTGTAATATTCTCTAGGTCCATCCATGTTGTCACAAATAGCAAGGTCTCATTCTCTTTTATGGCTAAGTAATATTGCATTGTGTATATATGCCCCATTTTCTTTATCTATTTATCTTTCAATGGATACTTAGGTGGTTTCCATATCTTGGTTATTGTAAATAATGCTGCAGTAAACATAGGGGTTCTCTTTATATATAGGCGAATATACGTACGTGTATGTGTATTTACACACACACTTCACAATGACTAATGGGCTCTTTAACTTACAGATCAGCAAATTTATGGGAATATTATATTTTTGTTTATAAATTTGCCTTATTAACTTTTCAACTTTTTTCCTTGGTTGAGCTGCACTATTTTTAATATAAGGGAATATTCTGTAATGAATTTAAATATTCACTAGCACTTCTCATTTTTAATGAATCCTCAAGGAATCTAATGGAATAAAGAAATACTCTATTGACTGATCTTTCCAGAAAATATCTACATAGTGCCTACTGTGGTGCCCTGCACTTGAAAACACTGGTGTGGAGCAAAAAGGGCGTGTGCTTTGGCCATAGCTGGCCTCATGTCTGTTTGTTCCCTTTATTCCACCATTACAGTCATGGTCATATTCTTAAAACTTTGTGAAATGGGGGATGATAATGTGATTCTCAGTTCAAGAGAGATACCCAAGAAGTGTTAGATATAATTATTATGAGTTAGTTACTTAAAATATTTATGAGGAGATTAATTATATCTGGGAACTTCCAATATTCAGAATGACTGCAGTCAGAGAAGTAGATGGAAGGCAAGAAGAACATATTCTCTAGTAGGAAAGACAGGGTAACTGAGACCCCAGTATTAAGTGAACACTTCATGTGTTTAAGTGTAGACTCAGTGATTAGACCTGATTAGACTATTGCAGATGGAAGAAGGTCAGATTTTTGTCAGTTACAAGTCTGCTTTTTTATTCAGAAACAGACTTTTGGAAATCCTAACAAAAAACGGGAAGCATGTTACCTTAATCAGTAGTTACTGTTTCTGGCAGCAGCTAAAAGTGGTCACTGGGAGAGTGAATGGTTGATTCTATCATTATAAAGGGAAGAAACCAACAAACGAAACACGAAGTAAAACAGTCCTTTGTTCTGCAGAAGAAAAATGCCACCATAACTATCTGCTCCTGTAGGCAGAGCCAGACGGCTGATATCCCGCAGTAAGTCCTGTGTGTGAATAGTGTGGGTAGGTGGTGTGTGTTGGGATGAGGGTCACATCCTTTTGAGTTTCCTCTTAGTTCTGTGTCTCTGCTAACTCTCTGGTATTTATATATACCCTCCCTGCTTTTAAAATATTTAACCTTCATCCCATCATGGTAACTGAAGTATATAGAAATCAAACCACAGGTTTTGTTAAAAATATTTCAGTATCTATTCTTTTGTACAAACAAATTCAGGGCAAGAATTGGGATCAAATATGTGGTAAATTCCAGTGAATTCATATTCCTTACTCCAAACTAAATCTTCTTGATTTTATTGTCATAGATTTCTGTAGGTACATTTGTCTATTAAGCAAGGTAAGTTTCCCTTATTAGAGGGGATTCATTCTTTCTTTCTTTCTTTCTTTCTTTCTTTCTTTCTTTTTGATTGGGAACTCTGGAGCTGAGAGTGATTTCTACTGCTCTGGGCCACACTGCCACCTGGGGGCCAACAGGAAAGACTGTTCTGGTGTTGTCCTAGCCAGTGCCAGAAATCTTTGACATTGACCTTGATTTTATTAAGACAAATATTATCTATTGGTAGGTCCAAAATAATGCAGTTGGCTTACCTGGTGGTGTGGTACACGATATTATAAAAACATATTTAAAAATATAACGTGGTTCTTCCATATTCTTTTGCTGTCTTTCACTTTTCCCCTGTATTTTAGGGTATGACCAACTATCTTGAGATAAAGTTAACATACATTTCCTGGGGCCTTTTATATGTATACTGCTGCTTTGTACTTACAGAGAGTAGTATGTGAGTTCTGGTAATGGTTTGCCATTTATACCATGAAATTGGTTAGTATATGAATGTTTTTCTAGCAGAAATATTTTGAACATATATAAACATTTTTGTACTATTGATATGTATGTGTTTATTTTTTTGATGAAAGATGATTTTTGTTACTATATAGTCTTGATGCTTTAAAATGTATAACTGAAGAACAGAAATTGTGTGATTTCACTTAAATGAAGTACCTAGAACAGTCGAATTCATAGAGATAGAAAGTAGAGTAGTAATGGCCAAAGGCTAGAGATAGGAGGGGTTAATGGGGGGTTATTGTTTATGGGTACAGTTTCAGTTTGGGATGATAAAAAGTACAGGAGATGGACAGTGGTGATAGAAACACGACAATTTGGGTGTACTTGATACCGTGGAATTAGACACTTAAACATGGTGAAAATGGTAAATTTTATGTTATATATATTTTACCACAATAGAAAAGGTGTTACTTTAATAGTATCAGTGGGTGGCATACTTTCTTAGGGCATAGGAATGAGTAGATATGTGTATTTCATTTTATAAAGCAGATACTATGTGCTAGAAACTTCACATGTATAAGGCTATAACTCGATGTGGTATATACTTAGATTTTTTTTTACCATTAAGAAACTAAAGCTCAAAGAAGGTCTTTTATAACAAATTCACTGACAGCTTAACTGTTTGCTCAGCTCTCAGGATAATTTGTCACAAGTATATGATTGATAAGCTAATGAAAGATGTTGTGGAGATGTGGACCTATTCTGCTTGACTCTAGCATGTGTTCTTTCTCTTCCACCACCCTACCTTCCATGAGAATATTGCAGGTTAATGTTTCAGTGAAATGCTGACGTGGCATCCTGTTATACTGTAGATTCTGACATGTCATCATTCAAGACTAGAAAAAAGTCTTAATAACAGTAGTGGTAACACCCTGAGATAACCCAAGCTATGTATAACATCTGAGGGCTTTAAACAGGCCATGTCTAATTTGAGTAACTATATAAGGTAGAAATGACTCATGTGCCGAGAGGTCATCTAGTATAGTATTTTTTATTTTAAATTAGTTTTCCATCAGACATAATGTTGTTGCTTCTTTTCATAATTCCACAAGTCTCTAAGGGAAGAGGTTCATTCTTGTATCTGTTATCTTAAATTGCATTCTTCATTCCTATCTGCTTTTCTTTCTTCCTTGGGGAGACTCCTTCCTTCTAGTGAAAGAAAACTGAAGTTATCTCATCATGATAAAAAATTTAATAAAAAAGTCTCAGTATAATGATTTTTAAACTTGGCATGAAACTACTCTCTTTCAGTAATGCTTTAAGCAAAAGAATTTTAGCATAAACAACAAATAAGATCTGGACGTTCCCTTTATATTTGTGGTAATCTGATTTTACGTATATAACCTTTCAATTACCTTGGAATTGGAAGGCAGCTATGCTAACCACTACACCACCAACACTCTAGGAATTGGATATTAAGAATATTTCATATACTGTGGAGAAAACGAAATCAATCTCACTTTTCTTGAAACCTAGTATTTAACCATCTTTAGTATTCCCAAGAATAATTCCCCAATAAGAATGTAATTGTTAAATCACTGCCTAATTACTTGATTTTGTCTACGTACAAAATAACTAGTATACGTAAAACACCAAGTTGGGTTTTTTTTTTAAAGATTTTATTTATTTATTTGACAGACAGAGATCACAAGTAGGCAGAGAGGCAGGCAGAGAGATAGAAGAAGGGAAGCAGGCTCCCTGCCGAGCAGAGAGCCCGATATGGGGCTCGATCCCAGGACCCTGAGACCATGACCTGAGCCGAAGGCAGAGGCTTAACCCACTGAGCCACCCAGGCGCCCCAAACACCAAGTTTTTAAATAAAGTTAGGATATTTGATTACAGTGAAACAATTCACATATTTTGTTAACATGTTCCCCAAACTCAAGAGTACTGAGCCATAGTGGAATGCTTCTTTGGAGGCCAGGGAGCTTGTTGCTGACATAGTAATAATTTGGTTGTTTGCACATTTTATAAAATATTAAAATGTTCTGAGTTACCATAGTCCTTGAATAACTTAGGGTGAGATGTTATCTGTGAAGTGTTGGCTTGTGAGTAGGAGGGAAATTATATGTTACAGTGTTATATAAAACTGACTCATATGAGTGGGTGAAAAATCCCAAGAATACCAGACACCCACACTTGAAAAAGCCAGTATGTGTCGTTATTCTCTTTACACCGTGTTCCTGCAGGCTGCTTAATGGAGCTGCATTCATTAAAGAAATCTCTATAAGTTCTTTCATTGCCTTCATGAATATCTTCCTGTTAAAAAAAAAAGTGAAATAACATTTTTTGTCATTTAAAAAAAATCATTGTTCACAGGACAAAAAGTTTGATTCAGTATTTGAAGTAATTCACTTCTCTGTGCTTCAGCTTTTTTTTTAATTAGTTAAAATCAAGGGAATCAAACCTACTTTTGGAGTATCTTAGAATATTTGTTTAATCATATATAAATATGATTAAATTATCTTTTAGCAAGCAGTAGTCTAGGTCTTGATAAATAGCTCATCCTGTTTTACTGATTAAAAACAGTATATTTTATGGGAATGTTATCACAGATTCAGCCCATTAAATAATTCAAGCTTAATCAAGGCATTCCTTTGCATAGTAACATTAGATATTCTTAAATATATTTGTTATGTTATCCAAAATGTTTTGGTTGGATTTCACAAATTAGGTTTTGTTTTTATGGAGATTTTTGTTGTTGTTTGATTTTTAAAGAACGCTTCCTTGGTTCTTGCATCACATGTGCTAGCTCAGCCTTACTGTTTTATTAAAATTCTCATTCCTCTTTTTACCATTCTTTGTCCAAACTGAGACTCTCAACTGTACTTAAAAAAAAGTTCCTATTGGTTGAGAAGAATGTAACCTTCATATGAAAAATAGTAAAAGGGCATCTTGCTGTGAAACATGCTTTCCAAAAAACACTTTCATTTATGTTATTTAGTTATCATAAGACCTCTTTGATGGTGATGCTGTTATCCCAACTTTTTTGAAATGAAAGCTATAGCTTTGAGAGGTAAAGTAACTTGCTCATCTAATAGCAGAGTTGGGATTCCAACCTAGACAAAGCCTTTTATTTTTATTCTTTTATTTTTATTGTGTTGTAAACCACAGTATGTCTGCACTTGTACATAAATCTTCTTTTGAGGGGTGGTTTGTTACTGTTTACAGAGGTAGCATATATAGGTATAATTTCTGTTGCATTGCATGACTGTCTTGAACTCTGTTAAAAATAGAAATCTAATGAGCAATTTGTCCCCTTAATCTTCTAAAAATGAGATTCTATTCAAACTGATTTTTTTATGATTATTATGAATATATTTTTAAAAATGAGTTTAATATGATTATTAAAATAACTCCCCTTATAACCCAATAGTTATTCTTGTTTCAATTGTCATACCCCATCATGTAACTAAATCTGTGATCAAATTACCATTATTATTTTTACGAACTGCTTATTTGCTTTAGTAAAGAGGAAGCACTTAAATGAAAGCATGTTACTAAATCCTAATATATATACACATATATATGTATATACATATATTATGTATCCATAGGTATGTATTTATCTTTTTATATTGTGTACATATGTATCATAAAATTTTAAGTAGGGTATGTTGCACATGTAGAAAACTATTGATTTGTCATTTTTTCTGAGAGTTTTGTTGGTTAATGAAAAGTTAATTTGATCAGCAGGGACCTCAGAGGATAATTTTAAGTTAGGATCTTTCACACTTATATCTAACATTATCATTGCTTGGATTCATAGGGGATCTTTATTTTTTATCATTTACACTTTAATTTCTATGATCTCATCTCTTAGATATTACTTCTACTGTATGCAGATAGTTTGTTGAGGTGAATAATTTTTGATGTTTTTCACAGTGCTTTTTGTGTCATGTAGAAGTAGGATTTAAACTGTTTGTGACAACTGATTCTTACTTAGTTCTTTCCACTTAATCATTGTTTGCAAATATGTCTGTCATATCTATGGGAATTTTTAATTTTGCCTTTTTATCTTAGGGATAAAAGTTCTATAGGTAAAAACTGTTTCCAGGAATAATTCCCAATTGCAATAACATTTTCATAGAATTAGACTTTGCTTTTCTTAAACCAGTGTTCCTCACATTAGAGTCCAAGTAACTTGTTTGTTTTCTGAGTCATTTCAATAAATATCCATTGAATGGTTATGTACTGGACAAATAAAGAAGCCCTTGGAGTGCAGAAGTGAATAAGAAACTGTCTTGTTTTCAAGACATACATTACCTAATAGCAGAATATACATAAAGAAATTTT
The DNA here is from genome assembly GCF_010015895.1 of Lontra canadensis. Lineage (NCBI taxonomy): Eukaryota > Metazoa > Chordata > Mammalia > Carnivora > Mustelidae > Lontra > Lontra canadensis. The sequence goes on from NW_022631005.1 coordinate 24,392,280, forward strand.
ATTGTAATGTGATGGATGTTTCTGTAGAAGGGTATTTGAGGTATAGAATGCATACTGATTGAAAATGGGGGCATAGAACAAAGGATTGTATGAGAATGCTTCTCAGGGGACTAAACCTAAGCTGATTTTGAGCGACAAATATGCATTTACTAAGAGGCTGGAATGTAGTTAGGGAATTTTCATGGGCTCACTTCAGGTAAACTGAACACTGTTTAGGGAAATATATAGGAAAAAATACATATTTATTCCAAAAGATTATTTTTATTTATTTTAAGTAAAATATTACAGTAATTAGAGCATTTATTAAGAACACTAGCAGTGATCTCAGTAATCAGCCATCTTGGATCGTTGGTGAGCATTAATGGTGGTCCCAAATAGCAGATAATGGAAATGAATGATACCTGGATTTTCTGCCAACTTTTTATATATAACTCTATTATGGCTAACTGAAAATTTAACTATATGTTACTTAAAGTGTAAATTCTATGCCTGATTTATTTATTTAACATACATGTGTTGAATTGGTACCCCCACTTTACAAGCCAGAAAACTAAGGTACAGAGGTGAAGTAATTTTCCTACACATACTGGTATAAATGGAGGATCCAACATGCATTTTGATTCCAGAGCCTTTTTATAAAAAAGGTCAGTAGACTGGAGTCGTGAGGGTGAGACAGGTCACCAAATGAGGCTGGAGGCTTGGCTGTGCTGAGGTGGGAGAGAGTGAAGCTAGAGACACAAAGTAAGGAAAGGGAGGCATTCTTGTTTATTTTTAAGTTGAGCAATACTTAGCCTATGGAAATGCTAATAAAAATGATCCAGCAAAGATGGATAATTAGAAGATACAGGTGACAGAAAAGCTAATCAATAATGAAGGGTCTGAGAATGTAAAATGGGGTGGTATGCCTCCCAAGAGGAAGGGGATGATCATGGTACGGAGCAGGTGAGTTAAGGCTGGTGTTGGGAAGTTGGAGTTGGTTGATATATCACCTGCACCAGCCCATTAGGCTGCTTCATTTGTATACATCATCTTTAATCGATCTCTGTGGTATACCTGCAAGAACAACCATATACAGTTTAGAAGTGTTCATGGAATTCATTTGGGAGTATAATAACTGAAGAGGACAAGAGTAAGAGGCTTGGTATTTGGAAGTCTTAAGGGAGAAACCTGTGACTGCACAGTTCAAGGGGGAGAATGAAGTCATAGTCTGCTCAGTTTAAATGGAAGCAGAGAAGGAAAGCCACTTAGCTAGTCTTTTTTTTTTTTTAAGATTTTATTTATTTATTTTGACAGAGAGAGAAATCACAAGTAGGCAGAGAGGCAGACAGAGAGAGGAGAGAAGCAGGCTCCCTGCTGAGCAGAGAGCCCGATGTGGGGCTCGATCCCAGGACCCTGAGATCATGACCCGAGCCGAAGGCAGAGGCTTAACCCACTGAGCCACCCTGGCAGCCCGCCACTTAGCTAGTCCTTTTTTTTAAATTTTATTTATTTATTTTACAAAGATCACAAGTAGTCAGAGAGGCAGGCAGAGGGGGGCGGGAAGCAGGTTCCCCGCTGAGCAGAGAGCCCGATGCGGGGCTCGATCCCAGGACCCTGGGATCATGACCTGAGCGGAAGGCAGAGGCTTAACCCACTGAGCCACCCAGGTGCCCCCACTTAGCTAGTCTTAATTAATTAAGCTTGGGTCTAGGAGAAGCTGCAGCAAGAAATAGAACTAAATTATAGGAAGAAGTACTGGACTGAGAGAAAATAGCTCTACCTTAATGGAAATGAAGACATGCTGCCCACAGTAATAGTGATAGCATCACACCTTTAAGAATCTAAACTTTTTCTAAGAGCCTTTGTATGTGATAACTTTTCAGATCAATGAATCCTAGAATTCTAAAGCTGGAGGGTACTTATGTACTATTATTGTTCATTTAATAGAAGAGAGAACTGAGACCCCTAGAAGTGAAGTGATTCATCCAAGATCTGAAACACAGTCATTGGTGGCAAGGTCCAAACTCATACTGCAGGTTCTTAAATCGTAGTTTACTGTTCTTCTGCCTGCACAATGCTGCCTCCCATTTACCTAAAACTGCTTTTGCAAGGCCCTTCTATGTATTTGAATATTGCCATAATGCCTCATCTCGCTTTTCTAAACATTTTTTCTCTTTCAGTAATTTATTCATTCATTCTTCTTACGTTGTGCTTTTCAGATTCTTCACTCTCCTGGTGATTCTCTTCTGAGTTGCTAGCATTTAATCGATATTTCTCTTCAAGTATCTAATTTAGATTGTCAGCTGCTCGGTCTCCATAATACCTATTAGATGAAAACATGAACTTTATTTTGCTACTCATTAAACATTTATGACGTGGTAGGCTAAATACTCTCAGAGTGAATATGCCACTTCCTTATTAACTTATATTTTAATTACCTTATTTAAAAACTGTATCAGAGCATCTTTTCTAAGTTTAAATTTCAACTTCTTTTTCTTCCCTTTAACTGGCAGTTACCTAATCTTTTCATGAAAATCTTTGGAAGTTTAAAATTCAGGTCAAGTGACAGTTCATTGTCATTCTCAGGATGTAATCAGACTGACTATTCCAGAAGGAATTTGGCGAACAAATGAAGCAATGACATTTTATATTTTTCTGAATTCTTTTTTTTTTCTTTTGCTGGATTAAATTAATTTGCAGAACATGAAACTGAATATGTATGTGAAGTTGAAAATAAATGTTTAATCACTCAGACTTGTACTCCTGGATATAGATTTCATTAAGTTTTTATAGGGACAGATGGGTAGGGTGATGACAGAATTAGGTAACTGCCAGTTAAGGGAGAAATGTTTACCTGAAACTTGAAACACAGCAAGAACTAAGAATTTCTGAATCTAAGATATTTTGCATGAGTGTCCTTTGATAAGTCGGTTGAGGATTTATTCTCTTCATTGATAGGATGAAGAAACTTACCCATGCATTTGGGAATTGTTTGCATCATACCTATTCCCACCAGGAACTGAGGGATACCATTCCAATTCCAGCCTTCCATTCTGTTCTCCTTCTGCTTTCCTGCAGACTGAAATGCCTTCTTCCACCACTTTCTTTTGCTGTGCAATCAAGCTGGAACTGTTTCTCACTTCATCCTGTTTGCCCACAGTACAGAAGCTTCTAACTAAATGGGTCTGGAGTAGTTCGTATAGTTTTCTTTTGAAGCAGAGCTGAGTCCTAACACATCTAAACAGACTCGCATTTGGGTAACTCGTGTCATCTATTACAACATTAAGTGATAGAGAGATCCTTAAGCCATAGGAGTTAGATGAGTGGCCTATGCATGCTATGAAAGAAGCACACATATTAGTTAACGTTTTACTGTAGATCCTCTTCAGAACTACACCTCAACTCTTCCTGAAACTAACTTGCAGGGGCCAGGTAGGTAACACATACCAGTGTGGCAGGCTGATTGCAAAGTAGCACTTACCTCATATCTCAGGCGATCGCTGCTACTTGGGTCCAGCCAATTGTTGTCATGCCAGAGGATCCATCCAGTACTGCCAGATTTCTCCATTTTTCAATTTTTAAAAAAAAGGATTATTTATTTATTTATTTGACAGAGAGAAAGAGCAAGCAGAAGCCGGAGTGGGGGGTGCAGCATAGGGAGAGGGAGAAACAGGCTCCCCACTGAGCAGGGACCTTGTTGTGGGGCTTGATCCCAGGACTCTGGGATCCTGAGCTGCGCTGCAGGCAGACAGTTGACTGAGCCACTCAAGTGCCCCTTCAAGGGTTTTTTAAAATGAAGTACTAGGATTTTTAAATGGTAACAACAAATAATGAATTTCCAGAAAACTCCCTGGGTCCAAAACAAGTCCTCCTGTGAGCCAGACTGCCAGTTTGCAGCCTCTACTCTAAGGAGAACAGTCTGACATAGATCCCTGGACCTCTCCATAACCCCACTTGATACCACTGACATTTTTACTCTGACTCTGAGACTGGTAAAGAGGAAGAATAACAAAAGCAAGTGGAAACTTACTTGGGTAAGTTGTATTACTTATTCCTTTTTGAAAAGGAAAAGCATTAAACATTAAAGCATTAAGCCCATTTTCCTCTGAGAACCTTTTTTGGGTAAGTTTATGTCAGAAAGATTACTGCTCAGTTTCATTTCAAGAATTGACCTTACCTGTCCATTGAGATTTTAAAATTCAGCCTTTTCCTGTCCTTTTTTCTTTCTAAAATTATGAGAATTGTGGATATTTGCAAACATTTACAGGTAGAAGCTTATGGTTTATAGATGAGTGGATTTGGAACTTAAAGTACTTGATTTTTCTCTTGATTTTTCCCAAGCTTTTTTTCTTTTTTTAAGGTTTTATTTATTTATTTGAGAGAGAGAGAGATCATAAGTGGGTGTGAGGAATAGAGGGAGAGGGACAAGCAGACTCCCTGCTGAGCAGGGAGCCCGATGCAGGGCTTTATCCCAAGATCCTAAGATCATGACCTGAAAAGGCAGATGCTCAACTGACTGAGCCACCCCGGCGCCCCAAACAATTCTCAAGCTTATAATTCTAAAGCTAATTTCTGTGGCCAATGTTTATGTTAGTTAGGAGAAAGTTTCTGATACATTTTTCGGGAAAATGGAAGGAAACCAAGGGGCAATTGGCATTTGTAAGCAAGACCAAATGCCATTTATTGAAAAGGCAAGACTATTTAAAGATTTCTACTTACTTATGTCATCCTTCCATAAAATTTTTAAATGTTTAATATAGATCCTTTCAAACATATATGTAACAGAAAAAGAATAATATAATAAACCCTCATGTACTGATCAGCTTCAACAAGTTACGAACCTACATAGATTCCCCCAAGCTTTATCATCCTGCTGGATTTTTTTTTTTTTTTTTTAAGCAAAATCACAAGCATTTAAGTATTAGGCTTCTGTGTGTGTACTCAGTTATATGGAATTGTCCCCATAGATTTCTTGTATAACTGGATGCAGCCATTGGGAATAAGTTTTAAGTTTACCATTGGGACCTCAGTTGTAGGGAAGTAAAGGCTTTGTAGTACTTGTGATCAACTGAAGTAAAGACGACTCCTACACTTACTAGATTTGTCAAACGAAGTGGCTGTTGGTGCTTTTATGTTATTACTCAGTCCATAAAGTGTTTATTAGTGGCACAACAGTTTATTCAAATGTGTGTATAAGTGTATATATCTGAAGATTGAATAAACTAAGGTAATGTTTATTTTACTTTAAGTTACATTTGTCTTCTAATTTGAATGCACATCCAATTTAGTCTTTTTCAGGCTAAGAATGTTTATTGAATTCTTACCTTGCCTAGAGACTCTGCTAAATGATTTACATGTTTTAAATTATTTAATCCTTATAACAGTCTTTTGAGACATATGCTATTGTCTAGGTTTTGCTAATGAATAAACCAGACTCCAATGCATTTAATGTTTCTCAGCCAGAAAAGGGTAGAATCCTTATTTGAATAGTTTGTTTGATTAATGAACTACTGTCTCTTCATCATACCCTAATGCCAAAGGGCCTATTCAGAGCTGTCTGGTCAGTGTAAGTGCAGGATTTTGAGTTTATCAGCTCACAGTGTTAGTCCTATACCTGTACTACTAAACTATAATACCATAATCTACTGTAATATTAATGTTGATTATATTTATCTATAGCAAAAACCTGCTTCATGAACCTGTGACCAGACCTAATTTACAGGCCTTTTGTTTACCATTTACTTGGCCGTGAAGGTCAAACCTGCCATTCTTATTCATAGTGTAATTTATGAATAATGTATGCATCAACTATCCAGGAGTGATGAAGGTGAGCATATAAATTTTTCATGTTTATCTTCAATGGGAATATCAGGCTCAATGATGATTTTCAGGTCTTTTCTCTGTCACTGTTTAGTAGAACTTTCTTTAACGAAGGAAATGTTCTTTGTGGCTGTCCATTATAACACCTACTAGCTACTATGGCTTTGAGAACTTAAATGTGGCTAGTGTGACTGAGGGGCTGAATTTTGTTTATTCATTTCATTACATTTTTATTGAATATAGTTGAAACACAGTGTTATATTAGTTTCAGGTGTACAGCCAGTGATATATTAACTCTGTATGAAAGACATTTTGTAGAGGTTTTCCCAAATTAGGTAACATTTCTAGAAATGTACATGACTTATTAATATTGAGTTGAGAACGTAAAAGGTTATTTGTTGTTTTTTGTTTTGTTTATTTTTCTTTTAATTCCAATATAGTTAACATACAGTGTTAGTTCCAGGGATTACAATATAGTAATTCAGCAATCCTATACACTGCTTATTACTCACCATTGCTCTCTTAAACCCCTTCACCTATTTCCCCCATCCCCCTACCTACCTCCTTCTGGTAACCATCCATTTATTCTCAGTAGCTAAGAGTTTATTTCCAGGTCCCTTTTTTCCTTGTTCATTTGTGTTGTTTTTTAAATTCCACCTGTGTGAAATCATATATATTTCTCTTTCTCTGACTGACTTATTTTGCTTAGCATTGTACTCTATAGATCCATCCATGTTGCTGCAAATGGCAGGATTTCCTTCTTTTTTATGGCTGAGTAATACTCCATTGTTTATGTGTATATGTATATATCCATATCCATATATATACATGGATACAATGAATATCAGTGGATAAATTCTTCACTGTATATGTACACACACACACACACACACACACAGTTCTATTCTTCTATTAATAGACACTTAGGTTGCTTCCATAACTTGGTTATTGTAAATAATGCTACCATAAATGTACTGCTGTATACATCTTTTTAAATTGTCTTTTCATATTCTTTGGGTAAATACCCCATAGTAGAATAACTGGATCATAGAGTAATTCTATTTTTTTTTTAAGATTTTATTTATTTGACAGAGATCACAAGCTGGCAGAGCAGCAGGCAGAGAGAGAGAGGGGAAGCAGGCTCCCCGCTGAGCAGAGACCCCCCCCCCGATGCGGGGCTCGATCCCAGGACAATGGGATCATGACCTGAGCGGAAGGCAGAGGCTTAACCCCCTGAGCCACACAGGTGCCCTGAGTAATTCTATTTTTGATATCTTGAGGAACCTTCATACTGTTTTCCACAGTAACTGCACCGATTTGCATTCCCACTACAGTGCGCAAGGGTTCCTTTTTCTCCACATCCTCTCCGAAATTGTTGTTTCTTGTGTTGTTGATTTTAGTCATTCTGATGGAGTGAAGTAATCTCATTGTGGTTTTGATATACATTTCCCTATGATAGTGATGTTGGCCATCTTTTCATGTGTCTGTTGGCCATTCATTTGTCATCTTTGGAAAAATGTCTATTCATATCTTCTGCCCATTTTTAAATTGCATTATTTCATTTTTTGTTGTTGAGTTCTATAAATTCTTTATATATTTTGGATACTAACCCTTTGGTAGGTTGTCTTTTACTTTTGCTGATTGTTTCTATTACTGTACAGAAGCTTTTTATTTTGATGTAGTCCCAATACTTTATTTTTGCTTTTGTTTTCCTTGCCTCAGAAGTCTTAGCTAGAAAAATGTTGCTACGGCCAATGTCAGAGAAATTACTGCCTGTGCTATCCTACAGGATTTTTATGGTTTTAAGTCTCACAGTTAGGTCCTTAAACCATTTTGAGTTTTTGTGTATGTTGTAAGAAAGTGGCTGACTTTCATTCTTTTGCATGTAGCTGTCCAGTATTCCCAGGATCATTTGTTGAAGACACTATCTTTTTCCTTTTGCATATTCTTGCCTCCATTGTCTAAGGTTGATTGACCATATAACTGTGGATTTATTTCTGGACTCTCTATTCTGTTCCATTGATGTATGTGTCTATTTTTGTGCCATTACTATAGCTTTGTAGTATGTCTTGAAATTTGGGATTATGATACTTCTAGTTTTGTTTTTATTTTTTTATTTTTCAAGATTGCTTTGGCTATTCAGGACTTTTGTGGTTCCATATAAATTTTACCATTATTTGTTTTAGTTCTGGGAAAATATTATTGTTATTTTGATAGGCATTGAATTAAATATGTAGATTGCTTTGGGTAACAGACGTTTTAATGATACTTGTGCTTCCAATCCATGAGCATGGAGTATTTTTCCATTTGTTTGTGTCATCTTCAGTTTTTTTCATGAAGATTTTATAGTGATTAGAGTACAGGTCTTTCACCTTCTTGGCTAAGCTTATTCCCATGTATTTTGTTATTTTTTCTTCAATTGTAAATGGGATTTTCTTAATGTTTCTTTCTGCTGCTTCATTATTCATGCAACAGATTTCTTGTATATTGATTTTGTATCCTGTGACCTTACTGAATTCATTTATCAATTCTAGTAGTGTTTTCATAGAATATTTAGGGTTTTCTATTTATAATTTTATTTCATCTGCAAGTAGTGAAAGTTTTACTTCTTCCTTATCAATTTGAATGCCTTTTATTCCTTTTTCTTGTCTGATCGGTCTGGTTAGGACCTCCAGTAGTATGTTGAATAATAGGAGAGTAGACATCCTGTTCTTGTTCCAGATCTAAGGGGAAAAGCTCTCAGTTTTTCCCGATTGAGCACGATGTTAAATATGGGATTTTCATATATGGCTTTTATTATATTGCAGGATGTTTCCTCTAGATCTGCTTTGTTCAGGGTTTTTATCATGAATATTGTTGTACTTTATGTTTAATGCTTTTTCTGCATCTACTGAAATGATCATATGGTTTTTATCCTTTACCTTGTTGATGTGGTGTATCACATTGATTGATTTGCAAATATTGAACCACCCTTGCATTTTAGGAATATGACACTTGATACCACTTGATTATGGTGAATGATTTTTTTAATGCATTGTTGGATTCATACTGCCAATATTTTTTGAAGTTTTTTGCATCTATGTTTATGAGAGATATTGGCCTATGGTTCTCCCCTTTTTTGTAGTGTTTTACCTGGTTTTGTTATCAGGTTAACGCTGGCCTCATTGAATGAATTTGGAAGCTGTCCTTCATCTTCTGCTTTTTGGTATAGTTTGAGAAAACATAGGTATTAATTAACTCTTTTTAAATGTTTTGTTGAGTTTACCTCTGAAGCCATTTTGTCCTGGGCTTTTGTTTTTTGGGAGTTTTTTTGAATACTGATTCACTTCCGTTTCTGGTAATTGATTGGTCTATCCATATTTTCTGTTTCTTCTTGATTCCGTTTTGGGAGGTTATGTGTTTGTAGGAACTTACCCATTTCTTCTAGGTGGTCCAATTTGTTGTCATATAATTTTTCATAATATTTTCTTATAATCTCTTGTATTTCTGTGGTGTTGGTTGTTATTTCTCTTCTCTTGTTTCTGATTTTATTTACTTGGGTCTTATTTCTTTTCCTTTCTTTTTTTTTTTTAATTTAAGTTTGGTTAAAGGTTTTTCAATTTTTTTGATCTTTTCAAAGAACCAGCTCCTGGTTTTGTTGATTTGTTCTACTGTTTTTAGTTTCTATTGCATTTATTTCTGTTCTAATCTTTATTATTTTCTGCCTTCTACTGGTTTTGGGTTTTCTTTGCTCTAATTGTAACTCCTTCAGGTGTAAGATTAGGTTGTGTTTTTTATTTTTCTGGCTTCTTGAGATTGGCCTGTATTGTGATAAACTTCCCTCTCAGACAGTTGTTAACAACATCCCAAAGATTTTGGAACAATGTTTTCATTTTCATTTGTCTCCATGTGATTTTTTTATTTCTTTGATTTCTTGGTTGAGCCTTTAATTGCCTATTAACCTCCAAGTATTTATGCTCTTTCCAGATTGTTTGTTGCAGTTGATTTCTCATTTCATACTGTGTGGTCAGAAAAGGTGCATGGTATGATTTCGATCTTTTTGAATTTGTTGAAGCTTGTTTTGTGGTCTAATATGTGATCACTTCTGGAGAATGTTCCATGTGCAGTTGAAAGGAATGTGTATTCTGCTGTTTATGGATGGAATGTTCTGAGTATATCTGTTAAATCCATCAAGTCCAATATGTCACTCAAAGCCACTATTTCCTTGTTGATTTTCTGTTTGAATGATCTGTCTTTCGGATGCTTTATGTTTGTTATTAACTGTTTTGTGTATTTGGGTGTTCTCATATTGGGTACAGAAATATTTACAATTGTTTTATCTTCTTGTTGGATTGTTCCCTTTATGATTATATAGTGTCTCTCTGTCTCTTGTATACTTTATGAAAAGTCTATTTGTCCCATGTTAAGTATTGCTGCCCTGGCTTTTCACTTACACTTGCATGAAAAATGTATCCCTTCACTTTGAATCTACATATGTCTTTAGATTTCAAATGAGTGTCTTGTAGGTAGGTTATAGATAGTTTTGCTTTCTTATCCATTCATTCACCCTGTGTCTTTTGATTATAGCATTTAGTCCATTTACATTCACAGTAATTTTTTTTCAAAATATTTTATTTATTTGAGAGGGAGAGAGTTAGAAAGAACATGAATGGGGGGTGGAGAGAGGAAGAGTCAGACATGGAGCCCAATGCACGACTGTATCCCAGGACCCTGGTATCATAATCTGAGCCAAAGGCAGATGCTTAATCAACTGAGTCATCTAGGTGTCCCCATTCACAGTGATTATTAATCAGTGTGTACTTATTGCCATTTTGTTGCTTTTCGATGGTTGTTTATGTACTTCTCTGTTCCTTTCTTCTCTTGCTTTATATTGTCTTTTTCTATGTGTTAAGAAAGTCATCTGTGTCTCCTGCTCTTGAAAGTAGTGACCTTATGAAGGTGGAATCTTGTAGTGGCTTCTGTGTAGTGTCCCCTGTTTACCAGGACCTGACACTTTAGGGATATTTCCTCTGTGTGTTGTATGTACCCTGCTGTTATGGCTCAATTGCTTTTCCCTTCAGACCAGTTGTCTACCATGGCTCTCTTTGCCTGTTTTGGACAGAGATTGGTCCTCATGTTGTTGGTGGGCAAGTATGGGTCCTCCCTGGGTTAAAGTTGAGTCTAAACAGACATTTGCCAGAGATGCAGAGCTCCAAACTACAGGGCACTTTCCTTGTGTTATCCCCTGAGAAGCTTTTGTTGGTGGGCAGGGCCTGCCATCAAACCTCATGTCTGCTGGGGCCTCAGTTAGACTGTGATTATATTTCCCTTGACCCTGGGGCAGGAGTCACTTTGGAATGGTACTGGCTGCCATTAGGGCTGCTTGCACACTGCCAGGTTTGACACCACTTTGAATAGATTCCAGCCAAGGGCTTGTGGAAGGGGAAGGTCTATAGGATAATGTGGTGGTGAATTGCCCAGTGCCAGCAAGGATTGCACCAGATTGCTGAATAAGGGGACCTGCAGCTGCCAGGACAATTTGAGGCAGTGGATTTATATAGAAGTCCATGTGGAGGCATGTGATGTGTGCAAAGTTTGCCCAGATCTGCTTTGGGAGGAGACCTGGAACCGAGGCTTGGCTAGAGGGGGCATGTCCACAGCATAAAACATGGGTGGCGTGTGCTGTTAGCAAGTTACGTAGTAAGTATTGGTGCTGCCCTCATCGGGGGCTGAATTTTTCATTTAATTTAATTTAATTTAATTTTAATTAAGTTAGATTTTGGCTAGTGGCTACCATAATGGACAGCATAGCTCTGTAATAACCCTTTAGGATAATAGTTTGTGTTAGATACGAATCATACATGTTATATGTTTATTTTAAGTAAAATATAAGGTACTTCATTCAGTTTGGTCCTGAGAAACCTTATTGGAGCAAGGAGTACAATTTATTAAATTAAACACTTAATATTTGTAAAGGAAATAAGAAATTGCCTTACTCAGATAGCAGAGACCTTATGAAACTAAACTTACTTTGGTTTATTTTATGCAAAAATCATTAAATATGAAGTTTAAAATATTAATAATAATGCTTTTGGCTGGGTGGAAAATTTAAGTTCATAAGTTGCTAGCCATTTGGTCAATTTGCTGTTTAAGCAGTAGACAGGAAAATAAAAATGATAATTGCAGTAAGGATTTTTTGTGGCTGCGTTTATAAAAAATTTGAAATAAATCTTAGCCAGGTCAGAAGAGAAGTCTTAAAATCTTACCTATATTGCCTCTCCCACCCCACATTGATCACCTTCCCACCCTCTGAATATTCTGATGTATCTCCCTTTCTGTTTCAAGTGATTTTGTAAAGTGAGAAATGTTACTGATGTTGGTGATATATGTACCTCTGAAAATGATGATGATAATGGTGGGAAAAAGACTTGAGACCCAAGTTTTTAAATTTTATTGTTTGGGATAAATCAACTAAAGATTTGATACTTTAAATTCTTCCTTCTTTTAATTTAGAAAGTTTTATTACCACTGTCAGATTATTGGAAATAATTCAACCCGCTGATTTCTTTTTCTCTTTTCTTTTCCCTGTCCATATTCCAGCAGATTATGTTGAAATTTTGAATAGAGTTTGCTAAAGATGGCTACACTGTTAAACAGTTTTCTTCATAAGGAGAATTTCTAAATAGGTTTTGGCCTGAGAACTGGAAGAAAACTTTTTTCTTTGTTCAGTTCTTAAAGTACTTTGTTCAGTACTTTTTTGGACCTTTTTTTTTTTTTTTCTGATTTTAAAAGAAAGTTAAATAACTTTTTTTTTTTTTTTTAATCAGAGAATCACAATTTTTCATTGGAGCAAAGGATTCTGTTTTTTTTTCTCTCAGGGGCTCTCCTCAACAGAATGATAATTGGACATTTTTGGTAGGTATTTGTAGTAATATTCATTCTTCTGTGTCCAGGGCATGCTTCTTTCTTTTCCCTTTGATTTAAACCTCAGACTTAACTGTGGACGGAGTGGGGTATTAATACTGTCAGAATAAGCTGAAAATGTATTAAAAGAGATGAAGAGATGAGTTCTATTAGCATGTTGATTGCACTGCAGCCCAAAATATCTCATGTGTATGAGAATAATCTTACGTTTTACCTGAGAGAAGAATGAGGTAGAAGGAGTTAACAAAGTAGAATGCTTATATTTCTTATGTAATTACCAATTCCATCGTTAGATTATTAAGATCTTGTGAATTCTGGGAATCTGAGAATCTGTCATACAGTAAGAAAAAGTCATGAACACTATCTTTTTTTTCCTTTTCAGTTATTCAAGAGGAGTAACATGGTTGGGGAAAAGAGGTTTCAATAAACCTAAATTAGAATTTCTCAACCACAATGTCTTCTGCTGGATTAGGAGCTAAGAGACCTGGGTTCCAGTTTTGTTCTAATGTTAATTATGTACTTAACCTTGAGCAATTTACTTAACTTCTCTTGATCAGTTTTATTTTTCCCTTCAAATCTGTATTAGGGTTTTCAAGAGAAACAGAACCAAGAGCATATCTATATTTTGGTCAATAATTATTATGAGGGATTGGCTTACATGGTTATGGAGGCTAAAAAGTCCTGAGATCTGCAGTTGACAAGCTGGAGACAGGAGAGTTGATCACGTAGTTAGTCCACATCTGAAGGTGAGAGAACCAGGAGGGCCGAAGCTATAAGTTGTGGTCCATAAGATACAGGCTTGAGACTTAAGAAGAGCTGATGTTTCAATTCATGTCCAATTATGAAAAAAACAAACAAACAAACAAACAACTATCGACTTTGCTTGAAGATAGGCAGTAGGTGTTCTGTTTACTTGTAGAAAGGTTAAACTTTTTGTTTTGTTCAGGCACTTTTTTTTTTTTTTAAAGTAGACTCCATGCCCACTGTGGGGCCCATTGTGGGTTCTAACATGGGACCTGAACCCATGACCCTGACATGAAGACCTGAGCTGAAATCAAGATGCTCAACCTCCTGTACCACCAGGGTCCCCTTGTTTTATTCAGGCTTTTAAGTGATTTAATAGGACCTACTCTGATTAGGAGAACAATATGCTTTACTTTGTCAACTCATTCTAATGTTACTCTCATTCAGAAATACTCTCATAGACACACCCTGAATTTTTGCCCAAATTTCTGGGCAACCCATGACTCAGTGAAGTTGAGCTATAAAGTTAACCATCATACTGTTGCTTCCTACCCCCCCCCACCAACACTGCCATTTCCAGGCTACATTCAAACACTTCAATACATTCAAAATAGCATATGTAAGGTGTTTCTAATAAAGCAAAGTAATAAAATTAGCATTGTCAACCTACAACCCAAATTAAAAAATAGAATATTAGTGATGATGTGGAGAACAAGGGCAAAAGAAATGTTGCTAAAATTAAATCTCCTTACAACTTGCAGCCCACTGACAAATACTTAAAACAGGTAGAGTGACATTTCTCAAGAAACTTATAACTGCCTTAATGTTAATACTTTACTAAAGGCAAAAAACCACCTTAGCCTGTCATTAACTGGACCTCCAGGATCCTGTAAGTCTTCTTTAAACTATTGAAGTTCCTTTGGAAAGGTCGTTTATCTCTACCCTTCCCCCACCCAGGATATATGTTAGTAGTCATCCTTCAAACATATGGCCCAGTGATCGTATCTGAAGGGTCTCATGACTTTTGTTTAACTAGACTGTGGTAAATAACCTTATCTTAATAGCAGCTAGCCCCTCAAGGTCAATGAAATCTTGCTTCCAAATTCCTTAGAGATTTAAGCTATCCCTAACCCCTACAAACTAAGAAGTATATAACCAGTTACTCGTTATACCAGTGCAGCTTTTCCAGTACACAGGTCCTGTCCCCATGCTTTAATAAAACCACCTTTAAAAAAACAAGATTTATTTATTTATTTATTTATTTATTTGACTGAGAGAGAAAGAGAGAGAGAGCATGCATGAGCACAAGCAGGGGCAGTGGCAAGGAGAGGGAGAAGCAGGCTTCCCACTGAGCATGGAGCCTGATAGAGGGTTTGATCCCAGGACCCTGAGATCATGACCTGAGCCAAAGGCAGATGCTTAACCAACTGAGCCACCCAGTGCCCCATAAAACCATCTTTTTGCATTGAAAACATCTCAAGAATTCTGTCTTGCTTGTTTACTCCCAGACCCCAACATCACATCAAGTGATACTATTGAATTTAATACAGGATGTTTTAATTTTTTTTTAATATTGAAGTGTTATAATAGATTTCCATTTTTTATCAAAAAGTTTTCAGATTCCAAGTGATGTTGATTGAAATTTGCATCACTATTTCTTAGTAGTGGTCAGTATCCCTGTAGTACCTATCATATGTTATTGAGGAATTAACATAGTATAAAATAAAAGTCTTCTGTGAACTCTAGACTTCGTAACATCTCCATTTGCACATCTGATAGATATTTCAGAACAGTACATCTAAAACCAATCTATATTTCAGATTCAGTGCAATCCCTGTCAAGATTCTGGCTACCTCTTTTTTTTTTTTTTTTTTTTTTTTGTAGAATTGACAAGCTGATCCTAAAATTCGTATGGAATATGGTGCCCAGAATAGCCAAAACAATTTTGAAAAGGAAAAACTCTTATTTCCCTGTTTCAAAATTCCTACAAATGAAATCAGAAATGAAAGGTATGGAAATACAAAGGGTCATAATAGATTACTATGAACAATTGTATGCCAAGAAGTTGGACAACCTAGATTAAATGGATAAAGACTGAATTATGAAGTAAAAAATCTAAACAGACTGATTACTAGTAAGGAGATTGAATAGGTAATCAAAAACCTCCAAATAAAAGTCCATGACCAGATGGCTTCACTGTTGAATTCTACCAAGTCTGCAGAGAAGAGTTAATACCAATTATTCTCAAACTCTTCAAACAACAGAGGAGGAGATAATGGTTCCAAACTTACTTTTTAAGACAAACGTTACCTTGATTCTAAAATCAGGCAAGGATGCTATAAGGAAACAAAATTAAAGGCCAATATTCTTGACTAACACAGATGTAGAAGTCCAATAAAATATTAGAAAGCCACATTGAGCAGTGCACTAAAGGATCATATACTGGGGAGCCTGGGTGGCACAGTCGGTTAAGCATTCAGCTCTTGGTTTCAGCTCAGGTTGTGATCTCTGAGTTGTGAGATTGAGCCCTTGTGTTGGGCTCCACACAGCACAGCTTGAGATTTTTTCTCCCTCTCCCTCTGCCCCTCCCACTGTGCTCTCTCGCTCTCACTCTCTCTTTCTCATAAATAAATAAATAGATCTTTGAAGAAAAAAGATTGGGGCACCTGGGTGGCTCAGTTGGTTAATTGGTCAACTCTTGATTTCCATTCAGGTCATGGTCTTAGGGTCATGGGATCAAGCCCCACATTGGGCTCCTTGCTTGGTGGGGATTCTGCTTAAGATTTTCTTTCTCCCTCTCTCTCTGACCCTCACCACACTTATGTTCACTCGTGTGTTCTCTCTCTCACTCAAATAAATAAAATCTTAAAAAAAAAAAAAGGATCATACACCATGGTCAAGTGGGATTTATTCTAGAAATGCAAGGATATTTCAACATCTGCAGATCAATCAGTGTCATAGACCACATTTACAAACTGAAGGATAAAAATGATATGAGTGTCTTAGTATATGCTGAAAAAACATTTGACAAAATTCAGCATTAGTTCATGATAAAAACTCTAAACAAAGTGAGTATAGAGGGAATGTACATCAATGTAATAAAGGCCATATATGACAAGCCAAGAGCCAACATCTTTCTCAGTATCGAAAGGGTGAAAGCTTTCTAAGATCAAGAACAATAGAAGGAAGTCTACTTTTCCACTTTATTCAACATAGTTTTGGAAGTCCTAGCCAGAGCAATTAGACAAGAAAAAGAAATAAAATCACGCAAATAGGAGAGGAAGAAATAAAATTGTCACATTTACGGATGAAATCATATTTTATATAGAAAATATTAAAGACTAGACCAAGAAACTGTTAGAACCAGTCAATAAATTCAGTAAAGTTACAGTATACAAAATCAGTATATGAAAATCTACTGCATTTCTATATACTAATAATAAAGTCTCAGAGAAGTTAAGAAAACAACCCTTTTTACAGTTGCATCGAAAAGAATAAAAATACCCAGGAATAACTTTAACCAAGGAGGTGGAAGACCTTTGCACTGGTTTCAGCTCGACTGTGATCTTATTAATATGATAAGGTATTAATGAAAGAAATTGAAGGGGTGCCTGGGTGGGTCAGGTGGTTAAATGTCTGCCTTCACCTCAGATCATGATCCCTGGGAACACGTCCTGCTTTGGGTTCCTTGCTCTGCAGGGAGCCTGCTTCTCCCTTTCCCTCTGCCTGCCATTCCCCCTGCTTGTGCTCTTGCTGTCTGTGTCAAATAAATGAATAAAAATTTTTTAGAAAAGAAAGAAATTACAGAAAACACAAACGAGTGGAAAGATATTTCATCCACTTGTGTTAGTACAATCAATATTGTTAAAATGTCCACTTTCCAAAGCAATCTACTTATTCAGTGCATTCCCTATCAAAATTCCAGTGGCATTTTTCACTGAAATAAAAATCCTAAAATTTGTCTGAAACCACAAAAGATCCTGAGTAGCCAAAGCAATCTTGAGAAAGAAGGACAGAGCTGGAGGCATCACACTCCTTGATTTCAAACTGTATTTCAAAGCTGCAGTAATCAAAACAGTATAGTACTGTCATAAGGAAGAGCCACATAGATCAATGGAACAGAATGCAGTACAGAAATAAACACATGAACCTATATGATCAATTAATCTGTAAAAGAAATAAGACTATACAATGAGAAAATCACAGTCTCTATTGGTATTGAGAAAATTGGAGCACTCTATTATACCATATACAAAAATTAACCTAAAGTAGATTAAAGAAAAAAAGTCATAAAATGGATTATGTAAGGCCTGGTTGGCCAGAGGGAGTCATTGAGTCATTTTGTGTTTATGTAGTGAACATAGATTGACCCTATGCAGTAAACTTAGATTGACCCTGCCCCTCCCAGAGGAACTTACTTGCAAAGCCTAGATACAAGGGCGGGTCAGGCCAGGTGAAGACGTCCAATCAGTTGGGCATGCATATATCTACTAGGGTAAATTGAAATTCAATTGGCCACCCGTGTGTTACCTAGCAGTTTTTTTTTTTTTTTTTCTGTGTGTGGCTGACTTAGCATGACTGTGCAGTTTTCTCTGTGTATTGCAATCTCATTGGCCACCTGTGTATAGCCCAGCTAAACTACCTCTATAAAAGTTAGTCTGCGAGGCTGGGAGGGGTCGTCTTTTTGCAAGAGACGGCCCTGACCGGTCAGTTTGATTCTCGATGCTTGGAGTGAAATAAAGCTTTGCTTGACCTTTGCTTTGTATCAGTCTCGCTCCTTTGATTACGGACCCTAACAGCTTAAATACTTGAATGTAAGACCTGAAACCATAAAACTCCTAGAAGAAAGCATAGGCAGTAAGCTCCATTACATTGATCATGGCATTGATTTTTTTTGGCACCAAAAACATAAGTAACAGAAGCAAAAAATAAATAAGTAGGACTATATAAAATTTAAAACTTTCTGCACAGCAAAGAAAAACATCAACAAAATGAAAAGGTAGTCTTCCAAATGGGAGAAAATATTTTCACATCATATATCACATTATATATCTGGTAAGGAGATGATATCCAAAATATATAAAGAACTTCTAAAACTCAATATCAAAAACAAACATACATCCTGATTAAAAAATGGTCAGAATATTTGAATGGATATTTTTTCAACAAAGACATACAGATGGCCAAAAGGTACATGAAAAGATGTCCAAAATCACTGATTATCAGAGGAATGCAAATCAAAACCACAATGAGGTACCACCTCACATTTGGAATGGATATTGTCAAAGTGATTTAAAAAAACAAACTAACAAAACTAGTATTAGGTTATGAAGAAAAGGGAACCGTGGGGAGTATTGGTAGGAGTGTAAAATTGGTACCACCACCATGGAAGACAGTATGGAGGTTCCTCAAAAAATTAAAAATAGAACTACCGTATATTCAGACAAGTTCACTTCTGAGTATTTATCCAATGAAAATGAAAACACTGACTTGAAAAGATATATGGACTCCCATTTATTGCAACAAGGGAAATGCCTGTTAACTGATAAATTCATGAATGAAGTTGTATATCCATACAATGGAATATTATTCATCTTCAAATGGAATGAAGTACTGTATACTCTGCAACATGGATGAATCTCGAAAATATACTGAATTAATGGAGCCAGCAAAAAAGACCACATATATGGGGTGCCTGGGTGGCTCTGTGGGTTAAAGCCTCTGCCTTTGGCTTAGGTCATGATCCCAAGGTCCTGGGATCGAGCCCCGCATTGGGCTCTCTGCTCAGCAGGGAACCTGCTTCCCCCTCTCTCTCTGCCTGCCTCTCTGCCTACTTGTGATCTCTGTCTGTCAAATAGATAAATAAAATCTTAAAAAAAACCCCACATATATGATTGCATATATATATAATTTCTTGTGAAATTATATAATCATATATTAAACATATATTTAATATATTATATATAAATTCCTGTGAAATTATGTAATTATATATAAATTATATATATAATTATATATAAATTCAGTGATAGTTGTACAACCTTGTGAATATACTAAATATCACTGAATTGTGCAGTTTAAAAGAGTCCGTTTTGTCGTGTGTGGATTGTATCTCATTTAAAAATACTGGATTTACTGATTTTTTTCCCCCACACCTGCCCCTTCCAGTCATCTGTTTCAAAAGCTAGGGACCATTTGAAAGGTGTTCTAATATTCGAGGTGACAGATTATTGAATCAGAAAGAGACTCAGAGGGCGCCTGGGTGGCTCAGTGGGTTAATCCTCTGCCTTCGGCTCAGGTCATGATCTCAGGGTCCTGGGATTGAGTCCCGCATCGGGCTTTCTGCTCAGCAGAGAGGCTGCTTCCCCCCTTTCTCTCTGCCTGCCTCTCTGCCTACTTGTGATTTCTCTCTCTGTGTGTCTAATAAATAAATAAAATCTTTAAAAAAAAAAAAGAGAAAGAGACTCAGATAATTAATGGAGTGGTAGCTTGAGGTTCTCTAGGAATAGACTTTTTACCTCACTCTTGTACTTCCCACCTACCTGAAAATCTTTGCCAGGCATCACATAATGCAGTGGTCTAAGTGTGGCTTTCTAGATTTCTTGGAAAAATCACCTGAACTTTAGGTAGCTGGAACCTTCCAGGATGAATGAGAATTCCCTCACATACAAGATTAACTAGATTGACACAGTCTGCCTCAAAGCAACTACCTCCCATCTTTCCTTTAAAAACAGATTGTTATAAATAGTGCTTTAACAGAATGGCTGTGACAAGACTGATAGCTATTCACCCCAAATCCATTTCCTTTTCTTCTTGGGTATACAGCTGGATGCATTTCCTCACTTTTCTTCTAGGTAAAAGTCAAGTCACTTGACTGAAGTCTAAGCAATGAAATAATAGCAAAAGAGACTTTCTAAATGTATTCCTTCACTTTCCCCTTCTGCCAGCAAGATGGAAAAGCTAGATAATGGCAGATCCTCTGTGTGCTTAAATTAGATGGACAAGAGTTGCTTACCAATCAAAGACACCCCTGTTGTATTACTATGTAATTGGGAAATAGATTCCTTTCTTAGTTGAATACTTACACACTTTGGGGTCTATTTGCTATTACAGCCATGCCCACCGTAAGTAACATATGGGTGACTGCAGTTCTAACAAAAATAATGACAAAAATCACCAAAGTATTTTAACAGTAGAGGCATGTTCTATTAGATATTTTTATATATTTTTAAAAGATTTTATTTATAAATAAATAAATGTCAAATTTATTTATTTTTTATAAATATTTATAAATAAATATTTTTATAAATAAATATAAATAAAATTTATTTTATTTATAAGTTTATAAATTTATAAATATTTATAAATAAATATTTATAAATTTATTTTATTTATAAATAAATAAATGTCAAATAAATATTTATTTGACAACCAGAGATCATAAGTAGGCAGAGAGAGAGTGGAGGAAGCAGGCTTTCTGCTGAGCAGAGAGCCCAATGCAGGGCTCGATCCCAGGACCCTGGGATCATGACCTGAGCCGAAGGCAGGCTTTAACAGACTGAGCCACCCAGGTGCCCCTAGATATTTTTGTATTCTTATGAATATTTTTGAGCTTTGTTCTAGGACCCAGCTAATTTATCTAGAAGTGGTTTGATTCTTTTGGGTCTTTTTTGTTGTTGTTGTTGTTGTTTGGGGTTTTTTTAAAGATTATTTATTTATTTATTTATTTGACAGACAGAGGTCATAAGTAGGCAGAGAGGCAGGCAGAGACAGAGAGAGAGGGAAGCAGGCTCCCTGCTGAACAGAGAGCCCAACGTGGACCTCGATCCCAGGACCCTGGGATTATGACCTGAGCCGAAGGCAGAGGCTTTAACCCACTGAGCCACTCAGGTGCCCCTCTTTTGGGTCTTTTAAAAAAGTTTGTCAAGTAGGACCAAAGCAGTGTTGATTCTAGAGCTAATTTTGCCTTGCTATGAAGCAAGACCATTCTGAGTTCCCAGCATTCCATGAATTATGAGCAGGAAGCATTCCTGGTCTGGAGGTTTTTCTCTCTGATATTTCAAGTGAGTGTTTCCTTGGATTCGGACATTCCCTGATCAGTACTTGGACAAAGAGAGGATCCTCTACAGATCTCTGGAGCTCTTTCTTTGGGCAGCTCTTTCCTCTTCTTTGTTCAGCCCTATGAAGTTTGATCTTGGTCTCCCCACATTCCTAGTACCATCTCAGCTCAAGGAGACTGGAGACTACCAGAGTGGTGCTCTTGGAAGTTCTGTCCATGTAGTAACCTTTAGCACTTGTAGGGCTCATGTCATTTAACCTGTCCTTCAGAAATCACTACCCTTTTTTGTCTCATGTGCAGTGTCTTAAAATCCATTGTTTTGTTTTGTTTTGTTTTGTTTGCAGGTCACCTGGGTGGATCAGTCAGTTAGGGGTCTGGCACTTGGTTTCAGCTCAGATGGTGACCTCAGGATTATGGGATTGAGCCCTGTGCTCAGTGCAGAGTCTGCTTAAGACTCTCCCTCTCCCCTTCCCCCTCCCTGCTGCGCTCTCTCTCTAAAATAAATAAATAAATCTTAAAATATATATATATATATATATATATATATATATATTTTGGCATGGTTTTTTTGGTTGTTTTAGGTGGGAGGATAAATGTAGTCTCTAGCTAAAACCTTTTGTATAATTGTAAGAATAATATAAAAGCGAAATGGAAAGGCTCTGAAGCTTTATTGCTTCAATTAAAATGGTGGCCCTTAGACTAATTAGCTGTTTGACTTTGGGCAAATTAAGTTCTCTGTTTCAACTTTCTAATCTATAAAAGGAAAATAATGATAATACCTCCATCCTATAGGATGTTTGTTATTAGTACATGTGAAATACTTCAAAAAGTGACTAGCATATAAGCTCTCAGTAAATGAGTTATTACAGTTATTTTTATAATCATAAAAAATATCTAATGCAAAAAACTTTGAAATAAGGGAGTTCTTTGTTTCAGTAACCAGCTCTACCACTTATTGTGGCCTTATATTTAGCCTCTGTTAATCTCATTTTGCTTATTACAAAAAGTGGATAATAATAACACCTACTGGGGCACCTGGGTGGCTCAGTGGGTTGAAGCCTCTGCCTTCGGCTCAGGTCATGATCTCAGGGTCCTGGGATCGAGCCCCGCATCAGGCTCTCTGCTCAGCGGGGAGCCTGCTTCCTCCTCTCTCTCTGCCTGCCTCTCTGCCTACTTGTGATCTGTCTGTCAAATAAATAAATAAAATCTTTAAAAAAATAATAATAATAACACCTACTCATTGAACAGTTGTGTGGGTGAAATAAAATGATAATAGTACAGCATTTGGCATGGTGCCCAACACAGATTGGTACTAAGTGATTGTTATTATTTGGATTATCTTTTGCTGCATAATAAATTGCCACGAAGCTTAGTAGCTTAAAACAGGAGTTACTGTTTTATTATATCTAATGGTTCAGAGAGGTAGCTAGGCTCAGAGAATCAGTTCTCTCCTGCAGTTATAGTCAGACAGCAGTGGGCCTGCAGTCATCTTGAAGGTTTTCTTAGTCATCTCTCTTGTAGTTGATTCTGACTCCTGGCTGGGATCTCTTCAAACCCTCACAGCATGGTGATGAATTCTAAGAACAAGCATTTTAAGAGGATTAGGCAGAAGCTGCATACCTTTTTATAATAGCCTCCAAAGTCAAAACCACCTAGTGTTATTTTGGTTGTAGTACAGGCCCACCTAATTTAAGGAGGAGAGTCAACATCACGTTGCAAGAAAAATGTGTGTAATGGGAGATATTGGTGCAGAATGGGAGATATTGGTGCACCATTTTTAGACAATACAGACTGCCACAATTAGCTCTACATAAATACAAACATTTTGCATAAAGTTTTCATCTCCCCCAAACACCGCACTTCATAAAGTTTTCTGTGTACTTTTTAAAGCTTTTAAAAAAAATTTTTTTATTTTAATTGTACTTAGCATACAGTGTTATATTAGTTTCAGGTGTACAATATAGTGATTCACCAATTCCATACATCACATGGTGCTCATCACAAGTGCCCTCCTTATTCCCCATCACCTATTTCACCCATCCCTCTCACCTCCCACCCCTCTGTGGACCATCATTTTGTTCTTTAGAGTCTTAGTTTAATTTCTCTCTCTTAGTTTGTCTTAGTTTGTCTCTCTCTCTCTCTCTCTTTTCCCCCTTTGCTTTCTTAAATTCCACATAGGAATGAAATCACAAGGTATTTGTCTTTCTCTGAGTGCCTTATTTTGCTTAGCATTTTATTGTTTAAACTTTTATTTTTAAACTTTATATTTTTATTTGTTTTTAGATTTTATTTATTTATTTGAGAGACATAGAGAGTGAGAGAGGCAGTGAGTGAGTGAGGTAAAGGGCAGAGGGCAAAGCAGACTCCTCGCTGAGCAGGGAGCCCGGTGAGGAGTTCGATCCCAGGACTCCAGGATCATCATCATCTAACTCAGCCACCCAGGCAACCCAGCGTTATATTGTCTAGGTCCATCCATGTTGTTGAATATGGCAAGATTTCATTCTTTCTTATGTCTGAGTAATATTCTATTGGAGATATAGATCACATCTTCTTTATCCATTCATCAGTTGTGGGCTGCTTCCATATCTTGAGTGTTGTAAATTATGCTGCTCTGAACATTGGGGTGCATGCATCTCTCGCATTAATGTTTTTATATTGTTTGGATATATACCCAGTGGTGCAATTGCTGAATTGTAGGTTTAATTCTATTTTGAAAGTTTTGAGAAAACTTCATATGGTTTTCCACAGTGCTTGCAGCAGTTCACATTCCTAACACAAGTGCAGAAATGTTCCTTTTTCTCTACATCCTTGCCAACACGTTTTGTTTCTTTTGTTGGGATTTTAGCTATTCTGAAAGGTGTGAGGTGATTCTTACTGTAATTTTGATTTGCATTTCCCCAGTGATCAGTGACATTGAACATCTTTTCATGTGTCTGTGTGTCTTCTTTGGAGAAATCAATTCATGACTTCCCTTTTTTTTTTTTTTTTAAGATTTTATTTATTTATTTGATAGAGATCACAAGTAGGCAGAGAGGCAGGCAGGGAGAGAGGTAGGGAAGCAGGCTCCCTGCTTCACAGAGGGCCCGATGCAGGGCTTGATCCCAGGACCCGGGGATCATGACCTGAGCCAAAGGCAGAGGCTTTAACCCACTGAGCCACCCAGGCGCTTGATGTCCTCCCATTTTTTAATTTGATTATTATTTGGCTATTGAGTTTTAAAAGTTCTTTATATATTTTGGATTCTAACCCCTTATTGGATATGTTTTTGAAAATATCTTCTTCCATTTTGTAGATTACCTTTTAGTTTTGTTGATTGTCTTCCTTTGCTGTACAGAAGCTTTTTATTTTGACGTAGCCCCCGTTGTTTCCTTTTGCTTTTGTTTTCCCTTTGCTTAGTAGACATATCTAAAAAACAGTTGCTACAGCCAATGTTAGAACTGTTACTGCCTGTGCTATCTTCCAGGATTTTTATGATTTCAGGTCTCAACTTTTAGGTCTTTAATCCATTTTGAATTTATTTTTGTATGTGTTATAAGAAAGTGGTTGATTTTCATTCTTTGCATACTACTGTCCAGTTTTCTGAAACACCATTTGTTGAAGAGTCTTTTTCCCATCAGATATTCTTGCCTCTTTTGTCGAAGATTAATTGACCATAAAATTGTGGGTTTGTTTCTGGGTTTTCTATTCTATTCCATTGATCTGTGTGTCTCTTGTGTCTCTTAATTTGTGCCAGCACCATACCGTTTTGATTACCACAGCTTTATAATATAAATTGAAGTATGGAATTGTGATGTCTCCAGCTTTGTTTTTCTTTTCCAAGATTGCTTTGGCTATTCAGGGTTTTTCTGGGTTTCCTTTTTGCTTTTGTTTTGTGGTTCCATATAAATTTTAGGATTGTTTGTTCTAGTTCTGTGAAAAATGCTGTTGGTGTTTTGATGGGATTTTATTAAATGTGTAGATTCTTTGGGTACTATAGATATTTTAGCAGTATTTTTTTTGCAGTGCATGAGCACGGAATGTCTTTCTATTTCTTTGTGTCATCTTTAGTTTTTTTCATCAGTGTTTTGTAATTTCAGAGTACCAGTCTTTTACTTCTTTGGGTAGGTTTATTCCTCAGTATCTTATTTTTGTTGTGATTGTAAGTGGGATTGTGTTTTTAATTTTTTTTCTTGCTGCTTCATTATTGGTGTATAGAAATGCAACAAATTACAGAAATGCAACCCATTTGGAATACATAAATATTTATAGTTGTTTTATCTTCTTTTTGGATTGTTCCCTTTATTATTATACTGTCTTTCTTTGTCTCTTGATGTCATCTTTGTTTTATTTATTTATTTATTTATTTATTTATTTATTTTTAAAGATTTTATTTATCTATTTGAGAAAGAGAAAGAGAGAACTAGAGAGAGCATGAGTTGGGGGCCAGGGGAGGAGAGGCAGACTCCCTGCTGAGCAGGGAGCTTGATATGGGGCTTGATCCCAGGACCCCAAGATCATGACCTGAGCCGAAGGCAGACGCCTAGCCACCCACAACCACCCAGGCAGCCCCTGTCTTTGGTTTAAAATGTATATTGTCTGATACCCAGCTTTCTTTTGACATCCATTTGTATGAAAGATGTTTCTCCATCCCCACATTTTCAATCTGCAGGTATCTTTAGGTCTAAATGAGTCGCTTGTAGGCAGCATATAGATACATCTTGTTTTTCATCCATTTTGTTACCCTGTGTCTTTTGATTGTAGCATTTAGTCCATTTACAGTCAAAGTAATTATTGATAGATATGTATTTATTGCCATTTTATTACTTGCTTTGTGGTTGTTTCTGAAAAGTTTCTTGATCCTTTCTTTGCTTTCTCTCATGGTTTCCTTTTTTGTTTGTTTGTTTTTTTGTTCTTTAAGTGATATATTTGGATTTCTTTCTCTTTATTCTTTGCATATCTATTTTAGGTTTTAGATTTGTGGTTACCATTAGGTTTGTTTATAATCTCTTCTTCATATAGCAACCTACACTAAGTTGACGGTCATTTAGTTTTGAACCCATTGTTTACTCCCTTCCTCCCCATGTTTTAGGTATATAGTATATAGTGTAAAATATATTTTACATCCTTTTATTTTGTGAGCTCCTTGACTAATTTTTCACAAGAATATTAATTTTCATTGCTTTTGTGTTTCCTACCTTCATACTGTCACTTTTGGTCTTTCCACTTAAAGAGTCCACTTTAATATTTCTTGCAGAGCTGGTTTAGTGATCATGAACTGTTTTAGTTTTTGTTTGTCTAGGAAACTCTTTATCTCTTTTTCTCTTCTGAATGACATCTTGCTGGGTAGATTGTTCTTGGCTGCAGATTTTTCCCACTCAGAACTTTGAATGCATCATGCGACTCCCTTTTGGCTTGGAAAGTGACTGCCTAAAAAGCTCCTGATAGTCTTAAGGGATTTCTCTTGTATGTTATTGTCTTCTTTTGTCTTGCTGCTTTAAAATTTTTTCTTTATCACTAAATTTTGCCAATTTAATTACAAAACATCTGGTATGGGTTTACTTTTGTTGACTCTCCTTGGGGGTCCTCCATGCTCCCTGAATCTGGATATGTTTCATTCCCTAAATTAGGGAAATTTTCAGCTATTAGTCCTTCAAATAAATTTTCCATCCTGTTTTATCTCTCTTCTTCTGGGAGCCCTATAATATGAATATTTTTACGTTTGATGAAGTCACTGAGTTCCCTAAGTTTATTCTCGTTTTGCGTAATTCTTTTCTTCTCTGTCTTTTGTTTAGTTTGATTGCTTTCCATTCTTCTGTTTTCTACGTCATTAATTCATTTTTCTGCGTCATCTATCCTGTCGTTCATTCCATCAAGTGTGTATCTCATTTTGTTTATTGTGCCTTTTATCTCTGTTTAGAGTCTCACTCATATCTTCCACTCTTTCCTCTAGTCCAGTGAGTATCTTAATGATCATCACTTTAAATTCTCTATTAGGTATGTTATTTATATTTGTCTCACTTAAATCTCTGGTTGTGGCCATGTCCTTTCTTTCATTTGGGACAGTTTCCTCTGTTTTATCATTTTGTCTAAGTCTCTGCTTTTTTCTGTGGGTTAGCAAAGTCAGCTATTTCTCCTGTTCTTGAGGGTAATGGCCTTATGAAGAAGAGGTCCTGTAGTGCCCTGCTACATAGTGTTCCCTGATCCACAAGGTCTGGTGCTTCTGGGAGTGTCTTCAGTGAGTGCTGCTTATGCTCTGCTATTGTGTCTTGGCCCCTTTTCCTCAGGCCAGTCATCTATAGACATTATCTTTGCCTGTTGTAAGCAGTGTTTTGTGCCTGGCCTGAATGTTGTGCGTTTTAATTAGATATGCTCTAGTCTGCTTGTGAAATGAGACCTGTCACCAGTGTCACCAGAACTGAGGCCCTGCAGAACTCCTGGGTGAGGAGATGGGGTGTTGGCAGAGTTTGGGGCTGGTCTGTGGCAGGGGCGAGGGGGGGCTGCCACTCTGTGACTAGAGAACTTATCTCAGCCCTTTGATGACTGTGTCATTTTTAGGATTCCGCATTAAGCTTCTGATTTTTCTATTGCTTGTTTCAGCTGGACCACAACTTTGGATGAGCAGAGCTAGAGATTCTCTCTGTTCATTTTTATCTAAGCCTACCATTTTTTTAACATATTTTTTATTGCTGGACTAATATACTTTTAAGGCAGAATGTCAACACATTCTTACATAAGTATTACCAAGGTTGACATCTAATGTTAATTCCAGTATATTTCTTACACAATGATAACTTCCAAATGTTACTCTGGTATATTATATTTCCCTCTGTTACTTGTCACACTTTAAAATTTATATAAGACCATTGATTTTAAAGGGCAAAGCCCTAGATTTTTTTCCTCCACATCTAATTGAGTCTAGTCCTGTGACTGCAATGCTGCCGGTTTTAGGGCCAGCTCTATAATGTTACAACTACTGTTCAGTTCTTAGAGTAGTCAAGTTCATAGCAACAGAAAATAAAATGGTGCTTGACAAGGGCTATGGGAGCAAAAGGGTAATGGAGAATTACTGTTTAATGGGTCTAGAGTTTCAGTTTTGCCAGATGAAAAGTTCTAGAGGTTGGTTACACTACAGTAAGAATATATTTCATACTACTGAACTATAAACTTAAAGTGGTACACTTGCATTGAAAAATTTTATGTTTGTGTGTTTTACCTTAAAAAACAACAACAACAAAAAACCTATGGTTTTTGCCAGCAGAACTGGGGGAGTGGAAGTGGTATAGATGAGAGCAGCCATAGGCAAAAAGTCCACGAATGTCTGCTGTTCTTACCTGAAGCTTAGTGTGACTTTAAGAATAAATGTTCTCAGTTTGTTTTCTGCCTCAATTTAATGACCTAAAATTGTTGTTTTTATAATTCTATACAGTTTAAAGATTGGTTTTTGTGGAGGGGAATCACTGAACTCTTCATTCTACCATTTATTATTGGGTGTCACTTCCGTGGCTACTCCTTCTTAGTGTTTTCTGCAGGTCTTACTTATAGTTCCTTTCTTATAAATGATAGAAGGTCCTAGAGCATAGTCCTTGGACCACTTCTCTTTTTCTTCTATGTCTTCCTTTGGAGATTTCATCAAATCTCAACATTTAAAATATTGTCTCCCAGTTTTCCAAGTGTTGACCAGACTTCTACCCTACTCTCCAGATCTTTTTATCTATCTGCCTGTTTGACATTCTACTTACATGTTTGATAGATATCAAATTTAATAAGGCTAAAACTAAATTCCTGATATGTGCTGCCAGAAAATGGATTTTTTTTCTCAGCCTACTTTATCTCAGTTATTGATGTTTTCTTTCTTTCTTTTTTTTTTTTTTTAAAGATTTTATTTGTTTCTTTGACAGACAGACTTCACAAGTAGGCAGCAAGGCAGGCAGAGAGAGAGAGGGGGGGAAGCAGGCTCCCCACTAAGCAGAGAGCCTGATGCGGGGCTCAATTGCAGGACCCTGGGATCATGACCTGAGCCAAAGGCAGAGGCTTAACCCACTGAGCCACCCAGGTGCCCCATGATGTTTTCATTCTTCTGCTTTTTTAGGCCAATAACATAGGGTTGGTTCTTGACTCTTTTTTCTTTCATAACCTTAAGTCTACCATGTCAGAATACCCTGTCAATTTTATCTTAAAAATATACGTGGGATTCTGTTCTCTTTTCAGTATCCTCACTACTGCAACCACTTTCAAACCACTCTACCTATAATTAATAGGCTTCCAACTGTTTCTTTCTTACTGTACTTTCCTCCTTCAGTATGTTCTGAGTAAAACAGTCAGAATGATCCAGTTTAACATAAGTGGGATCTTGTTTATTCCTGTGCTCAGATTCTCCCAATGGATGGTTTCTCACTGCACTCTGAGTAAAAGTCAAAGTCCTTACCAAGGCTCACTAGAGCCTACAGAATCTTGCTCCCCATTACTTTCCCAACCTCATAACTACTCTCCCTCACTCAGCTCACTTTGCTCCTCCAAAACTCTAGGCATATATCTTTCTCAAAACCTTTTTACTTACTGCCCTTGACTGGAATGCCTCTGGATGGCCCCAGCCACACTTATCCTCATGCTTTTGCTTCCTTACTTGCTTCAGATCTTTAACTAGAATTGACTTGCTGTGTGAAATCTTCCTTGGTCATCCCATCCAAATTTCTATGCCTTCTTTCCCAATATTTCAGTTCCACTTTCCTACATTTTTTTTTAAGCTTCACATTTACCAACATCTAATATACATTTACCTTTGTCTGTTTCCTTCACTACCGTTTTAACCCCATGAGACGGAATTTTTGTTCTTTTTATATTATACTATTACCCTAGCACAGTGACTGGCATTTATGTTTGCAATAAATGTAGGATGTTTATAATGAAAGGTGAAAAAAGGCACTAGTTTTTAGATTAAGTAGTTTCTCTAAGCACACGTAGAATGAAGAAGACATTCTTGTGACATTTCAAAATATCAAGATTATAAAGAAAGTATGTGCCAAACAGATTCTGGAGAAAAGAAACAAAAGTCTACAAATTAGGAAATGTGGATGATGTAAGGCAGTAGAACATGGATACTACAAAACAGTAGGACAGTTTCATCAAAGCTTTGAAGAAAAATGAATTTAACTTAGAATTCTATACCCAAACAAACTGTCAAAAATGTGAGGTCAAAATAAAGTTACTTTCATACAAAATGTTAAGATAAATGAAGAGATAGTGACATTTATCTCTCAGATAGCTGAGGATTTTGTTTGTCAAAACAAGTATGGAAACCAAGAAAGTATACAGCAACTCATGAAACTTACCCAAAGTCCAATGAGTACAAGTTCCAGAAGACATTTGTGCAGCAAGCAATGAAAGCAGTGATACTATATTAAAGTAAGAATTGTTATGTCCAAGAAGATTGGAATAAAAGTTGGTAAATTAGAATTAACAGGCAGGATAATATTGAGACTGTGGTTAAATACACATTTTTCTTATCAATAGTGATGGTCAGAAAGTTTAGGAGATAGAAAAATGTAAATAAATTAGTGTCCATCTATTAGGTAGACTCAAAGTAATATGATTTTGATAACTTTTTAAACATTTTATTTATTTGAGAGAGATAGCAAGAGAGAGAACAAACAGTGGAGGGGGAAAGGGAGACAGAGAAGCAGGCTTCCTGCTGAGTGGGGAGTCCCACATGGAGCTTGATCCCAGAACCCTGAGATCATGACCTGAGCGAAAGAAGATGCTTAACCAACTGAACCACCCAGACGCCCCTCATTTTGATAAATTTAGCAGAGTATAAGAAAAGAGACTCCTGACCTTGAGGTAGCATAGTACTTCTTGGTTCTGTTCTACATGGTTTTCATATAAACTCCAATGTTGTGCATACTGTGTATTTATTTTAATTTTTTTAACTGAACGTAAAAAAGATTAAAATTTTTAAAGAATTAGTTTTAAGTCTAAAGTATGTGTCTCAATAATGGTTATAGAAAATAACCTACATTTTACTAATCTAAAAACTGTTTTTAAAAAGTAGATGTGGGGCACCTGTGTGGCTCAGTCAGTTAAGTGTCTGCCTTCAGCTCAGGTCATGATCCCAGAATCCTGGGATTGAGTCCACATCCGGCTCCCTTCTCAGCGGGGAGCCTACTTCTCCCTCTGCCTGCTGCTCCCCTCTGCTCTGCTCTCTTCCTCTCTCACGCCCTCTCAACTAAATAAAATTAATAAAAATCCTAAAAAAAAAAAAAAAAGTAGAAGTGACATGGGCATCTGGGTGGCTCAGTCGATTTAAGTGCTGACTCTTGGTTTCGGCTGAGGTCGTGATCTCATGGGTTATGGAATCAAGCCCTGTGTCAGGCTCCTCATTCAGCATGAGATTCTTTCCCTCTGCCCCTCTCCCTGTCCCCCTCTAAATATAAACATATATATATATATATATATATATTTTTTTTTTTTTTTTTTTAAGTATCTGTGACAGAAGTTGGGAATGACAGGTGTGGTTGCTACTACGAAAATATTTATTCCATATGGCAGTTCTCAAACTTTGTTGCACTTTAAAATTGCCTGGGAGCTTCAAAATCTTGATGTCCGAACTACATCAAACCTCATCTTAACAACTAAAACCCCAGGGTAGAACCTGGGTGTTAATTTGCTTGTTTGTTGTTTTACATTTTCCAAGTGATTCCAGTGTATAGTCAAATTTGAGAACTGGTGGTCAAGTTCATGAACTGGAAGTAGAATCCGAAAGATATGCTTGAAAGTTACAAATGTGACTAATAGTAGGATCATTCTAATAATTGATATCATTGGTTAAAAAAAGAGTTGGTGAGATAGGAAGATGTTAGAAGTGAGCCAAATTTTCCTTAATGGGAGGCCCCATCTTCTTTCATAGTGGGATGTGGTAATCAGCCAAGAGTCTACATTTTGATTCAGAGTTCATTTGTTAGGTGTTTTATTTTACCTTCAGAAGGGAAATGCCCCTTTAGTCATGTTTGTGATTTTATGAAAATCTATACCATCTTTTTATATAGATTGAGTTAATTAGAACTAGATCAATGAAGTCATTATGAATAAATTATTATCTGAATATCAAAATCAACTTCTTCTGGCAAACATAATTTACATTTTTTACTGAATAGATAAAATTTTGTATAAAAGATATTTTAACAAATGTAATTTCCTCTGACATACATTTTAGACACACGATTACATGTTAATACTCTTTAGATTATTGAAGTCATTTATCTTTCTTAGCAAACAACATGGACAGAAACTCAACTTTTTTGAACATGAGGCAGAAAATAATTCTGGTTTTGTTTTAAACTCTATGGTAATAGGAATGTAAATATATTCCAGCCTTTTTCTTCTCTAATTGTCTCAACATTGCATCATCCTTGCCATGCATTGGAGTTCCTCGAGGAGTCTGTAAAAAATAAGCCTCCTCCTTTTAAAAGTTATTCATCGAAATTGTCAACTGGAACTTAATGCTCAGACCTTAGAGATACTTTTCTAGTCAGGCTAGAATTAAAGATTTTGAATTTGTGATTTTCTGGTTTCACAGAAGTCAGTAAATAATATCTGAATTTGATGAATAATGAAACTGCAAAATAATGATATTAAAATTAAAATATTGCCTTTCATGAATGGAATTAGGACTGGGGGTGAAGACAGATAAAGGTGGGGATAATTGCTCTTCCATATAAGCTCCTTTTACTATGCGCTTTTTAAAAATAAGAACTATGCTTATGAACTACATTAATTTAAGAAATTAATAGTTGTAAAAGTATTACTCCCTTATATTTTAAAATAATACAATGATTTTTTTTTTTTAATTATTTATTTGAGAGAGAGAGAGAATGAAGAGTGGGGAGAGGGAGAAAGAGAAACAGACTCCCTGCTGAGCAGGGCTCAACACTTAACTGACAGAGCCATCCAGATGCCCCAATAATATAGTGTTCTTTATGTAACTCAGAATACATAAAATCAATAAATAAGATGTCATTATTTTATATTAAAAATAATTCTAAAAAATCGTTTTTAGAAAGTTTTGAATCATTGATTTTTTAGAATAAACTTTTTACTAAATATATCTTATGTTTGATAAGTGCCCTCATCATAAGTGAACAGCTGTTTTTCACAAAGAGAACACTCCTATATAACCAGTGTTTAAGTAAAAAATGACATATTGCCTGAGCCCAAGAAATCCAGAGTGTGCTGTCTTCCAATCACTGTTCCTTCTTCCCCCACTCTCCCCACCAGCCAAAATTCTAACTTTGAACACCGTTGGATAGCTTTTTTAGTTTCTGAACATTATGTAAGTGGAATAGTATATTATGCACGCATTTGTCTTTGTCTTCCTTCATTGAACATTATGTTTGTGAAATGTATTTTGTCATGTTGGGTAACTGTCCTTCTCATTGCCTTCTATAGAATTCTGTTTTAAGGATATGCTACAATTTAATTATCCATCGTACTATTGATAAACATTTATGTTTCCAGTTTTAGTTTGCATGAAGAGTACTGCTATAAACATTCTTTTGTATAGCTTTTCTTGTAGTAGATCTTCATAAAATTTAAGTTTAGGAGCTATTGCCAAGGAAATTGCAGTGAGATATTAAATGATTATGAAAATAAGCATGAAGTTTGCTTTTCTTTCACAAAAGACTTGTGTGTGGCTTTTTTTATGCTAAGATTTTATTTACTTTTTTATTTTTATTTTTTTAACATTTTATTTTTTTTTTAAATAATATCTACCTCCAACATGGCACTCAAACTCACAACCTCGTGATCAAGAGTTGCACACTCCACTGAGTCAGGCAGGCTTCTCTAGACCTATGTGTGGTTTTAAGAGTGCATATGCAGTGTGCACTTCTGTTGTTTAGCTTCTCTATGGGTGGTGAGACCTGGACTAATTAATATTTTACCTTTCGAACAAATTCATAGTTTGGTCTATGAAGTACTCTTGATAGGAAATGGTGAACCAGGATTGATGTTAGTAAAGCATCCTTGAAAACGGTCTCAGGGCACATCTGAGAAGACAGGGCTAGCAGTGACCATTTGAAGGGAGAGAGTTTGCCTTACAGCTCAGAGCAGCTGTTGATTAACTCAATCTCAGAGGATTAATTCCTCCTTATCCACATAGAATACCCTGTGATTTGCCTCTTTACCTAGACCCACTAGAGTCCTAGCTCATGGTACGCAGGTTAGACCACTAGCCTTGGCACTTCATATGGTCTTTCCAGGAGTGAAATATGCAGTCTGCTGTTTTACCCAAGAATTTTTCCTTGGAGAGGAGAGAAATAAGCATTTCAATCTAGCTTGGCCTTAATTTTCCAGAGGCACAAACTCCTAATGCCAAATAGCCATGGCTATTTGGAGTCAGAGAGCATTTTTCCTGGTGCATTGAGACAATGACATAGAATATTCTTGCTAGACTCTGGGACAGGAACTTGGCCTCCTATTAAAGGCATAGCCAATCAACTCCCCACTCCACACTTTTTCATTTCCTCCTAGCAGACCTTAGTTAAAACATTTCAGGTAAGACTTTCCTCCTTTTCGGGGCACCTGGGTGGCTCAGTGGGTTAAAGCCTCTGCCTTCTGCTCAGGTCATGATCCCAGGGTCCTGGGATCGAGCCCCACATGGGGCTCTCTGCTTAGCGGGGAGCCTGCTTCCTCCTCTCTCTCTCTCTGCCTGCCTCTCTGCCTACTTGTGATCTCTGTCTGTCAAATAAATAAATAAAATCTAAAAAAAAAAAAAAAGACTTTCCTCCTTTTCAAATGCTCCTCTTTTGGGCTAACTAAAGCCTGGAAGAGGAGAAGGGATGGAGAATAGTTTATTTATTATTTATTTATTCATTTTTAAAGATTTGTATTTATTTGACAGAGAGAAAGCTCAAGTAGGCAGACCGGTAGGCAGAGGAGAGGGAAAAGCAGGCTCACTGCTGAGCAGGGAGCCCAATGTAGGGCTCCATCTCAGAACCCTGGGATAATGACCTGAGCCGAAGGCAGCTGCTTAACCATCTGAGCCACCCAGGTGCCCCGGAATAGTTGATTTAAAGGTTAAAATGTACTTCAGTCCCCAGTTTTACCACTTATGAAAATACCTGGAATTCATAAATATTATCAGTCCTGTTTGTCAGGTACTGTTCCTTCTTAAAAATACTGACTTTAGCAAATTTTACATCAATCTTTCAGAAAATAGTCAGAAATCTTTCTTACACAATCTCCTTTTACTATAGCTTATAGGTTTAGGTTTTACTTTGATTGCTTATCTTGACTTAGGATTTTTAAAAATTTTTTTAACTTTTTATTTAAAAAATTATTTTTAATGGAAGTATAGTTTACATGCAATATTCTATTAGTTCCAGGTATATAACATTGGGATTCCATGTTCATATACACAACAAAGTACTCACTATGCTAAATGTAGTTACCATCTGTCGCCATACAAAATTATTACAATATTATTGACTATATTCCCTATGCTTTACTTTACATCCCCATGATTTATTTGTTGTATAACTTGATGTTTGTAACTCCGAATCCCCTTGACTTATTTTGCACATTCCCTTATGTGCTCCCCTTTGGCAACCACCAGTTTTTTCCCTGTATTTATGATTCTGGTTTCTTGGGGTTTTTTTGTTTGTTTCATTTTTTTAAAAATATCCTACGTATAGGTGAAATCACATGGTATTTGTGTTTTTCTGACTTCTTTCACTTAGCGTGAACTTAGGTTCACCCATATTGCAACTGGCAAGATTTCATTTTTTTGGTTTTTTTTTTTTTTGCTTTTTACTGATTATATCATAGAATGATACTTAATCTTTATTTATTTACTTATATTTTTCATTTTTCTTGATAGTTGACATACAGTGTTATAGTAGTTTCAGTTTTACAACATAGTGATTCATATGGGTGCTATACACTGTGCTCACCATGATAAGTGTGGCTCTCATCTGTCATCACATAACATTATTACAGTGTTATTGACTATATGCCCTATGTTGTACTTTTCATTCCTTATTTATCAGCTTACTTCTCTTAGCATAGTAGTCTCTAGGTCTATCCACGTTGTTGTAAATGGCAAGATCTCATTCTTTTTTTTTTTTTTTATTCTTTTTTTTATGACTGATTAATACTCCACTGTACCACATCTTCTTTATACACTCATCTATTAATGGACACTTAGATTGCTTTCATATCTTGGCTTTGGTACCTAATGCTGTCATAAACTTAGGGGTGCGTATATGTTTACAAGGATGCTAAGATTTTATTTACTTTTTTATTTTTATTTTTTTAAGATTTTATTTTTTTTAAATAATATCTACCTCCAACATGGCACTCAAACTCACAACCTCGTGAGTGTTTTTTTAGGTAAATACCCAGTAGTGGAATTATTGGTTCATATATATGTATTTTTACTTTTAATTTATGAGTAACCTCCATACGGTTTTCCCTAGTAGCTAAACCAATTTACATACCCACCAACAGTGCACAAGGGTTCCCTTTCTCCACATCTTTGCCAATACTTATTATACCTTGTCTTATTGATACTACCCATTCTGACTGGTGTGAGTTGACATTTTGTTGCAGTTTTAATTTGTATTTCCCTAATGAGTAGTGATGTTGAGTGTCTTTTTATGTGTCTGTTAGCCATCTGTATGCCTGCTTTGGAAAAATGTCTATTCATTTGGAACAATGTCTACCCATTTTTAATTTGATTGTTTTATTTTTGGTATGGAGTTGTGTGTGGGTTTTTTTTTTCAAAGATTTTATTTATTTATTTGACAGACATCACAAGTAGGCAGAGAGGTAGGCAGAGAGAGAGGTGGGGGAATCCCCGCTGAGAAGGGAGCCCGACGCAGGGCTCGATCCCAGGACCCTGGGACCATGACCTGAGCCGAAGGCAGAGGCTTTAACCCACTGAGCCACCCAGGTGCCCCGTGTGTGGTTTTTTAGAATATATTTTGGGGGTTCCTGGGTGGCTTATTTGTTACTCTTGATTTTGGCTCAGGTCATGATCTCAGGGTCGTGAGGTTGAACTCAAGGTCTGTCTCCATGCTTAGCACAGAGTCTGCTTGAGATCTCTCCCGCTCTTTCTGCCCCTCCCCCAGCCTGTGCACAAGCACTTGCTCTCTAAGTAAATGAATAAATAAATGAAGTCTTCAAATTTAATATCTATAGATGTTAATCTTGTATCAGATATATAATTTGCAAATATTTTCTCCTATACTGTAAGCTTTCATTTTGTTGATGATTTCATTTTGTTGAAGATTTCATTTTGTTGATGATTTTCATTTTGTTGTTGTTGCTGTACAGAAACTTTGTAGTTTTATATAGTCTCACTTGTGTTTTGCTTTTTTTGCCTTTACCTGAGGATATAGATCCAAAAAAAATACTGCTAAGACTCATGTCTAAAATTTTATTGCCCTGGGAGTTTTATGGCTCCAGGTCTTACATTTAGATTTTAAATTCATTTTGAGTTTATTTTTGTATGTAGTATAATTAAAGTGATCCAATTTTAATTTTTAAAATATAGCTGTCCACTTTTCCCAATATCATTTATTGAAGAGTCTCTCTTTGTCCCCATTTTTAAAAAAAAATTATTTATTTTTCTGAGAGAGAGAGAAAGGGCACATGTGTGTGCAAGGGGGAGGTAGAGGGAGAGGGAGAGAAGCAGAATCCCACTGAGTGGGAAGCCCACTCAGGGCTCAATCTCGTAAACCTAAGGTCATGACCGAGCTGAAATCAAGTTGGATGCTTAATGGACTAAGCCCTCCAGCAACCCCCGCCCCCCGTTGTATATTCTTTACTCTTTCGTTGTACATTAATTGACCAAATAAGTGTGAGTTTATTTCTGGACTCTGTATTATATTACATTGTTCTGTGTTTCTATTTTTGTGCTAAAAATATAGTTTGAAATCAGGGATTGTGATACCTCTAGCTTTGTTCTTATTTCTCAAGATTACTTTGGCTATTTGGGGTCTTTTGTGAGTCCATACAATTTTAGGATTATTTGTTGTAATTCTATGAAAAATGGTGCTGGTATTTTGATAGAAAATTGCATTGAATCTGTGATTGGGTAGTTATGTACATTTTAACAATATTCTAATTTATAAGCGTGGTATATATTTTCATTTATATGTCATCTTCTATTTCTTTTTTTACAGTTATACAATTTTTAGAGTATAAGTCTTTCACCTTGGTTAAATTAACTTTTAGGGTTTTTTTGGTACAATTGTAATTTGGATTGTTTTAACTTTTTTCTGCTAGTTTGTTATCAGTATAAAGAAATGCCACATATTTCTGTATATTAATTTGGTATCCTGGAACCTTATTGAATTTTTTTTTTAAAGATTTTATTTATTTATTTATTTATTTGACATACAGAGATCACAAGTAGACAGAGAGGCAGGCAGAGAGAGAGAGAGAGGGAAGCAGGCTCCCTGCTGAGCAGAGAGCCCGATGTGGGACTCGATCCCAGGACCCTGAGATCATGACCTGAGCCGAAGGCAGCGGCTTAACCCACTGAGCCACCTAGGCACCCTGAATTTATTTTTTATAAAGATTTATTTTTATTTACTCGAGAGAGAGGCAGAGGGAGAAGGACTTGATCTCAGGATCCTGGGATCAGTACCTGAGCTGAAGGCAGATGCCTAACCAACTGAGCCACTTAGGTGCCCTGTGGAATTTATTTAATAATTCTAATAGTGACTTCAGAGAATGACAGTTTTATTTGTTTCTTACCAATTTGGATGTCTTTTATTTCTTTTTCTTATGTGATTTCTGTGTTTAGGAGATTGAGTACTATGTTGCATAGAAGTAGTAAGATTTGACATCTTGGGACACCTGGGTGGCTCAGTGGGTTAAGCCTCTGCTTTCGGCTCGGGTCATGATCTCAGGGTCCTGGGATCGAGTCCCGCATCGGGCTCTCTGCTCGGTGGGGAGCCTGCTTCCCCTTCTCTCTCTCTGCCTGCCTCTCTGCCTACTTGTGATTTCTGTCAAATAAATAAATAAAATCTTTAAAAAATAAAAAGATTTGACATCTTGTCTTGTTCTTAATCTTAGAGGAAAAGCTTTTAGCTTTTCATCATTGAGTATGATAATAGCTCTGGCTAGGACTTCTTCCAATATTTTGTTGAATAGAAGTGGCAAGAGTGGGCATTCTTGTCTCCTTCCTAATCTTAGAGGAAAGGCTTTCAGCTTTTTACCACTGAGTATATTTGCTGTGGGCCTGTCATATATGGCCTTTATGTTGTGGTATATTTCTCAATCCCTACTTTTTTGAGTTTTTATGATAATTCATTGTTAAATTTTATATGCTTTTTCTCCATCTATTGAAATGATCATATGATTTTTCAGCTTCATTTCATTAATGTGGTTTATCTTGTTGATTTATGGACATTGAACTGTCCTTGCACACCTGAATATATCCCACTTGATTGTGATGCATGATCCTTTTACTGTATTGTTGAATTCAGTTTGATAATAATTTGTTGTAGAATTTCATATCCATTCTCATTAGGGATTTGGCTTGTTATTTTCTTTCTTTCTTCCTTTTTTTGGGGGGTGGAGGTAATATCTTCTCTGGTTTTGGCAACATAGTAATGCTGACTTTGTAGAATGAATTTAGAATTCATTCCTTTTCTATTTTTTTGGAATAGTTTGACAGAAAGTTACTAACTCTTCTGTAGGTGTTTGGTGGAATTCACCCGGTCCTGAAAGCCATCTGGTCCTGGACTTTTGTTTCTTGGGAGCTTTTTTATAATTAATGCAATTTCATTACTAGTAATTGGTCTATTCAAGATTCTCTGATTCATCCTGATTTGGTTTTAGAAGATTGTATGTTTCTAAGAATTTATCCATTTCTTCTTGTCTAACTTGTTGGCATGTAATTTTTTTGTAGAAATATTATAATTTTTTGTTTCAGTGGTTTTGATTACACCTTCTCCTTTTTCACTTCTGAGTCTTCCTTCTTTTCTCTCTTTTAAAAAATATTTTATTTATTTATTTGACAGAGGGAGACACGGTGAGAGAGGGAATACAAGCAGGAGGTGAGGGAGAGGGAGAAGCAGGCTTCCCACGGAGCAGGGAGCCCGATGAGGGACTCGATGTGGGGATTGATCCCAGGACTCTGGGATCATGACCTGAGCTGAAGGCAGGCACTTAACGACTGAGCCACCCAGGCGCCTCTCTTTTCTGTTTTTCTTTTTCTTTTTCTTTTTTTTTTAAGCCAGACTACTCATCTAGCTTAATGTTTATTAGTTTTATCTTTTCAAAGAACCAGCTCTATGTTATATTCATCTTTTCTTATTTTTTAGTCTCTCTTTCATTTATTTTCACTCTGATCTTTATTATTTCCTACCTTCTACTAACTTCGGGCTTTGATTTTTTTTTTTTTTTAACTTCCTTTAGGTCTAGATTAGATTGTTTGAGATTTTAGTTGTTTCTTGACCTGCATCACTTTAAACTTCTCTCTGAGAACTGCTTTTGTTACAAACAAAATTCCAGAAAATTTTGTTTCCATTTTCATTTGTCTCCAGTTATCATTTGATTTTCTCTTCGATTTCATTGTTGACTCATTGTCTGTTTAGTAGCATGTTGTTTAGCTTCTGTGTGTTTCTGTCTTTTTGTTTTGCTGTTTTGTTTTCTTCCAGTAACTGATTTCTACTTTCATACCATTGTGGTCAGAAAAGATGCTTCATATGATTCCATCATCTTAAATTTATTGAGACTTGTCTTGTTGCCCAACATGTGATCTGTCCTGGAGAATGTTACATGCTCCCTTGAAAAGAAATGTGTATTCTGCTGTTTTGGATAGGATGTTCTGTATAAATCTGTTAAGTTCATCTGGTCTAATGTGACATTCAAAGCTACTACTGCCTTTATTTTCTGTCTGGATGATCTATCCTTTGATGTAAGGGGTTTAAGTTTTTTAATACTTCTATATTATTGTCAGTTTCTCCCTTTATGTCTATTAATATATGCATTATATATTTAGGTGCTCTTATGTTGGTGTCATAGGTATTACAGTTGTTACATCTTCTTGTTGGGTTATCCCTTTATCATTATGAAATGCCCTTCTTTGTCTCTTATTATAGTCTTTGTTTTAAAGTCTATTTTGTCTCATATATATCGCTACCCCAGGTTTTCTTTTGTTGCCATTCATGGAATATCATTTTTGTTCCTTTCACTTAGAGTCTTTATCTATGTTTAGGTCTAAAGTGAGTCTCTCGTAGGAGCATATAGAGATGGGTCCTTTTGTTTTTTTTAGATCTGTTTGTTCACTCTTTGTCTTCTGGTTAGATCATTTAGTCCATTTACATTTTAAGTAATTATTGATAGATATGTACTTAATGCTGTTTGTTTATTGCTTCCTGATTCTTTTTCTAGTTATCTGTTTCTTTTTCTCTTGTACTCTTCTTTTGTGATTTGATGACTTTCTTTAGTGCTATGCTTGGAGTACTTGTGTGTGTGTATGTGTGTGTGTGTGTGTGTGTGTGTGTGTTGTAGATTTTTGATTTGTGATTACTTTGATGTTCATGTATAATAACATCTTATAAATACATAGCTATCTGTTTTAAGTTCATGGATGCTAGTTTGAACACATTCTGAAAGTACTACATTTTTATTTTCCCCTTCCTCACTATATGTATTTGATGTCATAATTTACATCTTTTTATTTTGTATATCTCCTAATTAATTGTTGTAGGTAAAGCAATTAGTATAGATGTAATTAAAATGACTACTTTTGTCTATTTACGTTCATACTAGCTTTATAAATAATTGATCAATTACCTTTAGTATATGTTTCCTTTACCATTGAAGTTATTTCTTTTGTAATTTTCTTCTGGTTGTGACTTCTTCTTTTTTTTTTTTTAAGATATATTTATTTGAGAGAGAGTGAGAGTGTATGTGTGTGTGTAGGGAGGGGTGGGCAGAAGGAGAGGGAAAGAGAGAATCTCAAGCACACTCCCCACTGGGCACAGCCCTGGACTTGGGGCTCGATCTTACTACATGAGCCGAAATAAAAAATTGGACACTTAACACACTGAGCCACTCAGGTACACGTAGTTGTGGCTTTTTCTTTTCTGCTTAAAGAAGTCCCTTTAACATTTATTTTAAGGCTGAGTTAGGGTGATAAATTCCTTTTACTTTTCTTTTTCTGGAAAACTCTTTATCTGTCCTTCACTTCTGAATGATAACCTTAACCAGGTAAATTATTCTTGGTTGTGAGTTGTAGCTTGCCAAGTTTCTCTGAGAATTTGGTGATAGCCTTATGGTGGGGAGGAGGTCATTCATGCATAACTTGTTGCTTTTCTCTTGCTGCTCTTACGACTCTCTATTTTAATTTTTTCACATTTTAATTATTAGTTGTCTTGGTGGTAATCTCTTTGAGTTTATCTTGTTTGGGACTGTCCATGCTTCCCGAAGCTACTTGATTGTGTATTTCCTTCTTTAGATTAACAATATTTTCATCCATTATTTTTTCAAATAAGTTTTTTGCATCTTTGTCTCTCTTCTCCTTCTGGGAGCCCTATAATGTGAATGTTAGTATACTTGATGTTGTTTCTGTGGTCCCTTATCCAATCCTTATTATTATTTTTTTAAAGATTTTATTTATTTGACAGACAGAGATCACAAGTAGACAGAGAGGCAGGCAGAGAGAGAGAGGGAAGCAGGCTCCCCACTGAGCAGAGAGCCCAATTTGGGGCTCGATCCCAGGACCTCGGGATCATGACCTGAGCGGAAGGCGGAGGCTTTAACCCACTGAGCCACCCAGGCACCCCTCCTTGTTATTTTTTAATACATTTTTTTCTTCTTGCTGTTCAGCTTGGATGACCTCCACTAACCTGTTTTCCAGATTGCTAATCAGTTCTATATCTTCTAATCTCCTGTTGAGTCCCTCTAGTGTATTTATTTCAGTTATTGAGCTCTTCAGCTCAAATTGGATCTTTTTTATATTTTCAGTTTTTTTGTTGAAGTCCTTGGTGAATTCAACCCCTCTTCTTTCAAGTCTACTGAACATCTTCATGATCATTACTTTGAATTCTTAATGAGGTAGATTGCTTATCTCCATTTTGTTTAGTTATTTTCTTTTAAGATTTTATTTATTCATTTGACAGAGAGAGAGAGATCACAAGCAGGCAGGGAGGCAGGCAGAGAGAGAGGAGGAAGCAGGCCCTCCGTGGAGCAGAGAGCCCGATGCGGGACTCGATCCCAGGACCTGGGATCATGACCTAAGCCGAAGGCAGAGGCTTTAACCCACTGAGCCACCCAGGCGCCCCTGTTTAGTTATTTTCTGAGGTTTGGTTTTATTCTTTCATTTGCAACATGTTGCTCGGTCTTTTCTTTTTTGTCTCTCTGTGTTTGTTAGTATGTATTAGCTCAGCTACCATAGCCTCAAGTAGGAGTGCCCCATG
The DNA here is from genome assembly GCF_010015895.1 of Lontra canadensis. Lineage (NCBI taxonomy): Eukaryota > Metazoa > Chordata > Mammalia > Carnivora > Mustelidae > Lontra > Lontra canadensis. The sequence continues at coordinate 24,436,197 of NW_022631005.1, forward strand.
GGCCCTAGGAGATCAATCCCCCTGGTCACCAGAACCAAGCACTCCAGAGTTGATCCATGTGTGGGCTGCTGACTGCTGTCATTGCATTGACGGGTGGGGCTGGCTACCGTGGCTTGCTGTACAGCAGGCTGAGATGCCTTGCTGCAGCTGCTGTTAATGTGCTGATGGGTGTGGCCCCATTCCCATCCCCCAAGGAGTTGCTTTGGAGGGTGCATGAGTCTTGGCCAGGGCTGCCCTGTGGGTGTGGCAGGGTGGTAGTCACTTTGAACGTTGTTGTTTTGGGGTTTGGTGGTCCCCACTTATACTGCCTGCCAGGTTTACTGACGCAGAAGTTCTTTGGAGGGGTGCCTGCCAGGGCAGGCTGGTGAGAATGGGGACAAGTGGTGTCAACAGGGTAGGTAGTGGGTGCCACAACTGGCACCCTTCTGGGTTGGGCTAGGTAGGTTGAATGAGGGAAGAAAAATGGTACTTACCAACCCTTCCATTTTTGGAGAAGGTTCCTACAGAACCCCGCCCCTCTTGCATACACCTAAAATTACTTATTAAATCTCTCTCACATGTGGCCCAGGCACTTTTCAAGTCACTCCTTCGCTGCTTTGTCTCAGCATGAGTGATATTGTGCAGTGACCTTTCAAATGGAGTCAGTTTCCAATAGCCTTCTGGCTCTCCTTTCTGACTTTCACAGCCAGATGTTGTGGGGCTCCTTTTTCTGGTGCAGATTTCCAGGCCAGGAAGGGAGGGTGCCTGATGTGGTGCTTAAAGCTTCCGCTGCTCAAGAAACTTATGATATCTTTCATACTTAGGGGTCACTGTGCAGGGGGTTTGGTTCCTGATCATTCAACTTGAAATTTTAGAGTAAAAAAAGCATTCCCGGGCGCCTGGGTAGCTCAGTGGGTTAAGCCGCTGCCTTTGGCTCAGGTCATGATCTCAGGGTCCTGGGATCGAGTCCCGCATCGGGCTCTCTGCTCAACAGGGAGCCTGCTTCCCTTCCTCTCTCTCTGCCTGCCTCTCTGCCTACTTGTGATCTCTGTCTGTCAAATAAATAAATAAAATCTTTAAAAAAAAAAAAATAAAATTAAAAAAAAAAAAGCATTCCCATTTTTATAACCTTTTAAGAGTCTTAAAAGTCCCCATTTTCATATATTTGAATGACTATTTATGTTTAAATTCCTTTAGAAATATTTGAATTCTTATTTTTTATTATGGTCTATTTGGGATTATTTTGACAGTTAAGATCCCAGTTGTGTAATTGAGAGGTGCTTGTATGTATTATTTTTGTATTTTCGATTTCCTGCTAGCTTCATTTTTCTTATTCTGATAATCTCTTGTTATTTTTTTAACTCTTAAGACTTTCTGATCTTTAAAATTACTTAAACATTGTCTTTTCCAAGATTATAATCTCAGTAGTTGGAATCATATCGACATCTTTATTTCTAGTATCATCATGGTTTGTTAAAAATGTTTTAAGGACAGTTTATTCAAGTATAATTTACATATAGTAGAATTCACCCTTTTAAAGTGTTGCAGTTCAGTGTGTTTGGATAAGTTTACACAATTTTGTAACAGCCACCAAAGTCAAGATAGAGGAGGCTTCCTTTATCCTAGGGAACTCCCTTGTACCCTTTTGTGAACAGTCACCTCTTGTAAATCTAACTTTTCACAACAACTGATTTGTGTCCCTATAATTTTGTTTATTCTAAACTGCCATATAAATGGAGTCATACAATTTGTAGCATTTTGTGCCTGGCTACTTTTATTAACATAATACTTCTGAGATTGATCTGTTTGTTGAATGTATCATTCCTTTATATTACTGAGTAGTAATCTTTTGTATGGGTGTAACCAAAATTTATCTAGCCATTTGGTGGACATTTGGATTGTTTACAATTTTTCATTGCTACGAGTAAAGCTACTATAATTATTCACATGCAGGTCTTTGTGTGGGCATGTTTTTATTTCTCTTGTGTAAATACTCGGGGGTGGGTTGGATTTTTATGACATATGGCAAATTTATGTTTAACTTTATAAGAGACTACTGTGCTGTTTTTTAAAGTGGGTGTATATTTTTGATTTGCCCCAGCAAATATATGAGGATTCTAGTCACCCTGCATCCTTGCCAAGATTTGGCCTTCTAAATCTTTTTAATTTTAGTCATTCTACTAGTTGTGTAATGGTATCTTATTGTGGTTTTAATTTTCAGTTCTCAGATGACTAATGATGTTGAGCACATTTTTTGTGTGACTCTTGGCCATCTGTACATCTTTTTGGTGAGATATCTATTCAGATCTCTTGTCCATTTTAATAATCGCATTATCTTCTTATTGAATTTAAGTGTTGTTTATATACTCTGAATACAAGTCTTTTGGGGGCTTGTACATACTTGTTCTCCTAGGCTGTGACTTATTTTAGCAGTGTCTTTTGAAAAGCAGATGTTAATTTTGATGAAGTCCAGTTTATCAGCTTTTCAGTAGTTTGTGCTTTTTGTGTCTTATCTAAGAGAAAGAGTAAATCAATATCACAGATTTTTTTCTGTTTTCTTCCACAGATTTATATATTTTAAAAAATATTTTATTTATTTAGGGAGAGCATGTACAGGGTGAGAGGCAAAAGGAGAGGGAGAAAGAATCTCAAGCAGTCTCTACACTAAGCACAGAGCCTGACACAGGGCTTGATCTCATGACACCAAGATCATTATCTGAGCTGAAACCTAGAGTTGGACACTTAACCGACTGAGCCACCTAGATGTCCCCACAAATTTGTATTTTTATCTCTTACATCTATTTCTATAATACATTTCAACTTAAATTTTGTATAGTTTTATGTATGGTGTGAGGTAGATTTTGAGGCTTTGTTTTGTTCTGTTTTCCATGCCCAGTTACTCTAGTACCATTTGTAGAGAAGTCTGTCCTTTCTCCATCAAATTACCCTGGTATGTTTGCTGAAAATCAATTGACCATGTATGTGTGGGTGTATTTCTCAACTCTGATCTGTTCTGTTGATTCATATACCAACTTTGGACAAATACCACATTGCTTTGATTATTGTAGTTCTATAATAAGACTTAAAATTGGTTTATTCTTACCATGGAAAAACTAGTATTGACCTGAAATTTTTCCATCTATACTTTTTTCCCTTTGGTCCTATGATCCTGTTGCTTCTATTATTCTAGAATGTCATTTAGAGTAAGATTACCTCCTATTTTATATGACAGTCTTTTACCTATTAGTATAAATAAATGTTTACACAACTTAATTTGTACTAAGCCTCCATAGGCTCAAGATCTTTTAAATTTAGGACTTTTTTTTTTTTTAATCAAAAAAGCTTACCACGATTTAGGAGTTCAGTACATATTAGTTGGAAATGAATTAAACTCTCTGTGGAATAATTATTCGTTAGTATCCTCAAAGCAGGTTACTTGAATTCAACATAGCAAAGAAAGCATAGCTCCTGTGACTTTAATTTCATTAGGAAGCTATGGTTCTCTTAATCAGGAAATAAATCTTTCTGAACAATTAATTGTTTGTACCCTTTTTTATTTTCCAGTTTTAGACATTGCTTATTAGGTTATTTTCATATTATGTGCTAGACACTGCTTGGGCCATTTCAGTATTGAAAACTCAACTTCCTTTAGTTGGAGAACTTTAAAAATTGTTAATATCAGTATAGTTGATATCCTCCTTGTTTTCTCTTTTTATTCTTTACACATTATTCAGATATTGTATGTTTTGAGTTGGTTCTTTTCTCTTTTTTCCTGTTTTCATCTCATTATCTTTTTGTGCTTCTTTGTGAGAATTCTCCTCAACTGTATCTTTCTATTCTGTTAAGCTTTTGATCTCTGGTTTTGTTTTTTAATTTTCAAGCGCTATTTTTTGTTCTCTGAGTGTTTTGTATTACATTCTGTTCTTACTTCATGGGTAATATCTCCTTTCTGAGAATATCAATGACAATTTTTCTTGAGTTATTTTCTCTTTAAACAGTCGCGATTTCCTTCAACTTGCTGTCTTTCAGTATGTTTTGAATATTATCTATCTTTAATATTATTAGTTGTGCTTAAATGTCTAGTGATCTTTCTCTGTCTAATGATAAACTCTGTTTCACTCTCTTCAGAGGATAAACTCAGACATTTGATAGGGTGTGGGAGGGCATTGTATCAAGTAGAGAATCTGAGAGTTTAACTGTTTCATAAGCTTTTAACTAATCATATTGTTTTCTTCCCTATTTTTACCCAAATTGGAAAAGTACCTTATTCTGCCACTTTCTGAGCTCTTTGGGGGTTACTCAGTGCCACTCAAGTTGCTTTTCAACTTTATTTCCTGCTGAAGTAGGGTTTCACTTAGGTCTCCTAAAGTGCTTTTCAGTTGTTCATCTGGTTTCACCTTCTGATATTTGCTTGCTGTTTTCTCCTTCTGTCCTATGGGTTTATGTTTTTAAAGAAAGTTCATTTATTATAACAATAAGATGGATTCACTGTGATGAAGAAATAAGATTTCTAGTTAAAGATAGCATTTGAACATACTATGTATCTTCTTAAAACTTCTCTTTAATCAGAAACCCTTCTTCCATTTCCTTATCCAAAAATCTAGTTCTTTTTTTTTTTTTTAAGAGATGGAGAGAGGTGGGGCAAGGGGCAAAGGGAGGGGAAGAATGAGAATCCCAAGCAGGCTCCATGCCCAGCGCAGAGCTTGCCGCAGGGCTAGATCTCACAACCCTGAGATCATGACCTGAGCCAAAATTAAGAGTTGGACGCTTAACTGAGTGAGCCATGCAGGCACCCCCAAAAACCTAATTCTAATCTGAGGGGTTGTTTTTATGCTGTAAATCAATGTTTTCATTAGTAACTTTGATTACATATGTGGAATACAGTGGACTTCCCATGCCTGTCCCCTGTTGCACTCCTGCAATGTGCTGGTGGCTATACCTTCAATATAATACTCTGCTGCTGTGAAGACCTAGAATAAGAGTGAAGCTGAAGTTACCATTCAATCTTTTTCCTACCTCCTCCTGCCCCCACCCTCCACCACAAATATACAGGAGAAGACTTACACACTTAGAGTCATTGTTTTCCTCTGAGCAGAAGTAGCTGTTTCTGAGGGTTTGGAGGGGTGGGGGTTGGGGGTTGGGTGAGCCTGGTGGGGGGTATTAAGGAGGGCATGTATTGCATGGAACACTGGGTGTGGTGCATAAACAATGAATTTTGGAACACACACACAAAAATTAATTTAAAAATTAAAAAAAAAAGTAGCTGTTTCTCTGTTTCTTGCACATGTATACTGTTGGTATCTTTTGAGAGTGGCAACATTAAGCGTCCATGACCATTTTATGTGCTTATTCTTAATTTCATCTCTTGGTTTCTAATTCTTGTTTTCCACTGTTAAGGGTATCAAGTTCTGTGGTACACATTTTATTGCTTTCTTTTACCTTTCTTTTACCTTTCTCTTCCTTTCAAAAAGAAAATTCTGAGTTTGTTGCTTCCTTTACTGATCATTTCTCCTTGATTTTTTTTTTAATGTAAAATAGCTGGCTCCCATGGATCTAATGAACCAATTAAAGTATTTCCCCTAAAGTGCTGAAAGCTAGCTAATGCATTGGGCATGCTAATTGAATATTTATTTATTTATTTATTTTCATGAAGTATTATCCTTAATTAAGTATAAAGACTTCCAATCAGATCATCTAGGGACCATTTTACCCAGTGCTCTGATTAGCTGCAAGTCTCTTATCTTTCTCTTTAGCAATGGTGAGGCAGATACCCTTTCCATAGAGAATAGAAACCCATGGTTTGTTGCCTTTGCCATTAACAAAAATGTTGGGGAGGTGGTGGCATAGCTATTGCTATTGGCATCTTTCACAGGAACATCAAAAGAACCAGGGTGTTTCTGTCTATGGGTGGTCACACCAATTCTTCCCAGGTTAGTACCTCCAGTTACCATACACAGATTACCACTATCAAACTTGATAAAATCAGTCATCTTTCTAGTCTCCAAATCTGAATGGTCTGAATGGTGTCATTCACCTTGATTAGGGGATTAGGATAGTGGATGGTGCAAGCATCATGGGTTACCAGATGAGGGATTCCTTTTGCAAAGATCTTTCTCACTTTGTACAAATTATACTTGGTCTGCTCAGGTGTAATCCAGTGAAGAGCAAAGTGACCCTTGGTGCCATAGATCAGAAATAGAAATTCTTCTCAGTCTTGACAATGCTGATGACAGCCATAAAGCCAGCAGGGTAGGTTATATCAGTTTGGATCTTGCCTTCAGTCTTAATAAAATGCTGCATACAGATATTCTTTACCTCATCTCCCGTTAGGGCATACTTAAGTCTGTTCCTTAGGAAAGTGATGAGAGGGAGACATTCTGTCATTCTAAGGGGACCAGTGAATGGATGAGAGGCAAACACACTGGTCAGTTTATCCCCATCCAATGCTTTGGAGCTGCTGCATGCTTCAGATGCTTCTTGGAACCATGAGCCATAGCTGCATTAGGCCTATATATTTAATCTTTAGTTGTCACTGTTGCATTGGTTGGTGATTCCATTTCCAAAGGAGATGTCTTTGTTGATGACATGATTTGAGAGGGACCTATGCCTAGATTTGATAAAGGTATCTTACTTGTGTCTAGGTAAGATAAGGGTTTTTAAAAATAATCCATTTATGTCTTTAATCTTAATATATGTATAAGGAATAATACTAACAAGGCATGAAAGATTTTACAGTGAAAAGTTTTCCTTTTCCTTTCACCTGCTAAGTCCCCCAGTCCCTCAATTTCCTTTCCTGGAAGTAACCGCTAGAACCACATTTTTCTCCAGCTCTTTAGAGATCTCTGAATTTACAACATTTACATGCATATAGGTCAGAAATGTTGTGTTTTTACTCTTGCCTCTTCTATTCAGCATAGTACTGGAATTCCCAGCCAAAGCAATTAGGAAAAAAAAAAAAAGAAAAGATAAATAAAAGGCATTGAAATTCAAAAGGAAAAAGTAAAATGGTCTCTATTTTACATATAAAAACCCTAGGATGCCTGGGGAGGTCAGTCAGTTAAGTGTTTGCCTTTGGCTCAAGTCATGATCCCAGGGTCCTGGAATTGAGTCCCACATCTGCTTCTCCCTTTCCCCCTACCCCTCCCCCTGTTCATGTGCGCTCTCTCTCTCTCTCTCATGCTTTCCTTCAAATAAATAAAATCGTTTTTTTCTAATTTTATTTATTTATTTGACAGAGAGAGATCGCAAGTAGGCATACAGGCAGCCAGAGAGAGAGGAGTAAGCAGGCTCCGTGCTGGGCAGAGAGCCTGATGTGGGGCTTGATCCCAGGACCCTGAGATCGTGACCTGAGCTGAAGGCAGAGGCTTAACCCACTGAGCAATCCAGGCGCCCCAAATAAATAAAATCTTAAAAAAAAAAACAAAACCAAAAAACAGCACCCTAAAGATTCCACAGCAAAACTATTAAAACTAAAAAAGTCAGTTAATATACAAAATCAGTCAATATACAAAAATCAGTTGCATTTCTATACAATGAACTATCAGAAAGAGAAACTAAGTAAACAATCCCATTTATGATAGTGTCAAAAAAAGTAAGATACTTAAGAATAAATTCAAGGATGTGAAAGATCAGTACACAAAAACTATAAGACATTGATGAAAGAAATTGAAGAAGCTACAAATAAATGAAAATATATCTTGTGTTCATGGATTAGAAAAATTAATATTGTTAAAATGTCCATACTACCCAAGCAATCTGCAGATTCAATGCAGTCTGTCAAAAATCCAATGGCATTTTTCACAGAAATAGGCAAAACTATCCTAAAATTCAAATGGAACCATAGAAGACCTTGAGTAGCCAAAGCAATCTTGAGAAAGAACAAAACTGGCATCATCACATGTCTTTATTTTTAATTATATAACAAAGCTATTGTTATCAAAACAGACATAAAAACAGACATAGTAAACCAATGTAACAGAATAGAGAGCCTAAAAATAAAGTCCTATATATATAGTCAACTAATCTTCAACAAAGTCTCCAAGAATACACAATAGGGAAAAGATAATCTGTTCAGTAAATGGTATGGGAGATAGTAGTTATCCACATGCCAAAGAATGAAATCGAATGCTTTTCTTTTTTTTCTTTTTGAGATTTTATTTATTTTATTTGAGAGAGTGAGAGAGCACATGAGCTGGGGGGAGAGGCAGATGGCGAGGAACCACATCAAAGTAAAAATTTTCTGCACAGCAAAGGAAACAAAATGAAAAGGCAGCCAATCGAATGGGAGAAAATATTTGCAAACTGTATATCTGTTAAAGCATTTATATCTAAAATATTTAAGAAACTCCTACAACTCAATAGCAAAAAAACAAATAATCTGATCAAAAATGGACTGAGGACTTGAATAGACATTTCTTTTAAAAAAGATATGCAAATAGCCAGTAGGTACATGAAAATGTTCTCTATATCATTCATCTTCAGGGAAATACAAATGAGTCAAAGTCACAATGAGATATCACCTCATACCTGCTAGGAGAGCTATTGTTATTATAATTTTTTTAATTTAATTTTATTTTTTTAGTGTTCCAAGATTCATTGTTTATGCACCACACCCAGTGCTCCATGCAATAGGTACCCTCCTTAATACCCACCACCACCCTCATCCATTTACCCCTTCTTTCAAAACCCTCAGTTTGTTTTCAGAGTCCACATTCTCTCATGATTTGTCTCCCCCTCTGATTTCCCCCAATTCACTTTTACTTTCTTTCTCCTAATGTTCTCCATGTTATTCCTTATGTTCCACAAGTAAGTGAAACCTCATGATAATTGACTTTCTTTGCTCATTTCACTCAGCATAATTTCCTCCAATCCCGTACATGTTGATACAAAAGTTGAGTATTCATCCTTTCTGACGGAGGCGTAATATTCCATTGTATATATGGACCATATATTCTTTATCCATTCGTCTGTTGAAGGGCATCTTGGTTCTTTCCACAGTTGGTGACTGTGGCCATTGCTGCTATGAACATTGGGGTACATATGGGCCTTTTTTTCACTACATTTGTATCTTTGGGGTAAATACCCAGTAGAGCAATTGTAGGGCATAGGGTAGCTCTATTTTTAATTTTTTTGGAGTCTCCACATTGTTTTCCAAAGTGGCTGCACCAACTTGCATTCCCACCAACAGTATAAGAGGGTTCCCTTTTCTCTACATCCTCTCCAACACTTGTAATAATAAAAAGTTAAAAGATTTAAGAAGTGTTTGTCAGAATGTGGAGAAGTGGAAACCTTTGTGCACTATTGATAACACTGTAAATTGGTGCAGCTATTATGGAAAATAGTATGGTGGTTCCTCAAAATATTAAACATAAAACTACCACAATACCCAGCAATCACAGTTCTGGATATATATCCAAAGGAAATGGAATCAGTATCTGGAAGAGATATTTGCACTCCCATATTCATTGCAGCATTATTCACAGTAGCCAACATAAGATAGCTGTTGTTAGTGGACTGGATAGAAAAAATTGTGGTGGTTTATATACACCCAGACACACACATGCAGGAATATATTATTCAACCTTAAAAAAGTAGTCCTGTTGTTTTCGACAACGCTGATGAAATGAGGACATTATGCTGAGTGAAATAAGCCAGACATAAAAAGAGAAATAATGCTCAGTCTCACTTATATGTGAAATCTAAAAAAAGGTCAAATTCAATGTAGTAGAGTAGAATGGTGGTTACTGGGGTGTAGGGAAAGAGATGTTGGTCAAAGGGTACAAACTTTCAGTTGTAAGATGAATGAATTCTGAAGACCTAAAACATGGCATGGTGACTATAGTTAATAATCATATCTTATATACTTGAAACGTTAAGAGAGTAGGTTTCAAGTGTTCTCACCACATATGCACAAAAATGGTAACTGTGTGAAGAGCTGGGTATGTTAATTAACTTGTTTGTGGTATATATATATTAGAACATCTCATTGTATACCTTAAATATATTTTATTTTTGCTTGTCAGTCATACCTCAGTAAAGCTGGAAGAAAGAAATACAGTGTTTTTAAACTACAACCTCAGATAGCATTAGGTTCTTAAAGGTACATTCAACTGGTGATGTATTATATATGCCATCAACTATAATTCACAGATTTTTAAAATATGTCCAAGGCTGTGGGAACAAAGGCCACAGACTCAAAGTTTAGAGGAGCACTTACTAAGTTACACCTAGGAAGTAATGGGGATGAGGACATATAAACTGTAGTCTCCTCAATTCCTAGATTGGCTTTTTATAGACGTTCAGTGTATATTCTTGAAAGAAAAGCATATAAGATTAGGCAGCACATTTCTTCCCAGGCACATTAAGTCACAAGATAATGATGTCAGAATGTTGTAAGAAATGTTATATTGCTTAATATTTTCTGTTGTTCTTATAAATGAGTTGTACTTTGAGTGGTATTTGTAAAGAATGATGATAACATGCTTTTGAAAGAGAAAGATTTCAGGATTTGGCCAAAGGAAGTAAAGCACAAAATTTTAACAATTTGAGACTACTTTTTCTCTAATTGGCTGTCTTTGTGACATTGTAACTCTTTCTATCTATGTCATCTGATTTCTTTCTTTTTTTTTTTTTTAAGATTTTTTTTTATTTATTTATTTGACAGAGAGATCACAAGCAGGCAGAGAGGCAGGCAGAGAGAGAGGAAGAAGCAGGCTCCCTGCTGAGCAAAGAGCCCGATACGGGGCTTGATCCCAGGACCCTGGGATCATGACCTGAGCTGAAAGCAGAGGCTTTAACCCACTGAGCCACCCAGGCGCCCCATGTCATCTGATTTCTTTCTCAACTATTATTTTGTATTTCCTCAATTCTGAATTTATAACAGTTCTGTAATTAAGCACAGTTCTTTGAACTTAGTCCCATAAAATTACATCTGTTTGTATGGGCTTTGCTCATTCTTCTGATAAATCCAGATTTTGTTTCTTCATACAGTGTTAATAGAAAGGTTTTATTTATCATGCCAAATTCACAATACTTTGGCACTGTACCAGAAGCTTCCTTTAGGTCATTAAAGGTAGTTCATGAATATATTCTAAGACAGAGGTTGGCAGATTTTTTCTATTAAGGGCCAAATAGTAAATATTTTCGACTTTCCATGCCATAAATCCCTGTTACTACTATTCAGTTCTGTCTTAGTCACACAAAATTAGCCATTAATAATATATAAATGAACAAGCTCAACTGTATTCCTCTAAAACTTTATTTACAAAATTAATTGGTAGGCCAGATTTGGCCCATGGACAGTAATTTGCAAACTCTTGTTTTAAAGCAGTCAGAATTCTTGTTTTTAATTGTTTAGTGCTGAGTTTTTCATGTGGATTATAATCCAAAAAATAGTACTCTAAAAGTTTCTGGATTATCTGAATAACTGCTTTATTTAGTTATGTGAATATGGTGCTGTTTTACATTTCGGATTGAGTGAGGCATTTTTCCTCTTGCACATACTCAAGCTAAATACTTGTTACTGTGGAACACTGAATGAGTAGAGGCTTTTACAATAGTTGGAATAGAGAAAAGTGAAATAATTGAGGTATTACCTGAAACATAGGAGTGCATGCATGCAGAGCATCATAGTAATAAGAGAACTGACTTTTCTAGCTTCCAGACTTTTAACTTGCATTATCAGTAACTGTGATAGTCAATATGAAATGAAGTATTTCTTTTCTTCTTGAGTATAGCCATGGCCATATACCTATTTGATACAGATTTCAGTAAAACCCCAGAGCTGACTTGATCTGAATGTGACAAAGGCTATAGTGTTTCCAAATCACTCTTACTTAAAATTGACCTTGGAATTTGTGGCAGAGCCTGCGGTTGCTTTCCCAAATCCCTTGTTACCTTTTCCTTCACAAATATAACCCTGGGCATGGGGGTCTATGTGACCAGCTGGAACATTTTTTTCCAAACTCCATTTTGATTAGGAGTGCTTATGTGAAACTGTGTGCCAGTGAGACACCAGTAGAAGTCACTGGATGGTGATTCTGGAAAAACTTGTTAAAATAGAGTCAGCTTGTTTGACAAGTACCCTTTTATCCTCTTCTTTTCTCCCTCATCAAATATTGATGCCAAACCTGGAACTGTGCCAGCTATCTTTTAACCTACCTGGAAGGAAAGGTCAAGAAGACTGTAGAGTCCTCTGGTACTTGGCTGCTGCTCCAGCGTGGACTTACCTAACTCCAAACTTCTGGTTGAAGAAGGGGGTGTGGTGGTGGGTGAGGTAGAAAACAATCCTATCTGTTTTAACCATTACTATTTGGCTTTTTATTACGTGCAAGTGGCTCAAGTCTCTTACTTACTTACTTACTACTTAAAGAAGTAACTTGAAACAATATGAAAGTTGAGTTGTTTTTATTTTGTGCTTTATTCTTAGGTTTGTAAATGTATTCTCATTTTTGAAATATTTTCAGGCGTTATTTACATATAATTCAATAAATCTAAAGCCAGGCAAAAAAGGAATTAATAAAGAATTCCTATTATATTCTATTATACTCTGAGAGAGGCTCTCAATTTGTAATAAATTATTTAACTTATTTCTCCATCTACTTGTCTACATTTAAGTATCACTGATGTACATGTCTTTATTAACAAAGCAATTTTGGTACTATTGAATCATTTTTTCTACCTTTAAAATCACTTTAGGATAGATTAAGCAGACCTAACTTACTTCTTAGTTTCTTTTTATATAAACTGTATTTTCTTTGTAACTCTAATATATTCTAATGAATGTTACCGTTTGTTATTGTCTAATTAAGCCTTAAAAATCTTCCACTAATTGCTGTAGGAATAATCAACTCTTTAGACCTGAAGCTTTATAAACAAGAATAAATAATTGTGTAAAAGCTAATATGTGATACAATGGCCCAGTGGGAATTATTATACATCCTGAAAACAATAATAATTCTCTCAAAACAGCTGATACACACCTTTTTTAAAAAGCCATCTAGGCGAATACAGAGATTTTTTTCCTATTTTGCTCTTATTAGTAAAAGTTATGGGGCAATTTTGTGCTAATGAAGTCAGACTAATGAAGCACAATATTTTCAAGGTATTATCAAGCATTAGGGACTAGTTTAATTTTTTTAATGCTCATGAACAGAAACAGCAATTCTTTTTAAAAACTTACTTGGTTTTTGGTATACACATAGGATTTGTTCACATTACCTCACAACTTTTAGGTACCTTTTATGCCCTTTCTGTATGACTCGTGTTTCATAATGGGTAAAAAGAGCTAAAAGAAAACAAAGCACTGAATATCATTCTAACTTGGTTGGTTTTTCTTTTTTATTTTTTTGAGATTTTATTTATTTAAGAATGAGAGAGAAAGCGTGCATGCACAAGCAGGGGGAGGAGCAAAGGGAGAGGGATAAGCAGACTCCCTGCTGAGCAGGGAGCCCAATTGCAGGGTTGGATCCTAGATGCCAGGATCATGACCTGAACTGAGGGCAGACACTTAACTAACTGAGCCACCCAGGTGATTTTCAAAGTCGTAACAGGTGTAGCACATGTGAGTTGCTTTACCTAAAGTCTTTCTTCTCTTACTTTCCTATTAACAGACTCTAGAATTCTTTAAGGACTCTTTTCCCTGTGCTTCTGAACATTGGTGGGTAAGGATGAATTGTCTGGAGCTTACTTAGGATGACAGAATAGAAAGATGATATGAATGGGCTGTGGAATTAACCACCCTGGAACCATCCCACTCCAGAATTTCCTGTAATGAATTATGTGATATATTAATTATTTTTCATGATTAAGCCATTTTGAATTGAGTTTCTATTCTTGGCTTGCATCCTAAAGGAAACATTGTTTATAAAACCAGTTTTTAAAGTCAATCTCATATCCTTTTGTTTTTAATGCCTAAATTTGAAGCTCCTGTTCTCTGTAAGTCCCCTATATCTATTGCCAGTATTTAGTTACTGACACTGAGCATCGTTATTTGTTGAACAGAACTTACCATCAGCAAAACAACAATAAAGTTTTTATGGTATCTTTCCATTTACAGAGCACTCTCTTACCTCATTTGATCACAGCTCAGCCTACTTGCCTTAGTCATTTCATAAAATAGATGAGATGAGGAAGCTGGATATAGAGGTCTAGGATATATTTAATCATATACTTGCAAATAAAAGCACTGCTTTAAGGTTTTACAGAAATCCAGCAGACTGGTTTGATATGCAACCAAAATAAATACTGTTGTTTTGTAATTTTAATTTTAAACAGAAATTTCTGGCCCAAGGACAAGAATCACAGACTCAGATCAATTGTTTGAATAATTCCTTTAGAAATCTTTATTTTATTTTATTTTATTTTGTATATGTCTAAGGTTTACTTAGCTTTAGTTTCAGATATCAACATGTGTAACATGTGATAATAACTTCAGGGTATCAAGGGAAAAAAGATGTCCAAATAGTGGTTTTATTTTTATTTTTTTTTTAATATTTTGTTTATTTTTTTGACAGCGATCACAAGCAGGCAGAGAGGCAGGCAGAGAGAGAGAGGAGGGGAAGCAGGCTCCCTGCTGAGCAGAGAGCCCTATGCGGGGCTCGATCCCAGGGCCCCAAGACCATGACCTGAGCCGAAGGCAGAGGCTTAACCCACTGAGCCAGCCAGGCGCCCCAAATAATGGTTTTAAATGTGAATCTGGGGCATATGCTAAAAACCTTAGGTACAGATTTAGGACTTATATGAGTATCACTTCAAACTAAGAGAATGGATGTGAGCCTTAGGAATAGAGGTAGAACACAAAGAGAAGATGATTATAAAGGTTGAACACCAAACGAGGTGGGTGGAGGTGGAGGCATAGAGTAAAGAGATAGAGATTAGAGTTAGGAGGAGAATCAGGAGCATCTGGGAAGCCCAGGAGAGCTTTTCCAGAAAGTGGTTCTATCCCAGGGGTCTATGAAGAGGCCAAGCTAGAGAAGAGCTGAACTTGAAGGTTTCCTGACTATATGTGTGTGTATGTATGTATGTATATATATGTACGTGTATATATATATACACATATATATATGTGTATATATATATATACACACACACTTGTCATTTGCCAAAGCAATAGAAACAAGAATTTAAAAATATATATAGTTTTAGAGATTTTATTTATTCATTTGAGAGAGAGACATCAGAATTAGGGGGAGAGGCAGAGGGAAAGGGAGAAGCAGACTCCCTGCTGAGCTGGTTGCCAGACATGGGGCTCAATCCCCAAACCTGGAGATCATGACCTGAGCTGAAGGCAGACACTTAACTATCTGAGCCACCCAGGCACCCCTAAAAAAATATTTCCACCTCAGTTTTTTTCCTTTTCTTTTTCATCCTGTCACATGCTATATTGTACACTTTTGGGATTTTACACAAGATCAAGAAAGGTTAAATCTAATGTTATTTGATATGTGTGTGTGTACACACACACACACACACCCATGCTTAAACAAAATATTTCTAAAAGGCTACACAAGAAATTGGTAACTTTGTCATTTTCAGAGCAGCTAGTATCTGGGACACACTTGACGAATAGAGATTGGAGAAGGACTTTCCATATTTGTACCTCTTGAATTGTGTACATGTGGATATATCCCTTGTTCAAAAAATAATATTAAAGCTAAACAAAATAAAGGCCATTTTATTATGTTGAACTTTTGTAGTTATGAGGGGAAAGTATTTTGAGACTTTGCCCTGGCTGCAGAAAGTATTGTGATTTGATCTTCTGAAACCATGGTCCCTGTAGTTCTGTCTCTGGGGAGAGTGCGTGAGGTTTGTTCAAGTTGCATTAAGTTAGCACTGGTCAGGTATATATATAAAAGCGTAATATGGTATATAATATAGTTTAGTATATAGATGGTTGATTGTTCCTCAAGGACAAACTGTGTGTAAATATCTAGAAGGTTAATATTTTCCCAGAGGAAATAGCCCACTTCTGAGGCCAAAACGTGCATGGTAATTGACTAAGCAGACTTTGTGGTCAGGTACCAAGTCCTGGTTTCTGCACTTAGCATTCCAAACATCTTACATATGTTCATCTTACATGTGTTCACCTCACTGAATTGTCAGTGTTGCCAAAATATTCTCTGGCTGTTCTCTTGCTGTAGTGTTACCAAAATACTCTTTTGCTGCTTGCTTTTTACAGACATGATATGTTCAAGAAATATGGGTGTTAGTTATTTAAAAGGTGGGTTTTTTTAATATAAAGAAATTGGAGAAAAGCTTTGAGTTAAACACAAATTGTTCAGTTCTGTGAGTCTTAGATTAGAAATTTAGCTGGTGGGTAAAATGATTCTCAGAAAACTATAATGCTGTTTAGCTTTCTCTCTTCTAGCTGTGTGAAAATTTGAGCTAAAAATAGCAAACACCGAGCATGTGCATCCAAAGATATGGCTGCTGCAAACACTGGAATATATATGTCTTGATACTGTAAGTGGATGATTAATATAAGGAGCCTCAAGCTTTTGGAAACAACTCAGTGAAATGAAAAGTTGCTTTTTGATGTCTGTAGCCAAGCTGGATAAATTATAATTCAAGCAGTTAACATGGATTTGGAACAAAGAATATTATTTATTTTTTGTAACACTGGAAAACTGAACTGCTTGTAAAATTCAGATAGAATTATATGGCTGTTGGCACATCACACCAGGCTTGGCAAATACAATAGATACTCCTTTAAAGAAGGAAGTTTACTTTTTAACTATAGGTTAAAGTACCTGTAACTCACATTGTGCTTGCCATTTCCCAATGAGAGAAAAAGCTATTTTTATTTCTGTGGATAATTACAGTTATGGCTGTAGTCTTTTGATTACAAAGTAAAATTTAGTTTCAATCTAATGTGGTGTAAAATTTCTCTGAAGTGAGAAATTGTATTGGCCATATTTTCACTTTTTAAATTATGGTAACGCAGTTAGGCCTTCATCAGTCAGCTTCCTTGTTTTCTTTCGAAGTTTTGACCCCTTGCCCACTCTTAACGTTTCCAACATGTTCTATGCTATTGCTCTATTTTTAACCTTTTTTTTTTTTTTTTGCTACCAAAATTTCTTTTTAATTACTCTATATCTGTTGACTCCCATTTTTTGCTGCCCACCGTCTTCTTAACCACTTTTGCAATAACGCTTACAAGTAAGCTCCTGGTAACTTTTATGATGGCCTTTTAGCCCTCATCCTTTGCAACATCTCTGTGGCATTTGGACACTTAACCCATTTTCTCTGTTAATGTATTTCCCCATGGCTTCTTAAACCCTAATCCCTGTTCTCTTTCAACTTTCCTTCTTTCCCTTTTTTTCCTAAATGAGGTTGTTTCCCAAGGTACTAGCCATGAAAAATTCCTATCTTTTTACAATTTACACATGAGAACCTCATTCATTTCCGTTTTCTCTATGATCATCTTCATGCGTAGCTCCTTTCTCATTTTTAGTTATTGTCTTCACTTGATTCCTTAGTTCCTGATCCACACTTCTATCTGCCTGCTAGATATTTCACTCATAGGATCAATAAGATACTTAACCTGGGCTATTTATACTATTCTGTGTTTTTAAAAAAAGTCTTCTCTGGGCCCTAGTTTTCCTGCCAACTACTACCATGTTTCTCTGCTTCCTTTTACAGGATAATTCCTTGCGCCAGTAATCTCTATTTTCTGTTTCCCTTTTCTATCTTCCCATTCTCTCTTGAACCTACTCACAGGAGGCTTTTGTCTCCTACCATTTTATCAGCGTTGCTCTTGTAGAGTTATGAATGATCTCTTCCCAAATCAAAGGGCCAATTCTCAGACCTCATTTTACTAGATTTTTTTTAAAGAAGCCTTTACTATAGTTGTTCATTCTCCCCTTCTCAAAAGGATGTCTTTATTTGGCTTCTAGGGCATCACATTCCTCTTATATCTTTTTATATTAATGGGCACTCCTTCTCAGTCCTTTTTGCTGGGTCCTTCTCCACTTTTACCCCTATTTGTTGGAGTCCTGCAGGGTTCAGCCATAGCTCTCTTCTCTTCTCCCTATACTCTTATTTCTTAGGTAATTTCAGTTAGTCTCCTGACTTTAAAAATTATGTTTGGTGTTCTGCTTTAGAAGAGTGTTAGTACCCCCTCTCCTTTATTACCTCTCTTTAATTTTTCACTTACCGATTTTCAGAATATGTCCCTTTTGCTTCTAGAGTCCTTAAGTAGAATACACAGCACCCATTATATTCATGGATATGAACCTTCATTGTTGACAGGATTTCCTTTTTATCTTCTCCTGTTTTGAATCTGTGTTAAGGTGTGTTTTTTGTTTGGTTATTTTCGTAAGCATTTTTCCTCCTCTGGTTTACTTGTGTTTTATAATCTTGGAGATATTGGTTGGCCTCAAATATCTTTTTGCTGTTGCTTACAAATAAGGGGAATCTTGGCTAGATAAAAGATTCATGAGTTCTGCTTTCTTTTTAGGTAGTCCAGATCCTCCTTCATGGTTTTTTAGCTTCTAGTGTTGATGATAAGAATGCCATCTTGGTTTTTCCATTTATGGATGGTTGTTCTTTCTGTCTGAACATTTACAAGGTTTTTTCCTATTCTTTAGATCAATAATTTTATAATGATATGAGTAGATATTTGTCTTTTCTCTTCCAAACTGAAACGTAGTTACCTTTTCCAATTAGATATTTTTTCAGCCTGGAGAACTTTTCTTTTATTACTTACTTAATTGTTCCCTCTTTTTCACATGGTGTCTTTTCTCTTTTTGAATACATATTTTTCACATATTAATTTTTTGGGTCTATCCAAGTAATGTTTCTTTTCTGTTACTATTATCATTTACTTAAGTCTGTGCTCTGTATTTTGAGATAATCCTTGCACTTCATCTTCCCATCTACTTAATTAGGTGTCAATAATGATCTTTTTTTAAATTCATGTGCTTATTTTAATAGCTTGAAAATCATGGTTTTAAGCTTCAGTGTGTATGTGTGTTGTATTAGAAATTATGTAAATGCTCTAACAATTTTAGTGCAAGTCTTTTCTTTTCTAGCACTTCCTTTTTCAATAGGTACATGTTCTGATTATTCAGTCTTACTCTGTTCTTTCATATGTTGGAGCCTCTTACATGGTCCTTTGTTTTTTTTTATGATGGCTCACTGAAAATCATGTCTGGTTGTTGAACTGTCCTTAACTGCAGGAATCCTGGAATTCATAATAGGTACAGAGCCTGAAGTGTAAGGACAGCCCACTAGAGAATCCTAAAGGAAGTGTAATGCTCTCTAATCTACTTGAACTACTCTCCTTCTAAAGTAGGGAATACTCATCTGTTTTATAATAGGAAAATACAGCATATTCCAAGAGATTAGAGGTAATTTTACCATGGGGGTCTTCAGATACCTGGAAGCCAAGTTATTATAGTGATGCTACTTTTCAGTAAGTTAGCCACCCATGGGACAATGTAACTGTACACCAGTTTGCTCTGATGTTACCTCACTAGAGCCTTAAGATGTATAATAGTGTGCAGGTCTCAGCAGCTGCTTAACATTAGAAAGTTCAAGAACTTGGAGTTGGCATAGAAAGGAAAAAGCCACAGTCAAGTTGTCATGTTTCAGAATACTTTCAACCCTCACTCATTCCTGTGCCATTTAGTTTCTGATAACTTTCAACTTTATTATATCTCCAGTCCTTACCATTCCTTTGACGCACATATGCTGTTGTCTACTCAACAGTTCATCTTGGTAATGTAATGGATACAACCTTTGTATCCATTTGTATCCAACAAAGGTTGTATGTTCAATGCTTGATTGTCATCACCAAACCTACTTCTCCCAAGTCTTTCTTATCTCAGTGAATGGCATCTCTACCATTTTTTATGGTTAATTGCATAAGTCAGTATCTTAAGATTCATTCTTTTTTTTTTTTTCATTTTATTTTATTTCCTTTCAGTGTTCCAGAATTCATTGTTTATGCACCACACCCAATGCTCCATGCAATACCTGCCCTCCTTAATACCCACCACCAGGCTCATTCTTGACTTCTTTTATTTTTACATCCACATTCCAATTAATTCACAAATCCTATTGGCTGTTCTTTCAAAATGTACCTAAATTGATCACTTCTTACACCTCCACCTCTACCACTCATTTGTACATCATTGTTTCCCTTCTAGTCTACTGCAGGTGCCTCCTCAATATTCTTCCTGCTTCTGCTCTTGCCCTCTACAGTTTATCCCCTATGAATCAGAGTAATCTTTTTTTAAAAGGTAAAATGTTGCTTCCCTCCAAAGGATTCTAAGAAAATCCAAACTCTGTGCAGTTGCTTACGAGGCTCTCCATGCCATAAGGCTCTCCCAACTGTCTTCCAACCTTATTTTCTACCATTTTCCTGACTTAGTGCATGTTAGTCTCGTTAGCTTCCTTGTTGCTTCTTAATTACTTGTTCCTTCCTTATCTCAGGCCCTTGCTCTTATGGATCACTTTGTTTAAGAATACTCTTCTTCCAGATTTTCTCACAATTCCCTTCCTCATTAAATTCGTGTCTTGGGGTCACCTGGGTGGCTCACTGGATTAAGCCTTCGGCTCAGGTCATGATCTCTGGGTCCAGGGATTGAGCCCCACATCGGGCTTTCTGCTCAGCAGGGAGCCTGCTTCCCCCACCCACCCTGCCTCTCTGCCTACTTGTGATCTGTCTGTCAAATAAATAAATAAAATCTTTAATAAGTTTGTGTCTTGCTCACATGAATAGACATTTCTCCAAAGAAGACATACAAATGGCCAACAGGCACATGAAAAAAATACTCAACATCATTTGGCATCGGGGAAATAGAAATCAAAACCACAGTGAGATACTGCTTCACACTGGTCAGAATGGCTAAAATGAATAACTCAGGAAACAACAGATGTTGGTGAGGATGCGGAGAACAAGGAACCTCCTTACACTGTTGGTAGGAATGCAAACTGGAGCAGCCACTCTGGAAGACAGCATGCAGGGTCCTCCAAAAATTAAAGAGGAGAACTACTCTATGACCCCTCAATTACACTACTAGGTATTTTTCTAAGGGATACAAACATAGTGATTCAATGGGGGCACATGCACCACAGTCTTTATAGCAACAATGCTCGCAATAGCCAAAGTATGGAAAGAGCCCAGATGTCTACTGACAGATGAATGGATGAAGAAAGTGTGGTGTATATATTGCTCAGCCATCAAAAAGAATGAAATCTTGCCATTTGCAATGACAGGGATGGAACTAGAGCGTATTATGCTAAATGAAATGTCAGTCAGAGAAGGGCAAATACCTTATGATTTCACTTGTATGTGGAATTTAAGAAACAAAACATATGAGCAAAGGGAAAGGGAAGGGACCGCACATGATCCTGACCACACCTGCTATTCTTTCTTTTTGCTCTTTGGATTTTCAGTTTATGACCCCTATCTTCTCAATTTTCAGTGGATAGAATTTACTTCTATAGGTGAATAAGAAAGAATAGTGAAGAGAAAATTTAGCCAAATAGTAGAACCCAAAATTCATCTTGAAAGTAGGCTTAGCATA
Organism: Lontra canadensis; assembly: GCF_010015895.1. Lineage (NCBI taxonomy): Eukaryota > Metazoa > Chordata > Mammalia > Carnivora > Mustelidae > Lontra > Lontra canadensis. The sequence goes on from NW_022631005.1 coordinate 24,457,709, forward strand.
TATAATGCAGCGTAGAAAATTGTAGATATAACATGCTAATACGTGGCTAAGATTTATTTTCTTGTGCTTTAACATAGTATTCTTCTAATCTCTAAAGGCCAATTTTAAGATTCATTAGTAAGGAGGGAAGTCATTGATAAGTCATTTGCCATTTTGCCCTCATTTTTGAATGGTTATTCTAACTATCTCCATGGATGGACGTGGGAAACATTTCTGAAGCTCTAACCCTCCTGCATACCCATGTGCCATTGGCAGCTGGAGAGTCTTATAAAATCAGCACTGGCCCGTGTTCTCAAGCACATTTGTAGACACCTCTCTCTGGATTAGTGCTTTAACATTTGTAAACTGTTTTCTGGCAAGCTACTTAGAATTTTTAAAGTGATTGACTTTGATCATTAAAATATTAACTTGGTTTTATTTTTATTTTTTTCCAGATGTATGGTGGCTGATGAAGTAAGTGTTTTCATGATTTTTATGTCTTTTATAAAATTCCACAACCAATTTTTAGTGTCTGCTATTTACTGTGTATTCTTTGTCTTTCCGTATGACTGTATGTCTATATATGGAGAGAGAAAGGGGACAAAGAGAATGAGAATGAGAATGAATGTGTCTGTATTTGTGCATGCACATATTATGCACATGTAGGTGTGTACATGAAACCTATTATTATTAACATTAGTGATACAAAATTTTATGTTGTTGGCAGAAAAAGCATGAATGTGCTTTAAAATTCAGCCTCAGATGAAACTGAACTCTTTCTTTGGTCATAGTACTGCTTGCTTAAAAGTTGAATTTTTAAAAAATTGCTCTAGAAGTTATTGTTAATTGTTCCCTATTAGTGTGAAACATAATATTAAAGTATTATTTTATTATCACTAAACAAAACAGTTTGATGCATTTAAGTACCATGTACTTATATATAATAATGTTTTCTTGCTGAAATGGATGTTCTTGTTATATAACCATTCTTTGTTATATAAACCATGATACTCTTTACATACATTCTCAGTAATATGAATCAATAAGTTCGAATTTTTATTCAGTTTGAGAAATGTGTTGCTGTTTTCATGATACCTTTAAAAGTAACCGCAAACGTTTAAAAAATAGAAATGATGAAGCATACTGAATTTTTTTTTTTTTAAGATTTTATTTATTTGACAGAGACACAGCAAGAGAGGGAACACAAGCAGGGAGGTGGGAGAGGGAGAAGCAGGCTTCCCACGGAGCAGGGAGCCTGATGCAGGGCTTGATCCCAGGACCCTGGGATCATGACCTGAGCCCAAGGCAGCCGCTTAATGACTGAGCCACCCAGGCACCCCGTATACTGAATTTTTTAAAAAATAAAAGTGGAACCAAAGAGATTCTCTTGATTGACTGTCTTAGCTTTAGTTACATAAAGACCCACCAGTGGCTTATCTCTACAGTCTCTTCTTTAGGGAAAAAATGAATTACAGTGTAACACGAACAAGAATGGTATGCAGAAAGGTTAATACAGGGTTACTTGGTTTATGCTGATTTATAATTACTGAAGTTTTTAGTTTGAAATCTTTATTCTACAGGCATTTGTTTAGATTTGATGTTAGGAGTTAGAAACATAGTCATTGCCTATGAAGGACTTCAACAATGTAATTGAAGGGACAGGACATAGACATTTGGGAAACAACAGCAAATTCTATTTTGGAACAGGATGAATTCCAAAAGCCTCTTCATAAATTAATAAACTTATTAGTCCAAAATGACTGAAAGAGGTTCACGTTTTTTGTCCCTGATCGTTTTTCACAAATAGGAATGTAAACTTACCCTTCAACCTTCAAAACCTCAAAACTAGGCATAACCATTTTGTATAATATGTATAAAATATATCTGTGATACATATATGATGCATGTGTGTATTTATATCAGTTTTTTTATGGTAGTCCATTTAAAGGTTTTATTTATTTGTTTATTCTAGAGACAGAGTGCGCATAAGTGAGCAAGGGGAGGAGCAGTGGGGGAGGGAGAGAGAGAGAGAGAATCTGAAGCCAACTCTGTGTTGAGCACAGAGCCCAACATGGGGCTTGATTCCACAACCCTGAGATCAGCACCTGAGCCAAAACCAGAGTCCAGCGCTCAACTGAGCCACCCAGGTGCCTCTATATCAGTTTTTGAACAAATCAATTTTATGTCTATAGAGATGATACTGTGTCAGCTAACAGCCATCTTGATAATCTCTCTACAAGTGATTGAGAAGGAAAATCTTAACAGCTGTGTTACATCATTCTTACCTTGCTCTTCACTTTGATGTCATGGAGACATCATAGACACATTTGAATGGGCCTTAAATCTATGGAAGTGTCCATGGATTGAAATAAACACTTGATTGACCCCTTAAGCCTCCTTAACTTTTCTTCAACCAACTCCTGCTTCTCCACAGTTAACATTAGACTAAGGATTGTATGGACCTCATGATGAACCTTTAGACAGTAAGTTTTTCATTATACCAACTGCTTTTCCTCATCTCTTACTATTTAAAGTTTCACAACACTTGTCACATGTTGAGTGAATTCAACACCATTCTTACAACAGCATTCTTATTTCTTAATTTAATAGATTAAAAAGAACTATTTAATATCTCCTCAGCACTTAAAAAAAAAAACAAACAGCCCTCCACTTTGTGTCCATCATATTTACTTCTCTCTTTTCACCCACATTTTAAAGACTCAGTCTTTTGCACCTATTTGACTTTACAGGGTTATTATGTTAAATCCTATCAATGATGTTAATTATGAAAAAAGAATCCTCAATGGTGTGATATACAAATGCAAGATCATAGCTTACAACCTCTAATATCCTCTGTTAGCAGTAGACTTGAAATGCCATTTTTATGGAATCTTACTAAACTAATGTGGATGAAAGTTAGTAAATTAAAAGTGTTGAAGTAGAAGGAACTTGTATATATGTAAATTATGTGAACTCTGGTTTTGACCTTCATTCGGTTTCTTAATACTGTTCTCCTTTTCTTGTTCTTATCACAAAGTGGTAGTCAAGTCAGAGAAGGAAATGTAGTTTATAATTTAGAGGTCAACCACCTTTTTCTGATTTTTAAATTAAAAAGTGTATTTTGATATGATGAATATTTGACTTATCAAAGAGCTGAAAGCCTTAGAAGGGCAATTTTACATCTCTGTTATCAAACCTCCTTTTTTAAAAATGCTTGAATACACACTTGGAATATTGTGTAATTTAGCTGTCTACTGTGATTTTTCTTCCCTAGCTTTAGAAACAAATGATTTCCTTCAAGTGGCATTACTCCCCCTTCCAGTATTTTCCACTATTATCTTTCTTCTGATGTATTCGTTCCTTGTGAACTTATATAATCTATCTATAGTATTTAAGGTAATTATTAACTTTAAATTGGAATGATGACTTAAATTCTGTTTAATTTTAATTATGTGATCATTGTGTGTTTCAGTTGTAAAATTAAATTTCAGAGAACAACAAAGCTGCAACATTTAATAAAATTAACTTTACAAACTGTTTTGAAATACTTCCTATTCACCCTTCTCTGCCATCTTGGTTTAATGAATTAAATGTTGTTTCAAGAACTGTGTAATGAATACAGAAACTCTTATGAATTTGTGTTCCGTAAATACTGGATTCAGACCACAGTCTATAGTCAGGCTGTTGCACTGTTATCTTGTTTTTTAATAATTACTTGTAAACCACTTTGTCCTTGTTCTTCACTTGAAAATTATTACAAGTGTTTATTCATTAAAAAGTTTAAATGCAGGGGCGCCTGGGTGGCTCAGTGGGTTAAAGCCTCTGCCTTCAGCTCAGGTCATGATCCCAGAGTCCTGGGATCGAGCCCCACATCGGGCTCTCTGCTCTGCGGAGAGCCTGCTTCCCCCCCGCCATCTGCCTCTCTGCCTACTTGTGATCTCTGTCTGTCAAATAAATAAATTTAAAAATCTTAAAAAAAAAAAGTTGTAAATGCAGGGCACCTCGTGGCTCAATCAGTTAAGGGTCCAACTCTTTATTTTGGCTTGGGTCTTGCTATCCAGTTTGTGAGTTCAAGCTCTCCATTGGGCTCTACACTGAGCATGGAGCCTACTTTAAAAAGTAATTGTAAATGTGAAAAATAGTTTCACATTAACACAAACCAGGTATTTTAATAAGATATCCATGAAGGAAAATATTAAAACTACACATTTCCTAACTTATTTGTCAAGTATTTAAAAACTATTGTTCTCAGGGCATCTGTGTGGCTCAGTTGGTTAAGTGTTTGCCTTCAGCTCAGGTCCACATTGGAATCCCTGCTTAGTGGGGAGCCTGCTTCTCCCTCTGCCCCTCCTCCTGCTTGTGCTGTCTCTCTCTTTCTCTCTCTCTCTGTCAAAAAAAATAAAATCTTTTTAAAAAACTATTGTTTTCTGTAGAAGTATAGTATTTAGAAAATTTTACAATATTCGTTTTTACTTAAGAAGATGGGATTAATATTCTGGATTTACATAATAGCCTAATGTTGTGTCATGATGGACAAAAGTTTCAGTACGTGGATTCTGTCTTCACTTGTCTACAGTATCTATTATCAAAGCCAGAATATTCCTACTTTCATCTTATGTAACATTTTTTTGTTAGTACTCTATTTTAGTCCCCCATCCCTAACACACACACACACACACACACACACACACACACACACACTTTTTTTAAGGTTTCCTCCTTCCTGTTACTTGAGAAAACATTTGTGGTGGGGTGGGGGGTGGGAGGTATACCAAATAAAGCATTGCTTCCTTCCTTTTTCAAAAGAAAAGGAAACCATTTGTTAAGCTGACCTACTTGGTTTCCCTTTGTGGCTATTTTGGGACACATTAATAGATAAATATTTGGAACAAAGGCCCTATAGTTATCATTATCAATGCTTTTCTTTTGGTCAAGGTGCTTCTCTGGAAGAGGACTTTGGAGGGGAGAGGCTGTGGGACTTGTTCCATGTTGGTAGAAGTATTTCTACAGGCAAAAGTCAAATTTGAAAACTGTTGTCAGTTTCTCTGCAGGCAGAAATGTGTAGGTGTGTGGAAAGAGTGAAGGACCCCTTTTGAAGGTTATTTTTGCTCAGAAGATCTTAAAATTGGTACTGAGATACAGACTCTCCAATATTAACTTTATAGATTTGAGGACTAAGAAATTAAAATAGACATGAAGAATTTTAGCTTTTCTTTTTTATAAGCCTACCCACATTTGACAAAGAGAGCTGAGATAGCAATTTTTATTCCATTGGTATCTACAGATCTTAGATTTCCTTTACCAGGCCCAAGCTGAATTACACTCGCTCCTTGAGTTCTTCACAGTTTTGGATTTATAACCCTCCTGTGTCTATAGATCCATTTTGTTGAGTGGTTGAGCTAGTTAAAGAGTTAATATGTAAACCTGTGTGCCAGGTTCTGTTGTAATGCTTTTCATGTATTAATCTACTTCATCCTCACAACAATTCCTATGAGATGGTATTATTATTATTATTATTATTACTCTCATTTTATAAGTGAGAAAGCTGAGGTACAAAGACGTTAAGCAAATTGTCCAAGAATGTACAGCTAGTATGTGCTAGGAATGGAAATATTTGACCTGAAGTAATCCAGCTCCTAAGTCTCTTTATCAATTACTGTTCTATATGAAGTCTCCAGGTGCCAGACTTTCTATATTTATAGGCAAGAGTCGTTAGGACAGAAGAATCTGTAGGACACGGTACTCAAATGAATGAAGCTGACTGTTAGAATAAGGGTAATGGCATAAAAATTTTGTGCTGGTGAGAGTATCTATATTCCTTTAAATCAGTATCATTTGCCTGTTTCCTTCCTTTCATTATTTCTAAGGCTAGCCTTATTTTTTAAATATCCTCTTTAAAAAATATATTTATTTTAGATTTTTAGAATTATTTAGGTTTTAAGTTTGTAGCATTCTTATATAGTACAGAGTTCTTGTGTACCCAGTCCCCTATTATTGTCATAGATTAATATGGCATATGTGTCTTAATTAGTGAACCAATATTCATATGTTATGATTAACTAAAGATCATACTCTATTTAGGTTTGCTCAGTTTTTTGCTAATGTTCTTTTCTGTTCCAGATCCCATCCAGATACCCATTGCATTTAGTAGTCATGTCTAGGGAGGCATCTGGGGGTTGTGAGAGTTTCTCAGACTTTCCTTGTTTTTTTTTTTTTTTAAGATTTATTTATTTATTTATTTATTTGTCAGAGAGAGAGAGCGCGAGAGAGCGAGAGCGAGCACAGGCAGACAGAGTGGCAGGCAGAGTCAGAGGGAGAAGCAGGCTCCCCACGGAGCAAGGAGCCCGATGCGGGACTCGATCCCAGGACGCTGGGATCATGACCTGAGCCGAAGGCAGCTGCTTAACCAACTGAGCCACCCAGGCGTCCCGACTTTCCTTGTTTTTGAAGACCTTTATAGTTTTAGAATTAAAGGTTTAGTATTTTATGGAATGACCCTTAATTGGTATTTGTCTGCTGTTTTTCTTATGCTCACACTAGGATAATGCATTTTGGGGAGGAAGTTCATAGGGGTAAAGTGCTTTTGTCATTATGCCAGATCAAGACTTACCATCAATGTGACTTATTGCCATAGGTGTGATTCACATGTCTTGATACAGTGTTTGTCAGATTTCTCCACTGTAAAGTTATTATTTTTTCCTTCCTTTCCATACTGTATTTTTTTTTTAAAGAAAGTAACAGGAAGTTATACTCCATTTCCTTAAAAGCAGAGTAAATCCATAAATTATTTGGAATTCATTCATTCATGCATTCACTTTATCATTTGTTTATATCGTATGGACTCCTGGATATTTTTATGTTTTGGATTATTATCCACTACTAGTTTTTGTTGTTGTTGTTGCTGCTGCTGCTCAAATTGTTCTAGCTTTGGCCAGGGGGAGCTCTTTCAATTCACTCAGGTGGCCTTTTGACAAACCCCCCTTCATTGTGGACTGTTAAGTTTGTCTGCATTGGTTTTTTTGAAGGGTTTTCATTTATATTTTGAGCACTTTCTTACTTCTTAGTACTATAGGATGATCCAGGTTCGTCTTATATATTTCTTGCCCCGGTCCTAGAATCAGCCATTTCTCTAAGAAATCCTGGCTTCTCTTTATTGGAGAATGGTATTAGAAGGAATCTACAAATTAGGTGTGTATTCATATCTGTGGGGGTGTCATTTCTTCTAGATCCTTTCAGCTGATAGAGCAAGGAAAAATGTGTGTCCGTATACACACATACATACACATACTTACAAATATTTTTATATGTAACCATCTGTTCATACTTATGTCTCCAACTCTAATTATTACCACATAGTTAATTGTAGCCTCTTCCTCTTGCTTATCTATAACCTTCCATTCTGACAGTAAGAATCCTGGCTTCCACCCTCTGTCATCCATTTACTTAATTGTTCAATTCCAGTATACATGTATAGTGATTTCAGTAGTGTTAACCTGTATACCCAGGGGAAAGCAAATTGTCAACTAGAATATAGTGCTTACATACAGTTCCTTTTGCCATTATTCTTACAGATTCCACTCAATTCTAAAATTACTTAGCTCAGCATCTTATTCCTCTACTTCCTTCAGGGAGAGTGTTTCATATTTATTGATACATTTAAATTCTTTTATCACATTCTGCATTCCATCATGGGATCCCCTGACTAACTTTTTAAAAACTTATTTGTGGACATTAAAGTTTACTCTCTGTAATGTAAAGTTCTATGGCTTTTCACAAATGTTTGATGTCTTGTATTCACCATTACAGTATCATACAGAATAATTTTACTGCCTTAAACAATTCCCTTTGCTTCACTTATTTAATTCTTCCCAAGCCAATACCCCTAGATAACCACTCATGTGGTTATTTTGGCTATTATTTTGCCTTCTTTAGAATGTCATGTAATTGGAAGGACACAGTTCACTGATTTTTCAGACTGGGTTTCTTCAGTTAGCCATACGCTTTTTTTTTTTTTTTTTAAGATTTTATTTATTTATTTGAGAGAGAGACAGTGAGAGAGAGCATGAGCAAGGAGAATGTCAGAGGGAGAAGCAGACTCCCCGTGAAGCTGGGAGCCTGATGTGGGACTCGATCCCGGGAGTCTGGGATCATGACCTGAGCCTCAGGCGGTCGTCCAACCAACTGAGCCACCCAGGCGTCCCTAGCCGTATGTTTTTAAGATTCATCTGTGTCCTTTTGTGGCTTGGAAACTTTCCTTTTTATGACTGAATAATCCATTTTATGGATGTGTACAGTTTGTTTTTTCAGTCACTAAGATAAAGTGATAGCATAGTTGCTTCCAGTCTTTGACAATTATTAAGGCTGTTACTGTCCACATGTAAGTTTTTGTTTGGGTAGGTTTTTAAATCAGTTGGGTAATTATCTAGAACTGCAGTTGCTGGATTGTATAGTTTGGTTAGGCTCCTAGAACTGCTTTAAGGAAGTTTCACAAGCTCTGTGGCTTAAAGGAACAGAAATTTAATCCTCTCACAATTCTGGAGGCTAGAACTGAACTCAATGTGTCAAGAGGTTTGATTCCTTCTAAGGGCTCTGAGGTAGAATACGTGTGATGCCTCTCTTCTAGCTTCAGGTGATGGCCAGTCATCTTTGGTGTTTCAGGGTTTATAGATGCATCACTTAATTCCCCCCCCCCATCTTCACAGGCTGTTTTGTTTGTTTATGTCTCTTCTTCTTTTATAAGGATACCAGTCAGATTGGATTAAGGGCTCACCCTGCTCCAATATGACATATCATCTTAACTAACTGCATGTGCAATGACCCTATATCCAAATAAGGTTACATACTGAAGTACTGGGATGTTAAGACTTAAGTATATCTTTTTGGGGGGACACAATTAAACCCGTAATATATGATAAGACTGCATTCACTTTTGTCAGAGGCTGCCAAACTGTCTTCTAAAGTGGCTGTACCATTTTGTACTTCTTCTACCAATAAATGAATGCTCTTGCTCAGCAACATTACTAATAGTTGGTATTGTCAAATTAATTTTTTTAAATTTTAGCCATTCTACTCTGTGCAGTAGTGTCTCCTTTTTATGTTAATTTACAATTCTCTAATGACATGATGTTGAGCATCCATTTGTATATTTATATGCCATCTCTCTATATATTTTTGGTATGGTCTCTGTTCAGTTCTTTTCCTCATTTTTTAAAGCTGGATTGTTTCTTTTTTTGTTATTAAGATTTAAGAGTTCCTTGTCTCTTTTAGTTCCAAGTCCTTTATCATTTACATGTTTTGCATGTATTTTCTCCCAGTTTGTGGCTTGTCTTTTTATATTCTTAAAGGTGTCTTTCATAGAGCCGAAGTTTGTAATTTTAAGTCTAACTTACCAATGTTTTCTCATTGATTTTCCTTTTGGTCTTTTATTTTTTTATGCTGTGATATCTGTATTACATTGTTCTTTTTGTGATGAATGCCTTTCCTTCTGTGTCCCATTCTTTCCCAAGTCCATCAACAAAATCACCATTCAAAACAGTCTTCAGATACCTCTTACTTTGTATCACCATCCTTGTTGCCTCTTAGTTCCTCTGAGCTTGCATTTCTACTATAGTTTAAATTATATTCTGTACTCACCTGCTTCTCTCCCACAGACGGGAACTCCTAGGACTCAAGCCATATCTATCTAATAGTATCTGGGGAATACATTTCCTGTTAATGCTTTATGAATGAATGGATGAATGAATGAATGAATGAGAGAGAGAGAGAGAGAGAACTTCTTTTCTCTTATTAATGTTTCTGTTGTCATTGACTTGAAACCATTGGAACACATCAAGTAACATCTCTTTATTTGGACAAGAGGGATATCTTGTCTGCCAGGCACCAGTACTTTAAATCAGGTCCACAGCCTATTATCCACCTTCACTTATTCTAGGCACAGGGGTAAAGGAGAAAAGATGGAATTAGGGGATCTTCTAATACACTTTATTAAAAAATTTAGGTATACTCTTTTTGCTTTCCTTTAAGTTATCTTTTAGTGTGAATTTTTTTTTTACCTAGAATACTAGCAAAGTACAAATGCAATTGATTGCATTTTTCAATTTTAAAGAAGTTTACCCTGATTTCTTTGGAAGCTGATGTAATTTTGTTGAGGGCTCCTGCTATTTCATACAGCTGGGTTATTACCATGTTCTCTCAATAATATTGGAAAAAATCCAAACTGAAAAGCAGAGGTGTCTGCACTGGGAAGTTAAACCCTACCCAGATACAATCAGATACAAAACATCTTTCTGAAATTTAATGTTTACAATCCACAAATGCATTTGAAAGGCTCTGCTTCTATGACTGAACCTTAAGGCACCTTTATTATACATTAACACTTCCAAGTACATTATAAGGTGGATGTTACAAACATTCCTACCTCACCAGTTTTGGGGTTTTTTTTTAAGATTTTATTTATTTATTTGACAGAGAGAGAGGAGACCACAAGCAGGCAGAGCAGCTAGCAGAGAGAGAGGGGGAAGCAGTCTCCCTGCTGAGCAGAGAGCCCAATGTGGGGTTCAGTCCCAGGACCCTGAGATCATGACCTGAGCCGAAGGCAGAGGCTTAACCCATTGAGCCCCCAGGTGCCCCATCACCAGGTTTTTTTTTTTTTTCCTTCTCTTTCTCTTTTTTTTAAATTAACATACAATGTATTATTTGCTTCAGGGGGACAGGTCCGTGAATCATCAGTCTTACATAATTCACAGCACACATCTTAGCACATACTCTCCCCAATGTCCATAACCTAGCCACCCTATCCCTCCCCCGCCACCCCCCAACAACCCTGTTTGTTTCCTGAGATTAAAAGTCTCTTATGGTTTGTCTCCCTCCCTCCCTACCCCCTCCCTACCCCCACAACCCCCTGCCCTGCCTCTCAAATGCCTCATATTAGAGAGAACATATGATAATTGTCTTTCTCTGATTAACTTATTTCACTTAGCGTGAAATATGCTCTAGTTCCATCCGCGTCGTTGCAAATGGCAAGATTTCGATTTTTGATGGCTGCATAGTATTCCATTTTATACATATACACACAAACACACACACACACACCCCATATCTTCTTTATCCATTCATCTGTTGATGGACATCTAGGTTCTTTTACAAATGTTGAGTTTCTCTGTGATGTTTTATTTGAAACGGCTTATGTTGCTTTTAAAAAGTTTAAGAAGTGTTTTTATAGATTTTTAGTGTCCTGTTCTTGTACATTACACTGATAATGAACTATGTGTCTTTCTTAACCTTTACCTAATTTTACTCATAAGTGATCCAAAAAGTTATAGGAGAATGATTCAATCTTTGTTATTTTTTCCAAGTTCTAATCTTATTATCCTCTCAACCTCTAAAGCTAATTTAGAATGGTAAACTAGAATATATTTTTTTGATGATGATATTTTCATGTTGTGAAATATTATGCATCTAAGCCTGTTGGAAATGAAATGTTTCTTGAGAGTCAAAGTTTTTAGGACAGACAAGCATCCAGTGTTTTTAAAATCTAACAATTTTGAAAGGAAGATTTTTTTTTCCCATATGATTTCTATGTTTTTGTGTCTTTACACATTGTATACTAAGGTTAATTTAACCTTTTTTTATTTAATCAAGGTTATCAATGAAAAAAGTTAGGCCCTTTACTTAAATCTCAGGCTATTTTGTTATGTGTCTGCTTGCAATTCTTTATTTTTGCTACTCCAAGGCCTTTTTCTTCCATGTCTTAAGTTTAAAATGTTAATAAAAATTCAACTGAGTAAAATTTAAAGATCTAATTGGCTTTATTAATTGATTGATAAATGAGACAGCATACCATCTAGAAGTAGAGGAGAGCTCTAAAGGGCTACAGAAAAAAGTGTTAAAAGGCAGGAAAGGAATAGAAAGAAATTATTAATAAAGAATTCCTTATTTTAGGCAAGGCAAGGTCTCCCTCCTAAGAGGATCAGAAGGGGTCTACCAATAAATTTCCTAGTGCTGACCAGGAAACTCCCATGTTGACTGGTTAAAAGTGACCTTTAAAGGGGTTTGAAAGTGCAGTTAGGTTAAGTATTAAGTCTTGGTTTATTGACTTGGGACCTTATGCTAAGTGATGCCATTTTGGGGCCTGTGGTTTTCTTTTGAACACTTAGCCCCTTTGATCATACTTTGAGCTTAGCTGAGATGTGACCAGAATTTAAGGCATTAGTTCCACTCTCAGCTACTCCTCTGAGGTTCTCACAGTTGCTGTTCCTTTGTGTGGTGTTCACAGTTCATGATGTTTTTACTTGACCTCTGTGATACTCACACATTCACAATTTGTAAGTTGGTCGTTCTCATAGTTCTTTTGCCATTTCAGTCTTAGGGAGATCATTTGTTTGGTGGTTCATGGCTACAAACATGCATTTAAAACTTTTGAGAGAATATGACACACCAGGGACGTTATTATGATTACTATAAACAGGTTAATTCCTACTGTTCTGAGTGTACTTTGAAGCCCTGGTTCCCAAGACCCAAACCAATCAAAATCAAACAAGTAAAATAAGACCCTCCTGAAGGAGTCATTCTTTAAGCCAAATGACTTGCTTGGTGATTTTATGTAAGTGAGTTTCAACCTCCACGGAAGTGTTAATCCAAGTATAGCACATGGTGTTGGCCACAGCACACATCTCCTCACTCAGGTAAAATATAATCAAGAGCTATAGTATTACCCAGAACTCTTTTAGCCGAAGGGTCTAAGAATCTTTGTTGGCACCTATTGCTTTATCATCAGTTTCTGCAGTTATTTCAAGAATTAAGGACAAGTTCCTGATCATAACTTCCTTTACATTTATCCTTAACCAGGGAAGTGGGGACCTGCCAAAAGGAGTGAATCCTCGATTCACTGGTAGGTCCTTTCCGACTCATGATGAAAATACAGGGGAGTTAACCAGTAAGATTTCAGTTTGCTTTTTTCCTAGCCTGAAATAAAAGTGTGCTCTAAATTCTAATTGTTGCCCCCACTAGCAGTGGCCTGGGAGATGTAGTTAAGGTTGTTATCTTTCTAGGCCAGAGTCAAAATAAAGGAAAGGAAAAGGAGAAAGGGTACCATGTTTAGTTAAAGTATGAAAGCATTAATTTATCTGTCCTCTTGGGCAAAAGCAGTCTTCCTTGATGTCAGCTGCTTCTCTTCCTCATCAATTTGTTTTGGAGGTGTCCAGCATCTATAAAGGACCAGGTATCAGGTAGATGTGTGATGTGTATCCAAGGATCAGTACCTTTCGTTTTACAACATTGTTAGTGGTCAGAAGCACTTGGTAAGTTCCCTTCCAATAGGACTTGTGTGCTGTCTTCCTCTTAGGTTGTTTCTAGAATACCCAGTCACTGATTTCTAGACTGTAGCCAACACATTCCTTTCAATTGGGACCCAGAAAGGTTTTTTTAAAAAATGTTATTGACAAGCTTAAGTATAAGACATTAGAGATTAATAGTAGGTTGTCTTACTAGCATTAGACAAGGGATAGCAGACAGTTATATACTCATAGATTCCAAGAAGTGTATAAGGTTTTCATTAAGGCTCATATGTTTTGCCCAGTGAAATAGGTGCCTCAGTCACTGGAGAGTTTACAAAGTTATACCCCCAAGTGGGAAACACATTTTCATATAGTTTCTTTGCCAAATGAGGGCATCAGCCTAGCCACAGGAAAAGGCTTCAACCCATCTAGAAAATGTGTATACAATAATAAGAACATAATTGATGACCCATACTAAGTGGCAGATGAATGAAGTCACACTACATGTGTTCAGAGAGTCCAGAGGAGGAGTCTGAGGCCTCTAGAAACAAAAATAGTTTTTAGTTATCTGATCTGACAAATCAGATATTGTTGGTAGACTTTTGTTGCATTATTACAGAAGATTCCCCACCAGTGTCTCTTTATAATTTGAGTCACCTTAAATGCACTATGGTGGGTGAAGGAACATAAAAACCAGTAAATGGGCTTGCCAAGGAGCCATGTGGCTGTGTTGGTTTTCCTATAGCCCTGTTTATTTAATTTACAGCCATTGTTCACCCACTTTAATTTCTCTAATTCGGGAGCAGATTACTGCCATGTTGCAAAGACATCAGGATGGCTAAAGCCTGATAATGAGGCATAAAAAGTCCATTTGCAGAAGCAGAATGGACTTCTTCACCATGTGCCAACAGTTTTAAAAATACAATGTAAAGTAAATTTACTACTACTTTTTTTTTAAAAAGATTTTATTTGTTTGAAAGCAAGTAAGCGAGAGAGGGAGAAAGAGAGGAAACACAAGCCGAGGGAGGGGCAGAGGGAGAAACAGACTCCCTGCTGAGCAAGGAGCCCGACTCCAGGATCATGACATGAACTGAAGGCAGAGGCTTAACAGATTGAGTCACCCAGGTGCCTCTTAGTACTACTTCTATTTTTTCTTTTTCACTTGATTTTTTTTTATATTTTTTATTTTTTTATTAACATATAATGTATTATTTGCTTCAGAGGTATAGGTCTCTGAATCAACAGTCTTAAACAGTTCATAGCACTCACCATAGCACATACCCTCCCCAATGTCCATAACCCAGCCACCCTATCCCTCCCCCACCACCCCCAGCAACCCTCAGTTTGTTTCCTGAGATTAAGAGTCTCTGATGATTTGTTTCCCTCCCGATCCCATCTTCTTTCACTTTTTCCTTCCCTACCCCCAAACCCCCTCCCTTCCAGAGAGATTATCATATGATCTCTCTGATAAGAATTTCTTCATATCAGATCTTCATATCAATTCTTCATATCAGAGAGATCATATGATAATTGGATTTCTCTGATTGACTTACATTGCTCAGCATAATACCCTCTAGTTCCATCCATGTTGTTGCGAATGGCAAGATTTCATTTCCTTTGATGGCTGCATAGTATTCCATTGTGTATATATACCACATCTTCTTGATCCATTCATCTGTTGATGGACGTCTAGGTTCTTTCCATAGTTTGGCTATTGTGGGCATTGCTGCTATAAACATTCAGGTGCACATGCCCCTTCAGGTCACTACATTTGTATCTTCAGGGTAAATACCCAGTAGTTTGATTGCTGGGTCGTAGGGCAGCTCTATTTTCAACTTTTTGAGGAACCTCCATGCTGTTTTCCACAGTGGTTCCACCAGCTTGCATTCCCACCAACAGTGTAGGAGGGTTCTGCTTTCTCCACACCCTTGCCAACATCTGTCGTTTCCTGACTTGTAAATTTTAGCCATTCTGACTGGTGTGAGGTGATATCTCACTGTGGTTTTGATTTGTACTTCCTGATGCAGAGTGATGTGGAGTATTTTTCATGTGTCTGTTGGCCATTTGGATGTTTTCTTTGCAGAAATGTCTGTTCATGTCTTCTGCCCATTTCTGGATTGGGTTACTCTTAAATGCTTAAATGATCTTATCCAACTGGGATGCTCCCCATTATGGCCATAGTATTTCTAAGTTGTAATTCTCCTGAGGGTTGGCATCATTTGGTAGGACCCTGGCTGCAAATGGAGTTAACCCACATATCTGTCTGGCCTTATTTTGGGGTCTCCCAACCTGACAGTTACCAATCCAATTTCCTTAGGGCAGAAGACCAGCTTAGTAAAATTTTACTGTTTCTCCTAGATATCTGTAACTTCCAAGGCTATAGTTCTTAGACATAAAATAAGTAGATGTGCTGCAAGGTGGTATGCTTGACTCTTTGGAATTTAAGGATCCCATTCACTAAGGCTTTGGATATTTTGGTATCGAACTAAGACCTAAAAAGAATGTGCTGCTGGGTTGGGGATTGTGCATATTTTATAATGTACCTTGTTGCACAGAAGTTTTCTTTTGGTTGGTGGGTAGACTAGTGTTAATTTAACCTGTTCTGTGACCAACTTATTTTAATATGGGAGTCTTCTGGAGGTGTCATGCACTCTAACAGCCTTTAAATGCTCAGCCCAGGCTCATCAGTTTTTGCAGTTTGTAGGTCTTTGAGATCCCTGTTAGCAATAGCCGCTATACACACAAAGCAAGACAAATGAGCTTGCACACCTTAATGTATTGGTAGTAACCAAGAGAAATTACTACATCCTGGCACAAGAACCCTATGCACACCACAAAAATTCATTTGGCACTTCCAAGGGTTTTCTGCCTGGGAAACTATTGTCTGAAAAGGTAGGGGCTTGGATCTGGGCAATTATGCCAGTTCATTTGGGCTCTAGGCAAACCTTTTGCCAGCTCAAGCAAACCTATCCTCCAAGGAAATCCAATTCGATCAGGTGCTTGAATGCAAAAAAAGCAGAGCTCAGATCCAAGAGAATTTACCCACAGCCCCTGAAAATGGCAACAAAGATAGTGTAGGCAGTGTACTCAGAGGCTTTGCAGAGTACAATGCCTGTGTTTCTCATTGTCTTGAAATGTTCCATAATTCACTTCAGATCCCACTGCTGCTACCAAGTGTGTTAAATGACAAAAGTTCAACTGAGTAAATTTTAAAGATCTAATTGGCTTTGTTAATTGATTGTTGAATCAGGTAGCATCCCATCTAGCAAGTAGAAGAGAGCTCCAAAGGGCTACAGAAAAAGAAAGGTGTTTAAAGGTAGAAAAGGAGTGGAGAGAAGGAAATTATTAGTGAAGAATTCATTTTTTTAGGAAAAAGTCACTCTCCTAAGGGAAATAGGAGGGGTCTGTGCATAAATTTGTTAGTGCTGACCAGGAAATTCCCATGTTGACTGGTTAAAGGTGACATTTAATGGGGTATTGATGCTATTAGGTAGTAAATCTTGGGTTTTGTAGTAAATCATGGTTTACTGACTTGGGGCCATAACCTAATGAAGCCATTTGGGGTTTGTGGTTTTCTTTTTAATATGACATAAAATGAAATGACTTTTCTTGTTATTAATATTAGTACTGAGGCTATTAATGATAAATAGTATTATTTATACTATAAATAATATTAGAAAGCATAAATCAATAAATATGATTAGCATATATTCTTGTCACCTTTTAATATATTTTTATGTAAAATCCATATTTTAGTTTATTTCAAAATATATAATTAATTCATTGATTGTATTGGTTACCTCACTGTTTTTATTCTGACATTTATTACTAAAATGTACCACTTTTTTATACCAACATTTTGATATTTTGTTATTTTCTCTAACTTATTAGTTATTGCATTATATTAACAATGAATTTAATGAACTCTTTCTTTATCTTTTTTTATATTGAAAAATTCTTATTTATTTTTAAATATTTTTTAAATTAAAAAAAAAAACCTTTTAATTAACATATAATGTATTATTTGCCCCAGAATTACAGGTCTGTGAATTGTCAGGCTTACACATTTTGCAACACTTGCCATAGCACATACCCTCCCCAATGTCCATCACCCAATCACACTATCCCTACACCCCGACTCCGCAGCAACCCTCAGTTTGTTTTGTGAGATTAAGAGTCTCTGATGGTTTGTCTCCCTCCCAATCCCATCTTGTTTTATTTTTTCCTTTCCTACCCCCAAGCTCCCCACTTTGCCTCTCAAATTCCTCATATCAGGGATATCATATGGTAATTATCTTTCTCTGTTTGACTTATTTCACTTAGTGTAATACGCTCTAGTTCCATCCATGTTGTTGCAAATGGCAAGATTTCATTTCCTTTGATGGCTGCATAGTATTCCATTGTGTATATATACCACATCTTCTTGATCCATTCATCTGTTGATGGACGTCTAGGTTCTTTCCATAGTTTGGCTATTGTGGGCATTGCTGCTATAAACATTCAGGTGCACACGCCCCTTCAGATCACTACATTTGTATCTTCAGGGTAAATACCCAGTAGTTTGATTGCTGGGTCGTAGGGCAGCTCTATTTTCAACTTTTTGAGGAACCTCCATGCTGTTTTCCACAGTGGTTCCACCAGCTTGCATTCCCACCAACAGTGTAGGAGGGTTCTGCTTTCTCCACACCCTTGCCAACATCTGTCGTTTCCTGACTTGTAAATTTTAGCCATTCTGACTGGTGTGAGGTGATATCTCACTATGGGTTTTGATTTGTACTTCCCTGATGCTGAGGGATGTGGAGTATTTTTCATGTGTCTGTTGTCCATTTGGATGTTTTCTTTGCAGAAATGTCTGTTCATATCTTTTGCCCATTTCTTTTTTTTTTTTTTTAAGATTTTATTTATTTATTTGACAGAGATCACAAGTAGGCAAAGAGGCAGGCAGAGACCGAGAGGGAAGCCGGCTCCCTGCCGATCAGAGAGCCCGATGCGGGCTCGATCCCAGGACCCTGGGATCATGACTTGAGCTCAAGGCAGAGGCTTAACCCACTGAGCCACTGAGGTGCCCCTTCTGCCCATTTCTGGATTGGATTATTTGTTCTTTGGGCGTTGAGTTTGATAAGTTTGATAACTTCTTTATAGAATTTGGATACTAGCCCTTTATCTGATATGTCTTCTCCCATTCTGTCAGTTGTCTTTTGGTTTTTTTAACGGTTTCCTTTTCTATGCAAAAGCTTTTTATTTTGATGAAGTCCCAATAGGTCATTTTTGCCCTTGCTTCCCTTGACTTTGGTGATGTTTCTAGGAAGAAGTTGCTGTGGCTGAGGTTGAAGAGGTTGCTACCAGTGTTCTCCTAAAGGATTTTGATGGATTTCTATCTCACATTGAGGTCTTTCATCCATTTTGAGTCTATTTTTGTGCGTGGTGTAAGGAAATTGTCTCAGTTTCATTCTTCTGCATGTGAATGTTCTATTTTCCCAACACCATTTGTTGAAGAGACTGTCTTTTTTCCATAGGACATTCTTTCCTGCTTTGTCAAAGATTAGTTGACCATAGAGTTGAGGGTCTTTTTTTGGGCTCTGTATTACTCTTCCATTGATCTACGTGTCTGTTGTTATGCTAGTACTATACTGTCTTGATGGTGTCAGCTTTGTAATAGAGCTTGAAGTCTCGAATTGTAGTGCCACCAACTTTGGCTTTCTTTTTCAACATTCCTCTGGCTATTCAAGGTCTTTTCACATAAATTCCATATAAATTTTAGGATTATTTGTTCCACTGCTTTGAAAAAAAATGATGGCATTTTGATAGGGGTTGCATTGAACATGTAGATTGCTTTAGGTAGCATAGACATTTTCACAATATTTATTCTTCCAATCCATGAGCATGGAACATTTTTCCATTTCTTTGTGTCTTCCTCGGTTTCATTCATGAGTACTTTATAGTTTTCTGAGTACAGATTCTTTGCTTCTTTGGTTAGGTTTATTCCTAGGTATCTTATGGTTTTGGGTGCAATTGTAAATGGGATTGACTCCTTAATTTCTCTTTCTTCTGTCTTGCTATTGGTGTATAGAATGCAACTGATTTCTGTGCATTGATCATTGATTTTATATCCTGACTCTTTACTGAATTCCTGTACAAGTTCTAGCAGATTTGGAGTGGAATTTTTTGGGTTTTCCACATAAAGTATTACTTCATCGGCAAAGAGTGATAGTTTGACCTCTTCTTGGCTGATTTGGATGCCTTTATAATTTCTTTTTGCTGTCTGATTGCTGAGGCTAGGACTTCTAGCACTGTGTTGAATAGCAGTGGTGATAATGGATATCCCTGCCGTGTTCCTGACCTTAGAGGAAAAGCTCTCAGTTTTTCTGTGGGTTTTTCATAGGTGGCTTTGATGATATTGAGGTATGTACCATCTATCACTACACTTTGCAGAGTTTTGATCAAGAAAGGATGCTGTACTTTGTCAAATGCATGTTCAGCATGTATTAAGAGTATCATATGATTCTTTTTCTTTCCTTTTATTTTTTAAAGATTTTATTTATTTTTTTGTTGGAGAGAGAGAGACTGCACACAAATAGGCAGAGTGGCAGGCAGAGGCGGAACAAGAAGCAGACTCCCTGCCGAGCAAGGAGCCTGATGTGGGACTTGATCCCAGGACCCTGGGATCATGACCTGAGCCGAAGGCAGGGCTTAACCAACTGAGCCACCCAGGAGCCCCTCTTTTATTAATGTATTATATCACATTGATTGGTTTGCAGATGTTGAACCAACCTTGTAGCCATGGAATAATTCCCACATGGTTGTGGTGAATAATCCTTTTAATGTGCTGTTGGATCTATTGGCTAGTTATTTTGGTGAGAATTTTCGCATCTGTGTTCATCAAGGATATTGGTCTGTAATTGTCCTTTTTGGTGGGGTCTTTGGTTTTGGGAATCAAGGTAATGTTGGCCTCATAAAATGAGTTTGGAAGTTTTCCTTCCATCTCTATTTTTTGATGCAGTTTCAGGAGAATAGGTATTAATTCTTCTTTAAATGTTTAGTAGAATTCCCCTGGGAAGCTGTCTGGCCCTGGGTTCTTGTTTGTTGGGAGATTTTTGATGACTGCTTCAATCTCCTTACTGGATATGGGTTTGTTCAGGTTTTCTGTGTCTTCCTGGTTCAGTTGTGGTAGTTTATACATCTCTAGGAATGCATCCATTTCTTCCATATTGTCAAATTTGCTGGCGTATAGTTGCTCATAATATGTTCTTACACTTGTTTGTATTTCTTTGCTGTAGGTTGTGATCTCTCCTATTTCTTTCATGATTTTATTTATTTGGGTCCTTTCTCTTTTCTTTTTCATAAGTCTGGCCAGGGGTTTATCAATCTTATTAATTCTTTCAAAACAACCAGCTCCTGGTTTCATTGATTTGTTCTGGGGTTCTTTTGGTTTCTATTTCATTGATTTCTGCTCTGATCTTTACTATTTCTCTTCTTCTGCTGGGTTTAGGCTTTCTTTGCTGTTCTTTTTCCAGCTCCTATAGGTGTATTCATAGGTTGTGTCCTTGAGACCTTTCTTTTTTCTAGAGAAAGGTTTGTATCACTATATACTTTCCTCTCAGGACTGCCTTTGCTGTGTCCCACAGATTTTGAACAGTTGTGTTTTCATTATCATTTGTTTCCATGAATTTTTTCAATTTTTCTTTAATTTTCTTGTTGACCCATTCATTCTTTAGTAGGATGCTCTTTAGCCTCCATGTATTTGAGTTCTTTCCAACTTTCCTTTTGTGATTGAGTTTTAGCTTCAGAGCATTGTGGTCTGAAAATATGAAGGGAATGATCCCCATCTTTTGTTACCGGTTGAGACCTGATTTGTGACCCAGGATGTGATCTATTCTGAAGAATGTTCCTTGTGCACTAGAGAAGAATGTGTATTCTATTGCATTGGGATGGAATGTTCAGAATATATCTGTGATGTCCATCTGGTCCTATGTGTCACTTAAGGCCTTTTTTCCCTTGTTGATCTTTTGCTTGGATGATCTCTCCATTTCAGTGAGAAGGGTGTTAAAGTCCCCTACTATTATTGTATTATTGTTGATGTGTTTCTTTGATTTTGTTATTAATTGGTTTATATAATTGGCTGCTCCCATGTTAAGGGCATAGATATTTAAATTGTTCGATCTTATCAGACAGACCCTTTGAGTATGATATAGTGTCTTTCTTCTCTTATTATAGTCTTTGGCTTAAAATCTAATTGATCTGATATAAGGAATGCCACCTCAGCTTTCTTTTGATGTCCATTAGCATGGTAAATTGTTTTCCACTCCCTCACTTTAAATCTAGAGGTGACTTTAGGTCTAAAATGAGTTCCTAGTAGAGAGCATATTGATGGGTTTTGTTTTTTTAATCCATTCTGATACCCCATGTCTTTTGATTGGGGCATTTAGCCCATTTACATTCAGGGCAACTATTGAGAGATAAGAATTTATTGCCATTGTATTGCCTGTAAGGCAACTATTACCGTATATTGTCTCCGTTCCTTTCTGGTCTACTACTTTTAGGCTCTCTCTTTGCTTAGAGGACCCCTTTCAATATTTTCTTAGGGCTGTTTTGGTGTTTACAAATTCTTTTGATTTTTGTTTGTCCTGGAAACCTTTTGTCTCTCCTTCTATTTTCAATGATAGCCTAGGTGGATATAGTATTCTTGGCTGCATGTTTTTCTCGTTTAGTGCTCTGATTATATTATGCCAGTTCTTTCTGGTCTGCCAGGTATCTGTGGATAAGTTTGCTGCCAATTTAATATTTTTACAATTGTACGTTACAGACTTCTTGTTCCAAGCTGCTTTCAGGATTTTCTCTTTGTCACTAAGACTTATAAGTTTACTATTAGATGACGGGGTGTGGACCTATTTTTATTGATTTTGAGGGGGGTTCTCTGCCTCCTGGATTTTGATGCTTGTTCCCTTTGCCATATTAGGAAAATTCTCTACTGTAGTTCTCTCCAGTACCTTCTGCCCCCCTCTCTCTTTCTTCTTCTTTTGGAATCCCAATTATTCTAATATTGTTTCATCTTATGGTGTCACTTATCTCTCGAATTTTCCCCTCGTGGTCCAGTCATTGTCTCTCTTTTGCTCAGCTTCTTATTCCCCATCATTTGATCTTCTATATTACTAATTCTTTCTTCAGCCTCATTTATCCTAGCAGTAAGAGCCTCCATTCTTGATTACACCTCATTAATAGCTTTCTTCATTTCAGCTTGGTTAGATTTTAGTTCTTTTTTTTTTTCTCCAGGAAAGGGCTTTTATTTCTCCAGACAGGGTTTCTCTAATATCTTCCATGCCTTTTTCGAGCCCAGCTCGCACCTTGAGAATTGTCATTCTGAATTCTAGATCTGACATGTTACCAATGTCCGTATTGATTAGGTGACTAGCCATCAGTACTTCCTCTTGTTCTTTTTTTTGTTGTGAGTTTTTTCACTTTGGCATTTTATCCAGATATGTGTATATGAATGGAGAATAAATACTAAAAGGGTGGCAAGACCCCAGAAAAATGTACACTAACGAAATCAGAAGAGACCGCAAATTGGGGGGAGAAAAAAGGGGACAAAAAGAAATTTAAAAATTTTATATATATATATATATATATATATATATATGTATATATATATATATATATATATATATGACTTTTGAATAGAACAGAGCCACCCACTTGATTTTGTGTATATTTTGGTCTCTTAGAAGAAACTACCTACCAAAATTTTAAAGAAAGATAAACATATATATATACAAAAATAAGGATAAACATGATGAAGGGATGGAATATGACTGTAAAGATGAAACTTTAAAAAAATTCTAAAAAAGGAATTGATAAGATAAGTTGGTTCAAAAAAAAAAAGAACATGGAGACAATTTGCTCAGGCTGGAGACTAGAACAAAGCTCTGGTCTTGATTTAGGGTATATTTTGATCTATTAGAAGAAATTGTATCCCAAAATTTTTTAGAAGAAAAAACCTTATATGTATACAAAAAATAAAGTTAGATACAATGAAGGGTATGAGTATAATAATGAAGGTTTAAAAAGGTTTTTTTAGAAAGGTATTGTTAAGATGAACTAGTTAAAAACATTGAAAGAGGAAAGTGGAAAAGTTAAAAAATTAGAATAAGAAAAAAATAAAACAATATTTAATTAACTTTGGAAGACTATAGAATCATGGAGAGAAAGCCATAAATTCCATGCTTTGCTTTCCCTTTTTCTGGAATTCTGCTGTTCTCCTTGATCAGTGAGCTTGATCTTGGCTGGATGTTCTTGCTGATCTTCTGGAGAAGGGGCCTGTTGTAATGATTCTCACATGTCTTTGCCTGCGGCAGAATTGCGCTGCCCTTGCCAGGGGCTAGGCTAAGTAATCTGCTCGGGTTTGCTCTCCAGAGCATTTGTTCCCTGAATGCTTTCTGTAGATCTATGGATAAGGGGATGAAAATGGCAGCTTCCCAATCTCTGGCCTGGAGGAGTTGAGAGCTTGCAGTCCCACTCCTCAGTGCACCCTTGGAGGAAATCAATCAATCGCTCCCATCTCCCTGATCTCTGGCCACGCTCCAAGCTCACCTGGCTTGTGACCGAGCATTTCTGTCTCTGGCACATAGTCCTGTTTGGAGTCTCCAAACCCAGGAGATTCCTGCTGCACGGCTCTTCTGGCAGAGTAAGGTGGGTCTCCCCGAATCTCTCACTTGTGGGATCCCTCCTCAAAGAGCCATGACCCAACTGTGCCACAGATCACGGTTTAAGGTAACCCCAAGCTCAGAGCTTACTCTGCTCCGTCTCTGTAGTTGGTTTCCCTGCTCTGATACCTGCGAGGTCTGCCACACTTACTTAGATACCCCCGATCCTTCTCTCACCCCGTGGGACCTGAGACCACACTGTCCCTACGAGAGCTCCACCCCCACTTAGCCTCTGTAGTGATGTCCCTCAGTTGAGCAGACTTCTAAAAGTTCAGATTTTGTGCTCCATTGCTCCACTGCTTGTCAGAAGCCAGCCCCTACCTCCATGTTCTATCTTCCCACACTTTGGATTCGCTTCTCCACACATCCTGCCTTTCAGAAAGTGGTCAATTTTCTGTTCCTAGAATTGCTACTCTTCTTCTCTTCTATCTCCTGTTGGGTTTGTAGGTGTTTGGAATGGTTTGATAACTATCTAGCTTAACTCCTGCAACCTGATGTTATCTCAGTCTACTACTTCTCCGCCATATAGACTCTCCTCCTCTTTTTTTTATCTTTAATATCACTAGTACTTCAGTAGTTTAAAATCAACTCTGGTTAGATCTTAACATATGCATCATCCTCACATAAATGGACTTTTATTATTTGTGCTTATTGTTATAGTCATTAATATTTTTCAAGTGACATTTATTTTGATTCTAAACCCAATTTGAATTTATTTTTTAGCAAGTTTTTTTAGATAATATTTTCATTATGTTTTCTGTAGTTCCAATATATTCACATTTTCTCTACTCAACTGGTTCTACAAAAGCAGAATCAATTTTTTTTTTTACATGGATAGTGTTTAATAAATGAGGACTGCGACTAGCATATGATGCTATTATCATAATTTTGACATATCTCATATCTTTTCATGGATTAAAATTGGATTTTGTAACTAATAATTGACAGCTATACACTTTTAAGCCTTTTTTATACATAGATTGATTTAAGAAATTTGGAGCCATCATTAGTTCTAGTAGAAGAAAAAGAAAAAAAGAATATACAAGATAGTCAATAAGATATTTACCAATATTGGGAAAGCAGGGGGCATCCCTACCCAATAAACATGTCAGGAACTGAATATATTTCACCTTTTCCCTGGGGTTCATGTAACATTTCATTGTAGGAGAAATTATGTGTAACTTTATCTAATATGGAAGCAGTCTATACAGATTCTGCCATAGAGAAGAAAATTACATAGTTTGAACCCAGGAATATCTATCTTGATATGGGGTGGTTTCTTTGGGACATACACACACACACCCCTCTCTAAATATTCTCTAAACATATAAAAATTTACTTTTAAGTAATAAAATATTGATGGTTTTCTATTCCTTAGTAGCCCAGGATTTTTCTTTACAGCTTAAGCAAATTTAAACAGCAATTTTAATTTTTGGTAAGATTCCATGTCTTTTTCTAAAATGACAAATTCATTTTGGAGCCTTATTTGGTTCACATTCTTGTTTCTATCCCAGCTATAATATTCTAGCCCAATCTGAGTCTTTGTTGGCCGTCTTTTACTTTTTAACTGATGAAAGCTTATCTACCCAACTCATTAAGGATCCATATTTAGTCAATAGTGGCATTTTGGCAACTGGTAGAAGATGTGATTAGCATTTTGTTTCTTTTTGCATGTTTTCTTTTCATTTTATATGACCATTCAAGTGAGTTCTTACTTTTCTCTTAAAAAAACTTTTCTTAAGAGGGCTTCTTTTTTACTTCTTTGTTATATATGTAAGACTCATCTTGAAAGGGTCTCAGTTCAGAATCTGAGTACTGAATCTCTGACATTACTTAACTAACGTCTTCAAAAATTACTGGATTCAGATTTCAAGTTCTTTCTCAGGGTTCTTAAGTGATTGCTATATGTCAACACATGAACTGACAGATTAATTCAAGTACTTTTTAAACTGAGAGCATTGTAATAACCTTGTAAAAATGTTATCTCTGAAGCTGTGATTGGTTTGCTTTTCATTCATATACATTTGATTCCTTATTTTGGAAGAATTTTCTTCATGTCTCAAATAAGTGGTAGACTTATTTATTTACTTCTATCACAATTTTTATGTGTCATTATATAACTGAAGAAAATATTTTAATATTCTAGTCTAAATTTCAAAACAAGATCCTTTATTCTTAATTCTCATGTTGTCTTAAAATTACAGTGTTGCTGTATAAAAAAGGATACAGAGCATCCCACTGTAGTCATTTACTGTGCAAGGGATTTATTCATCTTACCTTTTACAAAATCTTACATTGATTTTAACTATGATTATCAGTGGGAATAATAAGGCATGAGAAGGGCAGATATTTACTGTCCACTGAGGTACCCCAGGATTTCATTTTTTATGGCTGAATAATATTCCCGTGTGTGTATGTACACATCTTCTATCTGTGGACCCTTGGGCTGCTTACATAATTTGTTGTAAATAAAGCTGTAATAAACATAGAGGTGCATGTGTCCCTTTGAATAAGTGTTCTTATATTTTTTGGATGAATACCCAAAGTACGAGTGCTAGATCATGGGGTAATTCCATTTTAAACTTTTTGAGGAACCTCCATACTGTTTTATACAGTGACTATACCAGTTTTCATTCTCAACAGCAGTGTAAGAGGGTACCTTTTTCTCCATATCCTAGGCAACACTTGTTTTTTGTCTTTTTTATTTTAGCCCTTCTGATAAGTGCGAGGTAGCATCTCATTGCAGTTTGATTTAGCATTTCCCTGATGATGAGTGATACCGAGCATCCATTTTAATTTTTTTTATTTTGTTTTATTTTTTAGAGAGGGAGGTGAGGGAGTAGAGAGAAAGGGAGAGAGGGAATCTTTAGCAGACTCCATACCCACCATGGAGCCCAGTGTGGGGCTTCATCTCATGACCTTGAGATCATGCCCTTTGCCGAAATCAAGAGTCAGACGTTTGACTAAGCGATCCAAGCACCCCATACATCTTTTCATGTGTCTGTTGGCTATCTATTTGTCTTCTTTGGAAAAATGTCTGTTCATGTCTTCTGCCCAAATTTTAATTGGATTATTTGGTTTTTAGGTGTTGAATTCTATAAGTTCTTTATATACTTTAGATACTAACCTGTTATCCAATATGTCACTTGTAAATATCTTCTCCCATTCCATAGAATGCATTTTATTTTATTTTATTTTATTTTTAAAGATTTTATTTATTTATTTGACAGACAGAGATCACAGGTAGGCAGAGAGGCAGGCAGAAAGAGGAAGGGAAGCAGGCTCCCTGCTGAGCAGAGAGCCCAATGCGGGGCTCGATCCCAGGACTCTGGGATCATAATCTGAGCTGAAGGCAGAGGCTTTAACCCACTGAGCCACCCAGGCGCCCCCATAGGATGCATTTTAGTTTGCTGATTGTTTTCCTTCGCTGTGCAAAAGCCTTTTATTTTGATGTAGTCACAGTAGTTTATTTTTGCTTTTGTTTTCCTTACTTCAGGAGACAGATCTACAAAGAAATTGCTATGAATGATGTCAAAGAAGTTATTGCCTGTGTTCTTTTCTAGGATTTTTGTGGTTTCAGGTCTCACAATTAGGTCCTTAATCCATTGTGAGTTTATATTTGTGTATGGTGTAAGAAAGTGGTTTACTTTTATTCTTTTGCTTGTTACTGTTTAGATTTCCCAACACCATTTGTCAAAGTGACTTTCTTTTTCCCATTGGATATTCTTTCCTTCTTTGTTGAAGATTAATTGACCATAGGATGATGGGTTTATTTCTGGGTTTTCTATTCTGTTCCATTGATCTATGTGTCTATTTTTGTGCCAGTACCATACTCTTGATTACTACAGCTTTGTAATGTAACTTGAAATCCGGAATTATGATGCCTGCAGCAGTCTTTTTCAAGAATGCTTTCACTCTTAAGGATCTTCTGTATTTTCATAAAATTTTAGGATTGTTTGTTCTAGTTCTGTGACAAATGCTGTTGATATTTTCTTTCTTTGTTTTTTTTTTCTTCCTTTTCTTTTTTGCTCTTGGTATTTTGATAGGCATTGCATTAAATATATAGATGGTTTTGCATCGTATAGAGATTTTAAAAATCTTTGTTCTTCCAATCCATGAGCATGGAATGTCTTAACATTTCTCTTTGTCCTCCTCAGTATCTTTCATCAGTGTTTTTATAGTTTTCTTTAAAATCTTTTGTTACGTTTTTTTCTAGGTATCTTTTTATTTGGGGTGCAATTGTAAATGGAATTGTTTCCTTAATTTTTATTTCTGCTGCCTCATCAGTGTTGTATAGAAATGCAACCTATGGGGTACTGGCTGGCTCAGAAGAGGATGGAATTTTTGATCTTGGCATTCTGGGTTTGAGCTCCACATTGAGTGTAGAGATATCTTAACAAAAAATAGTGGAAAAAAAATGCAACAGTATCTGTATGTTGATTTTGTATCCTGTGACTTAACTGAATTTGTTTATCAGTTCTACCAGTTTTTTGGTGGAGTCTTTGGGTTTTTTTATATAGTATCATGTTATCTCCAAATAGTGACAGTTTTACTTCTTCCTTACTGATTTCAGTGGCTTTGATTTCTTTTTGTTGTCTAATTGCTGTGGCTAGGACTTCCAATACTATGTTGAATAAAAGTGGTAAGAGTGGACATCCTTGTCTTTTTCTTGACCGTATGGGAAAAGCTCTCAATTTTTCCCCATTGAGGATGACGTTAGCTCTGGGTTTTTCATATATGGCTTTTATTATGTTCCGGTGTGTTCTGTCTAACCTTTCTTCGTGGAGGTTTTTTTTTTTTTAATCATGAATGGATGTTGTACGTCTCAAATGGTTTTTCTACATCCATTGAAAGGAGCATATGGTTCTTACCCTTTCTCTTACTGATATGATGTATCACACTCATTGTTTTGCAAATATTGAACGGCCTTGCATCCTGGGAGTAAATCCCACTTGATCATGGTGAGCGTTGCACGCACGTGTGTATGTGTGTGTGTTTAATGTATTGTTGAATTCGGTTTGCTAATGTTTTTTGTTTTTTTTTTAAGATTTTATTTATTTATTTGACAGAGAGAGAAATCACAAGCTGGCAGAAAGGCAGGCAGAGAGAGGGGGGAAAGCTGGCTCCCTGCTGAGCAGAGAGCCAGATGCGAGGCTCCATCCCAGGTTCCTGGGATCAAGCCCTGCATCAGGCTGTCTGTTCGTCAGGGAGCCTGCTTCCCCCTCTCTCTCTGCCTGCCTCTCTGCCTACTTGTGATCTCTTTCTCTCAAATAAATAAATAAAAATCTTAAAAAAAGAAAAAAGAAAGAAACATACAGGTTTGTCCTCCCCCTCACTTTCAGTCTGCAGGTGTCTTTGGTCTAAAATGAGTCTCTTGTGGGAAGCATATAAATGGGTCTTTTTTTTTTTTTCCCCATCAATTATCTCTCCCTGTCTCTTTTGATTGGACGGTTTAGTCCATTTGCAATCAAAGTAATTATTGATAGCTTTGTATTTATTGCCAGTTTTATTACTTATTCTCTATTGTTTCTGAAGATTTTTTCTTCTATCTTTCATATTTTGCTGTCTTTCCCTAATGATTTATTTGATTTCTTTCTCTTGATTCTTTGCATATTTTTAGTGGTTTTGACATACAGTTACCAATAAGTTTGTCTGTAACTTCTTGTGCATATAGAAGCCTATATTAAGATGATAGTTGTTCGGGGCATCTGGGTGGCTCAGTGGGTTAAAGCCTCTGCCTTCGGCTCAGGTCATGATCCCGGGGTCCTGGGTTCGAGCCCTGCGTCGGGCTCTCTGCTCAGCAGGGACCTTGCTTCCTCTTCTCTCTTTCTGCCTGCCTCTCTGCCTACTTGTGATGTCTGTCAAATAAATAAATCTTAAAAAAAAAGCAAGAGAGAAAAAAAAAAAGATGATAGCTGTTTAAGTTTCAACCCATTCTTTTCTCCTCTCCTCTCCACATTTTAGTTTCATTTCTGTTTTATATCCTTCTGTGTGATTGTGTGTGAGTCCTTGACCTTTTTTTCAAACAGAAATATTTTTTGTTGTTGTTGGTTTTTTGTTTTCTACCTATATACTCTCACTTTTGGTCTTTCCTTTCCAGGAGATACCAGTGAGTCCTTTGTAGTATTTTTTGAAGAACTAGTTTAGTGATCATGAACTCCTTTAGTCTTTGTCTGTGAAACTTTCTGTCACTTCTTCTATTTTGAATAATAGCTTTGCTGGATAGAATATTCTTAGCTGTAGATTTTTCTCACTCAGCTCTTTGAATATATCATGCCACTCCCTTCTGGCTTTCAAAGTTTCTGTTGAAAAATCTCCTGATTGCCTTCTGGATTTTCCCTTGTAAGTTGTCTTGGTGTTTTTAACAGTTTTTCTTTATCAGTTATCTCAGCAATATAATTCAATATGTCTTGGTGTGGGTCTGCTCTGGTTGATTTTGATGGGCATTCTCTGTGCTTCCTAGGTCTGGATATGTATTCCCTTCCCCAGATTAGGTAAATGTTCAGCAATTAATTCTTCAAATAAATTTCTTGCCCCCTTTTCTCTCTCCTCTTCTTCTGGGACTCCTGTAATATGAATGTTACTACATTTGATGGAGTCATTGAGTTCCCTAAGTGTGTTTTTGTTTTGCCTCTTTCTTTTCTCTATGTTTTATTTAGCTTGCTTACTTTCCATTATTCTGTCCTCTAGATCACTAATTTGTTCCCCGGCTTCTTCCATCCTGCTGTTCATTCCATCACACGTGTTTCTCATTTTGTTTATTATGCCCTTCATCTCTGCTGTGCTATTCCTTATCTCTGCATTAAGGGTCTCACTCATTTCTTCCAGTCTTTTCTCAAGTCCAGTGAGTATCCTTATTATCATTGCTTTAAATTCTCTATTAGTCATGTTACTTATATCTGTTTTGCTTAGATGTCTGACAGTGGCCTTGTCCTTTTCTTTCATTTGGGATGAATTTCTCTGTCTCTTCATTTTGTCTGCCTGCGTTTGTTTCTGTGTGTTAAGGAAGTTTGGTATATCTTCTGCTCTTGAGAGTAGGGACTTTATGAAGAAAAGCTCCTGGATTCATCTTCAGTGAAGTGTTCCCTGTACAGCATAATCTGGCAATTCAGCACAGTATCCTATGTGTGTCACCTATACCCTGCTGTTGTGTCTGAGTCATTTTTCCTTTCAGTGTAGTTATCTGTACTGGGTCTCTTCCTCTTTTGGGCTGCTTTGGTCACTGTGTATTAGTGAGACCCAGGTAGGCAAGCTCTTAGGGGATGTGCCCACCAGGCAACTTGAGAACAGAGCTTCAGTGTTAGCAAAATTTTCATTGGGCCACTAGACCTTGGATCCCCCAAAGCATTGTGGAAGGTGGGGCCAGGTTCAAAGCTGGGAGTGGCTCAGCACTGTGTGTTATGATGGCTGGAGCACCCGGCCTGGCAAGTGAATGTGGATCCAGGCAGTTGCTGTGCACCTAGTGACTTGCTGGGCAAATGTGCAGCTTTAACAAATTTGCCCTGAGCCAGGGCTGAGGTTAGCAGACATGGGGAGGGCAAATCCTCAGGACAACTCATGGATGTGGGGCACTGCTAGCAGGTTAAGTATCAAGTGTCTGTGCAACCCCACATTTCGCAGGTGGCTCTGTGTTTATGCTGGGGGGCATGAGAGGAAAATGGCACTTGCCAGCTCCTTTGTTTTTGAAGTCTCCCAACATGCTCTGAAATCAGAAAGAACAGATCTGTCTCCCATTGGCCCCTGGCATTGTATGAACTGCAGTTTTTATGTTACCTCTCAGTGTAGGCTGTTGTCTCTTTAAGTGCATCGACCTGGCTATCACTTGCCCTCCCAGTTCCTCCAGTGCTATCAGCTAACTTTTAAGCTACAGGCTCTAAGTCACATTGGTTTTACAAACTTAGAATTCAGGGACACCTACATAGCTGAGTCACTTAAGTGTACGACTCCTAATTTTGGCTCAGGTCATGGTCTCAGAGTTGTGAAATTTGATCCTGGCATCAGGCTCTGTACTGGGTGTGGAGCCTGCTTAGGATTCTCTCTCTTCCTCTCCCTCTGCACCTCCCACCCTCTCGCTCACAGGCTCTCTCTGTCACTAAATAAATAAATAAATAAAAACCCACACTTATGGAATTCAAACTGTCTGTCCTTTGAAGGCAAATGTTATGGGGATTAGTCTTCCATATGTGCACTCCCTCGGGGCCCTTTTTTCTGCCCTCTCTGCGCTTGCAGCTTACTCCTTCCAGTGGGCAGCCTCCCTCCACCTTTCTGCCCTTCTTAACCTTTCAGATAAAACTTCTTCTCTATATTTAGTTGTGCACTTTGCCAGTATTAAGATGGCTCTCCAGTTTATTATCTCAGAAGTGGATCATATCTAGTTGTAAACATGGCACACGGTGATCTTAGGGTCCTCCGACTCCACCAACTTCCCAAACTCCTATCTTCTGTTTCTTAGTACTTGTTTTCATATGCCTTTGAGAGACTCTTTTGTTTCCATTTCTGAACAGCATATTTACAGTGTTACTATAACACATGGGTAATTTTGTATTTTTCCACAAATTTTGCTTCTCTTTCACCATCTTCCCATGCTCCTGTCCTTTGTTTCTTAGTCCTTGTTTTCATATGCCTTTGAGAGACTCTTTTGTTTCCATTTCGGAACAACATATTTACAGTGTTATTATAACACATGGATAATTTTGTATTTTCCCACACATTTTGCTTCCATTTATGAATCCTTTATGTTTGATTTCTTTGTGTTCATCATAACTAGATATTTTAGTGATATAAGTTATTTATTCTTCCAGTTTTTAAATAGTTAAGTTTTGATGATAACCTCTTTAATATAGCCCTTTAATTGACTATATGAAATAACAAGTAGAGCAACATGTAAATTAGATCTCCTTTTTGAGCTTTTATTAAATTTCTGAAATGTCTTTTTCTGTTAAATTATTTCATCTAAGTAGATTTTGAAGATAGAAGCAGAATTCTATTTTTGTTTAAGTTATTCTATATACTAAATAGCAAAGTAGTGTTAGAAAGACAAAATTCAACTGAGTAAATTTAAAGATCTAATTGGCTTTTTAAACAATTCATGAATCAGACAGCATTCTATCTAGAAGTAGAGGGGAGCTCCAAAGGGTTGTACAAAATGAAAGGTTTTTATAAGAAAGGTAGATGGTAGAAAGTTAAAGCAAAAGGAAAGAATAGCAAAGTCTCCTTTCCTTAGGCAGAAGAGGATAGGATCTTATCACATAGATTACTTCATCTTTTGGCAAATGGTGAGTGTATGTGAAGACTCATTGGTGTCCATCATAAAATTCTCACTGACCTGTTAAGTTGAAACTGCTGTTAGATGAGGTACTAAGTCTCGTTTTACTAACTAGGGTCTTACTCTGACAGACATCATTTTGGGTCTATCGTTTTCTTTTTAGCAGTAGAAAGCACTATTTATGGTACTGCCTTGGAATTGTAATTTAAGATCACTTATGGAACAAGGTTATGTAGAAATTAATATGTTCAAAAACAAAATCCTATTAAGTGTCAATTCTGGTTTCACCTTTTTTTTTTTCTTATATCTTTGAGAATAAAATGGCCAAAAATTTTTTTTTTAAAGATTTTATTTATTTATTTGACAGACAGAGATTACAAGTAGGCAGAGAGGCAGGCAGAGAGAGAGGAGGAAGCAGGCTCCCTGCTGAGCAGAGAGCCTGATGCGGGGCTTGATCCCAGGACTCTGAGATCATGACCCGAGCTGAAGGCAGAGGCTTTAACCCACTGAGCCACCCCGGCGCCCCTAAAATGGCCAAATTTAAGCAAAATGCTCTTTAGGAGTTTTTACCCTGAAGTTTACTCTTTTTTTTTTTTTTTAAAGATTTTATTTATTTATTTGACAGAGAGAGAAATCACAAGTAGGCAGAGAAGCAGGCGGGATGGGGGGGAGCAGGCTCCCCACTGAGTAGAGAGCCTGATGCAGGGCTCGATCCCAGGACCCCAGGATCACAACCCAAGCCGAAGGCAGAGGCTCAACCCACTGAGCCACCCAGGCACCCCCTGAAGTTTACTCTTTAGAGTAGTTACTCTCAGAATACATCCTTAGAGCCATTTACTGAGAATCACTTTAGGAGTCATTATTTTAAAAGCCCAGTGTAAAAAAGAAATATAAATAAATGTAAAAATTTTTTAAAATGTGTAGACCAAAAATAAAAGTGTCTCATTTCTTTAAATTACAATCTGGGAAGTTGGTGCCTTACAGTCTGAATTTTGAACTAGTGAGTTATTCATAAGTATGTTAGATTTTAAGAACCTCAGTCAAGGGGTGCCTGGGTGGCTCAGTGGGTTAAGCATCTGACTGTTGATTTTGGCTCAGGTCATAATCTCAGGGTTGTGATATTGAGCCCCATGTTGGGCTTATCCTCTGGGCATGAAGCCTGCTTAAGATTCTCTCTCCCTCTCCCTCTATTCTTCCCTGCTCAAAAAAAAAAAAAAAACAAACCTTGATCAAAACCAAAAGTTTAGGCTCCTTTTTTTTCCTATTCCCTTTTCTTTCTTAATTTCCTCAGCATCTATAATTATGCTGTTTGTGTTCTGTTGGAATTTTGCTTTCAAAAAAGCCTCCAGGCACTAATCCCATAATACATATGGAGAAAATGAATAGAATCTTATGACAGTTTGTTCATCTGATTTTAATTTTACAAAGCAGGTTTCAAAAAAGATTAAAAAAAAAATATGGAAAATCTCCTGAACTATGGAGCTTTACCACCAATCAATATTTTTCTGTCATGATATTTTATTTATTTTATCTCAAGAGTGGAAATGTTTGAATACATAATACATATATATTTCATATTATACTTACATATCTCGTGTTTTACTATGTCTTATGACTCTTTAAAGATAAATATGATTGGGGGCGCCTAGGTGGCTCAGTGGATTAAAGCCTCTTTCTTTGGCTCAGGTCATGATCCCGGGGTCCTAGGATCGAGCCCCACATCAGGCTCTCTGCTCAGCAGGGAGCCTGCTTCCTCCTCTCTCTCTCTGCCTGACTCTCTGCCTACTTGTAATCTCTGTCAAATAAATAAATAAAATCTTAAAAAAAAAAAAAAGCTAAATATGATTGTAAGGGAGGAAATATCATTTTCCCTCTACCCTTCTGAGCTCTTGGCTGAGTATTCTGGTATAAAAGACAAAAAATATGGGTGCCTGGGTGGCTTAGTCATTAAGCATCTGTCTTTGCCTCTGGTCATGATCCCAGGGTCCTGGGATCAAGCCCTGCATTGGGCTCCCTGATCAGCAGGAAACCTGCTTCTCCCTCTCCCACTCCCCCTGCTTGTATTCCCTCTCTTGCTTTCTGTCTCTCTCTGTCAAATAAATAAAATCTTAAAAAAAAATAAGACAATAAATATATAAAGAGAAGTTTATTAAAATGAACACTTCATATACACAGTGGAAATACCCAGGAAAAATGATTAAACTCCCTGAGATGGCCCAAGCCACCATGTTAAATACCATCTTCAGCTAAACACAAAAGAAAGATGGTTCAGGGAGGGATGGGAGGTTATCAGGAAAAGCATGGTAAACAAGGATTAGGTTAGTTATGCAAATTTAGGTCAGTGCCTTCTCCAGTCATGGGAGTTCTTGCAGTTTTCAGGCATCACTCCCTTGCAGATACAGAGAGGGAGACACAGAAATAGAGATATCCTTTTAAATGTAAATTTTACCTACAAAATTATAACAACTACTCCACCTTCATAACTTCTTCTATCTCTGTTTTCTCAAAAATAGTCACCTCAGAGTAATCCTTACTCCATTGAGGCTTATTTCTGATTTCCTTCATTAGCCAACTTTCCTAATAGCTTTAGTTGGATGAACCATTGTTTTCAGTAACTTAAAATGCCACTTTTATCATGTTCTCAGTTTCCATAGGTATTTTGTGTGTTGTTATATTCTCTTCCGTTTCATTGTTCTGATTATTCCTTCCAAAATACCAAAGTACCAAACTTTTTTCATCATAATTTGGAACTAGTTACTTACCTGAATTCTGTATGTGATACTTAGGTATTACTACCAATAGTGATAATTATTTTCCTATTGATTTTTCTGGTTTCCCAAGTATTTGGTAATATTACCTGCAACTAGTGTACTTTTTACTTGTCAGTCCTAATAATATTTATACATTTCATTTCTTTCTACTGTTTCTGATATTAATAGGAATGTTTTATCCATTAAAAACTGGACAGCCTTTTTGTTTGTGACCATACTTTTTCTCCTGTGAAGAGATTATCTTCTTGGTGTAATAGTCAATAAATGAAGAGCTTTTATCAAGAATAAATATTGATTTTTTAGCCTTTTTAGAATATAACAATTACCATAGAACATTTGATTACCATAACATAATGATTACCATAAAACATTTTTCTATTGACCTTTTACCATTGTGAATTATAGTAGCACACTTACTTATGTTGAACAGTCTTTTTCTTCCTGGGCTTGATCTCCTCTTGGTCATTTGTTATACTTTCAATGGTCTACCAAATTGTAACAGTCTACTTAAAATGAGTATGCCAGTACTCACAGGTGAGATTGATCTTTTATTATCATACTTCAGGTTTTCATATGAGTGTTATGTTGACTTTTAAAAGTAATTTTTAAAGAATTGAGAAGCTTTTCTTCTTTCAGCACTGTCTGGAGTAGTTTAGTATCATTTCCTCTTGGCCACTTCATTTGAAATACAGGACAGGCTTCTCATTCCTCCTTCCAACACGAGTGATTCTAGGTTGTGGAGCTGGAACTTTTTTGCCTCAGATTTTTTTTTAAATTTTTTATTTTTTTATCAACATATAATGTATTATTAGCCCCAGGGGTACAGGTCTGTGAATTGCCAGGTTTACACACTTCACAGCACTCACCATAGCACATACCTTCCCCAATGTCCATAACCTGACCCCCTACCCCTACCCCTCTCCCCTCCGGCAACCCTCAGTTTGTTTTGTGAGATTAAGAGTCTCTTATGGTTTGTCTCCCTCCTGATCCCATCTTTTTTCATTTAGTCCTTTCCTACCCCTCAACCTCCCCACATTGCCTCTCAATGCCTCATATTTTTATTTGAAAAGTATTTCATTCATATAGAAAAGCTGCAAGAATACAAATAGTACAGAGAATTTCCATATACCCTTAACTCAAATTTGCCTATTGATATTATTTTATCCTATTTGTAAGGCTTCTAATGACTCTTAATGAAATTTTCCTAGAAATTTGGCAAGGGTTATACTTCATTATTGAAAGCATAAAAGTTAACTGCT
This sequence comes from Lontra canadensis, assembly GCF_010015895.1. NCBI lineage: Eukaryota > Metazoa > Chordata > Mammalia > Carnivora > Mustelidae > Lontra > Lontra canadensis. The sequence goes on from NW_022631005.1 coordinate 24,494,954, forward strand.
AATAGTAGAAATGGTTATTTTTGAAGTACATTTGCTCAGATCTAGCCTCTCTGTTTGTTGCAGAACCTCATCACTGTACTCTTTTTGCTCTCTTCCACATGGAATCATAAGCTGTGCTTTGGAGTACTGACATACTTGAGTTTTACTGTCATCCTCAACTCAGTGTCTTATTTTTAGATATCACATCATCTTGCCCACTAAGACCACCTCCTTCCCAGCCTCATTTGGTCTCAGTGTTTTCCCTTCAGGAGAAAGCCTCCTCCCATCCATGAGTAAGAGCTAGACAATCAGAGAAGTGTGACAACACATTTCTGAAAATGTCACCTGTTCCTTCTTGAGGGAAGAAAATATCAAGCCTGTATGTCTGTATCCCTGTGGTCCGTTCTCTCTCTGAATTTTCTGTAAGACGAATGAACACACATGTGCACATACACATCTAAGAACAAACAATAATTTTGCAACATACCATCTAAACTACCTATGGGAAAGGAAATTATAGACGTACCTTGGAGATATTGCAGGTGCAATTCCAGACCCCCACAATAAAGTGAGTCAAATGAGCTCTTTGGTTTCCTAGTGCCTGTGAAAGTTGTGTTTCCACTATGCTGTAGTCTATTAAAGTAGTAGCATTATGTTGGGATATGTTGGAGGAAAAAATAATGTGTTCATACCTTAACTTAAAATACTGCTACAAGGGGCACCTGGTGGCTCAGTGGGTTAAAGCCTCTGCCTTCGGCTCAGGTCATGATCCCAGGGTCATGGGATCGAGCCCCGCAGGCTCTCTGTTCAGCAGGGAGCCTGCTTCCCCCTCTCCCTCTGCTTGCCTCTCTGCCTACTTATGATCTCTGTCTGTCAAATAAATAAATAAAATCTTAAAAAGAAATACTGCTACAAAATGCTAACACTTCTTGGGAAGGAAGACATTTCCTCTGCCCTTGGAAGTACTTCTGGCTAACCAGAGGGTCAAATTGACATGAAATACAGATTAGCAGGAGAAAATCCAATTTAATTTCATAGTTGTTGGGAATCCACACAGAAATACAATTGCAAAGACAATTAAAAAGGGTTTATATATCATTTTGAACTAAAGAGAAAGGGTAGAGATGTTGGACTTAAAAGGGAAGGAATGCAGTTCACAAGATGATGAAAAGAGTAACTGGTAAATAAATGTTAGCTGGGCCATTTAGAAACAGTGGGACATAAAGGACTTTTCTGCCTGCTTTCCATACTTAATACATACTACAGTGCAGTTATCTATAGTGATAGGTCTCCTCCTGGAGCAGATCCTCCGCCTAAATTCTTTTTGGCAGTCATGGGGGAGGTAAAGAGCTTTTCCTAAATCTGTGGGGTTTGAGTGTTACTAATTCAAAATAATCTTAGTGACAAATTGCCATATTTTGGGGAGACCTGTCACAAACCACTTTCCCAACATCTGAGCTTTCAGCAAGTCATAAGTCATAATTTTCTTGCTGCCGGATGGTCTTGCCTTGATGTTGATGGCTGCTCACTGATCAGGTTGGTAATTGCTACAGATTGGGGTGGCTGTGGCATTTTCTTAAAAATAAGACCCAGGTGGTCTAAGGAAGTGTTGAGTCACTATATTATACACCCAAAACTTATATTACCCTGTATATTAACTAACTGGAATTCAATTGAAAACTTAAAAATACACAAACAATTCTTTGTAGCATGTGATGTCATTTGAGATAGCATTTTACCCACATAGAGTAAAAAGTAGAACTTTTTTCAAAATAGGAGTCAATCCTCTCAAATTTGACCACTGCTTTATCAACCAAGTTTATGTAATATTCCAAATCCTTTGTTGCCACTTAGACAGTCTTCACAGCCTCTTCACCAGAAAATACATTCCATGTCAAGAAGCCACTTTCTTTCCACATCCATGACAAGAAAGTCCTCATCTGTTAAAGTGTTATAGGAGTTTATACCAATTCATCACATCTTCAGGCTCCACTTCTAATTCTGGTTCTCTTGCTGTTTCTACCACAACTGTAGTTACTTCCACTAACATCTTGAACCTTTCAAAGTCATCTAAGAGGGTCGGAATCAACTTTTTCCAGACTCCTATTCATGTTGATATTTTTACCACTTCCCATGAATCATGATGAATGTTCTTAATGTCATCTAGAATGGTGAATACGTTCCAGAATGTTTTCAGCTGACTGCTCAGATTCATCAGAGGAATCACTATGACAGTTGTATCCTTACAAAATGTATTTTTTTAAGATTATTATTTATTCACTTGAGAGAGAGAGAGCATGAGAGGGGAGAGGTCAGAGGGAGAAGTAGACTCCCCATTGAGCAGGGAGCCTGATGTGGGACTCCAGGATCATGACCTGAGCCAAAGGCAATTGCTTAACCAACTGAGCCACCCAGGTGCCCCACAAAATGTATTTTTTAAATAATAAGACTTCAGTGTCAGAATTGCTCCTTGATTCTTAGGCTGCAGGACAGATGTTGTATTCACAGGCAAGAAAACAACTTTCATCTCATTGTACATTTCTTTCCATCAGAACTCTGGGGGGGCCAGGTGCATGGTCAATGAGCAGTGATATTTTGAGCTGCATCTGCTTCTCTGAGCAGTAGGTCTCAAGAGTGGGCTTAAGATAGCCAACTAACCATGGAATAATCAGATGTGCTATCATCCAGGCTTTTCTGTTCCATTTGCAGAACACTGGCAGAGTAGCTTAAGCATAATTCTTAAAGGCCCTAGGATTTTTGAAATGTAAATTAGCACTGGATTCAACTTAGAGTCACCAGCCATATTAGCCCCTACCCAGAGAGTCAGCCTATCCTTTAAAGCTTTCAAGCCAGGCATAGACTTCTCCTCTCTAGCTATGAACTCCTAGGTGGCATCTTCTTCAACAGAAGGCTGTTTCGTTTACACCGAAAATCTGTTGTTGAGTGTAGGCCCCTTCATTAATGCTCCTAGCTAGATCTTCTGCAGAACTTGTTGCAGGTTCTACATCGGCACTTGTGGTTTCCCCTTGCACTTTTATGTTCTGAAGACAGTTTTTGAACCAGCATCTGCTAGCTTCAGACTTTCCTGCAGCTTCCTCACCTCTCAGCCTTCACAGAGTTTAAGAGAGTTAGGGTCTTGCTCTGAATTAGGCTTTGGTTAAGGGAATGTTGTGGCTGGCTTGCTCTTAGTCCAGACCATTGAAACCTTCTTCACGTCAGTAATAAGGCTCTTTTGCTCTTTTATTATTCGTGTGTTCCCTGAAAGAGCACTTTTAATTTCTTTCAAGAATGTTTCACAACTTGGCCTACTGTTTGGTACAAGAGGCCCAGCTTTTTTTTTGGCCTTTTTCAGCTTTTGACATACCTTCCTCACTAAGCTCAGTCATTTCTAGCTTTTGAGTTAAAGTGAGAGACATGCAACTCTTCCTTTCACATGAACACTTAGAGGCCATGGTAGGGTTGTTAACTGGCCTAATTTCAATATTGTTGTGTCTCAGGAAATAAAGAGGCCTAAGGAGAGGGAGATGGATGAGGGAACAGCTTGTCAGTGGAGTAGTCAGGACACACACAATATTTATTTAAGTTTGCCATCGTATATCAGTGTAGTTTGTGGTGCCTCAAAACAATTAAAATAGTAATGTGAAAGATCCCTGATGATAGATCACGTAATCAAATATAATCATAATAAAAAAGTTTGAAATATTGCAGGAATTACCAAAGCGTGACATAGATACATGAAGTTTGAAAAATGGCACCAATAGATTTGCTTAATGTAGAGTTTCCAGAAACTTCCTATTAAAAAAAAACCACACTATTTGCAAATTGTAAAAATGAAGTATAGTAAAATGACGTATGCCTACATAATTTAATCTACAAGGATATGGGAATAGTTCTCCTAAACCATACCTACAGTGATAAATAATTGAATATAGGATTTCAGCCTGACATTTCTATATGTGGGTTTCTTTACTCAATTCAGTCTGTCATTAAGATTTAAAGTCTGCATATCTAAAAGTCTTCTTTAATGGAATCTCATCTAGAGCAAATTGATCATCATCTACTCTAAAGATAAACCTACATCCTTATCCTAAAAATTCAAATTGCTTATAACTTTAAAAAAGTTTTTGGAAACTTCCAAAAAATTTTTTTTTTATTGGGAACTTCTAGTCAAACAAAATTCTCAGTCAGAAGGCATTTTCTGATTTATGCATTTGTTGTGTAAATTTCAAAAAAATTGAAAATGGAATTCTCTGTGTCAGTTAAGATCACTGTTTAGTAATTTTATGGAATAAGACATTTAGAAAATCCAAAATTATTCTCCTAAATAAAATAGTGATTATTTTGAGTACTTTGATAAAATAAACTTTGAAGTTAAAGTATTCTATTTAATTCTTCTTACGTAGTACCTAGATGGAGGTACCATTATTGAGTAGTGCTTTTAGTTCTTAATAATTGACTTAGACTTAATCATCTTGAAACACTAGACCATTTTACTTTAACAAATTCTTTTATAGTGAGAGCCAAAGGCTTTGAACCATCTATTGAGTATAGTTACTTCTATATACCTACATTATTTGAGTGTGTTTTTGGTTTTCTAACTCATGCTGTTCTAATTTTTTGGAAAAATACTTGAAATTCAAGTGTATTTTTTTTAATTTATATGTATATATTTTAAAAATACATATATATACATATATAAATACATATAATATATACATAGTAAAGATATTGTCCTAGCAATTATTTTCCTATTTACAAATGTTATCTAGAACTCCGTTTTCCTGTATTATGTGATCCTCTCTTTCTTTAATGGAGAGCATGAGATTTTAGCTATATACTTTTAGATTGAATCATGTTTTATTTGAGGATGCTCTGTGAACGAGGAAAGGAGACTGACTGGGTTTTTTGTTGGGTTCATGAAGTTGGCCCAAGATCATGGTTTTCACTACGAGGGCTGTGGTTTCGTGGTTTTGAATTTCCCTCTGATGCTAAAGAAAGTAATGCCCACATTTACTTATCAGCTTGCCTGGATTTAGGACAAGAGGGTAAGGGGGACTAATGGGGCTTAAAAGCTGTCAACATTCAAACATTAAAACATGGAATCAGACTCTTTACTGTACCCTTTGCTTTGCTCCCATTGTTTATTCTCGTATTCAACACATTACTTTCTTAGCTAAATTAATCCTTCCATTACTTATACTTAAGAATCGTTGGCTTGGGAACCTTTCTTCCTTTTTAAAATAGTTCCTTATTTCTTAATTGATACTTACTATTTAAAAATTTAATAGTTTAGTTCTTAAAAGGCAGTCATAATACTTTATGTTATTAAAAAATCATGTGATAACATTGCTGGGAACAATAAAAAATATTTAGAATTTCCTAAACTTAGTGAAATAGTACATTGATAGCTCCCCAAATTGACTTCTTGTTCTTCAGCTGCCTAGATTCATCACTGTATCTTCAGTTCTTTCTCTTCTTAAAGCCATGGGCCACATATTTGAAACAGTCTGCTTAAACCTGTTTGTATCAGAAAATATTCTGTCTTGCTATCAAATCTGCATTGTACCATTGGGAAATGAAGAGAAAAATCCCAGAGAGAAGGTAATTTGAGAGAAAGACCAATGAAATCTGCATAGATATTACCCTCACATCATTGGCTGTCTCTTAAAGTGTTCATGTACAGGATGCAGCTCCAAAAAGCCCACCAGAAATTTGTAGTTGGAGGAGAAAGAACAAGGAAGAGATTTTAGCATTATTGTGGCGCCAAGGACACAGATCAGAATTGTGTTTTGTTGAGGGAGAAGAATCTTGGTAAACCCTGCCTGGGCTTGTAGTGACCTCCAGAATTACACCCTCTAATAGCAAACACCATACCCTAGTAATAAGGGCAAATCTGAAATAAACTTGCTCATAAAAAGCCTAAAACCAACACTTAAAGAGAATGAGGTATCTGCTATTACTCAGTTTGCATGCCAAAATAAAACTTAACCTAATTTCCATACGGGGGAAGATATCATCCAAAGCTTCTATAATTTCTTCACCAGTCATTTTCTGGAATCCAATTAAAAGTATAATCTAAGGGATGCTGAGAAACAGTACCAAAAGAAAAATTAGGTAATAGAGTTCATAGTTGGTCAGATTTTGGTGTTATCCGAGATTTCAAAAACAATGATTTTTTTATTCAAGAGAATCAAGGAGTGAACAACAAAAGTAAACAGATAAAAAATTTCATAGAGAATTTAATCTACTAAAAAGAATCTAAAAATATATTTCAAAAGATTCTAATACTTATTTTAGAGCTGAAAATGACATATCTGGAATTAAATACTTACTCATTTGGCGTAATATAGCAAATATACAAGAAAGCAAGTTTAGGGAACTAGAAGATAAAAATAAATTCAAACTTCTAATAAGGGTAGCTTTTCAGCAGATCTTTTTTTTTAACACTTTTTTTTTTAAAGATTTTATTTATTTATTTGACAGAGAGATCACAAGCAGGCAGAGAGGCAGGCAGAGAGAGAGGAGGAAGCAGGCTCCCTGCTGAGCAGAGAGCCCGATGCGGGGCTCGATCCCAGGATTCTGAGATCATGACCTGAGCCGAAGGCAGCGGCTCAACCCACTGAGCCACCCAGGCGCCCCTCAGCAGATCTTTTTTTTAAAGATTTTATTTATTTATTTGACAGAGATCACAAATAGGCAGAGAGAGTAGAGGAAGAGAAGCAGGCTTCCTGCTGAGCAGAGAACCCGATGCAGGGCTTGATCCCAGGACCTTGGATTATGACCTGAGCTGAAGGCAGAGGCTTTAACCCACTGAGCCACCCAGGTGCCCCCAGCAGATCTTGATTATTCTTATTCTTTACTGTATTTATGCCAGTTCCCTCTATCTTCTTTTCTCAATCTATAACTTCTCTTTCCCCAACTTTTTTCCTACCTGTTATTTCAGTTCTTACTTCCATACATCCCTGCTGAAGACCTGTGTCCCTGATATCAGTAGCAAACAATAATAGGAAATTTAATTAAGGTGACTGGCAGGTTAACACAGAGAACACTGTTAGTTCTACTACATGAAGTACACAAAACTCTAGGTAGACAGGCACCAAGTAAACTTAGCAACAAGCAAAAGATGAGGATCTGGTGATAGAATCTGAGGTGCAAAGGCTTCTACTTTCCAGAAAATCAGGGTATCAAACACATCTCTATTTCCAGAGAAACAGAAGTTAAGAAAATGATCTATGAACCTATTGCAGGAAGCAAAGCCAGGTAATCATAGGTATGGCAGAGAGTTACTTGGTGGTATAGTCTACAGACACAGAATTGACCGTGACTCGGTTCCTGGAATTGTGCTCCTTTATCAAAGTTGTTGGGTATAAGCAAGCTAGGAAACATCTGTAATTTATAAATTTCAGCTGCCTTGGAATCATATTGGTCCCAGATCTAGTGATGTTTAAGTGGGTTCAGCTATGAGGATTGGTGGGCTTTTGAGGACAAGAAAACATACCAGTCATTATATCAGATGTTGGTACATAATTGCTCTTAGGTTTGGTTTTATAGAACTAAGTTATGTAAAAGTTATTTATTTCTCTTAGGGGTTAGATCTATTATCATCAGATAAATCTTTAATTTGGCTGTGTCAGTCTAAAGTTTGGTGTTATATGCTATTCCTTAGAAAGAGATACAGAATATTAGGCTGTAAAATGATTTAATTTTGTAATAAAGTATATAGGCTGTGTGTGTGTGTGTATGTGTATCTATATTCCTAAGTTACCTTACCTGGTTACCAAGCCCTGCCTAATTTAACCAGAATTCTATTCTTCAGACTCTAGATAGGAGACGATTTTTATCTGCAAATGGATCTTGTTTCAATATTAAAAACTTACATATCCAGTATTTTTTATAATTTTAGGCTTATTGAGGTATAGCAGAAAAACAAATTTCAAGACCTAGAAAGTATACATCATGATGACCTGACACATGTGTACAGTGTGAAGGGATTTCCCCTCTATATTTAACACACCAGTCATCTCACATATCATCTCACATACGTTTATGGGTTTTTCATTTTATTTTGTTTCGTTTTGTTGAGAACATCCTAGTACCACCATCCCACCAAACATCAATCATGCAACACTGTGTTATCAACAGTAGTCACAATGCTTTCCATCAGGTCCTCAGACGTTATTCATCTTGTAGCTGAGAGTTTGTACCCTTTTACCAACCTCTCCGTATTCTCCCTGTCCCTTAGCCCCTGTAACCACTTTTTTTAGTCCCTGTTACTGTGAGTTTGGTACTTTTTTTCTTTTTTGTCCAAAGATTCTTTGTATACATGACACCATGCAGTGTCTGTTGTTCTCTGTCAGGCTTATTTCACTTAGCATAATGTCTTCACACTCCATTCAGGTTGTGGCAAATGGCAGGATTTCCTTTTTTTGTCAAATAATATTCCATTGTATATAAATGTGGTGACTTCTTTATCAGTTCAACCACTGATGGACACTTAGGTTATTTGTGTACATTAAAGGTTTTAGATTGGCTCTTTTTGGGAGGGGGAGAGGTAGAGGGAGAGAAGATCTTAAGCAGGCTCCACACCCAGCACAGAGCCCAACTCGGGGCTCACTCTCACAACCCTGATATCATGACCTGAGGTAAAATCAACAGTCAGATGCTAAACTGACTGAACCACCCAGCTACCCAAACGCCCCTGCTTTGATTCTATTTTTGAATGTGATTTGCCTCAGAGCTTTGAAATGTTGGTTAATCATACTGTTTTTGCACTAAAATCTTTTCAGTATTCCTTCCTGTTTTTTCTCTGCCTGGTTTTTGCCTGTCCCACAGAATTTAATGACCTTGATCTTTATTTACTCATTAATTCACTCATGGATTCAAATATCTGAGTACTTACTGAACACCAGGTCAGAAATAAAGTCACTTCCTATATTTCATTTACCTTGTCTCCATTTGATGGTCTTTATTCCAATCAAAAGAATATCTTCCTAAGTAAGTCACACTAGTTTTTGCTTTCTGAGTGTGACCAAAATAAATGTTAACTTGCTTGAATATTCTAGGATTTCTTTTGTCATTGTTTATTAACAATGTAGTTTAACAAAGTAGTGGTTCAACAAAAAATACGTAAAACAAGATTTTCTTAGTGGAGACTTGCTAAAAACCCCAAACTTCCTATTTGTCTTTTCTTTAATTTTGCTCAGCATTTAAAACTCATTTTAAATTAACTGTTTTAAGTATCTATTTCTTTTTTCTCTTTGAAACATCAAGTTAGGAGTACTTACATCTTTTACTCTCTCTTTCTCTTATGTCCACAATAATAACTACCTTTTTAAAAAAAAAAGTCTGTGTTTTGAGGTGCAGTTCACTCTCTTAGGTTAATTTATTTAAAAAATGAGCAATTCTCAGGGCACTTGGGTGGCTCAGTGGGTGAAAGCCTCTGCCTTTGACTCAGGTCATGATCTCAGGGTCCTGGGATTGAGCCCTGCATCAGGCTCTCTGCTTGGCAGGGAGCCTGCCTCCCCCTCTCTCTCTGCCTGCCTCTCTGCCTCCTTGTAATCTCTGTCTGTCAAATAAATAAATAAAATCTTTAAAAAAAAATGAGCAATTCTATAACTTGACAAATGCGTACAGACATGTAACTGTCATCACAATCAAAATACAAAGCAGCCCAATCATCCCAAAAGTTCCCTCTTGCTGCTGTCCTCCCACTCCTTGACTGTGATGTGTTTTCTGTATAACATAAACATGGAATCATATGATATGTGGCTTTTGAGTTTGAATTCTTTCTTTTAGCAAAATGATTTGGGTTTCACTCTTGTTGTATATAGCAATAGTTTGCTCCCTTTTTGTTGATAAATAGTATTCTATTACATGGATATACCCCAGTTTTTATCCATGTACCAGTTGAAGAATGTTTGCGTTGTCTTCAGATTCTGGCTGTGAAGAACAAAACCACTAAAAACATTGATTTAGTAACTACTTTTTAAATGGGTAATGCTTAGAAATGGGACATTATGATATAAGTGTGAAAACAATTAAGTGGAAAGACACCAGAGACCTCAGCTCTCACAATAGTTTTGCATTCAGTTAACTGTTAGGTTGAATAGAGAATTTAACTACTCTATGCTTCTTTCTTTTGTAAAACGCGCATGATGTAGGGCTTACTCTAGCTTTAAAGAAACATGATACTGTGATGTATAGGTAAGGTATTTATCCTTGTTCTAAGAGATGAACTTATAAATGGTCATATACATCTTTATAGAATTAAGTTATATAAATTCAGTATAACTAATATTTTAAATAACAGGTTATTTTGTCTCTAAGTCCAGTCATAAATGGTTAGAAAATAACATAGTTTGCTTCATGAATTTTAAAGGTCATCATAATCTTGTGCTTTTTTTTTTTTAACCCACTGAGCCACCCAGGCGCCCCTCTTGTGCTTTTTATTAACTATGTGATTCAATTAATCTTACATTGGAAAATTATTTTGATGATAATACTCTTAAGTAAATCTTTGATTGATATTTTCATTAAAATATTTCAGCATTTATTTACTTAAGTATTTATGTATTTTTAAATTTATTTTTTTATTTTAGATGGGTCTAGGAAAGACAATCCAGGCAATAGCAATTGCTTACTTCTATAAGGAGGAATGGCCTCTTTTAATAGTGGTCCCTTCATCTCTGAGATATCCTTGGGCAGAAGAAATAGAGAAATGGATCCCAGAGCTGGGTCCAGAAGGTGTGAATGTTATTCAGAATAAAACTGATGTGGGGTAAGAACAACTTTTTGATCATTAAGCGGGTAAAAAAAAGCCTTGCATGTATTTATCATGTACTGATGTTTGGAATAAAGTATAACATGTAAGTCATAATTTAGAAATAAGAGAATAGTATGGAGAATTTTATTTTACATTTTTAAATGTAATTTAATAATGATTATTATTAAATTATTAAACATTTTAAAATGAATTATTTATCTAAAACCCAACAGTATATTTGATGTTAAATTCCTTTAGGATACAATTTAAAAGTAAACAGAAATATATATACTTTTGAAGATTTATGTAATATATCTATTTCATATGTACTTGAAATATACTTAAAACTGGCAATTTGGGGGTTGAAAATTAATATGAAGCTTGTGAGTTTTTATTGTCTGCAGCAATGGCAGATTTTGCCTTCCAAGTTGTTGGTTAATAGGCAAGTTTTATATGTAACTCATAATTATATATAATATGGTGGCACTAAATTCATATCTCTAATAACTACTCTGAATGTAAATGGACTTAATGCTCCAATAAGAACACATAGAGTATCAGAGTGATTAAAAAAACATGACCCATTGATATGCTGTTTACAAGACACTCATTTTAGACCCAAAGACACCTCTAGATGGAAAGTGAGGGGATGGAGAACCATCTACCATACTAATGGACATCAAAAGAAAGCAGGAGTAGCCACTCCTATATCAGACAAATTAGATTTTAAACCAATTACCGTAATAAGAGATGAAGAAGGACACTGTATCATAATACAGGGGTCTATCCCACAAGAAGATCTAACAATTGTAAATATTTTTGTCCCCAACTTGGTTGCAGCCAATTATAAAATCAGTTAATAACAAACTTAAACTCATTGATAATACAATAATAGTAGAGGACTTTAACACCCCACTCAAAGCAACAGATAGATCATCTAAGCAGAAAATCAACAAGTAAACAAGGGCTTTGAATGACACACTGGACCAGATGGACTTAACAGACATATTCAGAGCATTCATCCTAAAGCAGCAGAATACACATTCTTTTTGAGTGCACATGGAACATTATCCAGAACAGATCACATATTGGGTCACAACTCAGGCCTTAGTGGGTGTAAAAAAAATGAGATCATAAACATGCATATTTCAGACGACAATGCTATGAAACTTTTTGACCACAAGAAAAAATTTGCAAAGACCACATATACATGGAGGTTAAATGGATAAACCAGGAAATTAAAGGAAAAATTTAAAAATACATGGAAGCAAATAAAAATGAAAACATGACAGTCCAAAAACTTTGGGATCAGCAACGGCAGTTCTAAGAGGGAAGTACATAGCAATACATGTCTTCCTCAAGACGCAAGAAAAGCCTCAAATACACAACCTAACCTTACATTTAAAGGAGATGGAAAAAGAACAGCAAATAATGCTGAGGGAAATAATTAAGGGAAATAATAAAAGTTAGAACATAAATAAATTATATAGAAATTTTTAAAATAACAGTAGAACAGATCAATGAAACTAGAAGCTCGTTCTTTGAAAGAATTAACAAAATCGAGAAACACCTACCCAGATTTATCAAAAAGAAAAGAGAATGGACCCAAATAAAAAAAAAACACGAATGAAAGAAGAGAGATCACAAGCAAACCTCAGAAATACAAACAATTATAAAAGACTATTGTGAACAATTATATGCCAAAAAAATTGAGTAATCTGCAAGATATGGACACATTCCGAGAAACATAAAAACAACCAAAACTGAAACAGGAAGTAATAGAAAATTTGAATAGACTCTTAACCAGGAAAGAAATTGAATCAGTAATCAAAAATCTCCCAACAAATTAGAGTCCAGGGCTGGATGGCTTCCATGGGGAATTCTACCAAACATTTAAAGAATTAATTCCGATTCTTCTGAAGCTGTTCCAAAAAGTAGAAATGGATGGGAAACCTCCAAACTTGTTAAATGAGGCCAGCGTCACCTTGATCTCAAAACAAGACAAAGACCCCACTAAAAAAGAGAATTACAGACCAGTATCCCTGATGAGCATGGATGCAAAAATTCTCAACAAGATACTAGCTAACTGAATGCAACAGTACATATTCACCATAATCAAGGGTGATTTATTTCTAGGCTGCAGAGGTGGTTCAATATCCGCAAATCAATCAATGGGATTATATTAATAAAGAATAAGAACCATGTGTCTTCTCAATAGGTGCAGAAAAAGTACTCGACAAAATATAGCATCCTTTCTTGATAAAAATCCTCAAGAGAGTAGGGATAGAAGGAACATACCTCAGGATCATAAAGGCCATATACAAAAGACCCACAGGTGATATCATCCTCAGTGGGAAAAAACTGAGAGCTTTCCTCCTAAGGTCAGGAATACAGCAGGGATGTACACTCTCACCACTGTTGTTCAGTATAGTACTGGTTCAGCTGGTTTTATAAATAGCTTCTGCACAGCAAAGGAATAAAAACTTCTGTAGAGCAAAGGAAACAATTAACAAAACTAAAAGGCAACTGATGGAATGGAAAAAGATATTTGCAAATGACATATCTGATAAAGGGCTAGTATCTAAAATCTCTAAAGAACTTACCAAACTCAGTACCTAAAAAAACCAAATAATTGGCAGTTAAGAATTGGGTAGAAAACATGAATAGACACTTTTCCAAAGAAAACATCCAGATGGCTAATAGACACATGAAAAAATGCTCAACATCATTCGCCATCAGGAAAATACAAATCAAAACCACAATGAGATACCACCCTCACACCCGTCAGAATGGCTAAAATAAACAACTCAGGAAATAACAGATGTTGTTGAAGATGCAGAGAAAGAGGAACCCTTTTGTACTGTTGGTGGGAATGAAAACTGGTATAACCATTCTGGAAAGCAGTATGGAGGTTCCTCAAAAGCTTAAAAACAGAATTACCCTACAACCCAGCAATTGCACTACTAGGTATTTATCCAAGGATACAAAAATGCTAATTGAAAGGAGCACATGCACCCTAACTTTACAATAGCACTATCAAAAATTTCCAAATTATGGAAAGAGCCCAAATGTCCATCGACTGATGAATGGATAAAGAGGATGTGGTATGTATAAACAATGGAATATTACTCAGCAATCTAAAAGAATGAAATGTTGCCATTTGCAACAACGTAGCTAGAACTAGAGTGTATTATGGTAAGCAAAATGAGTCAGAGGAAAAAATACTGTATGATTTCACTCATATGTGGAACTTAAGGAACAGCACATATGAACATAGAGGAAGGGAAGGAAAAACAAAATAAGATAACAGATAGGGAGCAAACCATAAAAGACTTGAATACAAAGAAACTGAGGCTTGAGGGAGGGGAGATGGCTGGGAGGATGTGATAAATAGGTAATAGGCATTAAAGAGGACACTTTTTGGAGGAGCCCTGGGTGTTATATATGAGTGATGAATCAATAAATTCTATTCCTAAAACCAATACTATACTTTATGTTAACTAAGTTGAATTTAAATAAATAAAAAAATAGAACTATCATATGATCGCACTACTGGGTATTTCCCCTAAGAATATGAAAACACTAGTTCCAAAGGATATATACACTCCTAGTTTATTGCAGGACTATTTACAATATCCAAATTATGGAATCAGCCCAAGTGCCAACTGGTGGATGAATGAATGAAGAAGGTGTGGTGTGTGTATATATGTGAACGTACAACGGGATACTGTTCTGCTATAAAAATGAATGAAATCTTGCATTTATACCAACCTGCAGTGTTATAGATTATAATACTAAATAAATAAGCCAATCAGAGAAAGACAAGTATCAATGATCTCACTTGTATGTGATATTTAAGAAACAAAACAAGTGAACAAGGAGAGAAAAAAGAGACAAACCAAGAAATGGACTCTTACCTGTAGAGAAAAAACAGAAGCTTATTGGAGGGGAGGTAGGTTGGAGTGGATGAATGAAATAAGTGACGGTGATTAATAGTACTCGTACCTTGATGATTACTTGTTGAAGCACTATATTGTATACCTGAAACTAATATAACACTGTATGTTAACTACACTGGAATTAAAATTTTAAAAATAAATAAATTTTTAAAATTTTGAATGCAATTGTTATATTGTTATGTTGTACTATTTAGGAGCTCTGCCATTTCTCTTAAGGGGTACAGAACTGCAGAAGATTGACTTTAGACTTTATATTTTTACTGGTGATACAGAAAATGCAAAAGTAATGTGTTTTATTATTAATGCATTTATCTAGTTATTTCATTCTACAAACTGATTAGGAGCCTAGCACTATATATACAAAGACGAGTAAGACATATTCTTTGTCCTCATCAGTTTTATGAGGTAGCAAAGGAGATAAATATGTACATGAATAATTTCATTACAGTCTGGGAAAAAGTACTATAGATATATGAATAATTAAGTAGTTCAAAATATGAGCAGTCTCTTTAGGCCAATGTTTGTCTGCATAAAGTTGTATCCTCCACTCCTCATTCCCATGCTTTGGATCACCCCTCAGCGAGTGAATTTTTGTTGTCACAATTTCAAGCACTCTGCTGGCCTTTAGTGTGACAATCCAGGAATACGAAATGCCTTGCAGTGCACTGGACAGCCCTGCAATACTAAATATTGTCTTCCAGTAGCACCAGGCTTGAAAAATACTGCTATCCTCTTTGTGGGAAGGCTTCAATGAATAGTCAGCTAATCTTTAAGTATCCCTTTTATCCATGATTCTAGAAATAAATATTCTTATAGAATAATGTCCTTATCCTAGTAAAATGTGGCTTTGTGGATGTCAAACTCTTCCAAAGAGCATTTAACCAATATTTAGTTTTGGTTAACCAAAACCTTAAATTTTAGATTCTGGTTAATCATACCTGAAAACTGTCAAATCTTAAGAGAATTTTAGTTTTAGCAGTGTAATACCATCTCTTTTACTTTCCCCCTTATTTTCTTTATTTTCCTTCTCCCAAAGAGTTGTGTTATGATAACTTGATTACTTGATTAATATTTTTAAATTACATATATATTTTTTCTTTCTAGGAGAATATCGACTGGCAAAGTGACAGTTCTGGGTTATGGTCTTTTAACCACAGATGCAGAGACTCTGATAGATGCATTGAATACTCAGAAGTTCGAAGTAGTTATAGTGGATGAATCACACTACATGAAGTCTAGGAATGCAGCCCGCAGCAAGATTCTATTGCCAATAATACAGAAAGCCAAACGAGCCATTCTTCTTACAGGAACTCCAGCTTTGGGACGACCTGAAGAGGTATTAAAATCCTTAAATTTTGGCTTAAAAAAAGAATCTCTCGCTCCCCCCCCCCAAAAAAAATCACTGGGAATTTCTAGATCGTTATTAATGATTAAATACATCTTTTACTATGATTGTTTTCTCTGTTTACATGTGAACCTTACCTGTGCTTGTGCATGTATAAAAAAAGTAGTTTTTACTTTCAGTATAAGGTTTTCATATTTAGTATACATGTGTAATATTAATCACATTTGTTTTCTTGTGATTCTCATAAGCTTTTAGTCTTCATTTATCTAGTTTCTTTGACATTATAAGCTCCTTAGGATTGGAATTTAATCCATTTTGTATCTTAGCAATTTGCATTACAAAACTTCTTTCTGTTTCTCCTTTACTTCAAGATACATGTTTGAGGGGTGCCTGGGTGGCTCAGTCAGTTAAGCATTGGACTCTTGGTGTTGGTTCAGGTCATGATTTCAGGGTTGTGGGATGAGCCCTGCTTAGGGCTCCACATTGAGCACAAAGTCTCACTCTAAGAGCTATGTAGATTATGGAGTAGTTAAAGTGTTGGAAAGAAGAAATGGTGGATGAAATTCTTACGAGTCTGTAAGGGTCACTGTAACCTTAGAGAAGCCCTTTCCGTTAATGGACACTGAGTCATAGAAAAAAACGTACTTTTTGTCTTGTAGGGTTTTAAGAGTTAAAGGATATACTGATTTGAAAGTATCTTTCTCTGTGCCCTAGCACATGGTAAGCACTCAACATACAATAGCCATTTTTATTACTGATTAGTAAACAAACTATGGGAGATAGCTATTGATAGGGTATATTATGTTCATTCATTTTCACATGTTAAACCAACCTTATATTCCATGATCAATCTCTCTTGACTGTATGTCATTCGTTTTATTTGTTTCTGAATTCACTTTGCTTTATTTTGCTGATGATTTTTGTGTGTATATTCACAAGAGTGATCTGTAGTTTTATTGTTTTACCTTTGTTTTTGGTAACAAGGCAATACTGGTTTCACAGAATGAGGTGGGAAGTATTCTTTCCTTTTCTAAGAGGAGTTTGTGAAACATTGCTATTACTTCTTTTTTAAGTGTTTGGTAGAATTTAGTGGATAAGCCATCTGGGCCTGAGTTTTTCTTTGTGGATAGTTTTTAAATTAATCATTCAGTTTCTTCACCGAATATATGTCTATTCAGATTGTATATTTCTTGTTGAGTCATTTTGATACTTTGTGTCTTTTTCCACTTTATCTAAGGTATCTAAGTTATTAGCATACAGCTGGTCATAATATTCCCTTATAATCCTTGGTATTTCTGTGAGGTTGATAGTAATGTCCCCTCATTTATTTCTGACTTTGGTAACTTGAGTCTTTTCTCTGTCTCTTTTTTAATTTGGTTAGTCTAAGCTAAAATTTTCTCAATTTTCTTGTTCTTTCCAAAACCAATTATTTGGTTTCATTGATTATTTTTTCTGTTGTTTTTCCATTTTCTATGTTGTTTATTTCCATTCTAGTCTTTATTATGTTATACCTTTTGTCTGTTTTGCATTTTGTGTACTCTTTTGTTCCCAGTGTCTTAGGTAGAAAGTTAGATTTGAGATCTTTTTTCTTTTTTAATGGAGACATATATAGCTCTAAATTTCACTCCTTGGAAAACATACTGGCAATTACTTAGAACGTTAAAAATAGAGTTACCAGAAGATGTAGAATTCCATTTTTAAGTTTATACACAAAGAACTGAAAACATACGTTCACAAAAATACTATATACAGATGTTCATAGTAACATTATTTATAATATCCAAAAAGTAGAAAGAAGCCAGTGTCCATAACTAATGAATGGATAATGAAAATGCAGCTATAAAAAGGAATGAAATACTGGTAAATTCTACAGCATGGGTGAACCTTGAAAGCATTATGCTAAGTGAATGAAGTCAGACAGAGAGGCTACATATTCTGTTTATGTGAAATATTCAGAAAGGCAAAGTAATGGAAATGGGAATCAGATTAGTGTTTGCCAGGAGTGATGGAGAGGGAGAATGGGAAATGACTAGTAATGGGTATGGACTTCCTGTTGTGATAAAAATATTTAAGAATTACATAGTGGTGGGGCGCCTGGGTGGCTCGGTGGGTTAAGCCTCTGCCTTTGGCTCGGGTCATGATCTCAGGGTCCTGGGATCAAGTCCCGCATCGGACTCTCTGCTTGGCAGGGAGTCTGTTCCTCCTCTCTCTCTCTCTTTCTGTCTGCCTCTCTGCCTACTTGTGATCTCTCTGTCAAATAAATAAATTTTAAAAAAAGAATTAGATAGTGGTGATTGAGGCATTTTGTGAATATACTAAGAGCCATTGAATTGTACCCTTTACAAGTGTGAATAATGAAAGTGGTATATGAATTGTTTCTCACTAAAGCAGCTCTTTCAAAAAAAGTATACTAAAATAACAGTGAGACACTACTATGTGCAACCTCTCAAGTTATAAAAATGAAAAGATTTCATGATGCTATTGCTGGGACCTGCTTTTTACAGTATATAGCACAGTAGCATCCATCAAACTTCAAAAAACATATATTTTAAACCTCCTATTTCATTTCTGAAAATATATCCTATGGACACATCTTATGGAAATACAGATTGGTGGGTGGGTGAGTGGGTGAGTGGGTGAATGGATGGATGGATAAATAGATAAATGATTGATAGATGAGATGTAGATACATATACCTATGCCTACATATATATGAATGCACACATACACACCCATAGACTTACCTGAAATTATTAACTTTTATAATTGTATAAAAGCTAGAAATACCCTATATGTCCATGATCAAGAGACTATTTAAATATCTTATAGTACTTCTGTGTAATAATGGTTGCCATGAGTCTTTAAATGGTGCTTTATTATACTAATACCATTGCTTAGGTACTTTTCAAAACTAAGTAAAAATAGATATACTCTAATGATGTCTAAGACATATTTTAGGGGACAGAATCATAGTTTTATATGTATAATATCATCCTCATGTGAATAAAAGAGAATTTATACATATCCCTATGTAGGCATGCAAAATATATAAATGTATACTAGAGAAAAGTATAGCAGTTACCCTTGAAGAATAGGATGGCAGAGATGGGTGGATGGAGGAAAAGGAGGAGACTTTACTATTTGCCATTTTTTTAACTAGATTTATCATAGTAATAATATTTACTTGAAAATACTGCTACATATTGAGAACACTTGTATTGTTACAGCTTTTCATGCAGATTGAAGCTCTCTTTCCACAAAAATTTGGAACGTGGACCGAGTATGCCAAAAGATACTGTAATGCACATATCAGGTATGACAAAATACTTTCTATAAATTTTAATTCTTACATATTTACTGTGAACATAAGGGTTTTATTAGTCATTCTTGGCTCCAGTGCTCTTCAAACTTGTAGCTATGGAATAATTTCTTCAAGTAAAATCTTGTGGGGCTCCTGGGTGGTTTAGTTGGTTAAGTGTCTGCCTTGGGCTCAGATCGTGATCCCAAGGTCCTGGGATCGAGCCCCACATGAGGTTCCCTGCTCAGCAGGGGGGTCTTATTCTCCCTTTCCCTTTGCCCCAACCCCTTGGGCTTGTGCTCTCTCTCTCTCTCTCTCTCCCTCTCATATAAATAAATAAATCTTTAAAAAATTTTTTTTCAGTGTTCCAAGATTCATTGTTTATGTTCCACACCCAGTGCTCCATGCAATACGTGCCCTCCTTAATACCCACCACCAGGCTCACCCCATCTCCTCACCCACCTCCCCTCCAAAACCCTCAGTTTTGTTTCTCAGAGTCCACAGTTTCTCATGCTTCGTCTCTCCTTCCGATTTCCCCCAATTCACTTTTCCTTTCCTTCTCCTATTCTTTATGCTCCTTATTCCTTATGCTCCCCAAGTAAGTGAAACCATATGATAATTGACTCTCTCTGCTTGATTTATCTCAGTCAGCATAATCTCCTCCAGTCCCATCCATGTTGATACAAAAGTTGGGTATTCATCCTTTCTGATGGAGGCATAATATTCCATTGTATATATGGTCCATATCTTCTTTATCCATTCGTTTGTTGAAGGGCATCTTGGTTCTTTCCACAGTTTGATGTTTGTGGCCATTGCTGCTATGAACATTGGGGTACATATGGCCTTCTTTTCACTACATCTGTATCCTTGGGGTAAATACCCAGTAGTGCAATTGCAGGGTCATAAGGTAGCTTTATTTTTATTTTTTTTTAATTATTTTTATTAACATATAATGTATTATTTTCCTCAGAGGTACAGGTTTGTGAATCATCAGGCTTACACATTTCACAGCACTCAACATAGCCCATACCCTCCCCAATGTCCATAACCCAACAACACTCTCCCTACCCCCCACCCCCCAGCAAAACCTCAGTTTGTTTTGTGAGATTAAGAGTCTCTGATGGTTTGTCTCCCTCCCAATCCCATCTTGTTTCATTTTTTCCTTCCCTACCCCCCAAACCCCACTGCCCTGTCTCTCAAATTCCTCATATCAGAGAGATAATATTGATAATTGTCTTTCTCTGATTGACTTATTTAATTCAGCATAATACCCTCCAGTTCCATCCAGGTCATTGCAAATGGCACGATTTCATTTCTTTTGATGACTGCATAGTATTCCAAATACACACACCACATCTTCTTTATCCGTTCATCTGTTGATGGACATCTAGGTTCTTTCCATAGTTTGGCTATTGTGGACATTGCTGCTATAAACATTCAGGTGCACGTGCCCCTTTGGATCACATTTTTATCTTCAGGGTAAATACCCAGTAGTGCGATTCCTGGGTCATAGGGTAGCTCTATTTTCAACTTTCTGAGGAACCTCCATGCTGTTTTCCAGAGTGGCTGCACCAGCTTGCATTCCCACCAACAATGTAGGAGGGTTCTCCTTTCTCTGCATCCTCTCCAACACTTGTTGTTTACTGTCTTGTTAATTTTGGCTGTTCTAACTGGTGTATGGTGGTATCTCACTGTGGCTTTGATTTGAATCTCCCTGATGGCTAATGATGATGAACATTTTTTCATGTGTCTGTTAGCCATTTTTGGAGTAGTGTCTGTTCTTGTCTTCTGCCCATTTTTTGATGCAATTATCTGTTTTTTGAGTGTTGAGTTTGAGGAGTTCTTTATAGATCTTGACTATCAGCCCTTTGTCTATAGTGTCATTTACGAATGTCTTCTCCCATTCCATGGGTTGCCTCTTTGTTTTGTTGACTGTTTCCTTTGCTGTGCGGAAGATTTTGATCTTGTTGAAGTCCCAAAAGTTCATTTTCGCTTTTGTTTCTTTTGTGTTTGGAGATATGTCTTGAAAGAAGTTGCTGTGGCCAGTGTCAAAGAGGTTACTGCCTATGTTCTCTAGGATTTTGATAGATTCCTGCCTCACGCTGAGGTCTTGTATACATTTTGAGTTTATCTTTGTGTATGGTGTAAGAAAATGGTCAAGTTTCATTCTTCTATACAGAGCTGTCCTATTTTCCCAGCACCATTTATTGAAGAGACTGTCTTTTTTCCACTGGATATTTTTTCCTGCTTTGTCAAAGATTATTTGACCAAAGACTTGCAGGTCCATGTCTGGACTCTCTACTCTGTTCCACTTGTTTGTCTGGTTTTGTACCAGTACCTTACTGTCTTGGTTATCACAGTTTTGTAGTAAAGCTTGAAATCAGCCAATGTGATGGCCCCAGTTTTGTTTTTCTTTTTCCAACATTTCCTTAACAATTCAGAGACTTTTCTGGTTCCATACAAATTCTAGGATTGTTTGTTCCAGCATTTTGAAAAATGCCGGTGAAATTTTGTTCGGGATGGCATTAAGAGTATAGATTGCTCTGGGCAGTATAGACATTTTAACAAGGTTTATTCTTCTGATCCATGAGCATGGAATGTTTTTCCATCTTTTTGTGTTTTCTTCAGTTTCTTTCATGAGTGTTCTGTGGTTCCTTGAGTACAGATCCTTTACCTCTTTGGTTAGGTTTATTCCTAGGTATCTTATGGTTCTTGGTGCCTATAGTAACTGATATTCCTTTCTGTATTTTCATTGTTAGTGAATAAGAAAGCAACTGATTCCTGTGCATTGATTTTGTATCCTGCCATATTATTGAATTGCTGTATGAGTTCTAGTAGTTTAGGGGTGGAGTCTTTTGGGTTTTCCATATAAAATATCATGTCATCTGCAAAGACAGTTTGACTTCTTCTTTGCCAATTTGAATACCTTTTATTTCTTTTTGTTATCTGATCATTGTTGCTAGGACTTCTAGTACTATGTTGAACAAGAGTGGCGAGAGTGGGCATCCTTGTCGTGTTCCTGATCTCAAAGGGAAGGCTGTCAGCTTTTCCCCATTGAGAATGATATTCGCTGTGGGTTTTTTATGGATAGATTTTATAAAGTTGAGGAATGTTCCCTCTACCCCTATACTTTGAAGAGTTTAAATCAGAAATGGATGCTAGATTTTGTCAAATGCTTCTTCTGCCTCAATTGAGAGGACCATGTGTTTCTTCTCTCTTTTCTTATTAATTTGTTCTATCACACTGATTGATTTGTGAATCTTGAACCACCCTTGCATCCCAGGGATAAATCCCACCTGGTCATGGTTGATAATCTTTTTAATGTACTGTTCTGTTCTATTAGCTAGGATCTTGTTGAGAATATTGGCATCCATATTCATCAGGGTTATTGGTCTGAAATTCTCCTTTTTGATGGGGTCTTTGCCTGGTTTGGGGATCAGGGTAATGCTGGCTTCATAGAAAGAATCTGGAAGTTTTCCCTCTGTTTCTATTTTCTGAAACAGCTTCAAAAGAATAGGTATTATTTCTTCTTTGAATGTTTGGTAGAATTCCCCAGGGAATCTGTCAGGTCCTGGGCTCTTGTTTTTTGGGAGGTTTTGATCACTGCTTCAATCTTTAGTAGATATTGGTCTATTCAGTTGTCAATTTCTTCCGTTTCAGTCTTGGTAGTTTATAGGTTTCCAGAAATGTATCCATTTTTTCCTTGGTTGCTTAACTAATTGGCATATCAATGTTGATAATAATTTCTGATGATTGTTTCTATTTTTTTGGTGTTAGTCACAATCTCTCCCCTTTCATTCATAATTTTATTAATTTTGGTCCTCTACTTTTAGATTAGTTTGGCTAGTGGCTTATCGATCTTATTAATTCTTTCAAAGAAGCAGCTTCTAGTTTTATTGATGTGTTCTACCATATCTCTAGTTTCTAACTCATTGGTGTCTGTTCTAATCTTGATTATTTCCCTTCTTGAGTGTGGGGTTGGCTTAATTTGTTGTTGATTTTCCAGTTCCTTAAGGTGTAAAGAGAGCTGGTGTATTCGGGATTTTTCAATTTTTTTGAGGGAGGCTTGGATGTATGTCTATGTATTTCCCCCTTAGGACTGCCTTTGCTGTATCCCACAGGTTTAGGACCGATGTGTGTTCATTCTCATTGGTTTCCATGAATTGTTTAAGCTCTTCTTTGATTTCCTGTTGATCCAAACATTCTTGAGCAGGATGGTCTTTAGCTATCAAGTGTTTGAATTCCTTCCAAACTTTTTCTTGTGGTTGAGTTGCAGTTTCAAAGCACTGTAGTCTGAGTATGCAGGGAATGATCTTAGTCTTTTGGTATCAGTTGAGCCCTGATTTGTGAACCAGTATGTGGTCTGTTCTGGAGAAAGTTCCATGTGCACTCGGAAGAATGAGTATTCTGTTGTTTTAGGGTGGAATATTCTGTATATATCTATGAAGTCTATCTGGTCCAATGTGTCATTCAAAGCTCTTGTTTCTTTATTGATTTTCTGCTTAGATGATCTATTACTGAGAGTAGCATGTTAAGATCCCCTACAATTTATGTATGCATATCAACGTGAATCTTTATTTTGATTAACAGTTGTCTTATGTAGTTGGCTTCTGCCATATTGGGGGCCTAAATATTTACAATTGTTAAATCTTCATGGTGGATAGACCCTTTAAGAATGATGTAGTGTCCTTCTGTATCTCTGACTACATACAGTCTTTAGCTTAAAATGTAATTTATCTGATATGAGAATCGCTACCCCAAGCTTTCTTTTGAGGCCCGTTGGCATGAAAGATGGTTCTCCATCCCTTCATTTTCAGTCTGGTTGTACCTCTAGGTTCCAAATGTGTCTCTTGTAGACAGCATATGGACGGGTCCTGTTGCTTTATCCAGTCTGCAACCCTGTGCCAATTTATGGGAGCATTTAGGCCATTCACGTTGAGCGTGATTATTGAAAGGTTAGTTTTTATTGACGTAGTGTTGCCTATGAAGTCCTTGTTTTTATAGATTGTCTCTGTAAGTTTCTGTTCTATGTCCATTTTTGGGTTCTTTCTTCTTTTATAGAAGCCCCCTTAATATTTCTTGTACTGCCAGCTTGGTGGTCACATACCCTTAAACCTTGCCGGTCTTGGAAGCTCTTTATCTCTCCATCCATTTTGAATGTCAGCCTTGCTGGATAGTATTCTTGGCTGTATGTTCTTCTCATTTAGTGCCCTGAATATGTCTTGCCAGCCCTTTCTAGCTTGCCAGGTCTGTGGACAGGTCTGATGTTATTCTGATGGAACCTCCTTTGTACATAAGGAATCTCCTCCCCCTAGCTGCCCTTAGGACTTCTTGTCTAAAATTATAATTTGTGAATTTCACAGTTAAGTGTCTGGAGGTTTTTCTAGATTCATTGATCATGGGGGGTGTCCTTTCTGCCACCAAGGCACGAACACTTGTTCAGTTCCCCAGACTGGGGAAATTTTCATCCAGAATTTGTTCAACTGTATCTTCTAGTCTTCTCTCTTTCTCCACCACCTCAGGGATCCCAATAATTCTGACATTGGAACGTTTTATGGCATCATATATTTCCCTAACTTTGTTTTCATGGCTTCTAAGCTGTTTGTTCCAGGCCTCCTCCTGATCCTTCTTTTTTTTTTAAAAGGTTAAAAAAATAAAATCTTGTGTGAAAGACATATACATAAAATAAATTTTTAAAAGTAGATAATGGCATTCTTTCTTTAAATTTTTACCTTCCATTTTATATTTGAAATTATTTATTTGTATTGACTGGATAAATGTGCACAATGTACAAAAGTGAAAAGTAAGTTCCCATTCACTCATGTCTCCCAGCCAGCCATTTCGCTTCCCAGGTAACCAGTGTTGGCAGTTTATTTTGTAAACTTCTGGAGATAACTCCATGAATGAAAATGCATATGTGATTCTTCCCAGGTAACCAGTGTTGGCAGTTTATTTTGTAAACTTCTGGAGATAACTCCATGAATGAAAATGCATATGTGATTATGTATGTATAATATGTTTTATTTTATTGTTACATATATGGCAATATAAGGTACACATTGTTTTGCGGTTTGCTCTCTTCACATAATGTGTTAGAAATCCTTCCCTATCAGTTCCTAAAAGAACTTTGACATTCTTTTTATTTTTAAATGCTGCACTTAGGGATGACTAGGTGGCTCAGACAGTTAAACATTTGCCTTCAGCTCAGGTCATGATCCCAGGGTGCTGGAATCGAGTCCAGCATCAGGTTCCTAGTTTAGTAGGGAGTCTGCTTCTCCCTCTCCCTCTGCTTGAGCTCTCTCTGACAAATAAATAAATAAAATCTCAAAAACTACTAAGTAACTAAATAAATAAATGCTGTGTGTATTCCACTGTTTGTATGCATTGTAATTTATTCAGTCTACTATTAGTAGACCTCTGTTGGTGGTACATAGCTGTTGCATGCAATACCACATTCAATATCCTTGCATGTTTTGAGAGGGAGTACATTATATTGGCAAAAAGCATGAAGACTAGAGCTAGACCACCTTTCTTTTATATTCATTTCCAGTACTTACCACATTTAATTTTACAGAAGTAACTTTACCTCCCTATACCTTAGTGTCTTCAGCTGTAAAAATAAGAAAATTTTTCTTACCTCAGAGAATTATTAGGAGACTTACACTAGTTAATATTTATAAAGGGCTTGAACAGTCAGTGCCACATAGTGAGCACTCAATAATTTTGAGCTATTTTAATACTTGATATTACATATGCAGGAATACATCTGTAGGATAAATTTATAGAACTGGAATTGCTGATACAAATGGGCATGTGTATTTTTACATTTTTTAGATTGTTGCAGACTCCTCCACCATTATACTAATTTGTATTCCCACCAGCAATAAGATTGTCTCTTTCCCCATACTTTCCCAACTTAATATATATAATAATATAATAGATGATATATATTAGTAATTAATATTAATAATAATAATATATATTATTTTATCTTGCCGATGTCTTCTGAATGTTGCCTTCTTATGTTATTAATGCAGTTGAGCATTTTTTCATACATATAAGAGACATTTATACTTTTTTCCCTACTAATTGTCCATTTATGTTCTTTGCCCTTCAACCTACTAAACTTACTGGCTATTTTTTTCTTATTAATATACTGGAAATCTTTATATATTATAGAAATCAGCTCTCTCTCTATGATACAAGTCCCTCACATTTTTCTCAGTGTTTGTGTGTGTGTGTGTGTGTGTGTGTGTGTATGTTTTCCTTTATCCTTTCTACAATTTTTTAAACTAACCCTAGTATGTTTTGATGCTTTTTAAAGGGCTTTAGAGCACAGAGATAGAAAGAGTCCTTCCATATTGTTTGTATGAAGGCATTTTAACACTGATAACAAAATCAGATATCGTACAGAAAAAAAAAAAAGGACCTTTTTACTGAAAATTATAAACATAGAAATCCTTAATATAAACCGGAAACTCATGAAAGACCTAATGTTAACCAGATGCAAATGGAAGTCATATCAGCAAATATAGTTTAATATTAGAAAATGTATTAATATAGTCATTCCTAATGAAAAGGAAAAAACTTAATTATATCATCTTCATATATGCTGAGATGTAATTTGATCAAATTCAACATCCATCCTTTTATAATATTTATAATTTTTAAATTATTGAAGTATAGTTGACATACGATGATAAATTAATTTCAGGTCTACAACATAGTTATTTGACAATTCTGTACATTCCTCAGTGCTCACCACAGTAAGTGTAGTGACCATCTGTCACCATTCAACGTTATTACAATGTTACTGATTTTATTCCATATACTGTGCTTTTCATCTCCATGTCTTATTTATACTATAACTGAAAAATTCTACCTCTTAATCCCCTTTACCTATTTTACTCGACTCTCCACCTCTACTCCACCCTGGCAACTACCAGTTTATTCCCTGTGGTTAAGATTATATTTAGTTAGTTTGTTTGTTTGTTCATTTATTATTATTTTTTTAGATTCCACATATAAGTTAAATCATATGGTGTTTTTCTTTCTCTGTGTTGTTTCACTTAGCATAATACCCTCTAGGTCCATCCATTTTGTTTTAAATGGCAAGATACCATTTCTTTTTATGGCTGATGATTATTTCTAATATTTATATACCACATCTTCTTTATCCGTTCATCTATCAGTGCACACTTGGGCTGCTTCCATAATTTGGCTATTGTAAATGATGCTACTGTAAACAAAGGGGTCCATGTGTATTTTGAATTAGTTTTCTTTGGGTAAATACCCACTAATGGAATTGCTGGATCAAATGTTATTTCTCTTTTTAAATTTTATAAGGAACTTCCATATTGTTTTCCACAGCGGTTGCATCAATTTACATTCCCAGTAACAGTGCGCACAGGATTCCTTTTCTCCACATCCTTGACAACACTTGTTGTTTCTTTTCATACTAGCCATTCTGACTGAGTTATATTTAGAAGAAGCTGTAAATACAAATATGATTTGGAGAAGGCAGCACATTCATATTTGCATTTCCTTGATAATTAGTTAGCAATGTTGATTGAGCATCTTTCCATGTGTCTATTGGCTATATGTATTTCTTTGGGGAAATGTCTGTTCAGATCCTCTGGCCGATTTTTAATCACGTTGTTTGCTCTTTTGGTATTGAGTTTTATAAGTCGTAATATATTGTAGATATTAACCCTTATTGGCTATATCACTGGCAAATATCTTTCCCCATTCTCCAGGTTGCCTTTTTATTTTGTTGATAGTTTGCTTTGCAAAAGTTTTTTAGTTTGGTATAGTCCCAATAGTTTATTTTTGCTTTTATTCCCTTGCCTAAAGAGACAGTCCATAAATGTGTTGCTAAGGGTGATGTCTAAAAGATTACTGCTTCTGTTTTCTTGTAGGAATTTTATGATTTAAGGTCTCACATTTAGGTCTTTAATCCATTTTAATTTTATTTTTGTGTATGGTTTCAGAAAATAGTCCATTTTCATGTTTTTGCATGTAGCTGTCCAGTTTTCATAACACTATTTATTCAAAAACCTGTCTTTAGCCTGATCGTATATTCTTGCCCCCTTTGTTATAAATTAGTTGACCATGTAAGCATGGGTTTATTTCTGGGTTCTCTATCCCATTCCATTAATCTATGTGTTTATTTTTGTGCCAATGACATATTCTCTGAATCCTGTGTCTTTGTATTATATCATGAAGTCAGGTATTGTTATACCTCTGGCTTTATTTATTTTTTTTTTTTTCAAGGTTGCTTTGGCTATTCCAGGTCTTTTGTGATTCCATATGAATTTTAGGATTATTCTAGCCCTGGGGTGCCTGGGTAGCTCAGTGGGTTAAAGCCTCTGCCTTTGGCTCAGGTCCTGATCCCAGGATCCTGGGATTGAGCCCCATGTCAGGCTCTCTGCTCAGCAGGGAGCCTGCTTCCCTTCCTCTCTCTCTGCCTGCCTCTCTGCCTACTTGTGATCTCTGTCAAATAAATAAATAAAATCTTAAAAAAAAAAAAGGATTATTCTAGTCCTGTGAAAAATATCATTAGTTTGTAGTAGGGATTATATTGATTCTGTAGATTGCTCTGTTTAGTGGACATTATAACAAGATTAATTCTTCCAATCCATGAATATGTGGTTTTTAGTCATCTTAAGGTGTATGTGTTTATGTGTTCTGTACTCAAAGCCACTGTATCCTATGAAACTTTAAATCCGGAGCAAGGATGTTCATTGGCATCACAGTTTACTTTATTCGGGTAGCACTAATCAGTTCAATTACCTCCAAAAAAGGTTAAAATTAGGAAGAAAAAGGCAAAATTATCATTATTTTCAGCTGATATTGTTTATTTGGAAGACCTGAGGGGATTCTCTTTTGCACAAAACAGAAGAGAATATATTAAGATGTCCAAGCACAAAGTTACTATTAAAAAATAAATTGTCTTTCTATACATAAATAATAATAAATAGTTTTAAGATATAATGCCAAAAAGACATGATCCTACATATTGTTAGGAAGCTTATTGTTACAATTTTTGCAGACTATAAATGCCAAAAGTTTGCTTATATAAAACAAACATATTAATTGAATTTATCCTTGGGGAGTAGGAAATCCTAAATGATCAGAAAGCATTCCATCTTTTCTGATTTACTTTCATATGACAATAGAAGTGTATAATTGTCCCTTTCTTGATTATCAACACACATCCTGTTTCAAAGAAAAATTTATATTTTGGAAATGATTTATGATGGGGGAGATTGTGTTCTTTTTTTCTGTTTACTAGAGGAAACCATTTCAAGATTATTATTATGCTTCTCAAAAGATATTTTCTTCCAGATTCCATTTAAAAATTTTTTATGTTACTCCTTTTCTTCATTACCTTCAAACCAGTATGGTATCATAGACTCTGATTCAGATCAAGGCACTTCCTGGCATTTTAAGTTACTTTGGAATGTTAAATTTTTTCCATAATGTTTTACTTTCATGAAGATGTCATTTTCACACTATAATTTTGTAGAAAGCAAATTATGGTTAGTTATTCAGTTCTAGACCCATATTTTATATTTGAAATATCATGACTGTATCCAAATGAAGTTAAATGAAGCTTAAGCAAAAGTACAACTTTATAAGGTTTATTTCATACATATGTGATCAAACAGAAGTATACTAATACAAAGGTGGCTTAGAGATGAGAAGTCTAGGTATAGGTAACTATTTATCTGGTTTGATTTGAGAGACACAAAGAAAATATTATTGAACCAGAACATCCCATGTCCATAATCATTTACATCATTCACTCTACTGCATTATATTTAGAGGATGGTATAAATGCAAATATTATTTGGATAAAGCAGCACATTCAGTTGTCAACCATTAGCACGTCAGAGCTAGGAAAGACTTTACAGATCACCCAATCCTCCTCCCCCCCACTTTATTACCTCGCAACATTAAATGATTTGCCTAATACTTGACTTCATCTTGCATTTTTTTCTCACGTTTCCTGACAATAAGAAAGACCTCAGGAATGGCAACTTTAATAAATGTTCTTTTACACAGAAAAAGAGGACACATAGGTAATCCAGTGAAGCATTCTGTTATCAGCAGCCACCTTCAAAAGGCATGCTATGGGAAGACAAATTTGTCCTCCCTGATGTCATGCTTAAAGGTTAAGAATATCTCAGCATATTTTTATGAAAATTAAAATTTCTTTACTGCTGATATTTTGTGCTATTTCCACCTCTTAGGAGAAATAGTTGTCTAAATTTTTATGAGAGGGAAAATGCTGAATGATAATATATATTAAAGGTATTTATAGCCATTTTCCAAAAGTGTTAATTAATAGGTCATGTCAGCTTCAAGAAATGTCTCTTATGGAATTGCAGTACTTTGTCCTCAGCACTGTCACATATAACGGTCTTATCCATGGGCTAAATAGAGGTCAGGTCTATTCCATTTGCAAACGGCTCAAATCTGAGAGAAATAGTTAATATACTGGATGGCAGAGATAAGTTTGAAAAATAATTAGATAAAAATTAATAGTACAAATCTTGCACTTATGCTTGGAAAGTCTGCCTTGTGTAGAAGGGATTTGAGAAATCCTCACCCTTTATCACTAGTTTAGTTCAAAAAGACTTCTGGTTTTGAATAACCCTAGGCTAAATTGAAGTCAACTGTGAAAACTAATAAAAACAAAGTAATATTGGGATGTATTATTCAGGTTAACATTCAGAGTAAGGATGGTTCTGTTCCACTCATTGTTTAGCCTACATCTGGAATATGGTTTAATTTTGATTAATCCATTCATTCAAAAAATATTTAAAGGGTATCTGTTATTTTCCATGCCATGTGTTATTTATGCATCAGATATGCACTAGAGAACAAGACCTACATAGTTCCAACCTTCACTAAGTTCTCAAGTCAAACACTAACCAGATAATAATGGTTGTGATGAGTGTGGTAAAAACAGAAGTGTAAAGGGTGTTACAGCAGTGTTTAAAAGAGTGAACTATCAAGTCACAGGGGACAGAAGGGGCATCCTGTGAGTAAGTGATAGCTATTTGCATTCCAGAAAGAGGAATTTATGTGCTCAGCCTTAGAACCAGAGAGACTGCTAGGCCTTTGAGAAACTAAAAGTAGTCCAGGTCATATGAATATTCTTGAACTAATAGAAGAGAGTCTCAGGACAAAATGGAGTTAGGCCTGAGTCATGTTATATGGGGTCTTTTTCTTCATCAGAAAAGCAGTAAGAAGGCACTGGGAGGTGTTATAAGTATATTCACATTGTCATACAAACATCACTACCATCCACCTCCAGAACTTATTCATCATCCCAGACATTAAACAGTAACTCCTGCCCACTAGCCTCTCATCATGGGATTTTAAAACATGAAAGGCACAAACATGACTAGATGTACAAGTTTGGTTTGTTATTTCTTTCTTTTTTTTTTTTTTAAGATTTTATTTATTTATTTGACAGACAGAGATCACAACTAGGCAGAGGGGCAGGCAGAGAGGGAGAGAGGAGGAAGCAGGCTCGCCGCTGAGCAGAGAGCCTGAGGCTTGATCCCAGGACCCTGAGATCATGACCTGAGCTGAAGGCAGAGGCTTTAACCCACTGAGCCATGGCGCCCCTGGTTTGTTATTTTTTAAGAACATTTTCATATTGTTCGGCCTTCTAAATCTATCTGAGTATATACTTAGAAATCTCCCTTTCACTCACTTTTTTCTAAAAACTATAGGTAGTTTTAAATTTTTCCACAAAAATTGTGTGCATTTTCAAGGAATTCATATTTTTTACCCAGATACTGGATAGTATAAATATACACATTGTTTTTTACATAAATAATTTCATCCTTTTTTTTATGGCGGCATGGTATTATGGAGAATATCCATAGTTTCTGGGGCGACAGGAAGTTGAGGGAGTTTGCATATGATGACTTTTTTTTTCGGGGAATGGAAAAGACAATTATGTATTTAGAGAAATGGAAAAGTAGAGAATTGAATGTTTGAGGAGCATCGACAGTGTGAAATATTGCTGAAAGAAAGAGTGAGATCATGAGGTGAGTGTGATAGAATTGGCAGCAGTACCGAGTAACCATTTGAGAACAGAAATTTTAAGATTTAACCAGTGCTCTCAAAGGTACGATTTTCAGCAACACCCAGCAGTGTGGGTATGGTCTTAGGAAAGGCTTTTGGTTGGATCTGTTCGAGACTTTTGTTACCAACTTGTGATGCATGGGCTGATGGACAAGGAAAATATGCGATATTGATAAAAGGAAACGTAATGTATGAACAGGGAAATCCAAACAAGGTGAGGAAGGACATGAAGACAGGAAGGATGTTGTGGGTATGGTCAAAGTGGAGCAGTCAGTTGACGGAAGGGTCCTGATGTGGTAGTGAAGTTACAGTGGGTACAAGTGCACAAGAGGGTGAGAAGAGTGGGACAGTGCAGAGTGCAATGGCTGAATTTACCATGTAGAGCTGTTTTTCAGGACTCTTATAGTCATGGGAATGGAACAGTTGGAAGAGAGTTTTAGAAGGTCATTGAAGATAAGGAATGTGAGGAACTGAGAGGGAGCCTAAAAGTCATATTGTAGGAATAATGTTAACAAATTAAAACATATCTGGGAAGAGGTGACAAGAATAGTGAGAGTATTTCATATTCATCTCTACAAATGCCTTTATTATTGATTGCCTACTATATTTAAGACATTATTTCAGACTTGCTGGCAATATAAAGATGAGTAAGACATAGTGCTTGATCTTATGAAGCCTATAGGAATTTGAAAAGGAGAGGGCTTGGGGGGCAAGTCGTTAAATATTTAAAAATCTGTCATCTTTTAAAGGAATTAGACTTTTGTCCCTGTGGCCTCAGGGGCAAAACTGTTATCAGTGAATGAAACTTAATGGGGTGGTAGATTTTGGCTTAATATGAGTAAGAACTTACACATGCATAAAATAGGAGAAAAAACCATGTAATACTATATAATAAAATTGGAGCAAAAAAATATAATCAAATATACTACAAGTAAATTATTTTCTTTTTTTCTTTATAGCCTGTATGTAATGCTGTCATCTGCTAAATTTTTTTAAAAGATTTTATTTATTTATTTGAGAGAGAGAGAGAGATCACAAATAAGCAGAGAGGCAGTCAGAGAGAGAGGGGGAAGCAGGCTCCACGCCAAGCAGAGAACCCGGGACCCTGAGATCATGACCTGAGCCAAAGGCAGAGGCTTAACCCACTGAGCCACCCGGGCGCCCCTGTCATCTGCTAATTTCACTTAACATCACCCGACCCATGGTTTAACATTGTTTTTCTCAGTTGTTTTATTGTCCTTTACTTTTACTAATTTAAAGATAGTGAATTGCTTTGGAAAAATGATTATTTTAACAGATCAAACAAGAAAAAGTTTTTTAAGTAAGTAATAAGTAACTGAATTCTCACTATGTGGAAATAACCATTACTAAGTGTGTTTTGATAACTTTCTCGTTAGGTAATTTCTCTGCTTAGGTCAGTAAGGACAGAGAGAAAAAGAGGGAGATAGATAGGTTGGCAATTTTAAATAAATAGAGCCATGTTATACATACCCTTTCGTACTGTGCTTTTTCATTGAACACTATTTTTAGAATAGCTTTCTATATCAGTAACTAAAATATATCTTTTTATTAGCTGTATATTTTAGATATATTATTTTTAATTCTTTCAATAATTCTACATGGATGATGATGGTATATCCTCTTTATAGATGAGTAAACTGAAATTTTGGGCAGGTTAAGTCCCTTGTCCAAATCACAAAACTAAAAAAATGAAAGAGCAGTAACTGAAACACCCTTTGTCACTATTTTTCTTCCATTCTCTTTCTTTTTTTTTTTTTTAAAGATTTTATTTGTTTATTTGACAGACAGAGATCACAAGTAGGCAGAGAGGCAGGCAGAGAGAGAGGAAGGGAAGCAGGCTCCCTGCTGAGCAGAGAGCCTGATGCGGGACTCGATCCCAGGACCCTGAGATCATGACCTGAGCCGAAGGCAGCGGCTTAACCCACTGAGCCACCCAGGCGCCCCTATTTGACTGTTTCTTTCCCAGTCAACTTTTTATCTTATAATTAATTATTTCCTTCAATTTTTTTTTATTCAAAAGCCAGCAAATCTATCAACTTCCAATACATCAGATGAGCACATAAAATAATTTTTTTTCATACGCCTGGAGGCCACTTTCTCGCAGCCTTCTGTTCTGCTCTAATTCCAACTGCTTTTTCTATGGACATAGGTGCACACATGTCATCCTAAATTTTCTTTTGCCATTCTGCTATATTGCATTCCAGAATTCCTGGATTCCATGACTTGTTTTTTCCTTTATCTTCTGGTCCTTTTTTTAATATTTTTTATGGAAAAAATTCAGTATATACAAAAGTAGACAGAATAGTATAATGAACTCCACATGTACTCTTTATCAGCTTGAATACTTATTAATTCATAGCCAGTCTTGCTTTAGCTATATAGGCATGCCTCATTTTATTGTGCTTTGCTTTATTTTGCTTCACGGATAGTGCATTTTTTACAAATTGAAGGTTTTTGACAACCTTGTCCCAAACAAGTCTATCAGTGCCATTTTTTAAATAGCGTTTGCTCACATCATGTGTTTGTGTCACATTTTGTTAACTCTCTTAATATTTCAAACTTTTTCATTATAATTATATTTGGTTGTGGTGATCTATGATGAGGACTCTTTCATATTACTATTGTAATTGTTTTTGAGGAATCATAAAACAGGCCCATGTATGATGACAAGCAATTGATAAATATTGTGTGTGTTTTGACTATTCCACTGACAAGCTATTCCTCCAACTCTCCCTTTCCTTGGACCTCTCTACTCCCTGAGACACAATAATATTGAAATTAGGCCAATTAGCAACCTTACCTCTAAGTGTTCATGTGAAAGGAAGGGTTGCATTTCTCTCACTATAAATCAAAACCTAGAAATGATTAAGTTTAGTGAGGAGGGTATGTCAAAAGCTGAGAAAGGCTAAAAGCTGGGCCTCTTGCACCACACAGTTGGCCAAGTTGTGAATGCAAAGGAAATATTCCTGAAAGAAATTAAAAGTGTGACTCCAGGGAACAGAGGAGTGATAAGAAGGCAGAATTACCTTATTACTTTTTTCTTAAGGTTTTATCTATTTATTTGAGAGAGAGTGAACACAAACAGGCGGGAGAGGGAGGGGGAGTAGCAGACTCCCCGCTGCGTGGGGAGACCCACCTGAGACTCCATCCCAGGACACTGGGATCATGACCTGAGCTGAAGACAGACGCTTAACGGACTGAGCCTCCCACATGCCCCAGAATAGACTTGTTACTGGTATGCAGAAGGTTTCAGTGGTCTGGACTAAAGAGCAAGCTGGCCACACCATTCCCTTAACCAAAGCCTAATTCAGAGCAAGGCCTTAATTCTCTTCAATTCTGTGAAGGCTGAGAGGTGAGGAAGCTGCAGGAAAGTCTGAAGCTAGCAGATGCTGGTTCAAAAGCTGTCTTGAGAACATAAAAGTACAAGGGGAAACCACAAGTGCTGATGTAGAACCTGCAACAAGTTCTCCAGAAGATCTAGCTAAGAGCACTATTGAAGGGGCCTACATTAAACAACAGATTTTCAGTGTAAACAAAACAGACATCTATTGAAGAAGATGCCACCTAGGACTTCATAGCTAGAGAGGAGAAGTCTATGCCTGGCTTGAAAGCTTCAAAGGATAGGCTGACTCTCTGGGTAGGGGCTAATATGGCTGGTGACTTTAAGTTGAATCCAGTGCTCATTTACATTTCAAAAATCCTAGGGCCTTTAAGAATTATGCTTAATCTACTCTGCCGGTGTTCTGCAAATGGAGCAGAAAAGCCTGGATGATAGCACATCTGATTACCATATGGTTAGGTAACTATCTTAAGCCCACTCTTGAGACCTACTGCTCAGAGAAGGAGATGCAGCTCAAAATATCACTGCTCATTGACCATGCACCTGGCCCCCCCAGAGCTCTGATGGAAAGAAATGTACAATGAGATGAATGTTGTTTTCTTGCCTGCTAATACAATATCCGTCCTGCAGCCCATGGATCAAGGAATAATTTTGACACTGAAGTCTTATTATTTAAGGAATTATTTAGGGAATACATTTTGTAAGGGTATTGCTGTCATGGACTGTAATTTCCCTTATGGATCCAAGCAGTCAATTGAAAACATTCTGGAGAGTATTTACCATTCTAGATGACATTAAGAGCAGTCATGATTCACTGGAAGAGTTTACAATATCCATATGAACAGGAATTTGTAAGAAATTGATTCCAACCCTATGAATGTCTTTGAAGGGTTCAAGACTTCGTTGGAGGAAGTAACTGCAGATGTGGTAGAAACAGCAAGGGAACTAGAATTAGAAGTGGAGCCAGAAGATGTAATGAATTTTGCTACAATCACATAAAATTTTAATGGATGAGGACTTTCTTCTTATGTATGAATGAAGAAAGTGGTTTCTTGAGATGATATCTACTCCTAGTGAAGTTGCTGTGAAGATTGTTAAAATGACAACAAAAGATTTAGAATATTAACTAGATTTAGTTGGTAAAGCAGGAGCTTACTTTGAAAGGATTGACTCCAATTTTGAAAGAAGTTCTTTGGGTAAAATGCTATCAGACAGTGTCACACACTATAGAGAAATCATTTGTGAAAGGGAGAGTGAATTGATATGGCAAACTTTACTGTTGTCTTATTTTAAGAAATTGCCACAGCCACGAGGCCATCCACAACCACCATCCTGGTCAGTCAGCGGCCATAATCATGAAGGAAGATCCTTCACCAGCAAAAAGATTATGACTCTCTGAAAACTCAGATGATGGTTAGCAATTTTTAATAATAAAGTATTTTAAAATTAAACTATCTATGTTGTTTTTTAGGCACATTGCTTTTGCACATTTAATAAACTACAGAGTACTGTTAACATAACTTATATATGCAGTGGAAACTGCAGAATTTGTCTCTCTTTATTGCAATTTCCTTTAATTTCAGTGGTCTGGAACCAGACCCTCAGGATCTGCAGTGTATGCCTGTATTCCCATGTACGTTCACCACGTTATGTTGAAAGAAAACCTACACATCCCCTTTTACCTATAAAGTATTTCATAATATACCTGTAAAGAGTAAGGACTCCCAAAAAACCAAGTAATTAGAATCTCATTATCATACATAAAAATTAAACAATACTCAGTCTGTAATGTAAAAAAAATCCAGTAGATGTTCAAATTTTAATTGTCTTTTGCAAGTTTTTAAAATTGTCTTCACCCCTACAGTTTGGATCAGTACCCAAATAAGGCTCACACCTTACAAATGTTAAGAATTTCCTTTAATCCCTCTAGTTAAGTCTCTCTTAATCTCTAGGTTTTCCTTCTGTTGTCTTGTTTTATTTTTTATTTTTAATTTGTTGAAGAAAATAATTTATTACTATAACCTGGATTTTGCTGCTTCCATCCCTATGATGTTATTTAACATGTTCCTCTATCCTCTTATTTCTATATTAGTATTTAGATTTAGGGACTTCAGTTTTTTGGCAGTTCTTTTTTATAGGAATGTTGTCTTCTTCCATTAGAGGGTCATGATATCTAAGGCCTCTTTTTTTGTGATGTTAGTAGCTGTCAACATTCAGTACTTGATCTATTAAATCTTTAGGCATTACAAAAGATCCGTAGCCTAATACTCTTCCTTTATTTATTAGTTGACATAGGTCTATAGAGAAAAACCTCCCTTTATGTACTATTTGGAAACTCATTCATTCAGTTTATTTAGAAAAAGCAGGGGAAATGCTTACTTTCTCTTTATTTATTAGTTTTCGAAATAGCAAGTTGTTTGACGAATGTTCTCTAATGATTTCCAATGAGGATTTTCATTTTTTAAATTGCTAACTTTTTTATTTTTCAAGAGTTTTTGCCCATTCTGTAACCCTTGCATTTTTAATCTGAATATTTGGATTAGCTTGTTAATTTTTGCAAAGAGGTCAGCTGAAGTTCACATTATTTGAGGGACTTTAGCCATTTTAATAATATGAACTCTTCCCAGTTAATATAGGGAAATGTCTTTCTATTTATTTAATTTGTTTCTACAGTGCCGTGCAGTTTCCAGTGTGTAGTTCTCACAATTTTTTATATGATGTTTATCAGCGTAAGGAAGTTACTTTGTAATCTTAGTCTGTTGAGTGTTTGAGAATTTTATTTATAACTCATTTTTTTTAATTCACTTCATCTTTTATATTTATTGATGATTAAATTG
The DNA here is from genome assembly GCF_010015895.1 of Lontra canadensis. Taxonomy (NCBI): domain Eukaryota; kingdom Metazoa; phylum Chordata; class Mammalia; order Carnivora; family Mustelidae; genus Lontra; species Lontra canadensis. Next base: position 24,533,602 of record NW_022631005.1, read on the forward strand.
TTCCATCTTTAATAAATGGGACCATTTTCAGTAGGGTACTTTTGATACAATGCTAGTAGGCTTTGATTGCTTTCTTAGTATCTGATGTGAGAAGGTGTTCCAGGATCATTTTGTACATTTTTTTCTTTGGTTCCTTTTGGAATATTTCTTGGTTTTCTGGAAAGATAACCCTCAACAGCTTCCTAAGAATAGTGCATAGAAAGCAAACTTTTTGAATTTTTGTATGACTGCTTCTAGATAATCTCTAAATAGATCATTTTAGATTTCTGTGTTGAAAATCATTGTTCTTCATTGCCTTTATTACCAAGGTTGCTATCAAGAATCACAATGTTTGAACGCCTGGGTGGCTCAGTCATGGTTTTAGCCATAGAGGTGGTTTTATCCTGGGTGGCTCGGTTAGTTAAGTGTCTGCCTTCAGCCCAGGTCATGATCCCAGGGTCCTGGGATCAAGTCCCATGTGGGGCTCCCTGATCATACTCCCTGTTGCTTTCTCTCTCTCTCTCTCTCTCAAATAAATAAAATCATTAAAAAAAAAAAAAAAAGAATTGCAATGCTTGCTGCACCTGGGTGACTCAGTTGGTTAAACATCTGACTCTTGATTTTGGCTCAGATCGTGATCTCAGGGTGTTGGGATTGAGCCCTCCCTCTGGCTTTCCTGCTCAATGGGCACTCTCCTTGTCTTTCTCTCCCTCTGCCTCTCTCCCTTCTCATTTGCTCTCCCTTTCTCTCAAATAAATGAACAGATCTTAAATTAAAAAAAAAAAAATCACAACACCATTCCCATTTTTGATCCTTTCTATGTCTCATGTATATGAATATGTCTCCCCATTCTGGAAGCTTCTGAGATTGTCCTTTTTTATGGTTAATCTTTAATTTTATAAAAATATGCCTTTGTTTAGGTTTTTTTAATTCTAGTGATAGTAGGTATTCTCTTTCAACCTAGTAACATGAGTGCTTATGTCTAGAAATTACTTTTTTTTCCTTAAATTATTTTTATTAACATATAATGTATTATTTGCCTCAGGGATACAGGTTTGTGAATCATCGGATTTATACATTTCACAGCACTCACCATAGCCCATACCCTCCCCTCAGTGTCCATAACCCAACCACCCTATCCCCCCAGGAACCCTCAGTTTATTTTGTGAGATTAAGAGTCTCTGGTGGTTTGTTTCCCTCCCAATCCCATCTTGTTTCATTTTTTTCCTTCCCTAACCCCCAAGTCCCCTCCCTTCCTCTCAAATTCTTCATATCAGAGAAATCATATGATAATTGGATTTCTCTGATTGACTTGTTTTGCTTAGCATAATACCCTCTAGTTCCATCCAGGTTATTGCAAATGGCAAATTTTCTTTTGATGGCTGCATAGCATTCCATTGTGTATATATACACCACGTCTTCCTGATCCATTCATCTGTTGATGGACATCTAGGTTTTTTCTATAGTTTGGCTATTGTGGACATTGCTACCATAAACATTCACGTGTACATGCCCCTTCAGATCACTACATTTGTATCTTTAGGGTAAAAAGTAGTATGATTGCTGGGTTGTAGGGTAGCTCTATTTTCAACTTTTTGAGGAACCTCCATGCTGTTTTCCAGAGTGGCTGCACCAGCTTGCATTCCCACCAACAGTGTAGGAGGGTTCACCTTTCTCCACAACCTCGCTAACTTCTTTGGTTTCCTGACTTGTTAATTTTAGCCATTCTGACTGGTGTGAGGTGATATCTCATTGTGGTTTTGATTTGTATTTCCCTGATGCTGAGTGATGTTGAGAACTTTTTCAGTTGTCTCTTGGCCATCTGGATGTCTTCTTTGCAGAAATATCTGTTCATACCTTCTGTCCATTTCTTAATTGGATTATTTGTTCCTTGGGTGTTGAGTTTGATAAGTTCTTTATAGATTATGGATATTAGCCCTTTATCTGATACATCATTTGCAGATCCTTCTCCCATTCTGTCGGTTGTCTTTTGGTTTTGTTGACTGTTTCCTTTGATGTGCCAAAGCTTTTGATCTTGAGGAAGTCCCAATAGATCATTTTTGCCTGTGTTTCCCATACCTTTGACAATGTTTCTAGGAAGAAATTGCTGCCATTGTGGCCTGTCTTCTCCTCAAGGCTTTTGATGGATTCCTGTCTCACATTGAGGTCCTTCATCCATTTTGAGTCTATTTTTGTGTGTGGTGTAAGGAAATGGTCCAGTTTCATTTGTCTCCATGTGGCTGTCCAATTTTCCCAACACCATTTGTAACTGATTTCTGAGCATTGATTTTTATATCCTGACACTTTACTGAATTCCTGTATGAGTTCTAGCAGATTTGGAGTGGAGTCTTTTGGATTTTCCACATAAAGTATCATATCATCTGCAAAGAATGATAGTTTGACTTCTTCTTTGCTGATTCGGATGCCTTTTATTTCTTTTTGTTGTCTGATTTCTGAGGCTAGGACTTCTAGTACTATGTTGAATAGCAGTGGTGATAGTGGACAGCCCTGCTGTGTTCCTGAACTTATGGGGAAAGCACTCAGTTTTTCTCCATTGAGAATGATATTCACTGTGGGTTTTTCATAGATGGCTTTGATGATATTGAAGTATGTACCCTTTATCCCTACACTCAGCATCTGTTGAGAGGATCATGTGGTTCTTGTTCTTTTATTAATATGTTGTATCACATTGATTGATTTGCGGATGTTGAACCAACCTTTCAGCCCGGGAATAAATCCCACTTGGTCGTGGTGAATAGTCCTTTTAATGTACTGTTGGATCCTATTGGCTAGTATTTTGGTGAGAAATTTTGCGTCCATGTTCATCAAGGATATTGGTCTGTAATTGTCCTTTTTGATGGGGTCTTTGTCTGTTTTGGGAATCAAGGTGATATTGACCTCAAAATGAGTTTGGAAGTTTCCCTCCCATTTCTATTTTTTTGGAATAGTTTCAGGAAAATAAGTATTAATTCTTCTTTAAATGTTTGGTAGAATTCCCCTGGGAAGCCATCTGGCCCTGGGCTCTTGTTTGTTGGGAGATTTTTTATGACTGCTTCAATCTCCTTACTGGTTATGGGTCTGTTTGGGTTTTCTATTTCTTCCTGGTTCAATTTTGGTAGTTTATACATCTCTAGGAATGCATCCATGTCTTGCAGATTGTAGCATTTGCTGGCATATAGTTGCTCATAATATGTTCTTATAATTCTTTGTAATTCTTTGGTGTTGGTCATGATCTCTCCTCTTTCATTCATGATTTTATTAATTTGGGTCCTTTCTCTCTCTCTCTCTCTCTCTCTCTCTCTCTCTTTTTTATAATTATGGCCAGGGATTTATCAATCTTATTAATTCTTTCAAAGAACCAGCTCCTAGTTTCGTTGATTTGTTCTACTATTCTTTTGGTTTCTATTTCATTGATTTCTGCTCTGCTCTTTATTGTTTCTCTTCTCTGGCTGGGTTGAGGCTTTCTTTGTGTGTTCTTTCTCCAGCTCTTTTAGGTGTATTCATAGGTTGTGTACTTGAGACTTTGTTTCTTGATAAAGGCTTGTATCGTTATGTACTTTCCTCTCAGGACTGCCTTTGCTATGTCCCAAAGATTTTGAACAGTTTTTAAAAAATTAACTTTTAAAGACTAAAGAATCATGGGAAAAAAGCCACGAATTCTATGTGTTGTATTCCTGTAGCTCTGAAGTTTTGCAGTTCTCACTGATTGGTGAACCTGGTCTTAGCTGGATGTTCTCATTGATCTTCTTGGGGAGGGACCTGTTGTTCTGATTCAAAGATTTTTAAGAGTTGTGTTTTCATTTTCATTTGTTTCTATGAATTTTTTTAATGCTTCTTTAATTTCCTGGTTAACCCATTTATTCTTTAGTAGGATGCTTTTTAGCCTCCATGTATTTGAGTTCTTTCCAACTTTCCTCCTGTGGTTGAATTCTATCATCAGAGCATTGTGGTCTGAAAATATTCAGGGAATGATCCCAATCTTTTGGTACCAGTTGAGACCTGATTTGTGACCCAGGATGTGATCTATTCTGGAGAATGTTCCTTGTGCACTAGAGAAGAATGTGTATTCTGTTGCATTGGGATGGAATGTTCAGAATATACCTGTGATGGCCATCTGGTCTAGTATGTCATTTAAGGCCTTTATTTCCTTGTTGCTCTTTTGCTTAGATGATCTGTCCATTTCAGTGAAGAGGGTGTTAAAGTCCCCTACTATTATTGTATTATTGTTGATGTGTTTCCTTGATTTTGTTATTAATTGGTTTATATAGTTGGCTGCTCCCACGTTAGGGGCATAGATATTTAAAATTGTCCGATCTTATCAGACAGACCTTTTGAGTATAATATAGTGTCCTTCCTCTTCTCTTATTATAGTCTTTGGCTTAAAATCTAATTGATCTGACATAAGGATTGCAACCCCAGCTTTCTTTTGATGTCCATTAGCATGGTAAATTGTTTTCCACCCCATCACTTTAAATCTGAAGGTGTCTTTGGGCCTAAAGTGAGTTTCTTGTAGAGAACGTATTAATGGGTTTTGTTTTTTTATCCGTTCTGATACCCCGTGTCTTTTGACTGGGGCATTTAGCCCATTTACATTCAGGGTAGCTATTGAAAAATATGAATTTAGTGCCATTGTATTGCCTGTAAGGCAACTGTTACTGTATACTGTCTCTGTTCCTTTCTGGTCTACTACTTTTAGGCTCTCTCTTTGCTTAGAGAACCTCTTTCAATATCTCCTGTAGGGCTGGTTTGGTGTTTAAAAATTCTTTTAATTTTTGTTTGTCCTGGAAGCTTTTTATCTCTCCTATTTTCAATGACAGCCTAGCTGGATATAGTATTCTTGGCTGCATGTTTTTCTCGTTTGGTGCTCTGAATATATTATGCCAGTTCTTTCTGGCCTACCAGGTCTCTGTGGATAAGTCTGCTGCCAATCTAATATTTCTACCATTGTATGTTACAGACTTCTTGTCCTGAGCTACATTCAGGATTTTCTCTTTGTCACTAAGACTAGTAAGGTCTACTATTAATGACAGGGTGTGGACCTATTTTTATTGATTTTGAGGGGGGTTCTCTGTGGCTCCTGGATTTTCATGCTTGTTCCCTTTGCCATATTAGGGAAATTGTCTACTATAATTCTCTCCAATGTACCTTCTACCCCCCTCTCTCTTTCTTCTTCTTTTGGTATCGTATTTATTCTAATATTGTTTCATCTTATGGTATCTCTTATCTCTTGAATTCTCCCCTTGTTGTCCAGTAGTTGTCTCTCTTTTGCTCAGCTTCTTTATTCCCTGTCACTTGATCTTCTATATCACTAATTCTTTCTTCAGCCTCATTTATTCTAGCAGTAAGAGCCTCCATTCTTGATTGCACCTCATTAATAGCTTTTTTTAATTTCAGCGTGGTTAGATTTTAGTTCTTTTATTTCTCTAGAAAGGGATTTTATTTCTTCTGACAGGGTTTCTCTAATATCTTCCATGCCTTTTCTGAGCCCAGCTAGCACCTTGAGAATTGTCATTCTGAACTCCAGATCTGACATATTACCAGTGTCTGTACTGATTAGGTCCCTAGCTGTCGGTACTGCCTCTTGTTCTTTTTTTTGTGGTGAGTTTTTCTGCCTTGACATTTTATTCAGATAAGAATATATGAACAAGAGAATAACATACCAAAAGGGTGGCATAGCCCCCAGAAAAATATACACTAACCAAATCAGAAGAGAACCAAAATCGGGGGAAAAGCTAAGGGAAAGAAAAATAAAAAATAAATATATATTAGACTGGTGAATAGAACAGAGTCACCTACTTGATTTTGGGTGTATACTGTCTTAGAAGAAACTACCTCCCAGAATTTTAAAGAAAGAAAAACTTATACACACACACACACACACACACACACAAGTAAGGTAAACATGATGAAGGGATGCAATATGACTGTAAAGATGAAAATTTTAAAAATATTCTAAAAAAGGAATTGATAAGATAAGTTGGTTGGAAAAAGGGAAAAAAAAAGAGGAGAGAATGTGATCAGGCTGGAAACTAGAACAAAGCCATGTGCTAGATTTAGGGTATATTTTGATCTATTAGAAGAAATTGTACTCCACAATTTTAAAGAAAAAAAAAACCATATGCATATAAAAAATAAGGTTAAATACAGTGAAGGAATAAAATATGGTAGCAACAATGCTAATTTTAAAAGATTTTTAAAAAAAAATATTATTGTTAAGATAAAATAGTTAAAACCATGAAAAGAAGAAAGAGGAAAAGTTTAAAAAACTAATGTAAGAAAAAAATAAAGTTAAAAAAAATTTAACTTTGCAAGACTAAAGCGTCGTGAGTAAGAAGCCATGAATTCTATGCCTTGCTTTCCCCTAGCTCTGGAATTCTGCGGTTCTTGTTGATTGATTGGTCTTGGCTGGATGTTCTTGCTGATCTTCTGGGGGAGGGGCCCATTGTAGTGATTCTCAAATGTCTGCCTGAGGCAGAATACACCATGTTTGCCAGGGGCCAGGCTAAGTAATCTGGTCGGGTTCACTCTCTGTAGCTTTTGTTCCCTGAACACTTTCCATAGAGCTTTCGAGGACGGGAATGAAGATGGTGGCCTCCCAGTCTCCGGCCCCAACCAGCGCCCCACTCCTCAGTGGGGCCTCAGAGAAAAGCAGTCAATCCCTCCCATCTCCCTGGTTTCTGGCTGCAATCCAAGCTCACGCAGCCTGTGACTGATCGCCTCCATCTCTGGCACACAGCCCTGTTTGGAGTCTCCAAACCCAGCAGATCCCTGCCATGTGCTGCTCCTCCCGGAAGAGGAATAAGGGGGTTTGTCCGAATCTGCCACTTGTGGGGTCCCTGCTCAAAGAACAGTGGCCCAACTGTGCCTTGGATCACAGTTTAAGATAACCCCGAGCTGAGAGTTCACTCCTCGGCTCCATGGCTGTATCAGGCTTCCCCTGTCTGATACCTGGCAGCTCTGCCACACTCAAGACACCCCCAGTCTCTCTGTGACCCCGCAGGTCCTGATACCTCAGTGTCCCCTCAGTGGAGCAGGCTTCTAAAAGTTCTGATTTTGTGCTCTGCTGCTCTACAGCTTGCCGGGAGGTAGCCCCCCTCCCATCCTCTCCTTCCCCCCATTCACCCCCCGATCTTCCCATTCCCCCCAACCCCCCCATTTATCTTCCCATTGCTTCACATTCACTTCTGCGCTAATCCTACCTTGCAGAAAGTTGTCGATTTTCTGCAAAATTACTCATTTTTAACTTTTTCCCCTCCATTCCTTCAATATATCCTTCAATTTATGTATTAACTTTCTAATGTTTTTGTTTTACTTTTTGAGACATTTCTTCCTTTATCACCCAGGTATTCTGTTGCATTTTTGTTTGAACTAAAGAAAACTGCTAAAATGTTGTAAATTTTTAATCTTTTTTCCTCTCTCTCTCTCTCTCTCTCTCTCTCTTTATACCCTTATTCACTTTTCTTTCTTTCTTTCATGGCCTCCTATGTTTTGGGATGCTTGTTGCTGCTCAGGTTTTTGTTATTTTGTTTTATTTTTAGTTCTTAATTTTCTTCTGTTTGCTGCATTATATGTTTACTCTAAGTTTTTTTGTTGTTGTTTTCATGTCTGTTGTTCATATTAGATGCTTTCTTCAATACCTGTTGTTCCATGAATATCCATTCATATTTTAAGATGAAAAATTTTAAAAGTTGATTAGAAAAACTTTGACTAGAAAAGTATGGGCTTTTCCCTGGGAAATCCCTAAATGTTAATATACGGAGGTTGTCTTTTTGTGACCTCTTAAACATTTTTTAAAAATTTTTATTTAGGGGCACCTAGGTGGCTTAGCGGGTTAAGCTGCTGCCTTCGGCTCAGGTCTTGATCCCAGAGTCTTGGGATTGAGCCCCATATCAGGCTCTCTGCTCAGCAGGGAGCCTGCTTCCTCCTCTCTCTCTCTCTCTCTGCCTGCCTCTCTGCCTACTTGTGATCTCTGTCTGTCAAATAAATAAATAAAATCTTTAAAAAAAATTTTTTTTAATTTAATTTCAATTTAGTTAATATATAAGGTATTATTAGTTTCAGGGGTAGAATTTAGTGATTCACCAGTTGCATAAAACACCCAGTGCTTATTACATTAAGTGCCTTCCTTAATGCCCATTACCCGATTATCCCATACCCCTGTCTACCTCCCCTCCAGCAGCCCTCAGTTTGTTTCCTAGTGTTAAGAGTCTCCTATGGTTTTCCTCCCTCTCTGTTTTTATCTTCTTTTATGTTTCCTTCCCTTCCCCTATTCTTATAGGTTTTGTTTCTTAAATTCCACGTATGAGTGAAATCATATGGTATTTGTCTTTCTCTGATTTATTTCACTTAGCCTAATACCACATCATTGTGAATGGGAAGATTTCATTTCTTTGGTGTTTGAGTAATATTCCATTGTATATGTATACCACATCTTCTTTATCCATTCATCTGTCAATGGACATCTGGGTTCTTTCCGTGTTTTGGCTATTTCCATGTTTGGACATTGCTGCTATAAACATTGACATGAACGTGCCCATTTGAATCACTATTTTTGTATCTTTTGATAAATACATAGTAATACAATTGCTGGGTCATAGGGTAGTTCTGTTTTTAACTTCTTGAGGAACCTCCATACTGTTTTCCAGGGTGGCTGCACCAGTTTGCATTCCCACCAGCAGTGTTAAGAGGGTTCCCCTTTCTCTGCATCCTCACCAACATCTGTTGTTTCCTGTGTTGTTAATTTTAGCCATTCTGACCGGTGTGAGGCAGTATCTCGTGGTTTTGATTTGTATTTCCCTGATGCTGAGTGATGTTGAACGTTTTTTCATGTTTCTGTTAGCCATTTGTATGTCTTCTTTGTGACCTCTTAAAATTTTTAAGAGAAAAAGGTCTCCTTCGCTCTTGTGTTGTGTGTGGAAGTTTAAAAATAACTACCATCTTTGTGGCATAAACAAGGGAAGCAGAATAACGTTGTCAATCCTCAGTATGTAGACTTAATTTCAATCTGTCTTGGTTCCATATGGCACCCTCCCCCCACCCAAAGGCTATTCTTAGTCTTTTAGGTTTGAACACTAGTTCACTTTCTTTATAGAATAAAACCATAGTCTTATGGGGGTGGGATTATAACACAATGACATGGGAATGACTAGAGAATCGGCATTTAACCATCCCTTACAAAAACTTTAAACCAGTGTCCCTGGTTTTAGCTACCATATCATACTTCCACCTTCTAAGGTACTTGATGCTTTTTGTTTCTGAGACATTCCAGTTATTCCAGTTTGTGGACAACAGCCTTTTAAGTGTCAGTATTTAGCTTTTGTGGTTTTGTTAGCTTCTTCAATTTTGGGGGTTTTTTGTTTTTGTTTTGTTTTGGTTTTTTCTTCTAGAATATGTTCATATTGTTGGCTGTTGTGGTTTTTGGTGTTTATTTCTGTTTATGTTTTAATGTTATCTTTGTCCTGGTGAGTTAACACATTCATATTGCTTTGTATTCATTTCGATTGAGGATAAATGTATGTATTTACTCACCATGGTTTTTTTTTAAGGTTTTACTTAAATTCAAGTTAGTTAAAATATACTGTATTATTGGTTTTAGGGGTAAAATTTAGTGATTCATAGGTTGTATATAACACCCAGTGCTCATTACATCAAGTGCCCTTATTAATGCCCATCACCCAATTATCCCATCCCCCCCGCCCACTTCCCCTCTAGCAACCCTCAGTTTATTCCTTATAGTTAAGAGTTTTAACCAGAATATCACCTCTACATACCTTCTCTTTTCCATATGTTTTTTGAAATTGCTTATCTACCATTTCTTCTCTTGTTCTCTTTGGTCTTATTATTTAATAGCTTTTAAATTCATTTCTTCTCATGTTAGGTTTCCATAGAAATATTTGATAACTATGATTAGTTTGCTATGCTTAATTATATGTCCCTCTGCAAACTCCAGTTACTGTTTCACTTTTTGCTACCTCAGGTATTTCTTTTCTCAAGAACTGTGGGTTGTATTCATTAGTCACCTGATCCATTTGTTTATTAATTCATAAACTACTTATTATATGTCAGGCATCATACTAGGTGCCAGGAATACAAAGACATGGTCTTTGCCATTAAGAAGCTTTATACTTAGGATATTCGCAGTTCTAACTCAGGTTTGCCTAAGAGCTGCAAATTCACAGTATAACTTTGAGATATTTCATGGAATAATGTGTTTTCATGGGCCTGGGTAAATTTTTAACTTGCTCCCAAATGTATCTAAATAGCTAGAAAAATAGTTCTTGGATTCCTGTTTGCTTATCTCTATAATTGACATAAAGGTGTACTTTGTTTAGATGCATAGTTTGCTTCAGTTAAATCAGCTTCTTTGGTCCTGATCACTATTTGATAATTCAGATACATCTTAATATTTGCTCTGTTAAAGAAACATAAAACATTATTTCCATCTGTGTGAATTTCTTATACACATTTGAGTTTCTTTTCACTGAATTGGTTCCTAGTGCTTCAGAATATGCTATTTAACAGAGCTAAAAGAACTTTACTAACAGGAGATAAATGTACTGCTGAGAAGCCATCTGTCCCATACACATGGCTCAGCTGCATCTGAATTCTTATAGTCCTTCAAATGAAATACCAGTTTCTTACTTTTTCCCACATTTTAAAGTTTAGAGCACTCAGGTGTCTACTTATACTGACAAACATAAGGTCTTCTGGGCAGTGTATTGTGTCTCAGAACACTGGACTTCCCAAAGTTTTTTTATCTCAAAAAGTAAGTTCATGGAATGGTAAACATCCCTATAACCAAGTGTCTGACTGGATTAAAGAAATATATTCTTCTTATCTTCTTATATATCTTCAAGCATTTTCCATATCTTTCATTCCATCAACTGACTATGGTTAGGGTGGAGAAAAAAAAATTACAATTTGATGATTCCTTTTATTTGCTGCTTGATTACTTACTTTCTTACGTACCTTTTGCTCTTTTCATAATGATACCTCATTTGAATTTCAGAGCAACTTAATATTTCAAGATTTGTGGAATAAGTTTGTGTTCTACTTATCCAGTCTGTTATTTTTTATCAACTCTATAATCTCTCCTAGCCATTGTCTTTTTACTCTGAATATTTCCAATTTTTCAGTCTATATTCCTGCAATAGATCTTCCCCACTCTTATGTTCTTTTTCTGGTGTGTTTGTATTAGATTGGATTTCCTCTCTAATGTTGATACAATCAAAATTACACATTGGATTACACTTGTGGTGTATCGTTATTTAATGTAAGAATAGAATTTTCTAAATTTCTCCTATTTCTATTATTTGTCAAAATTTTTAGTGTTAAATTTTCATATAGTGTAGTAGAAAAGCAAAATGCTAAAGCCATCTTTATAAAAAACAAAAACAGTTTGGTTGTTTTTTTGTAGAGTTGAACTATAGAAACTATAAAACACTGAAGAAAAAAATAGGATTCCTCTTCTATAAGAGTAGATTCTTAGAGTAGTCAAATCATAAGTAGGTAAGGTAGAATGGAGATGGCCAGGACCTGAAGGTACTGGTGAATGAGGAGTTATTGTTTAATGGATACAGAGTTTCAGTTTTATAAGATAAAAAGAGTTATGGAGATTAATGGTGGTAGGGTTATATACTTTTATGAATTATTTGATATTGCTGAACTGTATACTTAGAAATGATTAAGGTGATGAATTTTATGTTACATGTATTTACCACAGTTGAAAAATTGAAAAAAATCAATTGAAAATGAATTCTAAACTTAAAATTACTCAAAAGATATAAAGGAGAAAATCTTTGTGACCTTGGGTTATGCAAGTATTTTTCATTATATAGGGTATAAAAAACATGAACTGTAAAAGACAAACATGATGAATTTTACATATTTGTAAAGCACATATTTGATAAACAATCTGTTTATATATATATATATATATATACATACATTTTAAAATATGCAAAAGAATTTATAAAAGAGTATATCAAATCTCTCAAAACTTAATAATAGAACAAAAAATGTTACATCATTAAGTTAGGGACTTCAGCTAAGAAGATATAGGGAATTCATATAAGCACTTCAAAAGTAGATATTGGAGAGATGGTAGCTGAAACTGCAGTGAGATACCAATCCACATGCATTAGAATAGGTAATATTTTACGTGCTGATAATATGAAATGATGGCAACAGTGCTGAACAATGGAACTTACATATATTGCTGGTGAGAATGCAAAATGGTATAGAAACTTTGGAAAACATCATGCCAATTTCTTATGAACTTAAACATACCCCTAGCATACAACTCAAGGATCCCAATTTGGGTATTCAGTCAAGATAAATGAAAACATACTTTCTCCCAAAAAACTGTATGCAAAATGTTTACAACAGCTTTTTATAGTCACCTAAAGCTTGTAACAATCCAGATGCCTTCAACTGGTAAATATATAAATAAGCCATGATATATCCATACAATGGAATATATTACACATCAGAAAAGAAATTAACTACAAATATATACAATAACATAGATGAATTTCAAATACATTATGATAAGTGAAAGAAATCAGATTTAAAAGGCTACACACTGCATGATTGTGTTTATATACCATTCTGGAATGTGTAAGACTATAGGGGCAGAAACAGATTAGTTTTTCCCAGGAGGTGGGGGTTAGAGAAAAGGATTGCTATTAAGAGACTTAAGGGAACTTAAAATTTAAAAAAAAAAAAAAATCAGAGGGTAATTTCCAAAATCCAGTGTTAACTCTTTGTGTGTGCTTTTATATGTTCGTGTGTCTGGGTGTATGTTTCTAGGAACACAAATAAGCATGCTTCTTCTTTGCCATAAACTTTCTATTTCACCCTCATGAGCTAATAATTTGTGCCTATAAAGAAATGCCTTTTTAAAATTATATATTATCAAAAAGAAAAGTAAGTTTGTGTTTATTCTTACTTAGAAAAGGAAAAATGAAATTTTGCTTTGTAAATCTGAATGAGAAAATGGCTGTATTAATCTCAAAGTAGTTTTTAAGATTCATGTTTCATAGCTTACGTAGAGACATTAGAAATTTTGTTAATTTTATGTTCTAGGAATTGAGTTTTCTTTTTTTTTTTTTAAGATTTTATTTATTTATTTGACGGAGAGAAAAAGATCACAAGTAGGCAGAGAGGTAGGCAGAGGGGGAGGGGGTAAGCAGGCCTCCTGCTGAGCAGAGAGCCAACATCCTCCCCAACATCTGTCCTTAACTGACTTGTTAATTTTAGCCATTCTGACTGGTGTGAAATGGTATCTCACTGTGGATTTGATTTGTATTTCCCTGATGCCGAGTGACGTTGAGCACTTTCTCATGTGTCTGTTGGCCATTTGGATGTCTTCTTTGCAGAAATGTCTGTTCATGTCTTCTGCCCATTTCTTGATTGGATTATTTGTTCTTTGAGTGTTAAGTTTGATAAGTTCTTTAGAGATTTTGGATATTAGGCCTTTATCTGACATGTCATTTGCAAATATCTTCTCCCATTCTGTCAGTTGTCTTTTGGTTTTGTTGACTGTTTCCTTTACTGTGCAAAGCTTTTTATCTAGATTGATGAAGTCCAAATAGTTCATTTTTGCCCTTGCTTCCCTTGCTTTTGGTGATGTTTCTAGGAAGAAGTTGCTTTGGCTGAGGTGGAATAGGTTGCTGCCTGTTCTCTCCTCAAGGATTGTGATAGATTCCTGTCTCACATTGAGGTCTTTCATCCATTTTGAGTCTATTTTTGTATGTGGTATAAGGAAATGGTCCAGTTTCTTTCTTCTGCATGTGGCTATCCAATTTTCCCAACACCATTTGTTGAAGAAACTGTCTTTTTCCCATTGGTCATTCTTTCCTGCTTTTTTGAAGATTAGTTGACCATGGAGTTGAGGGTCCATTTCTGGGCTCTCTATTCTGTTCCATTGCTCTATGTGTCTGTTTTTATAGAAATAAGCTATTTTAATATTAATAGACTGAAAGATCTCTTTCTATTTCAGTTTTGGTGTGTGTGTTTGGGGGTGTGTGTGTGTGTAATGTAATATCTATATATTATATGGGTATTTGTATTTTGTGCTCATATTAGAGTATCATTAGAGAATCATTAAGCATTTTGGGGGATCAGGGTAAGAGGAAAGTATATTGAAGGTATATTTAGTTCGAATTTAGTGGGCTATATTTTTGTAGTTCTCAGTAATTTCCATGTATAGTTAGAATTTTGGTAGTCACCTTAATGAGAGAACAGCTTCCAGGAATACTCTAGAATAGGGACGGCAAATGTACTGCTTTGTGAACTTGTCCTTGGTACCTGGTGCTGGAAGGATATGAATCATGGAGAAACAAGGTTGAGATGTACAGGGCCAAAGGATTAATCTGTGAATAATTCTTTGACTCATAGAACTGATATGTGGCAGAAACTTGATAGATTTTTCAAATTTGACAATTCAAAAGTAATTTTATACAACATGCTGGTAATAAGTTACAAACCTGAAAGAAACTTTTAGAAAGTAATAAAAATAAAAAGCAAAATTTGATCATCCACGCTTGATTCAAGTCTGAATTATCTTATTTCATTGTAGAAAATAATACAAAGTTGTCCTAGGAAGAGGCAATCAAAGCATAAGCCATAGAAAATATTGTAAAGGCACTCCAAATATATGTCCAATGGTTAATAAATAAAAATGTCTTGTTCTCTTCAATTTAGAGATGTGGAAATATTTATAAATTTTTTTAATTGAGGTGAAATTGGTGTATAACATTATGTAAGTTTCAAGTGTAGAGCAATATGTTAGAGATCTTTATGCAAGGATCACCACTAAAAGTCTAGTTACTATCCATCACCGTACACTTGGTCCCCTTCACCCATTTTTCCCACCCACCATGGCCCTTCCCTTTGTGACTTATTTCACCTTGAAGATCAATCCATATTGTCACAAACAGCAAGATTTCATAATTTTTTTTTTTTTGTGGCTGAGTAGCACTTCATTGTGTGTGTATGTTTGTGTGTGTCTGTGTGTGTATGTATAAACCACATCTTTATCCATTCTTCCATCAGTGGACATATCCATTTCTTAGCTGTTTTTAATAATGCTGCAGTGAACATAGGAGTATATATATCTTTTTGAATCAGCATATTTGTATTTTTTGCATAAATACCCAGAAGTATAATAGATAGATCATATGGTGGTTCTAGTCTTAATTTTTTGAGGAACCTCCATACTGTATCCCATAATAGCTATACCAGTGTACATTCCCACCAACAGAGTATGAGGGTTCTCTTTTTTCTATATCCTCTTTAACACTTACTATTTCTGGTCTTTTTGATAATAGCCATACCAAAGGTATGAGATGCTCTCTCATCATGGTTTTGATTTGCATTTCCCTAATAATTAGTGATGGTGAACATCATTTCATGTGCCTTTTGGTCCCCTGTATTTCTTTTTTGGAAAAATGTCTACTTAGATCCTCTGCCCATTTTTTAACCAGGTTGCTTTGTTGTTAAATTTTATGAGTTCTTTATATATTTTGGATATTAATCCCATGTTGGAAATATGGTTTGCAAAAATCTTCTCCCATTTTCTCCAACCCATGCTTAGTTCTTATGAATAGTTGCTTTATAGTCCATATTTGGCACAACTTATATTGTGTTCAATCATTTGTCTGAAATAGAGGAGCTTCCTTTTTAATACATTTTGGAAATTGAGAGTTAGGAAAGAAAAGGGCAAGACCTGAAGTCAGGAATGCTTCCTAGTCTCGGAATCTCCTGACTTTTATATACCTTCCCTTCCAAAACACGCATACACAAATAAACTCAGACATAACAAAATAATCCCAAGTTCCATATTAAATATAAAATTATTATACCCAAGATGGGTTTTATTCAAGTAGGACTTTAGGTTTTGTCTGCCAAGCTTGAATCCTAGTGCTGCTGTCACCATCTTTGAGAGCCTGGACAAATTCTTCAACCTTTCTATACTTCTGTTTCCTTCATAAAATAAAGATGATACTCGTACTTTACCTATCTTACAGAGTTGTAAGGGTTTAATGAATTACTTCATAGAGTGCACTTGATTATACTGTTATCATTGGAATTGATGTATTGACATTTGGAGCTAATACTTTGGGGGGATTTTTTAGGTTTTGAGCTTTTTTACTTTATTTCTCCTATTTTTATATTTTTAAAGTTTTTATTTATTTGAGAGAGAGAGCATGAGGGAAGGGCAAAGGTGAGAGAAAAGCAGCCTCCCCACTGAGCAGGGAGTCCAAAGTGGGGTTCGACCCCCAGATCCCAGGATCATGACCTGAGCTGAAGGCAGATGCTTAACCGACTGAGCCACCCACGTGCCCCTATTTCTCTTATTTTAAAAATCCTCCTGTGCCTTTGAAAATTCTTGGTCCATGTACACTTAAAAGGCCTTTAGCTCAAGATTCTAAACAATTTGACATCTTGGGCAGTCTTGGTTAAGAAGATCCATAGACTTAGTGGGCTTTTGGGAACAGAAATTGAGGAATATGGAGGGCAGAGATTGATATATACAACCCACCCCCACCATTTTTGTTTTAATTAATAAACTATTTTTTAAGAGCACATGTGGGTTCACAGTAAAATTGAGTGGAAAGTACAGAAAGTTTCTATATACCCCTGTCCTCACAAATGTAAAACCTCCCTCTCTGAAATTCTGCACCACATTGGTACATTTGTTATAGTCCATGAACCTGCACTGGCACATCATTATTACCTTGTGTCCATTTACATTTTGTGTCCATTTACATTTTGGTTCACTCTTGATATTATACATTCTGTGGGTATTGACAAAGGCATAAAGCATGTATCTACTATTGTAGTATCATATGGAATAGTTCTACCTTAAAACTTTGCTTTGCTTTGCTTTGCCTGTTCATCCCTCCTTCCTCTGTAATTTCTGGCAACCATTTATCTTTTCATTGTTTCCATAGTTTTGCCGTTTTGAGATTATTTAGTAGTTGGAATCACATAGTATAGTTTTTTCAGATTGGCTTCTTTGACTTAGTAGTATGCATTTAAGTTTCCTCCACATCTTTTCATGGTTTGATAGCTCATTCTTGTTTAGTGCCTGATAATATTCCATTGCTGGGATGTACTGAAGTATATCTTGGTTCCTTCCAGATTTTGGCAGTTTGACTATAAGCATTCATGTGCAGTTTTTTTGTTTAGACATAAGTTCTCAAATCCTTTGTGTAAATACCAAGGAGCATGACTGCTGTGTGTATGATAAGATTATATTTAGTTTTGTAAAAAAACTGCCAAATAGTCTTCCAAAGTGACTTTACCATTTTACATTTCCCCTTGTTCCCCTTTTACATTTCTTCTTGTTCCACATCCTTGTTAGCATTTGGTATTGTTAGTGTTTAAGACTTTGCCATTCTAATAGGTATATATGGTTATCTCATTGTTTTATGTTGCAACTCCCTAATGATTTATGATACTGTATATCATTTCAAATGCTTTCTTGGAATCTCTGTCTTCTTAGGTGAGATGCCTATTCACATCTCCTCTTTTGCCATTTAAAAATCAGGTTGTTCTTTTTTTATTGTTTTACGCATCTTTTTATATTTTGGAAAATGGTCCTTCATAGATACATCTTTTTTTAAATTAATATAAAATGTATTATTTGCTTTGGGGGTACAGTCTTACACAGTTCACAGCATTCACCTTAGCACATACCCTCCCCAATGTCCATAACCCAGCCACCCTGTCCTTTCCCCTCCACCCCCCAGCAACCCTCAGTTTGTTTCCTGAGATTAAGAGTCTCTTATGGTTTGTCTCCCATATTTTGCCCAGAGTGTGGCTTATCTTTTCATTCTCTCAATATTGTCTTTCATAGAGCAGAATGTTTTTATTTTAATGAAGTCCCACTCATCAATTACTTCTCTTTTTTATTCTCAAGTTCATGTTGTATTCCTTTTTTTCTTTTTTTTTAAGTGATCAACAATTTTTATTTTATTCTTTTTTTTAACATCGAGGTTGGTATTTTTTTGATGTAGTGTTCAGCGATTCATTAGTTATGTATAACACCCAGTGCTCATTACAACACGTGCCCTCCTTAATATCCATCACCTGGTTTCCCATCCCCCCTACCCCCTTCCCTTCTGTAACCATCAGTTTGTTTCCTGGACTCCAGAGTCTCTCATGGTTTGCCTCCCTCTCTGATTTCTTCCCATTCAGTTTTCCCTCCCTTCCCCTATAGTCCTGTGTGCTATTCCTCATATTCTACATATGAGTGAAGCCATATGATATTGTCTTTCTCTGCTTTACTTATTTCACTAAACATAATCCCCTCTAATTCCATCCATGTCATTGCAAATGGTAGGTATTCATCCTTTCTGATGGCTGTGTAATATTCCATTGTATATATGGACCACATCTTCTTTATCCATTCATCTGTTGAAGATTGCACCTTTGGTATTGTATCTCAAATGTCATTGTCATACCATGGTCAATAACACTACTACTTTCAGTGGTAGTGCTGGTACCTTATTCTATCAAAATAATCCTGATTCCTCCCTGCAATCCCTTGTGTCATTGCTGTCATTCATTTCATTTATTCATTTTACTTATGTATAGTCATAGTTAGATAGAAAGAATGTAATGGAATACATTGTTGCTATTATTATTTTGAGCAAATTGTTATTTGTTAGATAATTAAGAACAAGAAAAAAGTTTTTATTTTACCTTCACTTGTTCTCTAGTGTTCTTCTCTTCTTATATACAACTGATTTTCTAGTCTATATCATATTGCTTCACTCTAAAGAACTTCTTTTAGTATTCCTTGCAAAGCCAGTCTCTTAGCAAGAAATTTCTTTAATTTTTGTTTGAGAAAGTCTTTATTTCTCCTTGACTTTTGAAAACTAATTTCACAGAGGATGACTCGGTGACTCAGTCAGTTAAGTGTCTACCTTAGGCTCAGGTCATGATCCCAGGGTCCTGGGATCGAGTGTTGCATCAGGCTCCTTGTGCAGGGAACCTGCTTCTCTGTCTCTCTCTGACAAAAGAAGAGAAAAGAAAAAGAAAAAAAAAATAATTTCACAGAGTACAGAATTTGAGATTGGTAAGTTTTTACTTTCAACACTTCAAATATTTCTCTCCACTCTCTTGTTTTAATGGCTTCTGAGATGAAGCTGTATATAATTCTTACTTTTGCTCCTATATAGGCATAATTTTTTTTTTCCTTTGACTTCCAAGATTTTTATCTGTAATTTTCTGAAGTTTGGATACAACATGCCTAGGTATGTTGTTTTGGGCATTTATCCTGCTAGATGTCCCTGAACTTCTTGGTTCTGTGTTTTGGTGTCTTAACATTAATTAGAAAAATTCTCAGTCATTATTTAAAAATATAGTTTTAAAATTTGAAAAACAGCAGCTTAATGCTATAGACAGCCTTCTAGTCAAAAGTAAGTTCATATGGCTACAATGAAAGTAGATGGTAGACAGATCCTAGTAGGAAAAGATTGGTTAGCTTTTTTTTTTTTTTTTAAACAACATGCATCACTCTTGCCAACATGAAATCACATGCTATTAGGGTCTACTTCTAATAGTATTTAAATCAAGTTAAATAATATTAGGACTTAACATCTGAAACGAATAAGCAAACAAAAGAATTAATAGAAACAGATAATAAAAGAACATATATTCATAAGCTGTGTCTATCTCTATTTTCAGATGCCTTGATCTTGTATATAGAAAATCCTAAGAACTCCACTAAAAAAACATTAGAACTAATAAATGATTTCTGCATTTTTGCAGGATATAATATCATTGTATAAAAATCAACTGTATTTCTATACACTTGCAGTGAATAATCCGAAAATTACATTAATTCTGTTGACAATAGCATCAAAAAGAATAAAATACTTAGGAATACATTTTACAAAAGATGTGTAAAACTAATATTCTGAAAGCTACAAAACGTTGAAAGAAATTTAAGAAGATCTAAATTAATGTAAAAACATCCCGTGTTAATATATCAAAAAGACCCAGTACTGTTAAGATGGCTATACTCCTCAAACTTGTCTATAGACTCAAGAGTCTGTCAGTATCTCTGCTGATTAGAAGGGTAATCACAACAATGTAATCAAGACATTGTTACAGGAATAAATATCTAGATCAACAAGAGAATCAGTAGCCCAGAAATAAACTCATACATTTACAGTTAATTGATTTTTAAAGATGAAACTAAGACCATTGAATGGGGGAAAGAATAGTCTTTTCAATAAATGGTGCTGGGATAGCCATATGTAAAAGAATGAAATTGGACTTTGAACTCACTCTATATACAAAAATCAACTCAAAATGGTTCTGTAAAAACAGAAACTATAAAACTATTAGAAGAAAGTATAGAGGTAAATTTATTCCTTGGTTTTAACAAGAGTTCTTAAATATGACATTGAAACCAGAAGCAACAAAATACCAACTAGACAAATTGAACCTTATGAAAACTAATAACTTCTGTACTTCAGAGGACACAACCCAACCAGAGAAAATGAAGACAACCCACGGAATGGTAGAAAATATAGGCAAAGCATATATTTGATAAGTGACTCAGGTGTAGAATGTGTAAAGAACTCATACAATTCAATAATAAAAAGATAAACAACCCAATTCAAAAATGGGCAAAGGATTTGCGTAGACATTTCTCCAAAAAAGGTACACAAATGGCCAAAAAGCACATGAAAAGAATGTTTGTCATCATTAATCATCAGGAAAATGTAAATCAAACAGTATGGCTAGAAGCAAAAAGTCAAATAACAAGTGTTGGTGAGGCTTTGGCAAAACTGAAATCCTTGAACACTGCTGGTGGGAATGTAAACTGGTACAGCTGCTTTGGAAAACAATCTGGCACTTCCTCAAATAATTTTTGTTTTAAGATTGTATTTATTTATTTGACAGAGACAGCGAGAGAGGGAATACAAGCAAGAGGAGAGGGAGAAGCAGGCTTCCCGCTCAGCAGGGAGCCCGATGCAGGGCTCTATCCCAGGACTCTGGGAACATGACATGAGCCAAAGGTAGACGCGTTAACAACTGAACCACTCAGGCGCCCCTTCCTCAAATAATTAAACATAGTGTTACCATATAATTCAGCTATTCAGTACCTAGGTGTATACCCAAGAGAAATGAAAAAATATATGTCCAAACAAATACTTGTTCATGAATGTTTTCAGAATGTTTTTATAAAAGCCAAAAGTTGGAAACAACCAAAATGTCTATCAACAGGTAAATGGATAAATAATAGTGAATTCTCCATACAATGGAATATTATTTGGTCTTAAAAAAGAATGAATACATGCTACAGCATGGATGAACCTTGAAAACACTGAAAGAAGAAAAGTGAAAGGAGGTAATCACAAAAGAGTATCTACTATATGAGTCTGTATATTTGAAAGTTTAGAGAAATCTTTTGGGAGAGGAAATAGATTAATGGTTGCTTAGGGCTGGGAGGCAGGACAGTGATTAAGGGAATGATAGCTAAAGATTATAGGGTTCCTTCTTGAGATGTTGAAAATGTTCTAACATTTATTGTAGTGATGGTTGCACATATCAGAATATTTGAGAAACCATTGAGTTATATACTTTAAATGGATGAATTATATGGCATTATGAATTACATCTCAATAAAGCTGCTTAAATAAAAGAATAGGCTGCTCCAAAAATATATATAGTTACCATCAAATTTAGCAGGAGGAGACCAGACATTTATAGGTGACATTTCTTTTAGCCTTCCTTCCCCATCTCATTTCCCCTTTGTACCCTAAACTTGAAGTAGGAGGTTCAGCATACCATCCTGTCAGTAGTGATTTTTTTTTTTAATTTTTAAGATTTTATTTATTTGTCAGAGAGAGGGGGCGCAGAAGCAGGAGGAGTGGCAGGCAGAGGGAAAACCAGGCTCCCTACTGAGCAAGGGCCCAATGTGGAACTCGATCCCAGGACCTTGGGATCATAACCCAAGCTGAAGGCAGACCCCAACCAACTGAGCGACCCAGGTGTCCCCTGCCAGTGCTCTTTAGAGAAGTCATTGCAACCTGCAGTCTCACTCCGGCCTAAGGAGAAGGGTGTTGGGAGAAAGGATTTCTCTAAACCATGGCTCATACCAAGCATAGGGCTTGCAATCAATCAGTGGTAAAGCATCCAGGAGGTAACTGGCTACAAAAGCTTCTCTCAGTAGTTCATCCTCTCCTGGGTAAGATGTGAAATAACCTTTTTATCAAAATCCTGTTACAAGTACAGTGGCATCTGAAATTTAGATTGCTCTGACTTCTAAATAGACATGCCCTTTCAGAGCACAAATATTGGTGCTCTGAAGGAGGCAAGTGCAGCCTGTGTCGTCGGCTTGTTTGAAGACATCTGTGTGCTGTCCGTGCCAGTGGGGAACAATTGTGCCAGAAGACGTCCACCTAGCATGTTGTAGTCCTATAGAATATATTGCATAGGTGGAGAATAAGTGAAATATTCATTTTTTTTTAAAGATTTTATTTATTGATTTGACAGACAGATATTACAAAGGGGCAGAGAGGCAGGCAGAGAGAGAGGAAGGGAAGCAGGCTCCCCGCTGAGCAGAGAGCCAGATGCGGGACTCCATCCCAAGACCCTGGGATCACGACCTGAGCTGAAGGCAGAGGCTTTAACCCACTGAGCCACCCAGGTGCCCTGAAATATTCATTTTAATTGTAAACATTTCATTTGCAAAAAACCTAAAGATTCAACCTCTTTTCCCCATCATTGGTAGTTCTGAACACTAGAATTTTTTTTTTTTTACCAGAAGGTCAAAATGAACCTACATATATGATTGTGAATGGACAAAATGGTGACATAATTGGGTATTGGCAAGTTATTTTTCCATTTTCATTACTGTGTGAATTTTTAATATTAATATGGAGACATAAAACATTAAAGTAAATCAACTCTCAGTAATATAATTTATGGCAAATATAAATAAATCTAGTAAATCTTTGTTTACAATGCCACCACTTAGCTTTTTTTAAACAAGAAAGAATTTTTTATCACAACTGAGCAGTATCTATCATTTTATCATAGAGTAGTTACATCTATTATTCACTCAACTTTTCTCATTAATTCTACATGCAAGTGCATGGTTTTTCTTAAAGATTTTATTTATTTACTTAATTATTTTTTTTTAATTTATTTGAGACTGACAGAGCGAGAGAACAAGCTGAAGGAAGAGAGACAGGAGAGAAAGAAAGAGGGCGAGAGAGAACTCCTCACTGAGCAGGGAACCTAATGTGTGGGTCAGTCCTAGGATCCTAGAATCACGACCTGAGCTGAAAGCAGACCCTCAACTGACTGAGCCACCCAGGCTCCCCTAAGTGCATGTTTTTAATGTTGTCTGTACTATTCTTGTGTGTTTGTTATCAAATATGTTTAATTTTTAAAATTGTTAGCAAGTTTCAAATATCTCAAATTGACACTGTTATGCTAAAATACCACACAAATTCCGTTAAAATGGATAGTTCATTTATTAATATCAGTAATCATGTTACAACCTACGAGGAGTTTTTCTGTTCTTAATTGTCTTCTATCACTGCTCTTTAATCATACGGGCCCCTAGAAGATGACTCGGAATTTTGTGGGTAGTTTTTCGGTTGTCACAATGATAGGGGGATGTTAGGAGGCCAGCTGTCTTGATGCCTAAGTTCAATAGATCCATTAGATTCCAACCCTTGTCTTTATACCTGCTCTCAGTGCTTGCTGCTTCCAATTCCCAATCTTCTAGATCGGGACATGTTCACTTTCGCAAACATTTTACATTATGGCTTCTTTTCTTTTGCCAAGTCAGTTACCACTTATCTGTCAGCATTGACTTCTAAACATCTGTTGAAATTTTTTACCATGTTTTCTTTCCCATTCTCTCTTACACAGTGGGTTTCTGTCCTTTTTTTTTTTTAATTCCTTTTTAAATTATTTATTTATTTATTTATTTATTTAAAAGATATTATTTATTTATTTATTTGACAGACAGAGATCACAAGTAAGCAGAGAGGCAGGCAGAGAGAGAGGAAGGGAAGCAGACTCCCCGCTGAACAGAGAGCCCGATGCAAGGCTCGATCCCAGGACCCTGGGATCATGACATGAGCCGAAGGCAGAGGCTTTAACCCACTGAGCCACCCAGTGCCCCTTAATTCCTTTTTTAAATGTAATTTTATTTTTTCAGTGTTCCAAGATACATTGTTTACATATAACACCCCGTGCTCCATGCAATACGTGACCTCCTTAATACCCACCACCAGGCTCACCCATCCCATCACCCCTTCCCCTCTAAAACCCACAGTTTCTGTCTCAGAGTCCACAGTCTTTCATGGTTTTCCTCCCCCTATGATATCCCCCCAATTCACCTTTCCTTTCCTTCTCCTAATGTCCTCCGTGTTATTCCTTATGTTCCACAAGTAAGTGAAACCATATGATAATTGACTTTCTCTGCTTGACTTATTTCACTGAACATAATCTCCTTGAGTCCCATCCATGTTGATACAAACAGTTGGGTATTCATCCTTTCTGATGGCTGAGTAATATTCCATTTGTATATATGGACCATATCTTCCTACTATCTGTCCATTGTTTTCAAAGGCCAAGTGATCACCAAGTGATGAATCTGCTTTGCTTAATAGCTCAGTGGGAGATAGCTTGTCTTAGAGGATATGGTAGACATTTTAGGTAGTTTGGCTATTGTGTAGACTAGCTGGTGTCTTGGCAGTTAGTGCCTAGTTAGGGCTAGATCTGTTAAGCACATTGCCATTTCTGAGCCCACCTAAAATTCCAGTTGTACTTAAAGTTATCAGTTCATTCTAGCCTTACATTAACTCACCGTGAACAGTACTTTAGACAATTAACATTTTCTATGACTGAGAGTAATGTGTAATCTTACTCATTACTCTTTCTCAGGCTGAGCTTTTGGAAACTGATTTGCATTCAGAAGTAACAGTAAAAACGGTGTGACGGCTCCTTGTCATTAAAAGGAAAACACTGGATAAATTGTTTTCCTATTCCTAACATTCAGCTTTGCTACATATAGTTTTTCTCCATATTAACAGATTTTTTGGTAGAAGGCCTCAGTGGGATTGTAGAGGGGCATCAAATCTGAATGAACTTCATCAGCTATTAAGTGACATAATGATCAGAAGATTGAAGACTGATGTTTTAACCCAGCTGCCCCCCAAAGTCAGACAGCGTATTCCCTTTGATCTTCCATCAGCAGCTGCCAAGGTGAGAATGCTTGTTTGGTTCAAAGTCTTACTTTAAGTCATTTTAATGAAACATTGCACATATTCATATTTCATAGAAGGAAAAGTCTGTTTTCTTAAAATGGGATTAATTAATAGAACATATGAACTTCATTTCAAGAAGAGAACAGGAAAAATTTAACTTTCAGTCATCAAATAATGTGAAAAGATTCAGTATCCTATTGATTTAAAAAAAATACTTCTGCTCAATATAAAAGAAAAGTATTTCAACTGCAATGAAGATTTAGTATTAAGAATTCTAAGTACCTATAGGGTGTAAAGCTCAATAATTAGGAAGCAAAGTTATGTTTCTTGCTCTAGGATTTTTTTTCAAGTATGAGCTGTCTTCTAGAATAACTTGGATATAGCCTTCTTCTTGAAGATCTGAAAATTCTAATCATATTGAAAGATGTGAAGGTCTATATATTAGAAAGTCAAATTGTATTTTACCTAATCCTTATGTACATGCTTATATATTCTCTGAAATTTATTTAAATCTGGACAGGACTTTGTTGACAAAGACTATTTATTATTGCATTGTTTTATCTTGAACATTTAAGGTAGACATTTTATAACCATTGAACAATATGTTGTCGGTAAAATAGGAATAATCTGATTTTCTTTATCCACCATTTTAGCATTAGGAAGAAAAGTGAAAGAGTCAGTGTATGATTACATTACATTTTTATTTAGCTGATATTCCTCATGCTTATTTATTTATTTATTTATTTTTAAGATATTATTTATTTGACAGAGATCACAAGCACGCAGGCAGAGAGAGAGAGAGGAGGAAGCAGGCTCATCAGGGAGCCTGATGCGGGGTGATCCCAGGAGGATCATGACTCGAGCCAAAGGCAACTTTAACCCACTGAGCTACGCAGGCACCCCGATTTTTTTTTCTTTTTTTTAACCTTATAATTTTTTTATTATGTCGTTAGTCACCATACAGTACATCATTAGTTTTTGATGTAGTGTTTCATGATTCATTGTTTGTGTATAACACCCAGTGCTCCATGCATATTTAAATGAAAGCGTATCTTGTTATGAAAATACTTTGCTACCATATACATTTTCACTGTTTCCTTTTTTATGTATATAAACTTTTATTTTTACTTTTCAAAATGTTTTATCCTAAGGAAAAGCTCTAATTGCTTGATTTATGATGTTAGCAAAGAGCTTGGCTTTCACCCACAGCTTTTCATTGGTTTCTGCCTTTGGTGTGAACATGTGACTGACCTTTCTCCATATTGATGTTTTTAAGTGAATACATTGATATCTTTGGGAATTTGTTCTCATATCTTTACAAAGAAAAAAGAAAAAAGTAGGACAAAATTCATTATTGCATTAATTGTTCTTTTTTTTTTTAAGATTTTATTTATTTAGTTAGTTGAGAGAAGAGAGAGCACGAAGTGGGGGAGGATCAGAGGGGAAGGGAAAAGGAGGGGGAAAGAGTCCCAAGCAGACTTCCTGCTGAGTGCCGACCCCCCAAGTTGGAGCTGGATCTCATAACCCTGAGATCATGACCTGAGCCAAAATCAAGAGTCAGATGCTTAATGGACTGAGCCACCCAGAGCCCCTGTTCTTCTGTCCTTTATGCCATATTTCTAAGCATTGTTATTTTCTCCCACATAGGAATTGAATGCCAGCTTTGAAGAGTGGGGAAAATTAATGAGAGCTCCAAATTCAGGTGCCACTGAGACTGTCATGGGGTTGATTACTCGAATGTTTAAACAAACTGCTATTGCCAAGGTACTTATTGCTGAGACATGTGTTTCTCTTGATACAAATTATTTAATGTATTTTAATGCTTTTATTTAAGCAGCTTATTTGCATACTGTAACATGTCTTTGCCATTTAACTTTTTTTAAGACTTTTTATTTATTTGACAGACAGAGATCACAAGTAGGCAGAGAGGCAGGCAGAGAAAGAGGGTGAAGCAGGCTCCCTTCTGAGGAGAGAACCCAATGTGGGGCTTGATCCCAGGACCTAGGATCAAGACCTGAGCTGAAGGCAGAGCCTTTAACCCACTGAGCCACCCAGGTGCCTCATCCATTTAATTTTTTAAATCTGATATGGAAAATTCAAACATATTCAAAGTAAACAGTGGTATAATGGACACCATTATATCTGCCCATATATTGGTCTTTTCCAATATATGGGTACACTTTGATGAGGGAATATAATATGCTTTACATGTTCTCATTTAAAGGACATATGTATATTCATCTTTGTCATCAGATTTTTCTGTGGTTTTTGATACATAATTGCTACAAATAATGTTTTTATTTAAGTCAAACATTTTTAATTGGTATTATGATTCTAGTTCCCTACAGAGATAGATGTGCTCGTATTCTGTCTAAAAGTGCAAATTAGAGGTGTTAGAGTTTTTAAATCTCAGTGTGCATATAAAGTAGATTCATCACACATTCTTGTTTTTACTAGCATGATAGAACTTAGACATGCTAATGAGTGTTACTCTTTTCCAATTCTGAAATTTTTTATATAAGATAATTTTTTTAAGTGAGGTATGTTGAGGTGTAATTCACATTCAGTGAAACTTGTCCTTTTAAAATACATAGCTTAATGAGGCTTGACAAATACATAGGGTAAATCACCAGTACAATCAAAATAAAGAATATTTCCATTTGCCCAAAACTTCCCTGATGTACCTTTGCAGTTATCTCCCTCACACCCTGCCTTCTGCACCTCAGCAGTCACAGATATAATTTTTACAACTGTAGTTCTGCATTTTCCCGAATGTTCCAAAAACGGAGTCACAGAGTATATAGCCTTGTGCTTAAAGCATAAAGCTTTTGAATATTGATCCATGTTTTGCATATGTCGTTAGTTTCTTCATTTTTATTTCTGAATAATGTTCCAGTGTTTGGATATATAACAATTTTTTTTTCCCCTCCACCAGTTAATGGTAATGGGATCTTACCAGTTTGGGCCATTATGAGTAACTGTAGGAATCATTCATGTACAGGTCTTTGTATGGACAGATTTTCATTTCCTTTGAGTAAATAACTGGGAGTGGGAATGTTGGGTCATATGGAAGAAACAGGTTAAATTTTATAAAAAGCTGCCAACTTGTTTTTCAAGTATCATTGTCCATTCCTAGTAGCAACATGTGAGTGTCCCAGTGGTTCTGTATCTTTGTCAGCACTTGGTATTGACAGTCTTCTTAGTTTTAGCAATTTTCCACAGTATTTACTGGTATTTCATTGTCATTTTAATTTGCCTTCTCCTAATGTCTAGTGATAGCATATTTTCATGTGTTTTTATCTATAATAGACATCATATATCTGTTATATATCATATAGTCTGTACATAGCAAGCCCATATTTATATTGGATTATAAGAGTTCTTTTTTAAAAAGATTTATTTATTTATTTTAGCAAGAAAGAGAGTGGGGGTCGGTGAGAGAGGGAGTAGGAGAGAGAATCTCAAGCAGACTCCCCGCTGAAGATGGAGCCCAACAGGGAGCTCGATCCCATGACTCTGAGATCATGACCTGAGCTGAAATCAAGAGTGAGAGGCTCAACAGGCCAAGCCACCTGAGTGCCCCAGAGCTCTTTATATATTTTAGAAACAAGTATTCTAAAATATGTCTTTCCAAATATTGCTTCCAAGTCTGTATATTCCATTTTATTTTCTTGAAATTATCTTTAAAAGAACAGAAGTTAAATTTTGAAACAGTCCAGTTTATTATTTTCTCTTTCATGTTCTCTGCAATTTCAGTCCTAATTAATTTTTGCTTATTCCAAGTTCACAAAGATCTCTGTGTTTTCTTCTAAAAGTGCTATATCTTTGGGTTATATAAGTAAGTCTAGAACTATTTTGAGTTAATTTTTTTAAATGTGGTATGAAGTTAAAGATAGAGATTTAGTTATTTTGTTTTGGTTTGAATGGGGTTTTATTTATTTATTTACTTTGTTTATGGATTTTCAATTTTCATTTGATACTCATTATGGAAACCATTTTTCTCTCGTTGACTCACCTTAACACCTTCATAAAAAATCATTTGGTTATCTATGTGTGGATCTGTTTCTGAACTCTTGTCTGTTTCTTTGACCTATACATCTCATTTGACAACACTAACGCATCTGTTTAAACTACCTTTCTAATAAAGCTTGAAATCACATGGTGTTCACTCCTACTTTATTCAAAATTATTTTGTCTGTTGTAAGTCCTTTGCTTTTCCTTACACTGTTTAGAATTAGCTTATTAAGAATGCAAACTTTTGATTGGAATTGCATTGTATCTATAAATTCATTTGGAAGAATTGACTTCTTAATAGTATTGAATTTCCTGATCCATGGAAAGAATATCTTCTCTTATTTCTCCCAGCTTTGTTTTCTAATTTCATTGAATACATTTTGCTAGATTTACTCTAGTTATTTCATGTATTTTTATGTACTTATAACTATTTTTTTCTATTTAAATGCAGTTAATTAACATATATTGTATTATTAGTTTCAGAGGTAGAGTTCATTGATTCATCAGTCTTATATAATACCCAGTACTCATTACATCAAATGCCCTTCTTTATGTCCATCACCCAGTTACCCTATCACCTCACCCCCCTCCCCTCCAGCAACCCTCAGTTTATTTCCTATGATTAAGAGTCTCTTATGGTTTGTCTTCCTCTCTGATTTCATCTTGCTTTATTTTTTCCTACCTTCCCCTATGATCCTCTGTTTTGTTTCTTAAATTCTACATATGAGTGAGAGTATATGATAATTGATTTTCTCTGGTTGACTTATTTCACTTAGAATAATATCCTCTAGTTCCATTAACATTGTTACAAATGGCAAGATTTCTTCTTTTTTTTTACTGGCTGAGTAGTATTCCCTTGTATACATATACCACATCTTCTTTATCCATTCATCTGTCGATGGACATCTGTGGTCTTTCCATAGTTTGGCTGTTATGGACATTGCTGCTATGAACACTGGAGTGCAGGTGCCCCTTCAGATCACTACATTTGTATCTTTGGGGTAAATTCCTAGTAGGGCATTGCTGGATTGTAGGGTAGCTCTGTTTTCACTCTTTGAGGAACCTTCATACTATTTTCCAGAATGACTGCACCAACTTGCACTCCCACCAACAGTGTAGGAAGGTTCCCCTTTCTCCACATCCTCACTAACATCTTTCATTTCCTGACTTGTTAATTTTAGCCATTCTGACTGGTGTGAGGTGGTATCTCATTGTGGTTTTGATTCGTATTTCCCTGATGCTGAATAATGTTGAGCACTTTTTCATGTGTCTATTGGCCATTTGGATGTCTTCTTTGCATAAATGCCATTTCATATCTTCTGCCAGTTTCTTGATTGGATTATTTGTTCTTTGGGTGTTGAGTTTGATAAGTTCTTTAGAGATTTTGGATACAAGCCCTTTATCTGATAAGACATTTGCAAATGTCTTCTCCCATTCTGTGAGTTCTTTTGGTCCTGCCCAGTACTGTCCATAGACATAGTGTGGTGTCAGGGAAAGAGAGAGAAACTCCCCCAAAGTGCCACCTTTAAGTCTCAGCTGGATCAAGGAAACTGCCTTACATTGAATTGGTTGTAGAGACCCAAAGATGTCCCCTGCCCCCTACCAAGAACTTAGCACTGAGAAATCACCCAGTTATGTCTACCCCTGGGGAGAGAAACACCTGTGTATAATGCAGGCATACAGGAACTACTGGAAGCTGAGAATGCAGTAGAAAAACACATGACATACATTATCACAAGGTAGAAGCATCCTGTTGCTGGGGGAGTTCAAAGTTTTCAGTGTACTAAGAGTAAATGTAACAAAAAGAGAGTCTAAATACAAGGGAACCTAAATAAAACTCAGTACTGACTAGATTCTCTCCTACCCACACTCATGCTGATCCCCCCCCCCCAAAAATCTGAGTGTATAAATACCAATTATTTCAGACTGTCCTGTTCTCCTGCACATAATTTCTAGCACGTACTAGAAATTATGAAATAAACAAAAAAGCAACTTTAAGAAACTAATATATTCTCAAAAGATAAAACAATCAGGTGCTGAGTCAAGATGGCGGAGAAGTAGCAGGCTGAGACTACTTCAGGTAGCGGGAGATCAGCTAGATAGCTTATCTAAAGATTGCAAACACCTACAAATCCAACGGGAGATCGAAGAGAAGAAGAATAGCAATTCTAGAAACAGAAAATCAACGAATTTCTGAAAGGTAGGACTGGTGGAGAAGTGAATCCAAAGCGACGGGAAGATAGACCACGGGGGGAGGGGCCGGCTCCCGGCAAGCGGCGGAGCAACAGAGCACAAAATCAGGACTCTTAAAAGTCTGTTCCGCTGAGGGACATCGCTCAAGAGGCTTAACCGGGGTGAAGCGCACGCGGGGTCAGCGTGGCCTCAGGTCCCGCAGGGTCACAGAAGGATCGGGGGTGTCTGAGTGTCGCAGAGCTTGCAGGTATTAGAACGGGGAAGCCGGCTACAGAGACAGAGACGAGGAGTGACTCTCAGCTCGGGTTTACCTTGAACCGGTCGCAGGCTCGGTCAGCTCAGAGCGTGGCCGGAGGCCAGGGTGACGGAAGCAATTGGGCGCTGTTCTCTGAGGGCGCACTGAGGAGTGGGGCCCCAAACTCTCGGCTCCTCCGGCCGGAGACTGGGAGGCTGCCATTTTCATTCCCGTCCTCCGGAACTCTACAGAAAGTGCTCAGGGAACAAAAGCTCCCGAAAGCAAACCCGAGCGGATTACTCAGCCCGGCGCCTGGTAAGGGCGGTGCAACTCTGCCTGGGGCAAAGACACTTGAGAATCCCTAAAACAGGCCCCTCCCCCAGAAGATCAACAAGAAATCCAGCCAGGACCAAGTTCACCTACCAAGGAGTGCAGCTTCAATACCAAGGAGAGCAGCGGAATTCCAGAGGAGGAGAAAGCAAAGCACAGAACTCATGGCTTTCTCCCCATGATTCTTTAGCCTTGCAGTTAATTTAATTTTTTATTCTTTTTCAATTTTTTTTCTCTTCTTCTGCTAAATTTTTTTAACTTTTACCCTTTTCTTTTTTAACATTTTTTAACTAGTTTATCTAATATATATATATATATATATATATATATATATATTTCCGTTTTATATTTTTTCATTATTGGTTTTCTTTTTTTATTTGTTTCTTTTTTCTTTTTTCTTTTTTTTTCTTTTTTTCTTTCTGAACCTCTTTATATCCCCTTCCCCCCACCCCCTCACGATTTGGGATCTCTTCTGATTTGGCTAAAGCATATTTTCCTGGGGTTGTTGCCACCCTTTTAGTATTTTACTTGTTCCTTCATATACTCTTATCTGGACAAAATGACAAGATGGAAAATTCACCACAAAAAAAAAGAACAACAGGCAGTACCAAAGGCTAGGGACCTAATCAATACAGACACTGGTAATATGTCAGATCTAGAGTTCAGAATGACGATTCTCAAGGTTCTAGCCGGGCTCGAAAAAGGCATGGAAGATATTAGAGAAACCCTCTCGGGAGATATAAAAGCCCTTTCTGGAGAAATAAAAGAACTAAAATCTAACCAAGTTGAAATCAAAAAAGCTATTAATGAGGTGCAATCAAAAATGGAGGCTCTCACTGCTAGGATAAATGAGGCAGAAGAAAGAATTAGCGATATAGAAGACCAAATGACAGAGAATAAAGAAGCTGAGCAAAAGAGGGACAAACAGCTACTGGACCACGAGGGCAGAATTCGAGAGAGAAGTGACACCATAAGATGAAACAACATTAGAATAATTGGGATTCCAGAAGAAGAAGAGAGAGAGAGGGGAGCAGAAGGTATATTGGAGAGAATTATTGGAGAGAATTTCCCCAATATGGCAAAGGGAACAAGCATCAAAATCCAGGAGGTTCAGAGAACCCCCCTCAAAATCAATAAGAATAGGTCCACACCCCGTCACCTAATAGTAAAATTTACAAGTCTTAGCGACAAAGAGAAAATCCTAAAAGCAGCCCGGGAAAAGAAGTCTGTAACATACAATGGTAAAAATATTAGATTGGCAGCAGACTTATCCACAGACACCTGGCAGGCCAGAAAAAGCTGGCATGATATATTCAGAGCACTAAACGAGAAAAACATGCAGCCAAGAATACTATATCCAGCTAGGCTATCATTGAAAGTAGAAGGAGAGATTAAAAGCTTCCAGGACAAACAAAAACTGAAAGAATTTGCAAACACCAAACCAGCTCTACAGGAAATATAGAAAGGGGTCCTCTAAGCAAAGAGAGACCCTAAAAGTAGTAGATCAGAAAGGAACAGAAACAATATACAATAACAGTCACCTTACAGGCAATACAATGGCACTAAATTCATATCTCTCAATAGTTACCCTGAATGTTAATGGGCTAAATGCCCCAATCAAAAGACACAGGGTATCAGAATGGATAAAAAAACAAAACCCATCTATATGTTGCCTACAAGAAACTCATTTTAAACCCGAAGACACTTTCAGATTTAAAGTGAGGGGGTGGAAAAGAATTTACCATGCTAATGGACATCAGAAGAAAGCAGGAGTGGCAATCCTTGTATCAGATCAATTAGATTTTAAACCAAAGACTATAATAAGAGATGAAGATGGACACTATATCATACTCAAAGGATCTGTCCAACAAGAAGATCTAACAATTGTAAATATCTACGCCCCTAACGTGGGAGCAGCCAACTATATAAACCAATTAATAACAAAATCAAAGAAACACATCGACAATCATACAATAATAGTAGGGGACTTTAACACTCCCCTCACTGAAATGGACAGATCATCCAAGCAAAAGATCAACAAGGAAATAAAGGCCTTAAATGACACACTGGACCAGATGGACATCACAGATATATTCAGAACATTTCATCCCAAAGCAACAGAATACACATTCTTCTCTAGTGCACATGGAACATTCTCCAGAATAGATCACATCCTCGGTCCTAAATCAGGTCTCAACCGGTATCAAAAGATTGGGATCATTCCCTGCACATTTTCAGACCACAATGCTCTGAAGCTAGAACTCAATCACAAGAGGAAATTTGGAAAGAACCCAAATACATGGAGACTAAACAGCATCCTTCTAAAGAATGAATGGGTCAACCAGGAAATTAAAGAAGAATTGAAAAAATTAATGTGAACAAATGATAATGAAAACACAACGGTTCAAAATCTGTGGGACACAACAAAGGCAGTCCTGAGAGGAAAATATATAGCGGTACAAGCCTTTCTCAAGAAACAAGAAAGGTCTGAGGTACACAACCTAACCCTACACCTAAAGGAGCTGGAGAAAGAACAAGAAAGAAACCCTAAACGCAGCAGGAGAAGAGAAATCATAAAGATCAGAGCAGAAATCAATGAAATAGAAACCAAAACCACAAAAGAACAAATCAACGAAACTAGGAGCTGGTTCTTTGAAAGAATTAATAAGATTGATAAACCCCTGGCCAGACTTATCAAAAAGAAAAGAGAAAGGCCCAAATAAATAAAATCATGAATGAGAGAGGAGAGATCACAACTAACACCAAAGAAATACAGACAATTATAAGAACATATTATGAGCAACTCTATGCCAACAAATTTGACAATCTGAAAGAAATGGATGCATTCCTAGAGACATATAAACTACCACAACTGAACCAGGAAGAAATAGAAAGCCTGAACAGACCCATAACCAGTAAGGAGATTGAAACAGTCATCAAAAATCTCCAAGCAAACAAAAGCCCAGGGCCAGACGGCTTCCCGGGGGAATTCTACCAAACATTTAAGGAAGAACTAATTCCTATTCTCCTGAAACTGTTCCAAAAAAATAGAAATGGAAGGAAAACTTCCAAACTCATTTTATGAGGCCAGCATCACCTTGATCCCCAAACCAGACAAGGATCCCATCAAAAAAGAGAACTACAGACCAATATCCTTGATGAACACAGATGCAAAAATTCTCACCAAAATACTAGCCAATAGGATCCAACAGTACATTAAAAGGATTATTCACCACGACCAAGTGGGATTTATTCCAGGGCTGCAAGGTTGGTTCAACATCCGCAAATCAATCAATGTGATACAACACATTAATAAAAGAAAAAACAGGAACCATATGATACTCTCCATAGATGCTGAAAAAGCATTTGACAAAGTACAGCATCCCTTCCTGATCAAAACTCTTCAAAGTGTAGGGATAGAGGGCACATACCTCAATATTATCAAAGCCATCTATGAAAAACCCATCGCAAATATCATTCTCAATGGAGAAAAACTGAAAGCTTTTCCGCTAAGATCAGGAACACGGCAGGGATGTCCGTTATCACCACTGCTATTCAACATAGTACTAGAAGTCCTAGCCTCAGCAATCAGACAACAAAAAGAAATTAAAGGCATCCAGATAGGCAAAGAAGAAGTCAAACTCTCACTCTTCGCAGATGATATGATACTATATGTGGAAAACCCAAAAGACTCCACTCCAAAACTGCTAGAACTTGTACAAGAATTCAGTAAAGTGTCAGGATATAAAATCAATGCACAGAAATCAGTTGCATTTCTCTACACCAACAACAAGACAGAAGAAAGAGAAATTAAGGAGTCAATCCCTTTACAATTGCACCCAAAACTATAAGATACCTAGGAATAAACCTAACCAAAGAGACTAAGAATCTATACACAGAAAACTATAAAGTACTCATGAAAGAAATCGAGGAAGACACAAAGAAATGGAAAAATGTTCCATGCTCCTGGATTGGAAGAATAAAAATTGTGAAAATGTCTATGCTACCTAAAGCAATCTACACATTTAATGCAATTCCTATCAAAGTACCATCCATTTTTTTCAAAGAAATGGAACAAATAATCCTAAAATTTATATGGAACCAGAAAAGACCACGAATAGCCAAAGGAATATTGAAAAAGAAAGCCAAAGTTGGTGGCATCACAATTCCGGACTTCAAGCTCTACTACAAAGTTGTCATCATCAAGACAGCATGGTACTGGCACAAAAACAGACACATAGATCAATGGAACAGAATAGAGAGCCCAGAAATAGACCCTCAACTCTATGGTCAACTAATCTTCGACAAAGCAGGAAAGAATGTCCAATGGAAAAAAGACAGCCTCTTCAATAAATGGTGTTGGGAAAATTGGACGGCCACATGCAGAAAAATGAAATTGGATCGTTTCCTTACACCACACACGAAAATAGACTCAAAATGGATGAAGGACCTCAATGTGAGAAAGGAATCCATCAACATCCTTGAGGAGAACACAGGCAGCAACCTCTTCGACCTCAGACGCAGCAACATCTTCCTAGGAACATCGCCAAAGGCAAGGGAAGCAAGGGCAAAAATGAACTATTGGGATTTTATCAAGATCAAAAGCTTTTGCACAGCAAAGGAAACAGTTCACAAAACCAAAAGACAACTGAAAGAATGGGAGAAGATATTTGCAAACGACATATCAGATAAAGGGCTAGTGTCCAGAATCTATAAAGAACTTAGCAATCTCAACACCCAAAGAACAAAGAATCCAATCAAGAAATGGGCAGAAGACATGAACAGACATTTCTGCAAAGAAGACATCCAGATGGCCAACAGACACATGAAAAAGTGCTCCATATCCCTCGGCATCAGGGAAATACAAATCAAAACTACAATGAGATACCACCTCACACCAGTCAGAATGGCTAAAATTAACAAGTCAGGAAATGACAGATGCTGGCGAGGATGCGGAGAAAGGGGAACCCTCCTACACTGTTGGTGGGAATGCAAGCTGGTGCAACCACTCTGGAAAACAGCATGGAGGTTCCTCAAAATGTTGAAAATAGAACTGCCCTATGACCCAGCAATTGCACTGCTGGGTATTTACCCTAAAGATACAAACGTAGTGATCCGAAGGGGCACGTGCACCCGAATGTTTAAAGCAGCAATGTCTACAATAGCCAAACTATGGAAAGAACCTAGATGTCCATCAACAGATGAATGGATAAAGAAGATGTGGTATATATACACAATGGAATACTATGCAGCCATCAAAAGAAATGAAATCTTGCCATTTGCGACGACGTGGATGGAACTAGAGGGTATGCTTAGCGAAATAAGTCAATCAGAGAAAGACAACTATCATATGATCTCCCTGATATGAGGGAGAGGAGATGCAACATGGGGGGTTAAGGGGGTAGGAGAAGAGTAAATGAAGCAAGATGGGATTGGGAAGGAGATAAACCATAAGTGACTCTTAATCTCACAAAACAAACTGAGGGTTGATGGGGGGAGGGGGTTTGGGAGAGGGGGTTGGGGTTATTATGGACATTGGGGAGGGTATGTGCTATGGTGAGTGCAGTGAAGTGTGTAACCCTGGCGATTCACAGACTTGTACCCCTAGGGAAAAAAATATATGTTTATAAAAAATAAAAATTAAAATTAAAAAAGATAAAACAATCAATAAAACCAAATTGATAAATGACCTAGACTGTAGAACTATTAGACAAGGGCTTTTAGGAAGCTATGAAAAATGTTATGTGATCTAGTAACAAAGATAAACGATATGCATGAAAAGGTGGGAATTTCAGAAAAAATATGAATATTTTAAAGACAGTAAAATGGAAATGCTAGAAATAAAAAAAAACAGAATCCAAAAAAATTATTTCAATCAGCTTATAAGCCAATAGAGAAGATAAAATGTAATCATAAAGAATTTAAATGTCCTGGATATTTATCCTAGAGAAATGAAAACTTAGGTTTACACAGACTCCTTTATGGAAATTTATTATAATTATTTATAATTGCCATATGTTCTTAAATTGTAGTATATGCATACAATAGAATACTAAATTAAAACGAATGAACTATTTATAAACCCAGTAAATTAGAGGAATCTAAAGGTATTATTCTGATTGAAAGAAGCCAGTCTCAAGAAGTTTTCATATATCATGACACCATATTTATAACATTTTCAAAACAATGGTATTTTAGTGGTAGAAAATATTATTATACAAATGTCACTTTCCTGGTCACGATATTATACAGGAAATTATCATTAGGGAAGCTATGTTAAGGTTATGCATGAACTCTATTATTTTTGCAACCTCTCGTATATCTTAAATAATAAAATAAGAAGTTTTAAAATGTACATATAGGGGACACAATATAGTAACCCAATGCAGAAAACATTCTACATTAATCCAGAAGAATGCAGAATAGAAAGGAAAGGAACAAAGAACAGATGGGTCAATCAGAAGACAAAAAGATATTAAGTTTTAAGCTAGTTCAATCAATAATTACATTAAATGTAAATGATCTAAACCCACCAAGTAGATGTTAGGAAGTTATCATATTGCATATGATATCTGCAAAAAGTTCTTTTTAAGTATGAAGGCTGAAAGTTGAAAGTAAATGGATGAATAAAGATAAAGCATGCAAACAATAATCAAATGAAGGCTGAAGTAGAACTGTAATATCAGATAATGTAGATTATTACCATGATTATAGGAATTTTATAGATCTCTCATGTAACAGCATAGGTTGTTCCTGACTTTGCTTCCCCTCATAAGAACAATAACTAACAACTATTCAGGAAGAAGATACTCCTAGGAGAATCATAGAACACAGGGGTGAAATTGAGACACATCCCTGTATCCTAAAGACCAAGACAGACTACATTACTAGGATAAGAGTAGTCGCTACATGTTGACCTCATTGCCATGCCCCCAGGCCAGTGTAGCACCACTCAGGGAGATCCCACCCTGAGCCTCTGGCTCTTCCAGCAGGAAAAGAAAATCCATGGGGAAACACTAGCACCACCATCCCACCCCACCCCGCCCCACCACCCCGGATTGTGTGTTGCTTTGCCAGAGCACTACTCTGATCTTTACCCATGGGGACTGCAGGAGAGTTTGTGAGGCTCAACCACTGGGAAACTGACAGTGACAGAAAGCAAAAAGGCTCTTGCAATAACCAGCACTTAACTCTTGGCAGACCAAGTTTGCACCTGCAGTACCCACATTATTGTCATGGGGTGACTTTGCTCGAGTACAGAACCACATTGGTAGCATACTCTGACCAGGGAGCTTGGCAGGGTGCAGATCTGCTTGATTCAGAGCCTCATATGAGGGTTTTTGCCAGCCCCATAGCTCAGTTTCCCCATGCCCAGGCAAGGAAGTGAGTCATAGTCCCATTTGCTGTAGAGAATGTGTTCTGGCCACATTTGACCAGAGGAACTGGTGAAAACATCTGGAAGCAATGCAGCACAGCATTTCTCAAGCCAAAAGGCAAATGAGCCAAGCTGATTGTCCCCAGAGCAAAGCCAGTTCTAGGCATGAATTTTCCTGTGCTAAACACAGGCAGGGTTCTTAATTCATATCCCAGGCTCACAGTAGTTCCCAAACCCTCCCTGAGAAACTTTCTGGGAAATTGAGAGTTGCCTGGAATAGCCCCACTCCTTCCAGATGAGTCAAGGGTGAGACTTAACTACCCCTACCCACTCTGATTCCTGGCCTCATCTGACCACAAGGACTGGCGAGAACACCTGGAAGCTATGTAGCCCTGAAGCACCCTAGCCAAGGGTAGGGAAAGTAGAGTTGACAGTTTGCAGGGCAAAGCCAGGGACCTGTTCAGCCAGTGAATTTGGGGCACAGGTCAATTTGAGTTTAAGCCAACAAAGAGCTTTACTACCATTATAGCTGCTTCTCCCCTTGCACTCAGGCAGGGAAACTAATTTGTAGCCCCACCCATTATAGAATATAGCCTCCAGCCTACCGGACCAGGAAACCTTACAAGAACATACAGTATCTGCACAGCCCATCCAACAGCCCTGCTTACAGTCGGGTTCGATCAGAGAAGACAGCCTATGGCTTTCCTCATCTCCACAGTAAAACTGATGGCCTCACCTGACTAGTATATACTCTTGCCCGATTTGGGTCCCCAGTGAGACTTCGAGTCCCATCCTTCTGCCTTGCAGGGCAAGGAAATTAATTCATAACCCCATCTGTTACTGAACCAAACCTGATCGTCTAGTCAGCCTGACCAGAGAATCCAGACAACTGTGGAGCCCATTCTAGCCTCACTTGGATAGAGAATCAAGCCAGCAGTCCAGTCCACCTATTCTCAGCCAGTAGCGCACTCCCTTATCCTCAACCTCAGAGTTCAAACAGTTTCCTTGCCACATTCACTTATGATAAAACCTCTCAGCATACTAGGAATAGAAAGGGACTTAATCCAAAGAAAAGGTGTTTATGAAAAACTTAATTAACATCATACTCTGTGCTCAAAGATGGAAGGCTCTTCCCTTAAAATCAGGAACAATACAGAGTCTGTTCTCACCGCTTCTATTCAACACTATTAGGTTCAACATTGTTCTTATAACTGTGTAATATGGCTAGAAAAACAAATATGATGTACACAGATTGAAAAGGAATAAGTACAGTTGTCTGTATTTAGAGACAGCATGATTGTCCACATGGAAAATCCAGGAACACTTCAAGCCACTAGAATTAAGTGAATTTATCAAGGTCTCAGGATTCATGTTCAATATACAAAAATCATTTGTAGTTCTATATACTAGCAACAAAAAATTGGAAGTTGAAATTTAAAAAATACAATTTACAATAGCATCAATAAACATGACCTTCTTTGGGATAAATTCAACAAAGCGTATGCACCGAAAACTACAAAACATCATCTAGAGAATATAAAGCAAACTTAAATAAATGACAAGATAGATCATGTTCATGAATTGGAAGATTTAGTGTTGTTAAGATGCCATGTGTTTGTAAATTTTCAATGCAATGCTAATCAAAATCTGTGGACTTTGGTAGAAATTAACCAACAAGCTGACAGTAAAATTCATGAAGCAGCACGAAGGACTTACAGCCAAATTAATCTTGAACAAAGTTGAAAGATTCACACTGCACGATATAAGTACTTCCTATAAAGTTACAGTAATTAAGACTTTGTGATATTGGCATAAGGATAGCCATTTAGATCAGTGAACCAGAGAAGAGAGCCCGGAAATAGACCTATCAATTGATGTTAGGGAAGGGGATGAGAAAACTCAATGGGGAAATCATAGTCTTTTCAAAGAATAATATCTGGACAATTTGGATAGCCGTGGGAGGAGGAGGGAAGGTCTTGGACCATTATTTTACCCCATTCGTAAAAATTAACTTGAAGTGGGTTATAGACTTAAATGTAAGAACTGATTTATATAGGGTGCCTGGGTGGCTCAGAAAGTTAAGTGTCTGCCTTTAGCCCATGTCATGATCCCAGGGTCCTGGCATCAGGTTCCCTGCTCAGTGGGGAGCCTGCTTCACCCTCTCCCTCTGCCTCTTCCTCCACTCATGCTCCTTCTCTCTTGTCCCTCTCTTCTTCAAATAAAGGAGTAAATAAAACCTTTTTTAAAAACTGATCCATAAAACTATTTTTTAAAGATTTTTTTCTATTTCTTTTTTAAAACAAACTGTATGCCCAACATGGAGCTCTAACTTATGACCTCAAGATCAAGAGTCACATGTTCTACTAACTGAGCCATCCAGGCACTGGCTAATTTTCAAATTTTTAATAGTATACATAAATAAAAATATTGCCAACCTTTGGGTAGACATTTTTTTAAATAGGATGAAAAAAACACTTTAAAGGGAAAAAATGGTACTGAAAACGTTAAAACTTATGGTGTTTTTTTAAAAGGTATGGTATACACAACACATTGTTTTGAAAATGAAAATGTAAACCACAGATTGGAAGAAAATATTTGCAATACATTTCTCCCTGCTCCATTTTCCCATGTTAAAATTTTTGGTTTGATCAGTGCTCATTGTTTGCAATATAATGACTTTGTTAAACATTTCACAGTTGAGCTATAATTACATTTCTTTTATTTGACAACTGTTGTTTTTCCTAGATTTAATAGCTGGGGATTTGTTTGTTTGTTTGCTTGCTTGCTTAACTTAGCTTTCTCAGTACTTAATACTTATTGAGTACAGAAGCTTGCTTAAGGAAAAAGAGTATATTATGAGAGCCTTTTAGATAATTTCTTGTCGGTGATGAGAAACCCTAGTTGGATGTCAGAGAAATGTCAATTGTCAACAAATTTGGCACCAAATTCCTAGGATCCTTGAAAGAAAATAAAGGTGATGAAACGTTGTATGTCTCGAAATTGGAACATGAGCCCAAAGATTAATGACAGCAGAAGACCAATTCTTGCTACCCCAATTCCTATTTTAGTCATTTTTCATTCCCTTCCTAATAGAACCTCTGTTTTCAACCACCTAATGTAAGCTGGAACTGTATATTTCTATTTCTGGGCTGCAGCAAGAAATCATTAGTTCATGATTCCAACTTCATTCCAAGTTGGAATTCTTAATACATTTTCCTCAGAAACATTATTGATAATATCCCATAGTCCGGTTCTATTGTAACTGTAGATTACATAATTTATCTACATTATAGATGAAATAGACTCTGGAGGAAGTAGCTAGTTATAGACTGCATGTAATATTGCTTCTGTGAGAAAATGTGTTTCAGAGTACTCCCAAACCAATTTATAAATGAACTTTTGAAATACCACA
The DNA here is from genome assembly GCF_010015895.1 of Lontra canadensis. Taxonomy (NCBI): domain Eukaryota; kingdom Metazoa; phylum Chordata; class Mammalia; order Carnivora; family Mustelidae; genus Lontra; species Lontra canadensis. The sequence continues at coordinate 24,576,396 of NW_022631005.1, forward strand.
GTTAATAAATTGGCTACTATGTTGTTTGCATAGTAGCCTTGAGACTTCCTTTCTTTGGTTACGTATCTTCTTTACTTATTCAACAGATATTTATTGAGTGCCTTTTGTTTAGCAAGGATCATGCTTGGTGATAGGAAGGCATGGTGAACAAGGTACAGTGTTTCCCTCTCAAGGAACTTGTGGTTGTAGTCCATTGGAGAGGACAGTAAAATAAATGTTCAAATACAGCACAGTATATTTAGTATTTAAATTAAAAATAGGATGTTGTAGGAGTACTTGGGAGAAGACACTTAGTCTAGTCTTGGAAGCTCAGGAAAGACATTCCAAGGAATGAACAAGGAAGATTTAGCCGACTAGAGTGGAGAGGAGTGAAAAGGGGGAGGGCATGGTGTTGATGGAGTATTTGCCAAGACAGATGAATACTTTCTACACACTCAAAAAGATTAACCAAAAATGGCATACTTCGTGTATCAAAAATAGGTCATCATAGCTAAAGCATAAAGTGTCAGGGAGGAATTCTGGGACAAGGCTAGAGATCACAGAGAGCAGTAACCCTATCTTAAAAGGTCACATTTCATAGTTTATAATTTATCCTAAGGGTTATGAGCAGTTAGGTATACTGAAATAGAGTAAAATGATTGGATTTGTGTGTTGGGAAAAGAACTGTAGCTATGTGGAGAATGACTGGAAGGAATAAGCCTGTAGGCAGGGAATCCAGTTGACTAGCCACATTGGTAGTCCAGGCTAACAGTGGTGACACTAAACCAAGGAGCTGAAGGTAAAATTATCAGTGTTTCCGGTAAACAGTCAACTAGTGAAAGATCCCAGATAATTAGAATTACTTTTCTTCTTCTTTATTGTTATTTTTATTCCTTTGAATATTTGTTGAGGTACAATGGATGAAAATAAATTCTTTAGATTTAGGATCAGCATAGTACTCTTCTTGGGAAAAAAGACAGATATAAGTGGTATGGTTTCGCCAACCCTCAGTTATTTTCTGGTACACTGCAACACCTAATTTTTAGAGAAAACCATTTTAAGAGAAGTGTCAGTATCTTTTCTGTGAAAATGATTAAAGTAGCCCATAATTTTAAATTTCCTGTCACTTTGGGGATGACAGCATTCTTTAATGCCTTAAAAACTTTTTAGAAGGCAAACTGCTCTAAACACATTTCCATTACGCACAGGGTGCATTTCCTCTTTGCTGTCTTGCCTCAGCAGCTTGACACCGGTAGAATCCTATTTATAATATGCAGTGATGTATAATGAGGCCACTGCAATATTCCTTGCTGCAGAGGGATTGGGATGTTGTCAGACTGAATGGTACCTTGTCCTGCACTGGTTCTTTTGTATAGCAAAGGGACTCTGACTCTAAACCAGACACATTCTGCCTCCTGTTCATTGATAAGGAGATGGTCACTAAAAGTAAAGTACAAATAAAACAATAAGACTATCATTTTAGATGAAGAGAGAGATAATATATTAGCTATAAGGCTGTGTAGGGTGAAGGAAGGATTTAATAAAGATGGAGCAATATCCATTTGAGAAGGAAGAGTGGTGTAAGGTTTTTGAGGTAAGAGGAATGGTTCAGTTTGGAATTACAGTTGGAGAGATTTGCCTTAGAGAAAAGAAGAAATACTTCTCATGTTATAAAAGGAAAGGAAATGGGAATGAGTGAAAGTAACAAAAGGTAAAAATTTTCGTGTGATGAATTATCTTTTCTCTGGGGCAATGGGACATTTGAAGGCCAAAAGGCATGGGTTCTGATTTTGAAGAGAATAGTAAAGGTTGAAGTTGTTTTTGTAGTTTGCTGGGGAAATACAGCAATAATAAGAGCTAACACTTTTATTTTTTGTTTTTGTTTTTTTTTAAAGATTTTATTTATTTGTTTGACAGAGAGAGAGATCACAAGTAGGCAGAGAGGCAAGCAGAGAGGGGAAGCAGGCTCCCCGTCAAGCAGAGAGCCCAATGTGGGACTCGATCCCAGGACCCTGAGATCATGACCTGAGCCAAAGGCAGAGGCTTAACCACTGAGCCACCCAGGCATCCCAAGCTAACACTTTTAAAGTGCATACCATGGGCCAAGCACTACTCCTTGGCTATTTTATGCACTAAGTCATTTAACTCTCACTACCAGTCCATGAGGAGTTAGGTACCTTTTCCCCCTTTTTTAGATGGAGAAACTAAAGCACAGTTTAAGTGACTTGCTCAAGGGCTCAGGTTGTAAATGATAGGAGGCCAGATCTGAACCCAGACAGTCTGGCTCCAGAGTACATAAACTTGACCATCACTGTAGTAGGATAGCTGAATAAATTTAATATTTGTTGGTGGCCATGGGTTTAAGGTGGTATCTTTTTCCTATTAGTGATTTTTAAGCATCCCTCTGCAAGTATGGAGAAGATTTAGAATTTAAATTTCTATGTATTCTAGATATATATGGGTGGTTCAGTTGGTTAAAATTATATATATTCTGTGTTAAAATTTTTAACACCCAAATAAGGTTTATTCATGCTTATGCTGTGGTAGTACAAATTTGATTACTTTGTTGACAGGACCAGTAGACAGAGTTGAGAAAGAAATTGAAAATGTTTTGAAAATTGAATTTAATTTTAAAAGAATTAGATTAGTTGTGTTGATCAATGACTTTTATGATCAAACTTCCATGAAATCAACTTTCATGAAAACAACTTTTCAAAAGTCTGTAATACTATTATTAGCTTTACTTCCTAACTTTTAATTGTTTAATGTTTAATTGTGGGTAAACCCAGTAAAATTGTCACCAGGTAGACCCTAAGACCTGATCATTACTGATCATTACTGCTAACATGCTTACACCCACCAACCTTTATCCCACATTTTTCCTTAAGCTCTTTTTTTTCCAGCTTATCTCTTAACTAAGGCAAAAGACCCAATGGGCATAGCATTTGGTGGTGGAAACCAAAACTACCCCTCAAGCAATAATGCCTGCCCAGACCACCTAGGTGGACCATGGAGTGATCCATGAAATGACCAATAGTTATTACCTTTATGTCTTTATAATACTAAAATTTCTGTCCAAGGAGGAGGGCAAACCTCATTTACATAATATACAATGTATATATAGGCATATTTCCTTAAGGCGCATGCATGACCTTACGCTTACGTCTACATGTAATGACAAGGCTCCCCTTTCTAAATAATCATCCTAACCCTAAATAAAAGGAACTAATTCACCCTTGCTCTGGGAGTCTTGGCTTTGTAAGTTATTCCCTGTGATTTCCTTCCTTTGTGTGACAAGTCTACCTGGTATAGTTTCTGTCTGTGACTCACCAACTCACACAGTTCAGTTACAAAATATGTCCTTTATGGGAATCTTAGGTAGATGATAGATAGATAGACAGACAGGAACAAAGAATGAATTGGGTAGAATGATTATTATATTTTGTTCCAAAAAGTTTTATGGAAGGTTTAAGATCCCAGTTTGTTTTGTAAATTGTACTGGTTTAAGTATTAAATTAGGGTTGCCCTCTTTTCTGGTGCTATAACTGATTTACTGTGAAATGGGCTGATTGTAAAACTCAGTGTTAAAAGATTAGATGTATTAGAAGTGCTAGATTTTCTATCTACAGATAATTTATAAGGGAATAAAAGTTGTAAAATCACTATATGGAAATCTGTTGCACTTCTATACACTAATAATGAAACAGCAGAAAGTGAAATTTTAAAAAATCTTATTTATAATTGCACCAAAACAATAAAATATCTAGGAATAAATGTAATCAAAGAGGTAAAAGACTTATATTCTGAAGACTGTTAAACACTGATTAAAAAGATTCAAGACGATGGGAAGAAATGGACATTCCATACTCATGGGTTGGAAGAACAAATATTGTTAAAATGTCTAACTACCCAAAGGAATCCACAGATTTAATGCAATCCCTATCAAAATACCAACAGCATTTTGCACAGAGCTAGAACAAACAGTCCTAAAATTTGTATGGAACCACAAAAGACCTCAAGTAGCCAAAGCAAACTGATGGTTACCAGAGTGGAGGTAGGTTGGGGGTATGGGGGATATAGGGAATGGGGATTAAGATGCACTTACCATGATGAAAACAAAAATTTAATGAAATGAGAAAAGAAAAGAAACATCCCTAGAAATAAAGTAACACTTCCAGTAGTTCACCTAAACCTTCTTTGGAAGTAAAACTATTAATTTCTGTGGAAAAATTTTGGTGTGGGGCTGAGTGAAAATGTCCAACATACTGTCATCATAGTATGGGACTACCATTCTTCCTCTGAAGGCTGTCTCCTCCTGGATTTGAAAATATTTACTACCAGATTTGAAAATATTTTTTCAGACTGACAAAATGGTTTCTAAATGAACAGCCATGGGCAAGGATTAGCAGAAGATAGATTTTTAGCCTTTCTTTTGTGAGGGTGGGTGGGAGGTAAATAAACAACGCATATTCTCTTTTACTTTTATACTTTCCTTTCCTCTTATAAGATCATTTTAAAGGATAAAAGATAAGTCACAGATAAATTAATCACAGATAAATTAGTAAGAAACAATGTAAGGTGAACGAGATAAATGCATTAAAAACAAGAGAAGCAGAGAAGGTACTGATTGGAGAATGGCCAAATAAAATGTGATCTATCCATACAGTGGATTATTATTTGGCAATAAAATGAAGTTAAATACTGATACATACTACAACATGGATTGAAAACATTTAAGATTATAGTATATTAATCATTTTACATGAAATGTCCAAAGATGTCCAATTCATAAGGACAGAAAGTCAATTAGTGTTTGTCTCAAGCTAGGGTATGATGGCTGAGAGGTGAAGCGTTTCTTCTTAGGATAATGAAACTATTCTAAAACTGTGGTGATGAATACACCACTCTGTGAATACCCTAAAAGCCACTGAACTGTATACTGTAAATGGGTGAATTTAATGGTATATAAATTATATCCCAATAAAGGTGTTGTGTTTTGGGGGTTTTTGTTTCTGTAAAGAACCCAGCTTCTTCTGGCTTCTGCTTTGGCTATGGTAGTTTGCTGCTTGTCCTTACTGGTTTCAGTAGTATCCCGAGATGGCTGCTGCAATTCCTTATATCAAGTACAAACCATAATATCCAAAGCAAGAAAAAGCCTTCTTAAGGGTCCCTTTGTCAGTGAGGATATTTTTGGAAGATCCCTGCAGACTTCTTCCATTTATTTATTAGTCAAAAATCACTTAGAGGGAGAATAGAAGTACTAGGCTTGTTGATTAAGAAGGTTTTGGTCCAGAAGACGTTTTCTTAAAGCATATGGACACCCCATATGTAAATAAAACTGCATTTGCTGGAGCCTAAAGACTTCAGAATTTAAGAAGGAGCTTATTTTGTGCTCACACTCCCTCAATTGGAATTCATAGCAGCTACACAAAACGATAGTTCTGTTACTTATTAAAATGGTATGGAAGACTTCATTCAAGATCCTTGCAAAGGAATCAACTCTTTTTTACAGTTGTGGAAAGGTCAACTCTGAATACAAGAAGAACCAGTGGGGATTTATAGCCACTGAGCTGGATAGGGGAGGGGGTCAATGAATGTAAAATTACTAAGAGGAGACATTAAGAGCAGGGGGATTCTTGCTCAAGGTAGACCAAGGACTTAGACATCTTAAGTGGGGGATGAGAAACTTTATCAGATATCAAAGATTGATCAGGTAGCAAGGGTAGGGGCTTTCTTAACAAACTGACTCATCGGGATTCTTGCTGAGATGGGGCTGTGTAGGCCTGGCCAGATTAGGCTGAGGCCTAGTCAAGAGGGCCTGGGGAAACCCAACTAAAGTTCAGTCAAAAAGAGACTCTGTGTCATAGTGCACATTTGATGTTTTTTTCTTTCTTTATTTCTCCCTTTTATCTTTTGAGTAAAAGCTGACAATTTAATATCAAGTAAGTTTCATCAGGTCTTAATGCAGTTTAGGTTTTTCTCTAACTACTTTTTTTTTTTAAGATTTTATTTATTTATTTGACAGACAGAGATCACAAGTAGGCAGAGAGGCAGGCAGAGAGAGAGAGGTGGAAGCAGGTTCCCTGCTGAGCAGGGAGCCCGATGCGGGGCTCGATCCCAGGTCCCTGGGATCATGACCTGAGCTGAAGGCAAAGGCTTTAACCCACTGAGCCACCCAGGCGCCCCTCTCTAACTACTTTTATTTCAAAAAGTACCATGTACACCTACTCAATAAAAAAGAAATTTAGGAAATAAATTTAGCACATATTCTCCTCATTTCTGCATTTCTTTAAATGAGATGTAGTGTGTAGTATTTGTTATGTAATTTAGAGCTTGGACTAACAGACAGTTTTAGTAAGATAAGATTGTGAACACAAACATTTTTTCAACTTCTACAAAACCTGTTCTGGCATAACCAAAATGCCGATCAGGACCTGCCATTCCACATAATTTGTATTTGAGATAGTTTGAAAGCAAATCCTGCTCAACTTAAAATATGACAATGCAATGACAGTTTTTTTTTTTAATTTTATTTTTTTCAGTGTTGCACAATTCCTTGTTTATGCGCCACACCCAGTACTCCATGCAATATGTGCCCTCCTTAATACCCATCGCCAGGCTCATCCAACTCCCCACCCCCGTCCCCTCCAAAGCCCTCAGTTTGTTTCTCAGAGTCCACAGTCTCATGGTTTGTCTCCCCCTCCGATTTCCCCCAACTCACTTCTCTTCTCCATCTCCCAATGTCCTCCATGTTATTCCTTATTCTCCACAAGTAAGTGAAACCATATGATAATTGACTCTCTCTGCTTGACTTATTTCACTCAGCATAATCTCTTCCCAGTCCAGTCCATGTTGATACAAAAGTTGGGTTGGAGGCATAATACTCCTTTGTATATATGAACCATAACTTCTTTATCCATTCGTCTGTTGAAGGGCATCTTGGTTCTTTCTACAGTTTGGCGAGTGTGGGCATTGCTGCTATGAACATTGGGGTACAGATGACCCTTCTTTTCACTACATCTGTATCTTTGGGGTAAATACCCAGTAGTGCAATTGCAGGGTCATTGGGAAACTCTATTTTTAATTTCTTGAGGAATCTCCACACTGTTCTCCAAAGTGGCTGCACCAACTTGCATTCCCACCAACAGTGTAAGAGGGTTCTCCTTTCTCCACATCCTCTCCAACACTTGTTGTTTACTGTCTTGTTGATTTTGGCCATTCTAACTGGTGTAAGGTGGTATCTCAGTGTGGTTTTGATTTTAATCTCCCTGATGGCTAATGATGATGAACATTTTTTCATGTGTCTGTTAGCCATTTATATGTATGTCTTCTTTGGACAAGTGTCTGTTCATTTCTTCTGCCCATTTTTTGACATGATTATCTCTCTTGAGTTTGAGGAGTTCTTTATAGATCTTGGATATCAGCCCTTTTTCTGTAGTGACATTTTTAATTAGAATAAAATCAGAACAATCCCTTGTATAGTACATTTTAAGATGTACTCCTTTGCAGTCCCATATTAAGAACCTAAAAAAAAAAAAATACTAGAGTTTATTTGTTACATAGACATTTTGGTTGTCTTTCTTGTAGGACGCAAGGTCTCAGTGATGAAGTTACCAGGCTAGTCCCATGAGACTGTTTAGCCCATTATATAATTGAACTTTGTAATGTTTATATTAACTGTAAGCCTTTCTAAACCAGTGATTAGAAGAGTGGGGAACAGGAAGCTTGGGCTTTGACATCAGCAGCTTTCTGTTGTAATGAGGAAGGGGTGATAGTGCAGGGGACTCTGGCAGAAATAGTTTTCTTTAGGCAGGGAATGCATCTGAGACTGGGGGTACAGTGGTTGTATAATTTTAAGTCTGCAATGGGTGGTAAATGGATGTACCTTAAAAATACTCCAACTTGACATGTGCTTTTTGAAAGACTTATCACAGTAAATACAGCACTTTAGTCAAACAAGCAGTTTATTAAAGTGGTTCAGTTCCCATAGCAACGTATCTGGAATTTATAGCTCCTTATTTTGAGAGGACTTCATTTCACTCTCTGAGGCATTGAAATCCAAGGCTAAAGTTCTTAATGGCCTCCAGTCTCATTGGATGATGAATTTCTATTGTTTGGAAAATTTGTACATATAAAATATAACTTGCAAAATCAGTTCTGTGACTTCATGGTGATGTGTATTAATTTTAAATAGGTATTTTTCCATTTGGAAATGCCCCTCTTTACATTTTTTTTTATTACCAAAACTACATATGATCATAGTTTAATGAGGAAACAGCTATTTCAAAAAAATAAGTCTTCTAAAGTTATTCCCACGAGGCAACCATTTTCTGTTCTTTTAGCTGTTTTGTTTTGTTTTTTCCAGTATTTACTTCAAATCCCTCAGCAACATGTTTATATTGCTTCTTGGTTTGTATTACTGCTTGCTTTGTAATTTTAGCTGTCATCAAATATTTGAGTCTCCACATATTCGAAAATGGCTTTATTCTACTTTTATAATTGATTTTTAATTTGGCTGGGTATAAATTCTTAGAAATAATTTTCTCTCAGAATTACTAGTACTGATGTTGAGAAATCCAATGCACTTCAAAGCTTTTATTCTATTTTAATTCTTTTCCTCCACTCCCTGGAAACTTATAGAATTATTTCTTTGTCCCCAGTGTTCTAAAATTTCATGATGATGGACCTTGCACTAGGTCCATTTTCATCCATTGTGAAGGATCCTCAGAGGACCTATTCCATTTTCCATTTTGGAAACTTATGCCCTTAAGTTCTGTAAAACTTTTATTATTTCTCTGATTATTTTCTTGCCTCTGTTTTCTCTTCATCTACTTCCTGGAAGATTTTTTCAACCTCACAACCAGTGAATTTTTAATTTCTGCTATTATACTTTTAATTTCCAAGAGTACTTCCCTTCCTTTCTCCCTTAATCATTCCTTTTTTGGAGCATCCTGTTGTTTTATAAATGTAATATCTTCTGGTTACGCTGACAGGAAACTCGGTACATGGATATGGCTTAGAGACTATGGCCTTCAATAAAGGGCAATCTGGCTGGATGTCTTATGAAGGAACCCCTCTATCAGAATCCTTAGTCTTTTCTCTGTGGCTTCTCTGATTCTCTAGAAAACAATCATTTTATATGATTCTGCTCTCGTGTGTAGAAGGCATAAGCTTCTTTATCTTTTGGGGGACATGGGAGAATAAGAAGGCTGAGGGAGAAGGCAGATGTCAGCATTTATTATGTTATTTTTATTTAATCCCTACGATACTGTAGAATAATCTACCATCACTGTGGGATTCCTTTATCCAGATACCTTCTCTTTTACCCTTTCCAAAAAATAAATCTCTACCTTCTGCCAGAGTAGGTTGGAGAAGTACTCTATCATCTGGAATGGGTACAGAGAGAATATAGACCAGTGTTGCACATAATCAACTACTTAAATATTCTTTGACCAATCTTCCTGTTGTAGCCACACCCCCAACCTCTCACTTCCCCTGGAACAATTTCCTAAGCCTTTTTTACATTACCATATTCTAACCCACATGCTTCTCAACTTTCCATATTGCTACCTTAGGAGCTCTCAGGTTGGCTAATAATTACCAAACAAATTTTTAGTTTCCAGAGTTTTCTTTCTGTTTCTTTTTGAAGATTTATTTATTTGAGAGAGAGAGAACACACATGCACAAGTTGGGGGAGTAGAATAGTAGGAAAGAATCCTAAGCAGATTTCTCGCTGAGAATGGAATCCTATGCGAATCTCGATCTCACGATCTGAAATCAAGAGTCACTGCTTAACTGACTGAGCCACCCAGGCACCCCTGATTTCCAAAGTTAACCCTTTCCGATTTTGTCTGTACACCTTGCTATACAGCATTGAGGGGGAGTCTAGGTCAAATGTGTTCAGCCTGCTTTCTTTTCCCTAAATTTCTAAATAATTAATTTTTAACAGTTAAGAAACTATATTCATGTTTTAGATTTAATTGATGCTCTAAATTTAATTCCTACTTAATTCATCTCATATTCTCATTCTTAATAGGTAACTTGTCCTCAAGTTAACTAAGAAAAGTCTTTTTAATCTGAGCTTTCTTGATTTTCTCCTTTCTACCTCACAAGTTTCTTCATTTGTACCCCTCTGCTCTCAGACCTCCCTCTGTTCTCTTCATCCTATCACTCCAACCTCTTCTACAACCTTCTTGTCCTGGAGACAAGCTAAATCCCTTTATTTTCCATTTCTCTTTGCCTGTCTACACCTTAAATGGCCTGTTCTTAAACCTATCAAAGTTTCTTAGTTAAGAAAATGAATGAATCAACTTTCCTTAACCCTTAAGCTCCAGTCCCAGCTTTCTTATTTTTTATTTTTTAGTTAGGTAACCCAATTCCACTTAGTCTTTTATATGAGCTTTTTTGAAAATTACTTTCTAAACAAAACCACCAACCCCTTTTTGGCCACATCCTAATTGACTATTTTCCATCAAAACTTGTTCTTCTCTTTCTTGTCTTGTTCTTCTTTTACTTCTCGGAATTGTTGGTTTTTTTTCCCCCTCTCTTGTGTCCTTTTTCCCTTAGATGTGGGCCTCTCTTTCCTTAGGTTACCTAGAGAACAAAGCAGTTGAAGGTTCATAGAAATTTTTGACTTTTGAAGTTTTTTTTGCTTTGTTAGAATAAAGTGATGTGATTTTTTTAATTTTTATTTTTTAATTTATTTTTTCTCACCATAGCACATACCTTCTCCAATGTCTATCACCCAGCCACCCCTCTGGTTCCAGTCACGTCATTGCAAATGGCAAGATTTCATTTTTTGATGGCTGCATAATATTCCATCATATATATATGTACCCCATCTTCTTTATCTATTCATCTGTTGATGGACATCTAGGTTCTTTCCATACTTTGGCTATTGTGGACATTGCTGCTATAAACATTCGGGTGCATGTGTCCCTTTGGAAGTGATGTGATTTTTTAAAAATTATTTTTATTAACATATAATGCATTCTTTGCCCCAGGGGTATAGGTCTGTGAATCATCAGGCTTACACATTTCACAGCACTCACTGTATCACATACCTTCCCCAATGTCCATAACCCAACCACCTTCTCCCTACCACCCCCCCCAGCAACCCTCAGTTTGTTTTGTGAGATTAAGGGTCTCTGATGGTTTGTCTCCCTCATGATCCCATTTTTTTTTTCATTTTTTCCTTCCCTATCCCCAGACCCCCCTGCCCTGCCTCTCAAATTCCTCCTATCAGAGAGATCATATGATAATTGTCTTTCTCTGATTGACTTATTTCGCTCAGCATAATACCCCCTAGTTCCAAGTGATGTGATTTTTTTCATAAAGATTTATATACCATTAATAAGGTTTAACTTTTAATATTTAGGCAGGTGCTGTAAAGGACTATATTAAGATGATGCTTCAGAATGATTCACTGAAGTTTCTGGTTTTTGCTCATCACTTAAGCATGCTCCAAGCTTGCACAGAAGCAGTCATAGAAAACAAGGTATGTTATCATTTTTATATAAAATACTTTTTAGGATGCAGGTTTTTAATATACTAAACATTAATTGTAGTCTTGTAATTTGAAGGTTCTTTTGGCCTTCTTTAAATGATGATATTTTCATTATGATTAGATTTTTTTTCTTGCTAATTATACTAATATCATATTATTATTATGTTGATGGTAAACTATTAAACTTTTTCTTTTATTCCAGGATTATAATTTTCCACTGAACTAATTATCTGGATTGATTAAAAATATGCTGACTTGATAGGATATATTGTGAATTCCATTATTGTTACCAGATATACCATTTGAGACTGGTGTAGACAGTTAAAAATTAAAATTTTTAATTTACCTGCAAGTCAGCCTTAAAATACAGGTGATGTCAAGGGGAAACAGAATGAATTTAGCCAATTTTAGTCCAGCTGCAGTCACACCTTTTAAATTTCCAGGGAACATACTCTGTAGAGTATGACTTAGAGTAAGATTTAGTACAGGTGAGTTTGAAAGAGATAGGCCAGGTACCCTCTCCAGTAAGCTCCCCAAACCTGCTGGCCTTGCTGCATTTTCTTAGGTTCACCTAATTCCCCAGCAGTCTTTTCTATCAGTGACAGCATCTGCCATGTTTTCTTTCAGAGTTTAAATCTGGTATCTCTCTTTATGTGCTGAGGGCTTTTAGAGATGCTCAGAAACAGCCAGAAGAAATTTCCTGACAAATTGTGTGAACTTAATATACATGTAGCAGCAGAACCACTTGCCTATGTAGGTAGAGTTTTTTTTTTTTTTTTAAAGATTTTATTTATTTATTTGACAGAGATCACAAGTAGTCAGAGAGGCAGGCAGAGAGAGAGGGGGAAGCAGGCTCCCTGCTGAGCAGAGAGCCCAATGTGGGGCCCGATCCCAGGACCCCAGGATTATGAACTGAGCTGAAGGCAGAGGCTTTAACCCACTGAGCCACCCAGGCGCCCCTAAGCCATGTTTTTTAAAACTTGGTATACATTTTTTGAACATTTGCCAGTATGTTTATTAATACTACCAAAGAAGTAATCCTAGTGTTTCCTTCATAGGAGGATTGATGACAATATAATAAAATGCTATCTGTGAAAAGGTGCTCTCACACTGATTATAATATCACATCTTTAAAATGCCTTTTTTTTTTTTTAGAATTTTTTTTTTTTAATTTATTTGACAGAGATCACAAGTAGGCAGAGAGGCAGGCAGAGAGAGAGAGAGGAGGAAGCAGGCTCCCTGCTGAGCAGAGAGCCCGATGCGGGGCTCGATCCCAGGACCCCGGGATCCTGACCTGAGCCAAAGACAGAGGCCTTAACCCACTGAGCCACCCAGGCGCCCCTCTTTAAAATGCCTTTTGAGGGAAGAGTTAATTAGCCTTTGAAATTTTTTCTAATGATTAGGCAATAAAATTAAATTCATAATATTTTCTATTTTGATTCCATTAAGCTTAAAACTAAAATTACTAGGATCTATTCTAAGTATAGCAGTCTATTCTCCCCACTTCTCCTTTACTGATATGTTTAGAATCCCATTTAGTATCACTATCCATTAAAAACAATAGGTACTCATGGGTTGGAGGTGAATCTCGCCCAAAGTCTCCCTAGCCTGACTATGTGTGTTTTCTTTAGAAAGACTGTTGGAAGATTTTATAATCTCCCTTATGGGATTTTAATGGATCACTGGTCAATGTATATCTGTCTGTGAAGACGTAGAAAGTTAATATGGGGCATTCTATTTAATGATTAACTATTTCCTTATGAAAGTGAGTATTTGTGTGTCTCAACTATATAAGGTTATGTTTTCCATAGAAGTGCATATGTAAATGAGACTATTTGAAATTCACGACTTAATACTGAATTTTAGAAAGTTGAGTAATGAGTGCTTTTTAGCTACTTTAACACACACTGATTGCTCCCTTTTCCTAACCCAAATCATTTCTAGAAGATAGCACTGTTGAGTTTAGCACTTACTGTTTCCCTACTTTTTAAAAATGTGTGTGAGTGTCTTGGTTCCCAAATTCAATAGAGGTGACCGTTTCACATATCTCTGTTAAGCTTAAGAATGCAAAAAAAAAAAAAAAAAATTAGTTCAAATGGTATACTAAAAAATATATTTTCCCAGTTAATATTGGGATATTTCAGAAGTAAATGCACTGTTCTTCATGAATCCATAATAATATGGGTAAAAACCTCTTTCTCTCTTTTCCCCTGTCTGGCTTTATTTTTACTTTGGAATCAGTGAACCTGTAACTTTCAAGTTAATTTGATCCATCATTTAAAGTTTGCGTATGAATTCACACAGAATTTTACTAAAGGCATTAGCTTAATTCAGTGATGATTTATGGAGCTCCTGTTATATACAAGGCATTGCACTTGGCATTGATGGTGTGAGGATGAATTAGACATTGATCCTACTGTCAAGTATGTGAAAAGATTTAAAAATACGGAATTGTTATAAGAAGATATTAAGAAACTTGATTAAAATTCTTCCTATTTAACATTTACTAACATTTCATCTTACCCCATTTCTATTTTATTATTTGAGCATAAAAATACAGTATGAAACATATTAAATGGGATGGGTGCATAGGGTTTTGTGCTAATTTTGCCATTTCCCTTGTTGATACTAGGCTCGGTACATTAGGATAGATGGAAGCGTTCCATCTTCAGAAAGAATACATCTAGTTAATCAGTTTCAAAAGGATCCTGATACTCGTGTGGCTATCCTAAGCATTCAGGCTGCTGGCCAGGTAAGAAATTCCAGGAGGAGATTATGCTAAGTAGAATAAGTCAAGCAGAGAAAAGTCAATTATCATATGGTTTCACTTATTTGTGGAATACAAAGAATAGCATGGAGGACATTAGGAGAAGAAAGGGGAAAATGAAGCAGGGGGCATTGGAGGAGGAGACGAACCATGAGAGACTATGGATGCCAAGAAACAAACTAAGGGTTTTGGCAGGGGGGGTAGAGGAAGAGGGGTTACCCCAGTGATGGGTATTAAGGAGGGCATGTATTGCATGGAGTACTGGGTGTTATACGCAAACAATGGATCATGGAACACAACATCAAAAACTAATGATGTACTGTATGGTGACTAACAAAACATAATAAAAAAATATATAATAAAAAAAAAAAGAGGTCAGTGTCATGAAACAAAAAATGTCCATGACATTATTGAATCCCTAAACCAGTTGCAGAATAGTACATACACTGTGACCTCATTCCTATATTTTAAAATTTGAAAGAACATAGATGTATATATTTGCTAAAATTCACAAGATGCTAAATTTAAAATTGGTACCTTCTATTTTATGGAAATTATAACTCAATAAAGTTTATCAAAAGAAAAAAAAAGAAATTCCAGGCATAAATTTGATAATGTCATTAAGATAATAAAAAGGTCATTAACCATAATTATAACTTTATATCAAGATAAAGGTGTAATAAATATTCTGCTTTGGAGAGAAAGTATAATAGAAGGAGACCTCAACACCTCTGACTCAACTCTTCTTAAATTTTCAAGGAAAGAATTTCCTAGATGAGTATAGTTCATTTAATCCTAATACTTTTCCATTACCTTTCTTCTTTTTTCCTAACTTTGAATTTGCATAGAATTTTCCTTACTTTTTCAACATTTCCTTGGCAATTTGGCGTCTTTTTTGGTTCCATACAAATTTTAGGATTGTTTGTTCCAGCAGTATGAAAAGTGCCATTGATATTTTGATCGGAATGGTGTTGAAAGTATAGATTGCTCTGGGCAGCTTTCATTTCCTATAGCACTTATCTTACTTGATTGGTTTCACCAGCGCCTGTGAGGCAAGGTGACCTGAGAGAAAAGAACTCTTCTGTCTGAGGACTTTTTATGGAGCACCTCTGGTTTGACCCTTAGGATTGGGTTTGGGTGCAAGTAAATGAAAACCCAAATTAAGAATGACTCAAATACACAAAGTTTAATTCTCTCGTGCAGACAGTCCAAGGTTAGCGTGGTAGTTCCACAAAGTCCTTAAAGCTTAAGCCTCTCCAGCTTTCTGCTTTACCACTCCTAGCAGATACCTCTTATTTAAGAGAGCTGCTCTAGTTCTTCCATCATATCTGTGATCCAGGCCCCTGACTGGAGAAAGGCATGCATCATTGCTTCATTTCATTCACCTGCAGTTAGCCCCTTGGTTACAGCTAACTTCAAGGGAAGCTGGAAAAAGTAGCCTTTATTTTGTCTAGTCACACTGAAAATCAGGTGTTACATTACAAAGAAATAAGAACCAAATAGCTATTATGGAAGATAGTGACAGTCTCTGCCACACTATGTAAGGGGGATCCTTCTGGACTTTTTTTCCTGCTAACATTCTACAATATTTTGATGTAAATTCCCAAGCCAGGATTTTTAACATAGGGAAAAGTGATTGAGCATATTTTCTGTGCATCCAGCTTGATATATAGTAGATCTGTCGACTCTGGAATCTGAACCAGGGCCAAAGATCTGCTTTTAGCCAGGTAATTGATGTCTATAAAATTTTATATAGAGAGAAGCTCCATGAGGATTTGGAAGTTCTAGAACTCACCAGGAGTTCTTACCAAAAGGAGGGTTGTGTCAACACTTCCCTCATGTTGGATTAAATCTCTAGGAGTCTAAGTTTTATATCTGTTAGAATATTCCAGCCAAAGAGAATGTCATCAAAAAGAGCTTAAAATTAGAAATAGAGTACTCATAACATGGGAGAAAAAAAGTAGAAGGAAGCCAGGCAGGAGGATCTGGGGGTGGCTTGATAAAAGACCTTCTGAAATTAAGATTGTTTAGGACACCCATATTTTATTCAAGGCTGTATTCCTGAGAACCTGGTATAATTCAAAACTCATATACCTGAACACTAGTATGTTCATAGGAATAAAGGAAACTAGAAAGGGCTTTGTTCTTGGGGCATGTGAATCTTCCATTGTAGTTTAGTAGTATGTTAGAGGGATTTGGGTCTTGCCAGCATATTTCCCCTTTATTCTTGTATGGTTATATGATACCTCTAACACACTTAAAGGTGTTCTTCCCTCTTTAAATACTATTTGTTATTTTCTAGCATCATCTCTAATGTTTTGTGGTGTTTCCTGTCCTAAATATCAGCACAGTTTAGCTTGATGGTTGTTGGCTTTGCATGTTTTTATAACTTCTAACTTCTGTTCCAAAGTGATGGGTCTTTAGTGAATTTTTCAACTTGAGAACTCATGCCACCATTTCATGAATGCTAATGATAATGTTGTTATGTGATATAAAAATATTTTAAGTTAAAGCAATGTAAAAATAACAGCACAGCAGTCACAAAAGTCATTCTCTGATGGAAGTTCCAGGGCATATGAACAGCATGGATTAGATGATTCTTTCAAAGGATGGTAGGTATTTCTTTCAACCACATAACATCACTGACTAATGTGTGACAATAGCTTAAGTATGCTTCATGTTTCACCAGCCTTTCAACTTTAAAATCATGCATTTTTAAAAACACTCTTAATTCGAGGAGATTTGCATTATTTTTCATATAGTGATTATACAAGAAGACCTAGTTAATACTTAATAATGTCACACTATTTCAAACTGATGTAAAATGCAATTGCACAAAAAATCCGATTGTGTTATATATATTGAGATAGAAGCCAGTAAACTTAAGGGTGTTTGAGATGTAACATGAGAAATTTCATGGGAAGAGAACAGTGTGACTGAAGACATGATTTTCCTGCTTTATAGAACAACACTATGAATTAAATGAATAGAAGAAGTCATTGCTCTCTGCCTAGTTGCTATGGATACCATGTGTTAGAAATTATATTCTCATTTATAATGTATTTTATTAGATTTTCCAGTGGTAATGTGAATCCAGTCCTCATCAGAGGATAAAGTGATTTTGTTTATATATATATCCATCAAACTAACTTTTGAAGTATTGAAATACCTTTTAAATGTGTTTTTTGTAGTTCACCTGGACATTTGCAGTAAGCAGTCTTCATTTGCCTTTCCTGAATTAAATTTTCTTAATTTGGCTTAAAACGAAAGACTGATTTATTTTTAAGTCCTTTAGCTTTCTCTTGTTCATTTAACATGTTCAGAAAGACTTTATTATATCTGGCTCTGTGTTACATTTTCAGTTTATTTGCATCCAGTTTCTTCACTTTATTTTGCTTAGGGTTTGACATTTACTGCTGCAACTCATGTTGTATTTGCTGAGTTGTACTGGGACCCTGGACATATAAAACAAGCAGAAGACCGGGCACACCGAATTGGACAGTGCAGTTCTGTGAATATTCACTACCTTGTTGCAAATGGGACTCTAGACACCCTTATGTGGGGAATGTTGAATCGAAAGGTAAAGCTTGAATTCAAACCAGGTTACTTTTTTTTCAAAAATTTTTTATTACTTTTTTAAATTAACATATAATGTATTATTAGCCCCAGGGGTACAGGTCTATGAATCGTCAGGCTTACACACTTCCAGCACTCACCATAGCACATACCCTCCCCAATGTCCAGGTTACCATTTTATTCATTATGTGGAGCCTACGTAAGTTAAGAGGCTGAGTTGTAGTGTTTTCAGGCAAAGGATATTCAAGTACACTAAGATAGTGATGTTAATACGAACCAAGGTTAGAGACGTCTTCAGTTGGTAGTACCTTACATATCCTCTCCGTTAAGGGAGAGATGTGCACTTACATGTGTTCTTATTGTCTTCCATGGCCTTCATCTACTATTTTAGAGATCAGAAAAGGATGAGCTAGCAAGGAATAATAACAGTGTCAAACCCCAAGTCCTTTTTGTAAGCTAAGAATAAACCCTTACCAGGAAGGATTGAGTTCCTGGCTAATTTTGAGCAGAAGACAGCCTGTACCTGGTCCCCAGAAAGGGTAGCAGGGATGTCACTTGTTCTGTCCACTCAACTGTCTCTTCTCCTCCCCAGCCCAGAGAGGTATTCATAGAAAGGATTTGACTAATTATTAGAGGATGTTTTTCAAGCATGGAGTATATATGTATTCAAAATGGCCAATTATGTGGGTTCAGTTTCAAAGTTTATAAATATTAGAATGAAGTTTTTATGAGAGCAAATAGTATAACTTCTCTGGTTAGACATTTTCCTCATTAAGTATGGGAATCATCTACTTGGCAATTCGGTTGTAAATTTGAAAAATTTTATTACTGAAGTCCATGATAGGTTAAAACACTTAAGTTTCTTTGGTGAATTGCTTGTGGTTTAAATGCAAAATCAGGTCACTCCTTAGTAAGTATCAGCTGTGAGAGAACTTTTGTAAAATTCATATGCTTCTTCACTTTACAGACACAAGTTACAGGGAGCACATTGAATGGTAGGAAGGAGAAACTTCAGGTTGAGGAAGGTGATAAGGAAAAATGGGACTTCCTGCAGTTTGCTGAAGCTTGGACTCCAAATGAAAGCTTTGAAGAGCTCAGGAATGAAGTTTTGTTCACTCACGTAAGATTATATGACAAATTCCTTTCTTTTTTTAAGTTTTAATGTCCTAAAACTATAACTTTATCATATTTTTTATAGCAAATTTTGATTGTGCTGTTGAAAGGAGGTTCCACGTAAAGCTGGAAAACCTCCTAGAGCCACAAGATGACATTGAAAGGAGGCTGCACCAGTGGCTTGTATCTTCCAACAGTTAAGGCCAATGCTCACTGTTATCCTTAGAAAAGCAGGCTCAATAGAATCCAGCCTTCAGAAGAAAACGTAGGTGGCTATATGTACAATCAAGAGGACAGGGGAGAATGTATAAATTTGCCAAAAGTGGAACACAAGCAGGTCACAGACTCTGTAAAGACATTTGTATTACAATGTCCAAAGTGTATAAGAATTTATACAATGTAATTAATAAAATACAAACAAGGCAACAGAAAAATAGACCGAGAATGTGAGCATTAGAGGACACCCGAATAACCAATAAGCATGGGAGAAGCTTTGCCTCACCAAAATAAGGCGAACTATAAAGGCACATTTTCCCCTGACAATTACTAAATAATCTGTGGTGTGGTGTTTTGAGATTATGTGGCTATCCTGTGTCCAAAACCTTTCATCCAGTGGTGTTAGCATTCACTGTGATCTTTGTCTGGGTCATTTTGAAATAGTGGTTTTTCTATTTCTATCTTTGCTTCTATATTTATTTGTTGGCATTTTTCTGTAAAGATGAACTTTATTTTTCTTCATTTTAAAAATATATCACTAGAAAAAAAATATATCACTAGAACTTGGGATAATAGTTCTGTGTTATAATTCTTTACTTTTTTTCTTTGTTTTTCGTAATATCTGGCTTATGAAAGCACCTTTCTTTCTTTTCTTTTTTCTTTTTCCTTTTTTCCCTTTTCTTTTTTTTTTTAATTTTATTTCTTTTCAGCGTAACAGAATTCATTGTTTTTGCACCACACCCAGTGCTCCATGCAATACGTGCCCTCCTTAATACCCACCACCTGGCTCTCCCAACCTCCCACCCCACCCCCGCCCCTTCAAAACCATCAGGTTGTTTTTCAGAGTCCATAGTCTCTCAAGGTTCACTTCCCCTTCCAATTTCCCTCAACTCCCTTCTCCTCTCCATCTCCCTATGCCCTCCATGTTATTTGTTATGCTCCACAAATAAGTGAAACCATATGAAAATTGACTCTCTCTGCTTGACTTATTTCACTCAGCATAATCTCTTCCAGTCCCATTCATGTTGATACAAAAGTTGGGTATTCATCCTTTCTGATGGAGGCATAATACTCCATAGTGTATATGGACCACATCTTCCTTATCCATTCGTCCATTGAAGGGCATCTTGTTTCTTTCCACAGTTTGACGACCGTGGCCATTGCTGCTATAAACATTGGGGGTACAGATGGCCCTTCTTTTCACTACATCTGTATCTTTGGGGTAAATACCCAGTAGTGCAATTACAGAGTCATAGGGAAGCTCTATTTTTAATTTCTTAAGGAATCTCCACATTGTTCTCCAAAGTGGCTATACCAACTTGCATTCCCACCAACAGTGTAAGAGGGTTCCCCTTTCTCCACATCCTCTCCAACACATGTTGTTTCCTGTCTTGCTAATTTTGGCCATTCTAACTGGTGTAAGGTGGTATCTCAATGTGGTTGTTTTTTGTTTGTTTTTTTTCCAAATTGAAATATTTTTTTAAATTTTTTATAAACATATATTTTTATCCCCAGGGGTACAGGTCTGTGAATCGCCAGGTTTACACACTTCACAGCACTCACCATAGCACATACCCTCCCCAATGTCAATAACCCCACACCCCCTCTCCCAACACCGCTCCCCCCATCAACCCTCAGTTTGTTTTGTGAGATTAAGAGTCACTTATGGTTTGTCTCCCTCCCAATCCCATCTTGTTTCATTTATTCTTCTCCTACCCCCTTAACCCCCCATGTTGCATCTCCACTTCCTCATATCAGGGAGATCTTATGATAGTTGTCTTTCTCCGATTGACTTATTTCGCTAAGCATGATACCCTCTAGTTCCATCAACGTTGTCGCAAATGGCAAGATTTCATTTCTTTTGATGACTGCATAGTATTCCATTCTGTATATATACCACATCTTCTTTATCCATTCATCTGTTGATGGACATCTAGGTTCTTTCCATAGTTTGGCTATTGTAGACATTGCTGCTATAAACATTCAGGTGCATGTGCCCCTTCGGATCGCTACGTTTGTATCTTTAGGGTAAATACCTAGTAGTGTAGTTTCTGGGTCATAGGTTAGTTCTATTTTCAACATTTTGAGGAACCTCCATGCTGTTTTCCAGAGTGGTTGCACCAGCGTGCATTCCCACCAACAGTGTAGGAGGGTTCCCCTTTTTCCACATCCTCGCCAGCATCTGTCATTTCCTGACTTGTTAATTTTAGCCATTCTGACTGGTGTGAGGTGGTATCTCATTGTGGTTTTGATTTGTATTTCCCTGATGCCCAGTGATATGGAGCACTTTTTCATGTGTCTGTTGGCCATCTGGATGTCTTCTTTGCAGAAATGTCTGTTCATGTCTTCTGCCCATTTCTTGATTGGATTATTTGTTCTTTGGGTGTTGAGTTTGCTAAGTTCTTTATAGATTTTGGACACTAGCCCTTTATCTGATATGTCGTTTGCAAATATCTTCTCCCATTCTTTCAGTTGTCTTTTGGTTTTGTGAACTGTTTCCTTTGCTGTGCAAAAGCTTTTGATCTTGATAAAATCCCAATAGTTCATTTTTGCCCTTGCTTCCCTTGCCTTTGGCGATGTTCCTAGGAAGATGTTGCTGCGTCTGAGGTCGAAGAGGTTGCTGCCTGTGTTCTCCTCAAGGATGTTGATGGATTCCTTTCTCACATTGAGGTCCTTCATCCATTTTGAGTCTATTTTCGTGTGTGGTGTAAGGAAACGATCCAATTTCATTTTTCTGCAAGTGGCCGTCCAATTTTCCCAACACCATTTATTGAAGAGGCTGTCTTTTTTCCATTGAGCATTATTTCCTGCTTAGAGTTGAGGGTCTATTTCTGGGCTCTCTATTCTGTTCCATTGATCTATGTGTCTGTTTTTGTGCCAGTACCATGCTGTCTTGATGATGACAACTTTGTAATAAAGCTTGAAGTCCGGAATTGTGATGCCACCAACTTTGGCTTTCTTTTTCAATATTCCTATGGCTATTCGAGGTCTTTTCTGGTTCCATATAAATTTTAGGATTATTTGTTCCATTTCTTTGAAAAAAATGGATGGTATTTTTATAGGAATTGCATTAAATGTGTAGATTGCTTTAGGTAGCATAGACATTTTCACAATATTTATTCTTCCAATCCAGGAGCATGGAACATTTTTCCATTTCTTTGTGTCTTCCTCAATTTCTTTCATGAGTACTTTATAGTTTTCTGAGTATAGATTCTTAGCCTCTTTGGTTAGGTTTATTCCTAGGTATCTTATAGTTTTGGGTGCAATTGTAAATGGGATTGACTCCTTAATTTCTCTTTCTTCTGTCTTGTTGTTGGTGTAGAGAAATGCAACTGATTTCTGTGCATTGATTTTATATCCTGACACTTTACTGAATTCCTGTACAAGTTCTAGCAGTTTTGGAGTGGAGTCTTTTGGGTTTTCCACATATAGTATCATATCATCTGCTAAGAGTGAGAGTTTGACTTCTTCTTTGCTGATTTGGATGCCTTTAATTTCCTTTTGTTGTCTGATTGCTGAGGCTAGGACTTCTAGTACTATGTTGAATAGCAGTGGTGATAATAGACATCCCTGCCGTGGTCCTGACCTTAGCGGAAAAGCTTTCAGTTTTTCTCCATTGAGAATGATATTTGCGGTGGGTTTTTCATAGATGGCTTTGATAATATTGAGGTATGTGCCCTCTATCCCTACACTTTGAAGCGTTTTGATCAGGAAGGGATGCTGTACTTTGTCAAATGCTTTTTCAGCATCTATGGAGAGTATCTTATGGTTCTTGTTCTTTCTTTTATTAATGTGTTGTATCACATTGATTGATTTGCGGATGTTGAACCAACCTTGCAGCCCTGGAATAAATCCCACTTGGTCGTGGTGAATAATCCTTTTAATGTACTGTTGGATCCTATTGGCTAGTATTTTGGTGAGAATTTTTGCATCTGTGTTCATCAAGGATATTGGTCTGTAGTTCTCTTTTTTGATGGGATCCTTGTCTGGTTTTGGGATCAAGGTGATGCTGGCCTCATAAAATGAGTTTGGAAGTTTTCCTTCCATTTCTATTTTTTTGGAACAGTTTCAGGAGAATAGGAATTAGTTCTTCCTTAAATGTTTGGTAGAATTCCCCCGGGAAGCCGTCTGGCCCTGGGCTTTTGTTTGCTTGGAGATTTTTGATGACTGTTTCAATCTCCTTACTGGTTATGGGTCTGTTCAGGCTTTCTATTTCTTCCTGGTTCAGTTGTGGTAGTTTATATGTCTCTAGGAATGCATCCATTTCTTTCAGATTGTCAAATTTGTTGGCATAGAGTTGCTCATAATATGTTCTTATAATTGTCTGTATTTCTTTGGTGTTAGTTGTGATCTCTCCTCTCTCATTCATGATTTTATTTATTTGGGCCTTTCTCTTTTCTTTTTGATAAGTCTGGCCAGGGGTTTATCAATCTTATTAATTCTTTCAAAGAACCAGCTCCTAGTTTCGTTGATTTGTTCTTTTGTGGTTTTGGTTTCTATTTCATTGATTTCTGCTCTGATCTTTATGATTTCTCTTCTCCTGCTGCGTTTAGGGTTTCTTTCTTGTTCTTTCTCCAGCTCCTTTAGGTGTAGGGTTAGGTTGTGTACCTCAGACCTTTCTTGTTTCTTGAGAAAGGCTTGTACCGCTATATATTTTCCTCTCAGGACTGCCTTTGTTGTGTCCCACAGATTTTGAACCGTTGTGTTTTCATTATCATTTGTTCACATTAATTTTTTCAATTCTTCTTTAATTTCCTGGTTGACCCATTCATTCTTTAGAAGGATGCTATTTAGTCTCCATGTATTTGGGTTCTTTCCAAATTTCCTCTTGTGATTGAGTTCTAGCTTCAGAGCATTGTGGTCTGAAAATGTGCAGGGAATGATCCCAATCTTTTGATACCGGTTGAGACCTGATTTAGGACCGAGGATGTGATCTATTCTGGAGAATGTTCCATGGGCACTAGAGAAGAATGTGTATTCTGTTGCTTTGGAATGAAATGTTCTGAATATATCTGTGATGTCCATCTGGTCCAGTGTGTCATTTAAGGCCTTTATTTCCTTGTTGATCTTTTGCTTGGATGATCTGTCCATTTCAGTGAGGGGAGTGTTAACATCCCCTACTATTATTGTATTATTGTTGATTTGTTTCTTTGATTTTGTTATTAGTTGGTTTATATAGTTGGCTGCTCCCATGTTAGGGGCGTAGAGATTTAAAATTGTTAGATATTCTTGTTGGACAGATCTTTGAGTATGATATAGTGTCCTTCCTCATCTCTAATTATAGTCTTTGGTTTAAAATCTAATTGATCTGATATAAGGATTGCCACTCCTGCTTTCTTCTGATGGCCATTAGCATGGTAAATTGTTTTCCTCACTTTCAATCTGGAGGTGTCTTCGGGTCTAAAATGAGTTTCTTGTAGGCAACATATAGATGGGTTTTGTTTTTTTATCCATTCTGATACCCTGTGTCTTTTGATTGGGGCATTTAGTCCATTTACATTCAGGGTAACTATTGAGAGATATGAATTTAGTGCCATTGTATTGCCTGTAAGGTGACTGTTACTGTATATTGTCTCTGTTCCTTTCTGATCTACTACTTTTAGGGTCTCTCTTTGCTTAGAGGACCCCTTTCTATATTTCCTGTAGAGCTGGTTTGGTGTTTGCAAATTCTTTCAGTTTTTGTTTGTCCTGGAAGCTTTTAATCTCTCCTTCTACTTTCAATGATAGCCTAGCTGGATATAGTATTCTTGGCTGCATGTTTTTCTCGTTTAGTGCTCTGAATATATCATGCCAGCTTTTTCTGGCCTGCCAGGTGTCTGTGGATAAGTCTGCTGCCAATCTAATATTTTTACCATTGTATGTTACAGACTTCTTTTCCTGGGCTGCTTTCAGGATTTTCTCTTTGTCACTAAGACTTGTAAATTTTACTATTAGGTGACGGGGTGTGGACCTATTCTTATTGATTTTGAGGGGGGTTCTCTGAACCTCCTGGATTTTGATGCTTGTTCCCTTTGCCATATTGGGGAAATTCTCACCAATAATTCTCTCCAATATACCTTCTGCTCCCCTCTCTGTTTCCTCTTCTTCTGGAATCCCAATTATTCTAATGTTGTTTGGTCTTATGGTGTCACTTCTCTCTCGAATTCTGCCCTTGTGGTCCAGTAGCTGTTTGGCCCTCTTTTGCTCAGTTTCTTTATTCTCTGTCATTTGGTCTTCTATATCGTTAATTCTTCTGCCTCATTTATCCTAGCAGTCAGAACCTCCATTTTTTATTGCACCTCATTAATAGCTTTTTTTATTTCAACTTGGTTAGATTTTAGTTCTTTCATTTCTCCAGAAAGGGCTTTTATATCTCCCGAGAGGGTTTCTCTAATATCTTCCATGCCTTTTTCGAGCCCGGCTAGAACCTTGAGAATCATCATTCTGAATTCTAGATCTGACATATTACCAATGTCTGTATTGATTAGGTCTCTAGCCTTCGGTACTGCCTCTTGTTCTTTTTTTTGTGGTGAATTTTCCATCTTGTCATTTTGTCCAGATAAGAGTATATGAAGGAGCAAGTAAAATACTAAAAGGGTGGCAGGAAAATATGCTTTAACCAAATCAGAAGAGATCCCAAATTGTGAGGGGGGAGAAAGGGGTTAAAAAGAGGTTCAGAAAGAAAAAAAAGAAGAAGAAGAAGAAAACCAATAAAGAAAAAATATAAAAAAGAAAAAAAAAATATATATATATATTAGATAAACTAGTTTAAAAAGTTACAAAAAAGAAAAGGGTAAAAGTTAAAAAAGATTTAGCAGAAGAAGAGAGAAAAAAAATTTGAAAAAGAAAAAAAAATTAAATTAACTGCAAGGCTAAGGAATCATGGGGAGAAAGCCTTGAGTTCCGTGCTTTGCTTTCTCCTCCTCTGGAATTCCGCTGCTCTCCTTGGTATTGAAGCTGCACTCCTTGGTAGGTGAACTTGGTCCTGGCTGGATTTCTTGTAGATCTTCTGGGGGAGGGGCCTGTTTTAGGGATTCTCAAGTGTCTTTGCCCCAGGCAGAGTTGCACCGCCCTTACCAGGTGCCGGGCTGAGTAATCCGCTCGGGTTTGCTTTCAGGAGCTTTTGTTCCCCGAGCACTTTCTGTAGAGTTCCAGAGGACGGGAATGAAAATGGCAGCCTCCCAGTCTCCGGCCCGGAGGAGCCGAGAGTTTGGGGCCCCACTCCTCAGTGCGCCCTCAGAGAACAGCGTCCATTTACTCCCGTCTCCCTGGCCTCCGCCCGCACTCCGAGCTGACCGAGCCTGCGACCGGTTCAAGGTAACCCTGAGCTGTGAGCTCACTCCTCGGCTCCGTCTCTGTATCCGGCTTCCCCGTTCTAATACTTGTAAGCTCTGCGACACTCAGACACCCCCGATCCTTCTGTGACCCTGTGGGACCTGAGGGCACGCTGATCCCGCGTGGGCTTCTCCCCGGTTAAGCCTCTGGAGCGATGTCCCTTAGCGGAACAAACTTTTAAAAGTCCTGATTTTGTGCTCCATTGCTCTGCCACTTGCCGGGAGCCGGCCCCTCCCCCCGCCGTCTATCTTCCCGTCACTTTGAATTCACTTCTCCGCCAGTCCTACCTTTCAGAATGAAAGGGTCCATAGACAGAAGGATGAGACTGATATAAAGCGAAGGTCAAGCAAAGCTTTATTTCGCGCCAAGCATCGAAAATCAAACTTTCCGGCAAGGGCCGTCTCTTGCAAAGAGGTGACCCCTCCCAGTCTAACAGACTAACTTTTATAGAGTAAAGGCCATGTGGTTAAGCCTGGCCACACACAGGTGGCCAATTGAATTACATTCTACCCCATGATAGTCATCTAATTCAGCCTATGACCTTGGCTAGAATTGTTGCCTTTGTCTGGTGCCCAAAAGGTGGGGGCTCACACACCCTGATGGGTAATACGTGCGCTTTTACTTGATTGGACGTCTCCACCTGGCCGAACACGTCCTTGGCGGGTAGGAAGAGAATACGTGCACTTTCCCTTGATTGGACGTTTCCATCTGGCCGGACACGTCCTTGAATCTGGACTCCGTTATCAGGGGCTATTTGGCCGTATTTCACCAATTCTGTTTCTAAGCGCTTTCCTCTTGGGGGAAGGAGCAGGTTCAATCTAAGTTTACTGCATAAACAACAAAATGGCTCACTCTGGCTAAGTAGGCCCTTACAAGAAAGTGGTTGATTTTCTGTTTCTAGAATTGCTGTTCTTCTTCTCTTTGATCTCCCGTTGGATTTATAGGTATTTGCAATCTTTAGATAAGCTATCTAGCTGATCTCCTGCTACCTGAAGTAGTCTCAGCTGCTACTTCTCCTCCATCTTGACTCCTCCCTCAATGTGGTTTTGATTTGAATCTCCCTGATGGCTAATGACGATGAACATTTTTTCATGTGTCTGATAGCCATTTGTATGTCTTCATTGGAGAAGAGTCTGTTCATATCTTCTGCCCATTTTTGGATATGATTATCTGTTTTGTGTATGTTGAGTTTGAGAAGTTCTTTATAGATCCTGGATATCAACCTTTTGTCTCTACTGTCATTTTTATTTTCTTTTTATGCAAGTCCCTACATTGTTCTGAGTGCTTTCTAGCTTTTCAACAAACAATTTGAGATTGACCTTGTATTTTCTTTGCCCCAGTCCTGGAGCTGGACATTTCTTTAACGAGTCCTGATTCATTTAACTGGGGAATGATACTTAGCAATCAGGATTTTTTTTTTAATTCCTCTGGATATCATCACTTCTGAGCTATTTTCAGTGTATAGAGCGATTTATACACATATACACATTTTTGCATGGATAGGTTAATATGTATTTGTATGTATATGTGCATTTTTAGTTCATATGTTCACTCTAATACTCCAGTTCAAATCCAACACCACCAGGTTCTTTTTCACCTTCGCCATATATCTATGCAGACATAAGCATTTATGTTTCCTTTATCCAACAAGCAAGAACTCTTGTTCCTGACTTCATCATCGTATTTGCTCAGTGGCTCTGTCCTTCCATACATGCAAAACACTTTTAAAATAACTACACTAATAGCATACTTTACACCTACTAGATTGGCAACAATGAAAATACTTGACATGCCAAAAATGTCAGCAACATTTCATATGCCAACTCTCATATACTGCTAGGTAGGCGTATAAGTTGTCATAACTCCTTTGAAGAGCAATTAGACAATATCTGGTAAAGTTGGAAACGCCCTCCAACCAAACTATTCCATTTCTAGTAATATATTTTTACCCGTGGGTATAAGGATACATGGATGTTTATTGAATCCGTTTTTGGAATGACAAAGAGTGGAAACAACCAAAATATTCATCAGTAGGTGAATGACTACTTAAAATTGTCTTAAGAAGGGAGCCTAGGGGGCTCGGTTGGTTAAGCATCTGCCTTCAACCCAGGTCATGATTCTGGAGTCCTGGGATCAAGCCTCACAATCAGGCTCCCTGTTCAGTGAGGAGCCTGCTTCTCCCTCTCCCTCTCCCCTCTGCTCATGCTTGCGCTCTCACTCAAATAAATAAGTAAAATCTTAAAAACTAAAAAAAAATTTTTAAATATTCTTAAGATACCATTTAGAAGTTAACATGAATGAATTAGATTTATATATTTTAACACAACCAGATTTTGAAAGCATAATGTCATTTTTAAAATGCACAGTACACAAACATACACACACAAATAATATTAGGTATTTATATATGTATACTTAATCAAATATATAAACCTAGATTGGAAAATCACATATACTTGTAATATTGATTTTATTTGGAAGGAGGAGAATGGTTCTAGAGAAGAGTAAAAAATGTAATGGTAACTTCAACAGAAATATTTTATTTTAAAAAAGAATAGGAAGTAAACCTTACAATATTAGTATTTATAAATCTTGAATGGTGGTATGTCTCTGTATAATACCAAATACTATCAAAGTCCATATATAACCGAATAAGAAATTGTACATTAGAAAAGCTTAGTCATTCAGAATGTCTGGGTTTTTTCCTAATCCTTTTGGTGCAATATGGTGTGAAAGTTAGGGGGAGTTAAAAAAACTTTTTTTAATTTAAGTATAGTTGACACACAGTGTTACATGTGTACAAAATACAGTCTTAGGTATACAAAACAGTGATTTGAAAAGTTTATGTATTATGCTATGTTCTCCACAAGTGTAGCTACTAAATGTCCCCAGGCATTTCTATTATAGTATCATTGACTATTCTTTATGCTGTGCCTTTTATTCTTGTGACTTACTCATTCCGTATGGGGAGTTTAGTTTTAATTTTTTAAAGAATTGATTATATATTATAGAAATAAAAGTAAAGTCTGGAAAGTTTAGTTCCATAGGAAGAAACAATGTTTTTTATGTGAAATCTTACTAAATTTTTTTCTGTATCTTATTTAGAGCTAGTACTTTTTTTTTTTTTTTAAGGATACTAGAATGTTTTCTGTCAAATACTGCTTAAAAAAGAGAGAGGGATTAGTTCTAAGACTTTTTTCTTTTGTTTAAAAACAACTTTCCTTTTGGTAGTGTTTCTCTGTTTTGGTCTATTGAAAAAATCAATAGGTATTTAAAATCCTAGATATTTTAAAAATACATAACTAAAATTATAATTTGTAGCTGTTCTCTAAAATTTCCAAACTATTGAACTACGTTTAAGGGCTCATTTTTAAGATAGTATTAAGAATTTGAACTATATCTTCCCACAAATATACATGTTTATTGTTTTTAAGTGTATCTGAAGAAAAACATGTATCTATGTACTAAGTTTTTTTTTAAACCCACCCAGTTACCTTTCTTTCATGAGTCAAATGTTTTTCTTTCACACTTTAGTATTATCTTGCACAGATTTTTCAATGCATGTCATTTTTTTAACAGCAAATATTTTTTAAAATTTTTTTACTGTGGTAAAGTTGGTATATAACATTGTTTCAGGTATACAACATAATAGTTCAATTTTTGTATACACTACAAAATGATTTCCACAGTAAGTCTCATTACCCACAGTCACCATACAATTAACCTCCCTTACCCTTTTCAGCCATGCCCCAACTCCCTTCCCCTCTAATAACCACCAATGTGTTCTCTGTATCTACGAACTTGGTTTAGTTTAGTTTGATTTGGTTTTTTAGACTCCACACATAAGTGAAATTGTATGGTATTTGTCTTTCTCTGTCCAAATTATTTCACTTAGCATAATACCCTCAAGGTCCATTCATGTTGCAAATGGCAAGAGTTCCTTTTTTATAGCTGAATAGTAGTCAGTGAATATATATAGACAATACATTTTCCTTATACATTCATTCATCAGTGACTACTTGGGTTGCTTCCATATCTTGGCTATTGTAAATAATGTTGCAATGAATATAGGGGTGCATGTATCTTCTCAAATTAGTGTTTTTGTTTCTTTGGATAAATGCCCAGAAGTGGAATAGTTGAATCATATGGTAGTTCTATTTTTTGTGTTTTTAGTACTCAACATACTGTTTTCCATAGTGGCTCCACCAATTTACATTCCCAACAGCATACACATTGTTCCCTTTTTCCACATCCTCACCAACACTTACTTCTTCTTATCTTTTTGATAATAGCCATTTAACTGGTGTGAGATGATATCTCGTTGTGATTTTGATTTGTATTTCCCTGATAATTAGTGATACTGAACATCTTGTTATGTGCCTCTTGGCCATCTATATGTCTTCTTCTTTTTTTTTTTTTTTTTAAATTCATCTGTATGTCTTTGGAAAAATACCTCTAAATTTTCTGCCCATTTTTAAATTATATTCTTTGTTTTTCTGCTATTGATTGAGTTCTTTATATTTTTTTTCTATTAACCCTTATCAGATATATGATTTACAGATATATTCTCCTATTTAGTAGGTTGCCTTTTCATTTTTTTTTAAAGATTATATTTTTATTTATTTGACAAACACAGCTAGAGAGGGAGCACAAGCAGGGGGAGTGGGAGAGGGGGAAGCAGGCTCCTCACTGAGCAGGGACCCCAAGGCGGGGCTCGATCCCAGGACCCTGGGATCATGACCTGAGTGGAAGGCAGATGCTTAATGACTGAGCCACCCAGATGCCCCTGCCTTTTCATTTTGTTGATGGTTTCCTTCACTGTGTAAAAGCTTTTCAGTTTGATGTAGTCCCACTTACTTATTTTTGCTTTTGTTGCCTTTGCTTCACAGTCAGATCCAAAAATTTAAATCCATGACCAATGTCAAGGAGCTTACTGCTTATGTTTTCTTATACTTTTATGGTTTCAGGTCTTATATTCAAGTCTTAATCAATTTCGAGTTAATATTTATGTATAGTATAAGACAGTAATCTAGTTTCATTCTTTCATATGTGATTGTACAGTTTTCCTAATACCATTTATTGAAGATACTGTTCTCTCCCCACAGTATGGACTTAGCTTCTTTGTCATAAATTAGTTGACTGTAGATATGTGGGTTTTTATCTGTGCTCTCTATTCCATTGATCTATGTGTCTCTTTTTATGCCAATACCATGACTGCCTTGATTACTATAACTTTATACTATAGTTTGAAATTAGGGTGCCTATTACCTCCACCTTTGTTCTTCCATCTCAAGATTGCTTTAGTTATTTGAGGTCTTTTGTGGTTCCACACAAATTTTAGGATTATTTGTTCTGGTTCTGTGAAAAATGCCAGTGGGATTTGATATGGATGTATTAAACATCTAGACTGTATTTTTATGAGCACAGAATATATTCCAATTTATTTGTGTCTTCTTCAGTTTCTTTCGTTGGTATCTTATTAGTTTTCAGTGTACAGGCCTTTTCCTGTCTACGGATAAATTAATTCATAGATATTTTATTCTTTTGATGCAATTGTAAATGGGATTTCTTTTCTTATTTTCTCTTTCTGATAGTTCATTAGTAATGGACAGAAATGCAGTGTTTATGTATATTAATTTCATATTCTCCTACTTCACTGAATTCATTTATTAGTTCTAACCATTTTTTGATAGAATCTAGGGGTTTTGCATGTGTAAAATCATGTCATCTACAAATAGTGACAATTTTACTTCTTCCTTTGTGACTTAAATGACTTATTTCTTTTTTTTGTCTGATGGCTGCAGCTGGGAATTATAATTCTATGTTGACTAAAAGCGGTGAGAGTGGGCATTTTTGTCTTGTCCCCACTCTGAAAAGAAAGAACTTTTTCAACTTTTCCCCATTGAGTATGATGCTGGTTGTGGGTTTGTCATATATGTCCTTTATTATGTTGAGGTATTTTCCCTTTGTTGAGATATTTTATCATAAATGAATATTAGATTTTGTTAAGGTAGTATAATTATTAATTTGTGGATATTGAACCATTCCCGCATCCCTGGAATAATTCCCACTTGATCATCATGTATCTTCCTTTTTATGTACTATTGAATTCTTTTTGCTAGTATCTTAATGAGGATTTTTGCATCTATGTTCTTTGGGGATATTAGCCTGTTGTTTTCTTTTTCTGTGGTGTACTTGTCTGGTTTTAGTATCAGGGTAATGCTGGCCACTTAAAATGAATTTAGGAGCATTTTCTTCTCTTTAGTTTTTGGAAGAGTTTGACAAGTATGTTTTTAAATCTTCTTGAATGTTTGGTAGAATTCACCAGTGAAGCCATCTCTTCCTAGACTTTGTTTGTTGGGAATTTTGTAATTTCTGATTCAGTCACTGCATTATTAGTCATCTGTCTACTCACATTTTCTATTTCTTCATGGCTCACTCTTAGAAGATTGTATGTTTCTAGGAATTTATCTACTTCTTATAGGTTGTACAAATTGTTGGCCTATAATTATTCGTTATAGTCTCATATGATCATTTGTATTTCTCTGGTAACAGTTGTGGCTCCTCCTCTTTCATTTTTTATTTCATTTGAGCCCTTCTTTTCTTGAGTCTAGCTAGAGGTTTGTCCATTTTTTAAAAAAGATTTTATTTATTTATTTGAGAGAGAGAGAGAGCATGCAAGTGGCATGAGGGGCAGAGGGAGAAGCAGGCTCCCCAGTGACCAAGGAGTCCAATGCAAGACTCAATCCCTGGGATCATGAGCTGAGCTGAAGGCAGAC
Source organism: Lontra canadensis (assembly GCF_010015895.1). NCBI lineage: Eukaryota > Metazoa > Chordata > Mammalia > Carnivora > Mustelidae > Lontra > Lontra canadensis. The sequence continues at coordinate 24,609,646 of NW_022631005.1, forward strand.
GCTTCACTGACTGAGCCACCCAGGAACCCCAAGATTTATCAATTTTGTATACCTTTTCACTAAAACAACTCTTGGTTTCATTGATCTTTTCTGTTGTTTTTTTTTTTAAGTCTCTATTTCATTTATTTCACTCTGATCTTTATTATTTCCTTCCTTTTAATGTTATTTCCTTCCTTCCTTTGGGCTTTGTTTGTTCTTTTTCTAGTTCCCTTAGGTGTTCCTTTAGACTGAGATTTTTCTTGTTTCTTTTGGTAGTCCTGTATTGCTTGAATTTTCCTCTTAGCACCTCCTATCCTGCATTCTATAGATTTTGTTGTATTTATAGATATATTGTCATAAAGATGTGTCATATTTCTCTTTTCATTGTCTCATGGTACATTTTTATTTCCTCTTTGATTTCTTCATTGGCCCTTGGTTGTTGAGTAACATGTTGTTTGATATCCACCAATTTATGATTTTTCCAGTTTCCTGTTTGTATTATATTTCTGGCTTCATACCATTCTGATTGGAAAAGATGTTTGGTATGATTTCAGTCTTCTTAAATTCATTGAAATCTATTTTGTAGCCTAACGTGATCTGTCCCGGAAAATGCTTCATGTATACTTGAGAAGAATGTATTTTACTGCCTTTGGATGGAATGTTCTGTCTTTATCTTTAAAGATCATTTGATCTTGGGTGCCTGAGTGGCTCAGTCAGTTAAGCATCCAACTCTTGATTTCTGCACAGGTTATGATCTCATGGTTGCAGGATCAAGTGCCACGTGGCGCTCTGTGCTGGAGCCTGCTTGAGATTCTTTCTCTCCCTCTGCCCACTGCCCTCCTTGTGCTCTCTCCCATTCTCTCTGTGTCTCAAGAAAAAAATAAAAAAATAAGGACCATTTGATCTAGTGTGTCATTTAAGACCAATGTTCTCGTATTGCTCTCCTGTCCAGATAATCTATCCAGTTGTATAAGTATGGTATTAAAGTTTCCTAAGATTACCGTATTGCTGTCAATTTCTTCCTTTAGGTTTTGAATATTGGCTTTAGATATTATGGTCCTCCCTTGTTGGGCACATAAATATTCACAAATGTTATATCATCTTATAGGATTGACCTCTTTATTATTATGTAGTATCTTTCTTTTTCTTATATGACAGTCTTTGTTTTAAAGTCTATTTTGTCTGATATCAGTGTGGCTATACCAGCATTCTTTTAGTTTCCATATCTGTGGAATATATTTTTCTAATCCTTCACTTCCAGTCATTTGTGTCCTTAGATCTGCAGTGAAACTCTTATTGGCAACATATAGATGGGTCTTGTTTTTTCAACCATTCAGGTAGTCTGTCTTTTGACTGGAGGATATCGTCCATTTATTTATAGTAATTATTGTTAGGTATGCACTTATTGCCATTTTGCTAATTCTTTTCGGACTTTTATCAAAGTTCCTCTCTTTTCCTTTCTTCTTTTGCTCCCTTCTCTTGCAGTTTGATGACTTTCTTTAATGTTGTGTTTAGATTCCTTTCTCATTATCTTTTGTGTACCACTATAGGTTTTCATTTTGTTATTACCATGGGTTTACATATAATGGCCAATATATATGGCAATCTGTTTTAAGTTGATAGCAGCTTAAGTCTGAATGCATTCTAAAAAGTCTACATTTTGGGGCGCCTGGCTGGCTCAGTGGGTTAAGCCTCTGCCTTCGGCCCAGGTCATGGTCTCGGGGTCCTGGGATCGAGCCCCGCATCGGGCTCTCTGCTCAGCAGGGAGCCTGCTTCCCTTCCTCTCTCTCTCTGCCTGCCTCTCTGCCTACTTGTGATCTCTGTCTGTCAAATAAATAAATAAAATCTTTAAAAAAAAAAGTTTAAAAAAATAAAAAATAAAAAGTCTACATTTTTCGTGCACCCTCACCCCTATATGATGTTTATATCTTTCTTTGCTGTGTATCCCATAACTAATTGTCATAGTTAGAGTTGCTTTTACTGTTTTTGTCTTTTAACCTTCATACTAGCTTTATAAGGGGTTAACTTAATAAGGGATTACATATATTTGCCTCTCCAGTGATATTTTCACTTCATATGTTTTGTTGTTGTTGTTGTTATTGTTGTTACTAGTTAATGCCTTTTCAGCTTAAGGAAGTCCCTCTAACATTTCTTGTAAACCCGTTCAGTGGTGCTTAATGCCCTTAGCTTTTGCTTTTCTGAAAAACTCTTTATTTCTCCTTCAGTTCTGACTAATAACCTATTAGGTAGAGTATTCTTGGTTGGAAGTGTTGTCCTTTCTGGACTTTGAATATATTGTGCCACTCCTTTCTGGCCTGTAAATCTTCACCTGAAAAATCAGCTGATAGTCTGATGGGGGTTCCCTTGTATGTAATAAGTGTTCTCTTGATGTTTTTTTTGTTTAAGAGAGGGGGAGGGACAGATGGAGAGGGAGAGCAAGAAAAGCAGGTTCCACGTGGGGCTCAATCTCACAACCCTGAGACCGTGACTTGAGCTGAAATCAATAGTCAGACACTTAACCACCTGAGCCACCCAGGCCTCATGCTGCTTTTTGAGATTTTCTCTTCATCATTGACTTTTGACATTTTAATTATAATGTGTCTTGGTGTGTATTTCTTTGAATTCATCTTACTTGGAATTCTCTGTGCTCCTGGAAATGGATGTCTATTTCCTCTCTCATGTTATGGACGTTTCTGGCTATAATTTCTTCAGAAAAGTTTTCTGCCGCTTTTTCTCTCTTCTTTTTGTAGGACTCCTATAATGCACACATTCCCCTGGTGTTGTACCATGAGTCCCTTAGGCTATCTTCACTTTTTAAAATTTCTTTTTCATTATTACTCCTTCCTTTGAGTGAGCTCCACTTCCCTGGTTTAGGTCACGCTTCTGTTCTTCTGCATCATCTAGTCTGCTGTTGAACCCCTTTCATGCATTTTCAGTTCAGTTCTTTTTTTTTTTTTTTCAGTTATTATATTCATCTTTCTGTGACTTCTGTTTGATACTTTCTTCTGTTTCCTATATCTTTGTTGAAATTCCCTCTCTGCTCATCCATTCTTCTCCCAAGTTTGGTAAACATCTTTATGACCATTATTTTGAACTTCTTATCAAGTAAATTACTTATATCCATTTCATTAAGATTTTTTTCTTAGGTTTTATCTTGTTCTTTCATTTGGCACATCTTCCTCTCAGTCTTGAAGGACTTTCCTTGTGTAGGTGATGAACCTTATTGTTCAGTCTTGCCGTAGTGCTTTGCCATTGTCTAAGCAGCCTGAATTATTCTTGATGAGTCCCACTTTGGATGGTGTGCCAAGCCCTGTAAGCATTTGAAAGGGAGAGACCTCAGTCAGCAGCTCATTTCAAGCTGAGCAGAAACCAGACCCTGACAGCTGATTTTTTAAAGTTTGCAAATATATTCGGTCCTATGGGATGGTACTCATAACCTCTGGGGGTGTGCCTTGGTGGCATTTGCACACTGGGGTTACCAGCAAGTAGTAGTGAGGCCAGGGAAGAGTAGAGCTGGTGTCTCACAGCCTACATTCCCAGAGAATTCCTCTGTTGTCTCTAGTTGTGTGGTAAATCTGTAGTCTGTCCCTCAGGCTGACCCTCTAGGGCATGTAACAAAGCCTTTTTCATAGGAAGACTGGGCTTGGCTTCAGTGTGCTTTTTGAGCTGTGCCCTGGTGTTAATAATCTGCCAAGAACTGTCTCTCTGATTGTTTTAGTCTCTTGGGGCCCAGGAACGCAGGCCACCCTGGCCACCAAAGCCAGCTGTCATAGGGGTTTCCCCTATGTTGATTACACCTGCCTGCCAGCTTCAGCAGAGCTGTGGGAATCTTGTCAACCATAGCGGGGGCAACAGGAGAGCACATTGGCTGGACTAGCCCCCTGGTTACAGTAGCAGAGCAGGAATGTTCAGGGCCAGGGCAAGCCCACTGGCTTCAGGAAACTGTAGGGGACCCCAGGGCCAGGGCAGGGCAAGCTCACTGGTGCTAACAAGGGTCGGGGAGTACCAAAGAGGTGCCTGCCAGCATGACAAGGTGGAGAGAGCACTCAAAAATGACACTCACCAGTACCTCCTTCCCCAGCAGATGCTTGTCTCTAGCAGATGCTTAAAGAATAGCTAATGAATCTCCTTTGCATAATCTTGGCACACTGTTCAAACTTCTGCTTTTTCCCTGGGTCCCGAGATGAGTGAATCTGGAGACCTTTAATCACCTATTGCCTTTTGGGTCTCCTGGATGTAAGCCCGTTGATTTTTAGAGCAAAACTTTTTGAGGTTTATCTTTACAGTGTAAATCCCAAGGGTTGGGGTGTCTGATATGGGACACAAGCCTTGCTCCCCTGGGAGAAGCGCTAACCTGCTGATATCCCTCCCTCTGGCCAAGGTAGGGTTTTTGGCAAAACCATGTCTCTGCCTCTCCTACCCGTCTCAATGTAGCCTTCATATCCTTTGTTGTAGATAAGCTCTTAGTTTTCTAGTCTTTTTAAGAGGAAATAAATCTATACGTAGCTACATATTTGTATACTTGGGAAGAGGTAAGTTCAGGATCTTTCTACTCTACCATCTTGAACCACTCTGGCCTCACTACATGTCTCTATGCATACATGGTTTTCTGCAAATTGGAGTTCTGTAATGTAGAGACCATTTGTTTTGATTCGGTTTTGCTTTGTTTATATTTGGTTGGATCCCGGCCAGGATGTGAAATGTGTTTTAAATGAGTTTAGGTGTGCATGCTACTTACCACTTTGTCTTTATACCCTCCAGCTTCATGCATTTTAAGAAATACTCCATTTGTTGAAAGGTCCCAAGATATTTAGTCTGATGAACATATTTTTCTTATGAATTTTGCCAAAATTTTAGCATTTCCAATGGGACTATTTCTATTTATACTAATTTCTTTCTGATCCTTTTTTAAAGCTTCTTTTTAAAAATAAAATTTCTTACATTTAACATTTTTTTGAATATTTCCAATTTTCTCAATTAATCTTTGCCAAATTTGCCCATTGTCATCAAAAGCTTATTTATCTGAAAAGTTTATAGCAGTTCTAATTGGATGGTTTTTAATAGTTTGTGAATATTTCTGGAGTGTTAGCATTTTTAGAGATGTTCATTTTCTACCTGTCCCAGTGCCCTGTGACTGTGTTGGAGGTTTGAGCTGCATATGGAAGAGGGACCTTCCATTGCAGGGAGAAACAAAGTTGTATGTTAGCACGTGACTCAGCCTGGCCCATCAGCCCTGGTGAATGGGAGACTGAGAGACTCAAAGAGAAGGAGACCAAGGAGCAGAGAATGAGTTTGAAGGGCAAAGAAAGGATAAACTCAGGGCCGGGAGAGAGTCAGGAGGCCCCAACTCCCAAGCTCCCCAATCTTCTTAACCTGGCAAATCTATCATGTTCAAAATGCTGTGAACTTTATAAATGAGTTTTAGAAAACCAATAAATTTGGTCAGTTTGGCAAGTTGGTCTTCAGGGAATTGGGCTTCAGGTCACTTGTCTTTTAGCATATGGACTTTTGGAAAATTGATTTTCTGTGAATTGAACTAGAGCCTAATATTAATATGATTATGTGTTTGGGGGACAAAAAGCCCTGTGATTGCGAAGAAGAGGAGGGGAAGAATGAGAGCAATGTTCCTGGACAAAGTCTTTACCTAGTTTTGGTATCTCTTTCCATCTCTCTCACTTGATATTCATTGCCTTTCAGAATGGCATTATCCGTATCTCCTTCCTCTCTTAATCAGAATTCTCTTTCTGTCATATAATTCAGCTAACTATTGGGATTTAAAAATTTAATTTAAAAAAAAATGGTAGCAGGGCTGGTACTGTACCAGTATATATGGGTGTAAGTGTCCTGGTTGTTGCAATATTCAGGATTTTGGTAATGTTCGGTAAATAGCCACTTCTTCCGTCACTTCATTGTACTCCCTCACCTCAACAGGGACTTCTGTGTGTCCATGCGTGTGATCTGGCATAGCATGGGGGCCTCTGGACTCTGCCTCAGTGCAATACTGGTTAATGCTCCTGCTTTAACTGTTGGGAAATAGTTGACTAATAACCTACGTGGAATTAATCCCCACAACTGAATGAGTAACAATTCTTTACCCATCCTAAATACATTTACATTTTTTAAAGAAATTATTAATCAAAATGTAACTCAAATTGAAGTCCAACTCAGTGAAAACATCCCACCACCATGAGGAAAGACGGCTCTGTACAGCCCAGTTAACTGTTCCTTAAGTAACCAGTACTGTCCGAGAGTCTGTCACCAGCGTCACTGCCTCAAATGCAGTCCTGTTTCTCAGGCTTCTTCCTTTTTTCCCTATCTCTCGTATACATGACATCTAAGTACTGTTTTGGTTTTGAGGTGTTTTGATTTTCCTACAGTGGCTTATGTTGAGTGATAAGATTGGTCATTTATAGGTGAAAGGAGAGAAAGATATGGAGTTTATTATTCTGTATTGTCATTTCCAAGTGATTAAAGGCTGTTTCTGAATAAAATACACTGAATAGAGTAGTCTAATAGGAAGCCTTCCCACTCTCTCTGATATTCATTTATATTCCATCATCTGAGGGATATCCCTTTCTTGAGCAATAGCTGTGGGAATTGGGCCCTTCCCTTAACCTCTACGGAGCCCTTTCTCTCTTTCGGCCTTTAATAGATAAACAGTAATATCATTACCCAGCCATTTGAGTCCCTAGGTCACTGGATGACATCTGAGGTCCCTTTCATCTATTTTTATACACTATAAAGTATCCAAGGAGAAAATTAGTGCATCAGTGATTCATAATGATCAGTGAGCAAAAGAAGGAACTCTAATTTAGTATGGTAACAAGTCCAACTCCTGCCTAGGGCAGTTCTCTCTGCTTGGTTTCTCTTCTTCAAGTCTCAGTAAGCCAGAGCTGCTTCCATTTTGTTACTTCAAACAGTAGTTCTCTTTCCATTTTGGAACAGATCTCCAGATCCCAATTCAGTCTCTGATTTTGAGATCTGTGTTTTACCTTACCAGTTGTTTTCATTTTGTGGGCTCATAGTTCAATATCGCACAATTTTACTCTCCTCATTAGACTCTAACTGGTTGCCTACCTTTCTTACCCTGTCTTAGTACTTGCATCTTTGACCTGGCTCATACCACTGCTTTTCTCTGGCATAATCATCCCATCCTCAAGTCTCCTGGTCTGCTGTCCTTAAAGCCTCAAACATCCTTTACCCAAAGCAGATTTGTATTTTTTTTTTAAATTTGTATTTTAAACACTCACACTTGCATTAAAAATGTGTAGGATGGTTGCTGGTCTGCTGCAAAAAATATTGTGTATAGTTGGGAAGGAAAGCTCTTTAGTACAACTATGAAATTTAAAAATATGCCTTCAAAATTTAAAAACAAACCTTGCATTTTTTATTAAATACCAACATTGTATGAAATGTTTGTCTTGTGGGCTAAGGAGGGCAATAAGAAATTATCTCATGCAAAATGAAAAATAACCTTGTTTTCCACATAGTGTCTAGTTGGTAAAAATGGTAATAACAAAACAAAGTTGACCATAGGAGCTGTGGCATTCATAAAGTCTAAATTTTTCTTACCCAAAATCTTTTGTTTTTGAATATGTGAATATACAGCTTTCTTGACGCTAACACATCTCAAATTAGAATATTTATATATCTATATTTTAGAATTCAAACCACTCTGTAAACATTATAAGAGGGTAACCTCATTGTTATGGACAGAGGCATATAAATTTCTCTGTCATGGCTTTTATCACATAGTGCTATTATTAAGCATTTGTCTTTATTCGTCTTCATCACGTCACTTCACTCAGTAATAATAATTCACTCCGTAGTAATAATTAACATGTATGGAGTGGCTATTCCATGCAGCCACTGTGCTAAACCCTTAAAACACATAATTTTACTTAACCTTCATAGCTACCAAGAGGCAGATACTATAACCATGCCCCCCAAAAGCTCAGAAAAGTTAAATGTTCTGCCCAAGTTCATGCAGCCAATAAGTGTCAGAGCTGGGGTTAAACTCAGGCCTTTTTTTCCCCCCCCAGGCTGCCTTCATGACCTTGCCAGACTAAACCAGATGCATGAGAGTTAGCACAATGAGGAACCTTAGTTATTTGTGGAATGAATAGAACATTGAAACACTTCAATTTGATTTAGTTAGTGTTTATGTGATGTGTATTATGTAGAGGGCATTTAAAGATCATTCATTGGGGTTCCTGGGTGGCTCAGTGGGTTAAGCCTCTGCCTTTGACTCAGGTCATGATCTCCGAGTCCTGGGATCAATCCCCGCATCAGGCTCTCTGCTCAGCAGGGAGCCTGCTTCCCCCACCTTCCCGCGCCTGCTGCTCTGCCTACTTGTGATCTTTTTGTCAAATAAATAAAATCTTAAAAAAGAAAAATAAAGATTATTTATTATATAAGCATTTATTAAGGTTATATCAAAACCACAGTTAGATTCCACCTCACACCTACTAGGATGTCTAAAAGTAAAAAGATGGACAACATGTATTGGCAAAGATACAGCAAAATTGAAACACTCATACATTGCTGGTAGGCATATAAAATGGTACAGCCATTTTGAAAAACAGTCTGGCGGTTCCTTACAATGTTAAACATAGAATTACCATATGATCCTGCAGATTCAGTTTCAAGGGAATTCAAAATATATGTCCACATAAAACTTGAATGTCATGAATGAATGTGCATGAATGTCACAGTCCAAACATCCATCAGTTGATGAATGGATAAACCAGATGTGGTATATTCACATGACAAAATATTATCTAGCCATAAAAAGGATGAAGTTCTGATACATGCTACAACATAGAGGAATCCTGAAATCCTTATGCTAAGTTAAAGAAGCCAGACACAAAAGGCCACATATTGTCTGGTTCCATTTATAAGAATTAGCTAAAATGGGCAAATCCATAAAGAAATAAAGTACAATTGTGGCTGTAAGAGGCTGGGAGGAGGGAGAGATAGGGAGTGACTGCTTAATTGGTATGGGATTTCTTTTCAAGGGTGATGAAAATGTTTTATAATTAAATAGTTGTGATGGTTGCATAATTCTGAATACACTAGAAGTCACTGAATCAGATACTTTAAAAGAGTGAATTTTATGGTACATAAACAGATTATATCTCAATAAAGCAACTAATTTTAAAAGACTATGTGCTAGTTGCAAAGATATAGAAAACGGCTAACTTTCCTTTGGAGCTTACTCTTTAATTGGGAGAGATGACTATAATTAAATCATTTTAATGAAATATAATACATGTCAAAATAGAGATATGTAAACCAGGCTGTGGGATCACAGAACAGAATAAATAAACTACATAGGCTTATGAGAAAGTTTCCCTTTGGAAACACCCGAGCTGGATTATGAAGGATGAGTTCAGAAGGAGTGGGTCCTAGTTCAGCCAGCCCTCAGGAACACTAAAAGCATTTCTCAAAGCACAGTGATAATATCAGTTATCACTTGTTCTGAAAATGGGAATTTCACGTGAATGTATGAGCATAGGGCACATAAGACGCAGTTCAAACGGGAAGAACCCCAAAACTTTGGCCCCAATCAGATGGAGAGGAGGCCACACGTGTAATGCCAAGAAGTTGGATTTATCCTGAAAATAATGTAGTATCATCAGAGGCTTTTAAGCAGATGAATGACATGATCAGATTTCTGTTTTCAAAAGATGATCCTAGTAGCAGTGTGGGAAATGAATCGGAGGGAGAAGGGACAGAGGTCCTTGGAGGTAGTGGTATTTGGGGAAGGGATTATGTCTGCCATCCCTCCCATCTCATTTTAAACTACGGTAAAGAGATACTCTGTCTCCACTCTGTCTCAGGGCTTTCTCCCCTTATCCCTGAGGATATGATTTTTCAGAGCCTGAGCACTTGGCTGGGCCACAGCTGAAGGCTAATGTGTTACTGAGCTCCCCAGAGGCATACCTGTCCTGCACTTGTGTCTCCCTGGCAGGCCCTACAGTCAGCATTTGGTCTGAGAAGTAGGAAGTCCTATTATGGCCTTGGGTTTTAGCTGGTTTTTGTAATACACCTTTTACCAAAATTTTACTTTTAATATTTGACATGTACAGGTCTATTAGTAAAGTCAGTTTGTTTTTATTCTTAGGGCTATTACTATATAGAAAGCTGCTTTGTCAAGGGATTCCCAGATGGAATTTGGGGCACTTAACGCCACCCTGAGCTCCTGACCGTGGTAGTGGTAATAGAAACAGAAAAATTCCAAACATTGCGGAGGTAGTATCAACATAGTAGGGCCTGGGAGGAATTCTGTCTAATAGTGGCCTGTACAGGAGGAGGAGAGGGGAGATGCCATAACCAGAGGCATGTGAGTAGGTGACATTCCAGTCACATTCTTCCGAGTCACATTCTAGTCACCTGTGTATTATGCAGAGCTTTCCTATACATTCTTATTGACCTTATTAGAAGAGATGGCTCTTCCCAAAGACGTTTATTTGCTTTCACTACTTTTGATGTCATCTTTATTTTTTTTTAAGATTGTACTTATTTGTCAGAAAGAGCGAGCGAGCACAGGCAGGGGGAGAGGTAGGCAGAGGGAGAAGTGAGCTCCCTGCTGGGCAGGGAGCCCAGTGCAGAGCTTGATCCCAGGACCCTGGGATCATGACCTGAGCCGAAGGCAGACATCTAACTGACCGAGCCACCCAGACATCCCTGATGTCATCTTTAAAAATAAATAATAACTTTTCTTTTTACTGCCGTGTTTTTTAAAAACCAGTGTTGCTTTGTATTGTGTGCCACAGAGGAAAACATATTGTGCCTAAGAGAGGATCACTGTCAAAATTTTATTTAACTACATGAGAATGGACCATTTTCTAAAGTCTGAAAAAGTCCCCTTTTAGGAGAACTGAAATTCATTTTACTTAGATGATTAAGATGGTACTTTTGTCATTCTGTATCCTCTGGCTTGTTTACAAATGTTAGTGAAGGCTCTTTAGTTCCAGTTCCAAGCATCATTCATCTGCCGTTCACCCATTTGTATCACAGTGGTTTTGTTCACTTTTCTAAGAACTGGAGACAGATGACATGAGACAGTAATGATTCCTACCAGAGCTGCCCTTTGATCAAAGTCTATGAGACCCGACATGGGTGCTTTTTCCGCGCAGGAATAGCACCAGGCTTTGAAGTGCTTTCTTGTTTTTCATGAGTTTTACAAGATTTCCTTTTCCTCTCCTTCAGTTCTAATAACTGACTTTTAATCCTGTCATCATGGCCAAGAAATTTGTCTCTAAAGAACAGTAATTTACCATGGTGCAAAACAGAGCAACTATATTAGGTCCCTGAACCTTACAGATAAAAACACACATTTTGCCACCTTAAGCATTTTGTAGTTTTTATTCCCTGCACTTCTCACTGAAAGCAGTATTTTTTCTTTTGTTTTTCAAAAGCAATATTGAACAAAAGTCAGGAACACAATAACCGAGTGTCAGCTAAATAACTGAAGAAAGGAGTATCTTCTATTTTCCACATCTTACGACATGGGCATGTTGACTTAACTATATTTTTCCCAAAGCCTTGTGATAAAAATTACTATAAGCTTAGATCATTCCTCCTACTTACAAACACCTACATTTAAGTTCTTTATTTATCATATATTAAAGGGGTCACTTAATATAGTTCTTTCTTTACAAGGATAGTCATGATGAGTTAGGATCTTTGTCAATAATTTGCTAGTAAATCTCTTCTAAATGCAAGAATGTAGCCATGAAAGAATAAAAAAAAAAAACCTTTTTAGCTTAATTGTGCTATTTAAGGAACAAAGCTTTCCTAGGCCATAAAAAATATTTTGTCTTCCTGTGTTCCTGCTTATCTTTACCTCTGAGAAATGCTGATAACATTAATAAGGTCGGTAATTTTCCTAATATAGACCTGCCAGAACAGGATGGGTACTGAGTATTTAACTATCAGTGTGGCTATTGTAACCTGAGGATTCTGGTCTCTTCTGGTAAGACCAATAAAGCTTGCTCCTATAGGGAGTCTTGTTATTAAGAAACCTAATATTTTTAGAAAATGTTTTTTTTTTAAAGATTTTATTTATTTATGAGAGAGAGAGAGAGCGAGCACAGGCAGACAGAATGGCAGGCAGAGGCAGAGGGAGAAGCAGGCTCCCTGCAGAGCAAGGAGCCCAATGTGGGACTCGATCCCAGGACGCTGGGATCATGACCTGAGCCGAAGGCAGCTGCTTAACCAACTGAGGCACCCAGGCATCCCAGAAAATGTTTTTTTAAGAAGCATTTTGTTTAGTTATTTCTTACTGCCTTTCTCGGGTACTTTAATCAGTAGGCCCACATTTACTTTATAAAAGATTAATTTAAAAAGGACAAAACAAAAGTAATTAGAAGCATCTTTTTTTTTTTTAAGATTTTTTATTTATTTGACAGACAGAGATCACAAGCAGGCAGAGAGGCAGGCAGAGAGAGAGGAGGAAGCAGGCTCCCCGCTGAGCAGAGAGCCCGACGTGGGGCTCGATCCCAGGACACTGGGATCATGACCTGAGCCGAAGGCAGAGGCTTTAACCCACTGAGCCACCCAGGCGCCCCTAATTAGAAGCATCTTACAGATATTGAAGTTTTGCATTTACTTTTAGTGTCTGTGTCTACAGATCTTGTTAAAGATCACTTCCTTCTTTCATTAATCAGACATAGCCCAGGAACCTGCTGGGGTCTCCATGAGGAGCTGATGGTCGTATGTCCCTGTCTCAAAACATCAAGACTAGTGTGTATTGTTTCCAGCTGACCGGCGTGACCGTGACGGTACAGCAGTGAGTCCTGTCAGCACAGCATTCTCTGCTCTAACTTGCCCCGCTCACGCCTCCTGTGCTTGCCTCTGCTCACTCACCTCCTCAGTAGCTTTCTTCCCTCCAGCCAGCCGGGCACTCCCATGTCATTTCAGTTACCATGACGGACAGAGAAGCTGAGTTAGCCTGTTTTGTGCCTGCACAGAAGTTACTTTGTTTTGGTATTACTCCATTTTTTGAAAAATTACTATTTGAGAACAGCTAGAGGGATTCTCCTTAAGTGTTTAGGGAATTTCTTTCTTTGTTATCTCCTTAAAAAGAGTTAGTTCACTGCCCCTATGTACACTCACATAGGAACTTTCAATCTGTCTTACAGGCAGTGAAGGAAAGAAACGGAGCTCCTCAGACCACAGGCTCACGTTCAGCTAATTTATTTTAGTCCAGTGGCTCTTAACCTTTGTTGGTCCTTAATCTCTCTGAGACCATGGAGAGGGAAAGCTCTCCAAAAATGTACATACGATAAAGACACCATTTTATAGACCATCTCAGGAGTTTCTCAGGCCCACAGTTAATCAGGCCATCCTAGGTCTTGTGAGAGGCCCACGGTTCCCACGTTAAGAATACCTGCACTTCAGTAAACCTGCAGCCCTTCTCTGTTCCAGCCAACATGTGTGATTATCGTGAGGTTGTGTCAGAGAGATTTTCCCACCTGTGTTTATCACTCCTAGCTGCCAAGTAGCAAAGAAACCGCATCAACTACCCTCCTGCCTGATTGCTCAGAGGCTACACTCAGAAAACATAACTGTTAACATAGATAAGGCTTGTAACTGATTACCCCAGAGGAAGCCTTCATTTCTGTTGCCCCTTACCGCTTCTGGCAGCCTCATGGCCACAGTGCTAAGTTCACTACCTATAGCCACATTCACCATTGTCCATTGTAGCCGTCATAACATTAACTAAAGTCATTGCTACTAATTAATCTTGCCCTCTCATTTTTCTAAAATTATACTCTAAGTGGATCCTTTGGTTCCCAAAATTATGTAAAATGATTCCCTTTACACCCACACACTCCTTTTCTGGGTTTTACGCACTCAAGTCTCAATTTATTATAACCCAAGAAGCTGAGGTTTCAAAATAACACCTATACTGCTTACTCCCGAGTATAAGTTAGCCCTCATAGCGGCAGAGGTAGCCATCAGTTTCTGATTACTGTCAATCATTGCTAACCTTTCTGTGACTTGCCTCTGGCACATAACGAGAATTTCTCGCATGTTAATTTCTAAAATTAGTCATTACTTAAATAGTGAAAGATGTTCTTTTAAAAACAGCTTAATTAAATATCTTAATTAAAGAGATCAACTGTAAAAGCTGATACTTTAAGGCCCTGAGAATTCTTTTTTTTTTTTTTTTTTGAAAGATTTCTTAGGTTTTTGTTTTGTGTTGGGAGGGTTGCTTTTTTATAAACAAATCTAAAAGTATTTTGTTTTGTTTTTTTGGTGGGAAGATGGAGAGATTAAAATGTTTTTACAGAAATAAATTCCTTACCAGTTGAATGGGATAGAAGAGTCTGATACTATCTAAACATTACTTCATGTAAGTGACAGTGGCCTGTTATTATACATTTTATTCATTTTATTTTTTGTGTTTTCTGTTTCCTATTTTTTATATTTTATGTATTTATTTAAATGTTTTATTTGCTCTTTTTAAATGGTGCCGGGCTGGCCTAGTCGGTGGAGCGGGCAACCCTTGATTGCAGGGTTGGGGGTTCCAGCCCCATGTCAGGTGTAGAGATTGCTTAGAAATAAAATCTTTAAAAAAATGTATTTCAACCTATGTCTAGGAAGAGAGCCAGTTGAGAGAGGGGGTAAGACAATAAATTGAAAAGAATCATATTAAGTCAAAGCCTCCTTAGTTAATGATAGAATCCTTAGCACCCTTCTCCTAATCAGCTCCCGGTTTACTGGTAGCCAGTACTATACCCTTCAGGCAGGAAATTGAAGGACTCCCTTTTCGGAGAACCAGACTGGACCACGAGAAGACTATGGAGACTGACAGGGTTTTCCTGACAGTCACTGGTGATCTCAGTGAAGTCCCCCACATGAAACTTGCCATCACATTTTATTCTTAATGCTTATTAAGTCTCATTCTTAAATATGAATGGACAGTAAAGGCCTCCAGGCCTGGGGGAAAGCTTTTCACTTGAAAAGCAGAGACCAAAACAATCATGTAAGCCAAGAAAGAAATCAGAAGAAGCAGAGACAATCGAACAAACTGAGGAAGACTTTAAAAGGAAACCCCAAAACTATTACTAATGTCCATAGAGAAGTGAAAGAAAATACTGTGCCCATGAAACCAAAACAAGGAGAGGAAATTAGACAAGTGAAAGCTCTTAGAATTGAACCTGTCATATCAGAAAATAATAATTCAGCAAGGCTGGGAAATAAGGTAATGAGGCACTCACAAAGAAAGAAGGACAAACAGCAATCAGAAAGTGTGAGAAAAGTTGAATAAAATCAAATGATCAATCCAGAAGCTTTTGCCTAATAGGAATTCCACAAAGAGAAGACAGAAAAAACAGAGGAAGAAAACAATATAAGAAAATTTCCTAGAACTGAAGGACGTGGGTTTTTCTGTTTTAAAGTGCCCACCGAACACCTAATAAATGAGTGGAAAACCAAAACACATGCACACACCCAATAAAGCTACCACTCTCCTGATTTTCTCCCTTTCTTACTGTTGTTTTTGTGTATCTTTCCTTAGTATCTCTTCCTCATTACACCCTTAATGCTGTTTCTGTGTTTTCTGCCTTTGACTTTGACCTTTTCTCACTATCTTCTCCCCTCATGTATCATGACATCAAGTCTGATATCTTTAACCACGTCTCTATGTTAGTGGTTCCCAGATGTGTGAATCTAGTTGTTTCTTTCTCTTGAACTCCAGACCTGCTTCCTGGACTCTCTACCCTGGTACCTAGTAGTCCTCACAAGTGTGTAAAAGTGAACTTATTTCCTTACCTATTCTCTTTTTGTCTTTTTATGAGCCCAGTATTTTCCTGTATTCCCTATCACAGGAAAATACCATTTCTACAGTGTTGCAAGTCAGAAATATAGGAGTTTAAGTATCACCTTGAGCCCCTCCATTTTCCTGACCTCTTGTAGTCAATCAGTATGTCCTTTTATTTTTTTATGTTTTTATTTTTTATTAAGTTCAACCAGCCAATATATAGTAGTACATCATTAGTTTTTGATGTAGTGCTCAATGATTCATTAGTTGCATATAACACCCAGTATGTCTTTTTAGATCTTTGTGGTGATAAGCCCTGTGTGTCCCACATTCCCAGGAAATCCTTCTTTCATTCACATGTATGCAGGGACAAGCAGGGTCATTGTGTGTTTGGGGAGGAAATCTGTAGCATGAAAAAGGAGAACAAAAATAAGCTGATGGGGGCGCCTGGGTGGCTCGGTCGGTTGAGCGCTGCCTTCAGCTCAGGTCATGATCCCAGGGTCCTGGGATTGAGTCCCACATTGGGCTCCCTGTTCAGCAGAGAGCCTGCTTCTCCCTCTCCCTCTGCCTGCCTCTCTGCCTACTTGTGCTCTCTATCTCTCTGTCAAATAAATAAATAAAATCTTAAAAAAAAAAGCTGATAGAAGAATTAACCCTAAAGATAGCATTTTAAAAACTCAAAGTAGTAGCCTCACATTTAAGATGCTACTGCAAATATAAATAAAATCAGACTACTATGACAAAGGAACAAGAAACAAAAAAGGAAATTTTAAAGGTTGAAAATATGGCTGTCAAAATAATTCTGTAGTCAGGGTTGCGAGATAAATTAGAGAAAAACTCTTAAGAATTTAGAGAGTAAAAAGACAAAAAGAAGGAAAATATGACAATAAGAAATAGGACATTATGTCTAGTTCAACATTCTGCTAACAGTAATTCCACAAAAAAAGAAAATAAAGAGGAAGAAGCTATCAAAGAATAGTGGAAATTTCCAAGAGCTAAAGCTACTCAGTGCCGTTCAAAATTAAGGTATCCTGGGTGCTGAGCAGAAGGCAGATAGATATAAATGACACAGATACAGAAATATAGATTATTGTGAAATTGTAGAGCACCAGGGATAAAGACAAGGTCTTAAAAGCCTCTAAAACAAAGGGAAAGTGCAACCTATGAGGGAACATCATCGGCATCATCCGGTGTTGGAAGAAGCAGAGCAATGTCTTTAAGGACTTGAAAAGAATTGCATGCCCAGCGAAACTACTAAGGGTTAGAAACAAAATCAGTTCATTTCCAGACATGCAAGGACTCAGAAGGTCATGCTTTAATTAGAAATAGCTGATCGATTTGTTCACGTTTTCTGAACATTTGCTACTATTTTCAAAATCCTGAAAGCCCTCTTGGCCATCCTATTATATGGAATAGAACATTTTCTTTAAATATTTAACTATCTTTTCTGGTTTGTTACTTTTTTAAACACCAAACTCTGTTAGTCTGCTAATCTCTCTGATTTTCTTCACCCTTTTCTTAGAATTTCCCTTGTGCCTTGTTTTAAAAATCTTGTCTCATGGTTAATAATCTCCTTCTTTATATTTTTATCTAAATTCTGTTATTTCCATAACTAAGATAACTTTTTATAATACATGAGGTTGTATAAATAACAGCCACAGAAAACAGAAGCTGTACATTTTGGGGGGATGATTTTTTTCCTGTTATGTTTTAATTTTACCAATACAGCCTAAATCTTCCTGCTTTCCTCCCTTCGTTTTTTTTTTTTATTTAAAAATTTGTGATTATATTTATAAACATATAATCATAAAGCTTGCTGTTTTAACCATTGTTAAGTGTACAGTTCAGTGGTAATACTACTTAATATCACATTCACAATGTTGTGCAATTGTCTCCACTATTTTCAAAACTTTCATCTCCTCGGACAGACTCTGTGACCATTTAGCAATAACTACCCATCTCCCTTTCCCTCAGCCCCTGGTAATCACTAATCCTCTCTCTATGGATTTGCTATGTCTTGCTTTATTATGCATCACTGCTAAGAAGTGCAGGTAAGATATGTTACATAAAATATTTCTTTACAATATACTTCGCTATCATTATCTGTAGAGTCTGTCAGTGTTATCTATCGCTACATATCAAATTACCCCAAAATTTAGTGTCTTCACACAACAGTATTCATATATCATTTCTTATGGTTTCTGTGGGTGAGGAATTCAACCAGGGTGTAACCAGGGTGTAATGGAGATGATGTGTCTCTGCTCCACAATGACTGGGGCCTTTGGTAGAAGACCCCAAGTCTGAGATCTGGAAACATCTCAAGGCTCATTCAGGGACGAGTCTGGCAGTTGATGCTGTCCTGTAACCTAGGGGCCTACCAGGAGTTGTCAACTTAAACAACCACACATGGTTTGCTCTCTCTCTTAGGCTTCCCCACAACATGGTGGTGAGGCTCCAAAGGCAAACAACCCAAGACAAAAAGAGGAAGAGATTCAGAATGCCAGCAACCAAGTGAAAGCCATGTAATCGTCAATGACCTAGCCTCAGGAGTCACACAGTGTCGTTTTCACTGCATTCTATTGATTGAGACAGTTAGAAAGATTCACCCAGGTTCAGAGGAGAGGAACACAGACCCCACCTCTAAATGTAGCGTGTCGGTGTCACATTGTGAGAAGAGCATGTCAAATAGGATAAGAACTGGTGTGACCATCTTTGGAAATGCAGTGTGTATCCACCATGGTACCCCTAACAGGAATTCTCTAAAATTGACTCCTTATCTTCCTTCACTGCTAGCTAATCACTTGTGGAGATATGTATCCCACTTTCTCTAATAAGGAAGTTGAGATTCACACATTGAAAAGAAAACAAAAAACACGAGATAATGATGGAGATTTTCTTAGAAAAGGGAAATATATTTCTTGAAAGCAAGATAATTACTAAGATGTGTCTGTTAAAGAAGCAGCTCTAATTAATCGCTTTAATGCTATTTGAAAAAATGCTTCCTAGTCAAGAAAACATTTTAATATGAAAAACGTTGTTAATGAACACTGTATTTATAGTTTGGGCATGAAACCATTTTGGTAGGTTCTTGGAATATTTAAATATTTAAATACACAATTTTCCTTTCCCTGACATACCTCTAGAGCAGACAGTTGATGAAGTATAATTTTATTACATAAATTCTGTAGCCACGTTACCTAACATCTCTAAAGCTTTAGTGTCCTCATGTAAAATACAGGAAGAAAACTAGTACCTGTCTCACAGAGCTGGCATGAAGATTAAATGAGTTAATCTATGTAAAGTGCTTGGCACACTGTAAGTGCTAAAAAAAAAAAAAAAAGACAGGAAGTATATAGATGTGTTAATGTTATTCTGCATATATGTATATATGAAGAGTCATAGCATAATTGAATTCATTTCCAACAAGGTATTCAAAAGATAAAGGAATATGGTTACTGAAAATAGTTGGTTAATCTGTTTCATTTAGGAAGAACATATTAGATGGCTTTTTAATTTGATAACTGTTTGTTTTTCCTAGTTTGAAAAAGAGAAGCAGCATGATATTCGATCATTCTTTTTACTAAAACCTAAGAAAAGACAGTTGGTGACCTCCTGCGATGAATCAGGAATATTCCAAGAGAAAAATACTGTCGTGCCAGCAGACCCTGGAGAAAGAGCCACAAGACATATCATTGATTATGAAAGCAATGTTGAACCTGAAGCTAAAAGATTGAAGTCGGTCACCACCAGTAACCACTGCAGTGCCCCAGAGGAGAAACCATCCTGGCCCAGACAAACCACGGCCCTAGCTCAGGCAGCCAGCCCACCCTTTCCTGGAAAGTGCTGGCAGTGTGGTTTCTGCACCTATATCAATAACTCGGTGTTACCTTATTGTGAAATGTGTGAGAACCCTCCAGGCAGAGCTGGTGAGTACATGGAGCATGGCCCCTGGGAGGGGGCTGGCAGTATCATCTTCACATGGTCTGTGTTTTTAGAGGCAACTGCTGTTAGCATGGGTTAGTGGCACTCAACACTGACTTTAGCTGTTAAGCTAGAGTAAGAACTTTACATAGTGAAGACTGAATTTATCCCCCGGTGGAATGTGGAAAGCTCCCAGTTCTGTCAAGAATGTATATCCCTGAGCGTCTGTGACATGGCATTAATTTGGCACAAATGGACATTTCTCATTAATGCCAGCAGGATGTGAATTCAGTGGGCAGGAATAGAAGCTCTGTTGCTATGGCAGCAAATATGCCTTATAGTCATAGACCTGCTGTTTTTTTTCTCCTGTAGATAATACTTGTTTTTAAAGAAATTATAGATTATTTTTGTTTAAATAGCAAAATAATCCAGTGTAGCTTCTTTGCCTAGTAAAATATACATTGTGTCCTGTTTCTTGCATGACAAATCATAAAAATTCCTCTGTAGATCTTTGAAGAACCAAATTGGTATCTGTTTTCTGAGTTTATTCTTTTCCAAAACTTGCTTTTTTAAAAGTAAAAATTATAAACATACCTCAGAGTATGTTTTTATAGCATGGTATTATTCTGATGTTTTGTTTTTGAAATGATTATTAATACTGAGGTTGTCTTAAGAAAAAAGATCATTAGTATTTCTTTTGTTTCCAGTTTTAGAGACTATTTTCATGGCAACTCAGAAGGCCAAGTTGACAGTTGGGGAAACTGGAAGAAATCACTTTATTTTATCAGTTGTAATAATTGTACACATCTCCTTTCCCGTCATTAGAGAAGTGGCATTAATAGAGTCCGCTAAGATAAAGGCTCTGCTTGCAGTTCCTTCCTATCTTTCTTGTTCTCCTGTGTCTTAGTTTTAATCTGAAAGGAAATGTAATCAGTAGCTGAGTCTTTCCTCTTTCAATCCTGGGTGTTCCTACAAAAATGACAAGTCTGCCATCTGGGTGGTTATATTTGTAACGTGGACACCTGTTGTCTGTGAACTAAATTGGAACTACAAGCTTATCCCATATAATATCTCTCAGAATTTGCATTATCTCATTCAATTTCCAACTACTCCAGGTCATAAAAATAAAGTATCTCATGACTACAGGATAATGCCAGTTCACATAGAAGTATAAGTTGAGTGATTTAGCAATGAAAATCAGAGTTTAATAGGGTTTTATAGTTCTGATTTTTCTTTGTGATACCAAGAGCAACAGCAAAAATTTCTAGACCCTTGATTTAATAAGCAAACTCTCAAGCAACCTAAAGAAAAATGAAACTTTTTTTGTGACTTTGAAAGTCTGATTTAATAGAAATACATATATGTAATAGTGATACTACTGTATACAAAAGGTTATATTTATTAGGTTAATATTATTGGACTTGGCATAATGATTTCCAACCCTGATTTAGGATGTACCCCCAAAAGTATTGAAAAGCAGAATTAATTCTAATTCATCCAAACTTTTTAATCAGTGTTTGCCATACAATACTTTGAGGAAATGGAATCCAGAAAACTAAAGGAGAAGGGCGCCTGGGTGGCTCAGTCAGTTAAGCAGCTGCCTTCGGCTCAGGTCATGATCCCAGGGTCCTGGGATCAAGCCCCTCATGGGGCTTTCTGCTCAGCAGGGAGTCTCCTTCTCCTTCTTCCTCTGTTTGCCACTCCCCATGCCCGTGTGCTCACGCTTGCTCTCTCTCTCTCTCTCTCTCTCTCTCTCAAATAAATAAATAAAATCTTTAAAAACAACAAAAAAAGGAGCAATATTAGGAAATTACACTCCTATAAAGTTTGCTAATACAGTCTCCAGGACGTTTAGTACATTCGGTACAATTTGGTATAGTATATATTGAACACTAATATATGTCAATAGGTAACCCTTACCTTGTGCTTTGTTTTTTGTTGTTGTTTTGTTTTGTTTTTGTTTTAAGTAATCTCTGTGCCCAACATGGGGCTTGAACTCATAACTCTGAGATGTCGAGTTGCTTGCTCTACTGAGCAGCCAGGTGCCCTCTTTGTGCTTTGTTCCTAACGTGCACATAGCTCATACTTGCCATCTTACAGCTCATAGGCCCATATTTCTGTCGCCTGCTTGAACCGCAGCTCGTGCATACGCCTCCGCCTTATCTGCCCTGCTCATGTGATGGGTGCCTCAAGGTGACCATGGCCGCGGTGGAGTTCTTGATTCACCACATCTAACACCAAATCTTCTTTTCTCTCATCATACGTCCATGATACTAGAAACCCAGGCAGCGTCCTTGATTCCTTTCTCTTCTCCCACACTTGATTTGTCAGGTTCTGCCAGCATAACTTCCAAAGTCTATCTCAATTCTGGCCATGTCATCTTTGTTGCTATCATCCTACTGGAAGTTACCATTTTCTCCCCCAGACCTCAGTGGCCTCACAGCTAGCCCCCCTGTGGCCCTTCAGTACAAGCAGCCAGGGTGAGCTCTTAAAAACTCAGATGATTCCATTCCTTTATCTACAACCCTCAGTGGCTTCGTTTACATTTATAATCCAGTTTGAGAATACAGACCCTTGGGCTGGGCCTTCTAGATTCCCAAACAGCCCTCAGCTCAAATGGAACTCAACCCAGAGGTTGGCCCTGTGGACCTTTATTCCCCAACAACCCCTGATTACGAAACCTTGTTTTATTTTCATGTTTTACTTCCCTTTTTCTTTATTCATTGGCCTTTATTCTCTTTCTCTGATGTATTTGTTTCCTTGGTGATTATCTGTTTCTGATACTTACAATGGAAACTCTAGGAAGCAAGGATTTGTCTATCTCATTCCTCACTGCCTGTCCGGCACCCCATCATTTGCACATGGGGCATTTAGTGTCTCCCAACAGGTGTTTGCAGAGAATGAATAAACACTATTGACCATGCTTCCTTTTTTTTTTTTTTAAGACTTTTATTTATTTGACAGAGAGAGCACAAGCAGAGAGAGGAGCAGGCAGAGGGAGAGGGAGAAGCAGGCTCCCCACTGAGCAAGGAACCCAGTGTAGGACTCCATTCCAGGACCCTGGGATCATGACCTGAGCCGAAGGCAGCCACTTAACCGACTGAGCCACTCAGGCATCCCAACCATGTTTCTTTTTATAAGACCTAGCTGTAACTTTTTAAAAACTGGCCTTAGAGTAAATAATGATTTTATCTAAATTTGTGTGTAAATTGTTTGATTTTCGTAATTCTCCAAATAGACAGCTCTACCCAAGATAAAAATGAAAACAAGAAAGGTGATCCTGGGAAAGACACCTCCAAAAACGTTTGGACTAGTTCTGACCGTGAAAAACAAGTCCTTGCACCCTCAGAGCCTAACCCGTTGGCTGAGAGCCAGGAAGCAATATCAGAAATCAAGAGAGAAGACGCACTCACACCCCAGCCAGGCAATGGTAAGTCTGGTTTCCACTTCCGGTGTTCAGATACTAAGTATGCATGTAGATAGATGACACTGTGGATAGACTTGCAACTAGTACCCCATTCCAGGTTCCTTGTATTCTGATTTATATTAAACATACCAACAATTGGAAGCACACACTGAAATACCAGACGGCTGGAAGAGCAGAGCTGTGCGCGTTCAGACATAACGCAGCAGAACTGACACGTAGCTCTGCCCGTGCTGCCCCCAGGCTGCTCGCCCAGCCTCATGCAGGTCGGGCTTATCCACAAGTGAGGGTGTGGTTTTGACACTTAGGAGGTTCTTTAGGACAAAATATTAAGATTGGCATGTTAACAGCTACTTAACAGATCATTAATTGTTTGCCCACGAATTTCTTTTAAATGGTTACAACTAATTGACCTAGTTTAAATTTAGGATTTGGGGTGGTTTTTTTTAAGAAAACGTTCTTAAGGTACATAAATTTAAGACTATAGGAATCATGACTGCACTTGGAGCCAACCATGTAGTGTTTGGATTTATTTATTCTTTGGTTGATTCCATCCATTACTTCAAGCTGTGATGGTTGGTGCATACCCGCCCATAGGTCACACAGCACTGTTGTTATGTGTGGCCAGAGCTGGAGTTCACGACTACTTTGGGGTTATTTTCTTTGTTTATCGGTTAGTGACCATAGTAACCCACAGACTGATGTTCTCATTATAACAACACCAAAATTGTTGAGATGGGACAGTTAAAGTTTTTCTTCTAAATCAGTTGCTATTAAACACAGATATAACTCAGAGTCAGATTCATAGTTTTAAAATGAAATGTTCATTTAAGAATTTCTGAGCTTGGGGCATCCTCCTTTCTTTTTCCCTCAGCCTTCCTTCCCGCTAATGCCTCAAGGTCTTCTCAAATAATATCTTGGAATGGACCCTCTTTTAGATGTGTTAATTTTAACAGTCTTTGGGTATATGGTGTAGTCTCAGGTGGGGCTTTCCTTCCTCCTGCTCTGACACTCCTTCAAGTGCTGATGAAGCCCTTGTTGTAGGACAACATGTAGCTCACTGGACTGAACATCTGACTGAGAACAAACAACTTATGGGCCATGAGTCTCCCCATGTGTGGCAGAGAAATTCTGGTTTGATAGTTGGAAATTTGTTCCTTGATAAAGGCAGATGCTAGGTTTACTTAAACATACTTTTCAAAAATCTCTAGACCTTTAGAAATTCTGTTCTGCCAGTGAAATTTGCATTGGTCTCATCCACTCCAGACAACGCCATCTTTTCCCCCATACCTTCCCTCTCTTCCTTTCTTTGACTTCTGAGATCACTGGGCTGAGAATTCCATACAAGCGATATGTTCACCTCTCCCCACTAACATGGATTTCCATGGGAAAAAAAAAAAAAAACAGAAGGATGACAGAGGGGGTACACTATATAAAAATGTTTATTCTGTGCACATAAACTCTTCTAGACCTGCAGTGGCATGTGCTTTGCAGGGACTCTGGTTTTGTTCTAACTGGAATTCCTTGGGTTCTATGAAGCACTTGGTTATTCCTTTGCAAGAATATAAAAAAACTTTGATTATTCCTCCAGTGATGCATATTTACTTCTTTAATATCAAATTTATGCTCTCCTGCTTTATGTGCAAAATTTTTTGGTATGCATGTTGACTTTTTATTTCAGTACCAAATCATAGTGAAATATTTTGAAGACATTTTAGAGGTAATTAAATTCAACTCATGTAGTAACAAACAACACATTTGACTCAAGTGTGGTGTTGAAGTATTGTACAGTGGTACTGTAGTTATGATTAAGCTCATGTGTGCTCAGGCAATGACAACCACTTCACAACTGCCACCTGGCCAACAGTGATTATAAAATGGCACGATTATTGGCTGTATAACATGCCAATTTTTGAGATGTTAAAGCATGGAAAAAAACTGACATTTTTGAACTTATGAAATATGGGAATAGTCCCAAGTTTGTAAAATGACCAGTGGCTTGATTAGAAAAATTAAAATATGATAAGGTTGCCAAGTAGAGTGAAAAATCATAGACTTCTAGATCTATGGGAACACATTAAAAGGTCACTGAAGAAAAAATAAAAAATAATGATGATGATGAAAGTCATTTAGAAACTGTGGCAGAGGTGAAGGGCACAGGCTCTGTAGCCACATTACTGGTCTGAAGCCCTCTTACTGGTGGTGTGACTTTGGACAAGTTAATGTGCCTCAGTTTTCTCCTCCGTAAAATGCACTACTTATTTCTGAGAGCTGTTAATGTATGTACTGAGAAAAGTGCCTGGCACATTGTAAATACTTGATAAGAGTTAACCATAATTATTATTTAGATCCACTGTGATAACCCTCTCTCTCTCCATATATATTGGTCAGTGAGACTGAGAAGTGGTAAATAAGATTATCAGAAAAAAAGCTTGTCCACATATCCCCTTTGGTGAATGTGAAGCACTGGGTCATAGGGAATCTGGCATTTAAGTGGGATTTCACAGGCTGCATTGCTGCTGGTAACCAAAATGGTGCTCCTGCAGTCCCAACTTAAAACCACTCTCGGGGAAGCCCAGATTCTAGACTCCTTTAAGACCAGTACGAACTCTTAGTGGCAGGAAATTCTCTCTCATACCTAACTCCTATCTTTTCAGCTAATTCTGAATTTAATTCTCTCTTGTAGGGTCATTAGCAAAAGTACAAAGCAACTGGTTTCTTTATAAGCCAGTGTGGTCTTAGGTGGCCTGCCATCACAGTTTTATTTTAAGCGGAGACACGTGTTCTTTGTCAAATATGGTGATACATTTTATATAGCTCTTTCATCTTTCTAACCCATAGAAGATTGAAATAAGCTATTTTGGTTAAAGGAGAGGTAAACCTTCAGGTCCTTTTTTATCTTCTTAATTAGAACAGTTGAAGAGTTCAGACAACTTGCCAGTGTATGAAACCTTAATGTTCTGTGCAAGTAGGAATACGGACCGGATTCACCTCTATACTAAGGTAAGCATTATGCAGATTCTGTACTTGAAACATACAAAAGACTTCCTTTTTCTCATGTTTCAGTGGAAATATTTAATTTCATTAACAATGAGATAGGTATCTGGTTCTTTTTCTTCTTAAGCTAATTCTAAAATTCCTTTGTTAAATCTAAAGTCAATGAGAGGAGAAACAGCATATAGTAGTTAAGAGCACAGACTTCAGGGCCAAACTGCCTCAATTCATAGCTGTTACTGGGTGTGGAATCTTGAACCTATTCCTTAACTGCTTTGTGCCTCAGTTTCCTCAACTGGAAAATGTGGAGAGAAGTTGTTGCAAGGCAAGGGTAACATGAACAAATTCCTGTAAATCGCTTAGCACTGTGGCTAGCCATAAGGAACTCTCAGTAAGAGCTCTAGTTGTGTGTCACACACACACACACACACACACACACACACACACACAGCTACACAATGGCATATTATGCAGCTATAAAAAAAGAAAAAAGATCTTTCCACTTGCAACAACATGGTTGGACAGGGAGGGTGTGATGGTAAGTGAAATAAGTCAGACAGAGAAAGACTAATACCTCATAATTTCCCTTTTGTGTGGAATCTAAGAAAGCAAAACAAATGAACAAACAAAGCAGAAAAAGACCCCAAATCAGAGAACAAATGGTGGTTACCAGAGGGGACAGGGTCGGGAGGCGGGCAAAATGGGTGAAGGGGAGTGAAAGTTACAGGCTTCCGATTATGGAGTAAGTCACAGGGATGAAAGCGACAGCACAGGAAGTACAGTCAGTGATACTGTGATAGTGTTGTATGGTGACAGATGGCAGCTACACTTGTGTGAGCACAGCGTAATGTATAGACTTGTCAAATCATCATGTCGTACACCTGAAACTTATATAACATCATGTCAACTGTACTTCCAAAAAAAAGTTAGATCCTTCACGGATCATTTGTAGCAGCCACAGCACCATTGCAGAAGCCTGACTCTGCCCATCCACGTCGAATACATTCTAGGAAGCTTTAAAAATTTGATTGCTCAGTTGCATGCGATAGCCTAGGTTAGTGGTGCTCAAACTTTTTAGTCTCAGGAGCTCTTTGTACTTTGAAAATTTGAGAACCCCAAGGAGCTTTTTTCCTGTGGGTTATATCTGTGAGGAGAGTTGGCATTGTTTTACATTTTTTTAAAGATTTTTTTAAAAATTTATTTATTCTAGAGGGACAGAGAGAGAGCATGGGGAGGAGCAGAGGGAAAGGGACACGCATGCTCCACACTCAGCAGGAGCTTGACATGGGCTGGATTCCAGGACCCTGAGACCATGACCTGAGCTGAAATCAAGAGTTGGGTGCTTAACCAACTGAGCCACCCAGACACCCCTGCATTGTTTTACACTGTTAGCCATTTCTGTAGAGTTTTATTAGAAGACATTGAGATTCTCATATCTGTCTGTCCCTGGAAAATCACTGTGCATCTGTGAGAGGATGAGGGTGAAAAGGGCAAATGTTGTCTTACTGTTATTATGAAAACACTTTTGCCTTTGTGGATCCCCTAAAGTGTTCTCAGGGCCCTGTGAGAATCTTTGGCCTAGGCAACCTAGTGTGAAAATTTGAGGAAAAACTTGCTGAAATGATGAATACTTCTGTTTGGTCTACAGTATCAAATTCCTAATCTTTATAGGTACTTATAATATAATATTTATAACTTCATACCTTCATGAGCCAGCCTACTGAAAGAATGCCTTTTTTCAAGATAACTTAGATTATAGGTTTTACACTAAACCAAATAGAAATATAGATAGATGGCAGGTCATGTTATAATCTCCATTGCCAATTAATAATTAGAAGGGATTGCTAGAAGATTAGGAGATGTCTATGCTCGTGAATGCCAGAAGCCCCACGCTGCTTCTCTCATGGGACCACAGCCAAGAGAGAGACACCAGGAATGAAGCCAGGCAGTGAACGATGCTTCTCTTTAAGGCTTGGACCCCTGTTCCCAAGGCCTCCTCAGCTCCTCAAGGGACAGGTCTGAGTGCCAAGGCACCCTTACCTCCAGTGCTGGGAGAGCTCCAGGCCATGGTTCTCAGACCTCCATGTGAGAATATAACAGAGAACTGGTCCCCAGAGGGGACTGAAGGTCAAGAAACCAAAAGGCAGACACCAGGCAGAGTACAACACAGAATTCAGAAGCCCTTAAACTTCTTACACTTTCTATTCTGTACAGTGAAAGCTCTGCATCCTGGGTCATCTGATCAATGTTTTTACATTAGATCAAAGTTCCACCCTTCAGGTGGAGGGAGGAGAGAAACCGCAAAGTCCTGGTGTGACAGCTTCGCTGGCCCATCTTCTAGATCCAGCACCCAGCCTGTGTCACGTGGACCCCCTCACCTTCTTGACATCTCTCTTTTAATAGTCTCAGGTGCATTTTTATGAACGAGTTAAATACTTGTGTGTCCCTTTACCGTAAAATGTTACTCAATCTTCTAAACATGAGACACTAAGCAGAGGACACACGAACAGGTCCATTCATGGCTATAAACTGAGCTGAGGTAAACCCGGAAGTAGGAATTTGGATAAAAACCCCTTAAAAGGAAGATCAGGAACAGCTGTTTAGCATCCTGTGTTATAGTAATAGTATCCCTCCAAAGAGCTATTCATGTTAGCCAGAATCCCAACTCTGATTCAGAGTTTAGAGCAACCATTACATGTCTAATCTTTGAATCAATATGTTAAGCGCTTTTTGTGTGTTTTTTCCAAAGTGATTGTGGAGGCTCTTTCTTTTGAGCTGAGGGAATTCCAGTATGGGTTCTTCAGCTTTTGTTGATGCAATAGACTTTCATATACAGAGGTTTTTCTTCCCCTTTATAAAAGAAATACCCATATTTAAACCTCATGTTTAACTACAGCCCTCTACGTGGTATCGTTACCCTTAAGAGGGAGAGCAGTGCGGCATTCAGAGGATCTGGGGAGCCTGTCCCCTCCCTTCGCCCGGCATCTGTGCAGGGCAGCTGTGTGGGTAGAACCTTGTTACAATGTGCTACCTTCATTTATCTGTTAGGAGACTGGGAATATTGTGCAGGAATATAATTCTTTACTTTTAAAATAATTAGTAGGGAATACAGACCAGTTGGATTAATAATGCCTTCCTAATCTATAATCAGGATGGAAACCAGATGAACTGTAACTTCATTCCTTTGGATATAAAATTAGACCTTTGGGAAGACTTGCCAGCAACCTTTCAGCTGAAACAGAATCGCTCCTTGGTAAGACTAGTCCTATGCATTTGTTTTAAGTTAAAATCTGTTGAGTAATTTAAGACCATTTTGAGTTTAAGAAAAGCAAAGTTACCTCCTGGCCTGGTGCAGAGTCAAATCACTGGTCACATTTTCATCAGTGCGGGCGCTGCCTGTGATTTACCTTGTTGCTGAGAATAAATGTGAGATCTGTTTCCTTGCTGAGTGATCACACCTAGGGTTGCTGTTTCTGTGGATAGAATTATCCTCACATCGTTTAATTTCTCTTTCACAGGATTAGCAACTGTGATATTCGTATCTGACACAATCTCATTTTATCTCTGACGGTTAAGTTCTATCAATGACAAATTCTGAAAGCAGGGACAGTGCCGTGCCAGGGGACCCTGGCACCCTCAGAAGCACCAGCCCACAGCCGTAGGCCAACGACCTGCCTGGGAGGCCTTAAGCCTCATCTGTGGCGGATTGATCCTCACTGCTAAGAAGGGCCAGTGCATGTGGGGCTGGCTGCATGCAGAGTACCACTTTTTACGAGAAAATAGTGATTACGTTTCTGCCCTTGGAGTGGAAAGCAAACATTGCCCGTGGCTCAGTTGCACCCATCAAGGAAGAGGTAGCAGTGAGCTATTTTCTCTGATATCATTGAATCCTGATTCTCAGATTCCCAGAAAATAGCCAGTTACATACAATTGACTAATAATAAGAGCAATGCTGGTAAAAATGTCCCAGATTTATTGCTGGCTGCCTTCCTGTGAGAAGTCAGGTAGTCGGACAAAGCAGTTCTCAGATGTGGCGCTGAAGCCCGCCGCTGCTGTAAGACCCGCTCTCCCCAAGACCACTTTTGCCTGGGGCCCTGCTGGCTTTGTGCTTCTGACAGCCGGACCTCTTTCCGTCTCACTGAGCACATTGTTGCCATTGGTCCCCGTGTGTGTTAAGGACGTATGCTGGGTGTCCTGAGATGCACCTTTTGAGAGTCTTTGCGTTCAAAGAGACCTCTGCAGCCCTGGCCACAGGTGTTTCACAATAGATGTGAAGATGCATCAAACTGAAGCAAGCCTGAAATTGTGGCATTTGGAAACCTATTTGGAGATATAATAAAACAGCAGTTTTCTGATGGGATAAGGGGCTTTACTTTCAAAGGAAGATGCCTGGTGAGCTGGAAACTCTTTTCATTATCTCATGTTCTGCCAGATTTTGAGGTTTGTTCGAGAATGGAGTAGTCTAACTGCCATGAAGCAAAAGATGATCAGGAAAAGCGGGCAGCTCTTCTGTAGCCCACTTCTTGCTTTGGAAGAGATCATAAAGCAACAAACCAAACAAAATAGTACGAAAAGGTATGCGTTGTCTTTCTTCTTTATTTTGTAGTTCATTATTTGTCCTGGTATTTATGCCGGGGGCATGGCACAGGGTTGGGGGGTGGTGTCTGAGACATTTTATGTCGTCGCTAATGAAATCCTGATGAGTTCAGAGAAAATCATACATAAAATAACAGCTTGTTTTATAGCACCATAATTAGATATTTTGTGAATTTGATCAGATCTGCTGGAAAGATCAGGTTTTCTGGGTCTTGGTTCCCATGAGTACCCACTTATCGGAAGAAAGGCAAGAGTGACAGACGGTGTGACCTGTGACCTGCCAAAGCCAGGACACAGTTTACCGACAGGAAGACACGTCCCTGTTAGAAGAGCCACTGCCCTGTGCTCCTGTAGCGTGAATCTGGGTGCCGTGCAGCAGGGGACCAGTTCTGCTTGTCACATTAGCACCCAGAGGGTGGCAGGGAACTAGTCTCATGCCCATGGCCAGAAGCAAAAGATCCAGTGTGTCCTGTCTATGTTTTACCTTAATCATTGTAGGGTTTTCCTAATCCCTGTACACGTACTTTCCTTTCTTGGCTACATAGTCATCTCTGCCCTGCTCGGGCACACCCTGCGGGACCTCAGGCCCCCTTCGCCGTAGACTGTCCCCTCGGCAGGAAGCAGCGATGCACAGTCCGCTGTTCTGCCGCCCAGCTCCTGCATGGGAAGAGATCCCAAAGCACCAAACTGAACAGCCGCGTGGCAGAACAAGCTCCTGTGACTCTTGCTGTCTCCACACACCAGTCATGTGTCTTCACCCCACCAGTTTACGGTCTCTAGACTTTTCCATGCACACGGGTAAAAAACATCCATCAATGATGCGGGAGAAGGTGCGGCTGATCATCCAGCTCGTATCCCTGTGCAGTGACAGATCCCTTCAGCTGTTGCAAAATGTGGCATATGGTATCGTCATATGTGAGAAGAAGGAATGATACTTGTGATACATTATTTTTTTTTTTAAAGATTTTATTTATTTATTTGACAGAGATCACAAGTAGACAGAGAGGCAGGCAGAGAGAGAGAGGGAGGGAAGCAGGCTCCCTGCCGAGCAGAGAGCCCGATACGGGACTCGATCCCAGGACCCTGAGATCATGACCTGAGCCGAAGGCAGCGGCTTAACCCACTGAGCCACCCAGACGCCCCATTGTGATACATTATTAAGAGTAAAAATAAGTGTTAAAAAAAAAGGATGGAGATACAGATATATGTAATTGCTGTCATGACACAGGAAGTATCTAGAAGGGTACCCTAGAAACTCTTACTAGAGGTTTCTTTAAGACAGTAGTTCTCAGCTGAGGGCACTTTGACTCCCCCAGGATGGCAATGTTAGGAGACATTTTAGTTTCTTATAATTAGGGGCTACAACTGGGGAACATGTAGTGGCTAGAGGCCTGGGATACGGCTGAAAATCCTACAGTGAACAGAACTGCACTCCCAAGCAATTATCTGTTTCAGAATGTCGACAGTGCCCCTGATGGGGGGTCTTGCTATAGACCATATAATAGAGGAGTCGTGGAGATAGTAGGGACTGTATACTTTAGGCCTGGATCGCAAACTCCTTTGACTAAAAGCAAAGCAGGAACCATGAATGAACACATGAGATCAAGTGTAAAACCAGAAAAGGTTGAGGTAGGGGGGAGAAGTATGACAAATTGGGAAATGCCTAAACCATCTGAAGTCATTCAAATTCAGGTTAAAAGTAAAATACTATACGAATCAGTTAAAGCCCCTTGACTGCTTGGATTTGTCTACAGGCTACCAGTTTGGGACTCACCTAAACTCTTCCATAATGCTTAAATATTTCCCATGAATGCTTATTACTTTATGTAAAAAAGACATTTAAAATATACGTGTATGTTGATATATGTACATACACACACATGCACACACACCCCTACACATACAGAGACCCACCTATGTGTAACAGAAAGCATGATGCCTGCCTATGCTGTTCCTCTCGAGTCTTCTTCCTGTTCCCTACATTTTCTCATTGTCATCACCACCGTCTTAGTTGCAGTATTGGTCTTCTCTTTGCATCACCTTAATTTCCTTCTTAATTAAACTTACAGCCCACTCCAGCCATTTCTAGACTTGTTGCCTCCCCATCAGACATAGGCGACCACTTAGAGAACCACCCAAGAAAGCTGGCTGAGCAGGTGTAAAAGCAGAAGTTATGAAACCAATACAAACCCAAGTCAGGCACACGGTGTTACCTATCAGATTTTATGGAGATGCTATATGAAAGCTAAGACCTGTGTCAAGCAGAAGAGTCATCAGTCGGACTTATGTTTTCCAGAGCTCGCCCTGCCAGCAGTTGCTAAATGAGATCAAAAGGGAGGACCTGAAATAAGGAAGCAGGCTGCATTGGCTTTCTTTTACTGCCTTATGTAACACATCACCACAAACTTAGCAGCTCAAAGCAACAGAAATGTATTCTCTCACAGTTCTGTACGTCAGAGGCCTGAACTGGCCCTACTGGTTTCTCTGCTCTGGATTTTCTAAGGTTGAATTCAAGGTATCAGCGGGTTGGACTCTCCCTGAGAGTCCGGAGTCCATTTCCACACTCAGTCAGGTCGTTGACAGAATTCATTTCCTTGTGATTGTAGGACTTGGGTTTTCTTGCTGGCTGTCAGAGTGGGGCTTGCCCTTAGCTTCTAGAGGCTTTTTGCAAGTTCTAACACAGGAGTTCCTACATCCATGGGCCAGCAATGGTGTGTCAAATCCTTCTCATTCTTGGAATTGCTCCCTTAAGGTCAGCTGATTAGTAACCCGAGTTACATCTACAAAGTCCCTTTACCACAGGACCTAGATGAGTGCTTGCCTGAATACGAGAGACAGGAGGAGTCCTAGGGAGAGATGGTTAAGATACTGCCTCCCACATAAGTTAAGAGACATCAGGAGCGATGGGAATGGAGGAAAGAGGATGGGGAGTGGTGCCGAGAGGTAGATCTGGAGACCTCAGTGACTGATGAGAAAGAGGGAGAGAGAGGGAAGGCTCCAGGGAAGTGGACTTAGCAGAGCAACGAAAACAAAACTATGTGCCCGCAGAGGGGTGTGCTTTGGGGAAGCGTGCTTGTTCTTGCTGGACAACCCCAGCAGGTCCCGTGACTTGGCGTAACTGTGTCTCTCTTAAAGCAGGTGTGAGAGATTGGGCTGCGCAACAGCCCTGATTGGAAGTCTGTATGAGGAGCAGGTAGACACTGGATGCCTTGCCCTCCCACTGTCCTACCAGTTTACTTTCTGTTGAAACTGAACCAGGGAGGCACCAGCCTTGGAAACACCAGGCTTAGTGGAGATAAAGGAAAAGGCGTTCTATTGGAAACCAGCACTCTCCAGACCCCTTTCTTCACTTCCAGGGTACTACACACATTTTACTTTTGAGCAGAAAATTAGAGGATTCCTCTCTAAAAAAATGGAATGGCCTTAGAATAAAGACACACAGACAGTAATTTTAAGCAGTGGCTAGATCTCCAGCCAGATTATCCTGCAGTGATACACACCATTTCGCGCGCGGAACCCTTCCAAGCTCAGATTTTGCAGTTAGCTTTGAGTAGCTCCGTCTTAAATGTGGATGGAAGCCAAGGTCACCAGCTCTTGTTCCAGCTGCTTAGTTCGCATTTGTCAAAGGCAGGCCTGCTTTCCTCGGAGCCCTGTTAGGGTTAGGATGCCAGCGATTTCTTTGGACCCCCAAAGCAGGTCAGCATCCTAGAGCCCAGCACTGTTTTCACTGTTGTGGCCACTTTCCAACACACTCTTCTCTTCTCTAAAATTTGCCATCTAATACTGCCATGCCCACCCAGGAATTACTTCAGTAGGCAATGTTCTCCCTTCCCTATTCTTACACTAATCCTTTTGAGAGGTGGTACACTTACATCAGCTTCCCAGCAAACCTCAATGGAAAATTAAATGGTGGTAACACAGCCATGTTTGAGAAGATGCCAACCTCCCGCTTTGGGGTTGATTGATCTCTTTCTTGTGGTTTCCAGAATTTTGTGCTTAAATCTCTTGTAGGAAAGGTTATTTTTAGCTCTTAAATCTCTGAATAGATTTCTCAGCATCTTTTAAAGTTACTGAATTAGGTCTTGAAGCTTTTAAACACTGAATAATACCTGAGGCAAGGCTTAATATCCCCTTGCCCCTCAAAGCCAGGAAGTGTTTGAGTTCATTAGAATCCACTGAAATACTTTGGTAAAGTGCTTTTGTCGAGGGAATGAAATGGTTGAAGAATTGGGGGATGAGGGGATATGGGAAATTTAGGAACCAAAAGGGCAAGTTAGAGAATTCTGGAAGAATTCACTGTGATTCTTTTTTAATTTGCTTTCAGAATAACACACCAGTAGAAATGCAAATATATGAAAAGAGGGTCACTCTTCCCAGGAGAAATGCAGATTTAAAGCTATAAGGAGATATGTATCACCATTAGCAAAGATGTTTTTAACTGACATATCTTGTGCTAGTTTAAGTGTAACGAAACAGGTCCACTCCCGCCTTGCCAGTAGGCCCCTCTATTGGTTGGTACAAACCCAAAGGAGAGCGCGATGTGTCAAAATCTGTCCAAATTTAAAGCACCCAAGACCTTTGACCCAGCAGTTCTGCTTCCAGAAAATTTATTCTACAAGGATTTAATGTGTAGAAATAAGTGCGGGGATATTACAGCACTATTTGAGATAGCAGAGACTAGAATAGTGAACTAATGGCCATTAATCAGAAACTGGTTAAACATATTATATGGTTTATTGAAATAATGGAATAACATGTCATCATTAAAAAACAGGGTGACCCGTATGTACTAATGTGGAAAGACCTCTCAGATGGATGTGTAGGTAAAAAAGAGCAAGGTGGAGATTAGTGTTTATTATGCTACCATTTGCTTTTTAAAAAAAAAAAAAAGTATAATGAGGAATGACTGCTAATGAATACAGGTTTCTTTCTGGGGTGATGAAATTGTTCTGGAATTAGTGGTGATGGCTGGACAACCTTGTGAATGAACTAGAATGCCCTGAAATGTAAACTTTAAAATGGGAAATTTTATGGTATAAGTTATATGTCAGTAACAATACTGAGAAAATAAAAGGTATAAACCTATACACAGAAAAACATTCTAAGAGGATGTGTTAAAAACTGATCATAGAGCTAACTTTGGAGGAGGGCTGGAAATGGATGCTAAACTTGCTCTTCACCATATACACCACTGCCTGCCTTTTGAATTTCGAAATATGTGCATGTATCAGCTAGTCAAAAAATTAATAGTTTATAAAAACCAAATCTGTTAATTATTAAATCTACTTTAACAGAAAAGCAAATTTCTAAGATCTTACCTACAATTACAGAATTCCATTGTGATTTAACTTTAATTTTATTGTCAAGATACCAAATTAAGTACTTGGAAATATGAAGAAATTCATGTTTAAACTAATTAAAAAGGAAAAAAATTACAATAAGTGTAAACTACCAGAGAAAGTGGGCCATGCTAATTAGAAGAAATTAATTGGGTAATTGCATTTTACCTACTTAAATTCCCCCGTCACCTTTAATTGGAATAACTTTCCTCTTTACTTCCAGTCCCTAAACCATTGTGTGGTATCAGTAGTGTTGTGTAATAAGGTTCTGAATCCCACATCAAGAGTGGCTTTATTTCAGTGGAAGATTCCATAAGCCCTGTATGGCTGATAATAATGGAAACAGCCTTAGGAATATAGAAGATGTGATGAAACCTGGTTAACTAAAAAGAGAATCACTTTCCCCCAGTACGCTGATACCCTATTGTAACCGATCAAGGTGGCTGAAGGAACCTGGACAAAAAGGCCAAGAGGGAGGTACACATGCAGGAAGAGATTCTCCACACAGCGTGGCAAGCTCTTTACTCACAGCTGTCAGTTGTGCGTGGATTTGGTTGTTTCTTATTCCTACACCCACTCCTCTTGTCCCCTAAGTGAAAACTGGTCCAGAGGATACTGAATGACTCTTGAAAGACTTAGAAAAATAAATCTTGAAAAAACCACTTTGGAACAGAAATGTGTTTCCCACACGTGGAAGCCAATGGAAAGGTAGGAAATATTCCCTAATATTGGTAATTAGCACCATGAAGATTCCTGTCTTGGCTTTTCTCCTCTTGCTTTTACAAGGAGGGATAGGAGCATGAAATAGAAAAACTTAGAAGAGAGGAAATCTACTTAACATGTAATTGTTTTAGATACATCACCAAAGAAGATGTTGCTGTAGCCTCATTGGACAAGGTGAAGAAGGATGGGGGCCATGTCCGTCTCATCACAAAGGAGTCCGGGCCACAGGAACTTCCTACACAGTAAGGTTTCATTTATGAGGAGGACCGTAGTACTATGTGTCCTCCTTTAGAGTTCTGTATTCATGTTTGTGATCATGCTTGACCTTGATGTGGCCACTTACAGGTTAGAAAGAGCTTTCACGGTATGGTAGCTCCTCCATTCTCCTAGTAACCCTGTGAGGAGTAGGATGTCCTCACCTTAGACATCAGAAGGACCCTGAGACCAGGTAGACCAAGTGACCCACCCAAAGACACTAGATGTTCCCAGGCATGAGCTCTATCACAAGAAGCTTTTTCTTTTAACGCTTCTAACAGCCACGGAAAATAGGCAAGCAGTTGTGGTAATTCCATGTAGGACCTTTCAACATAATTGAGGAATGTGCCTTTTCCTTTTAACAAATTGAGTGCATGTCCTGTCATGTTTCATTTCTCATTTTAATTCAGTCAAATCTGGATATACCTGTAGAGGCACATACTTAGCAAGTCTTCCATTCCAATTCCTAAAAACACTGTTAGCACCTTGGCTCTGTCACTCTGTGGGTGTGACTGTCTGCTGTAGGCCAGCAGGGGCTGCCACAGGGTGTCATGGAAGCCTGTCCTCCTGCAGTGTGTGGTCCAACACACGCAGAGCATAGGAGCCCCAGCTTCAGGTGGGGTTTCACATTAGTCCGTCCTTTCTTAGGCTGAAAAAGGATTTTCTAACTTCTCATTTGCCAGCTTCCCCAGGTATTTCCAAGTCTGATTGTTTAACTTGAAGATATCTAAATTCCCAAGAGAGGCAGCATATTTGTATTCAAATGAATTTTGTAACACCCCCATTCTTTCCTTTATTTGGCATGGAGCATCAAGTGCTGACTCTCTGTTGTTTCCACACTGAATCGCAGAATCTGTGGGTCCTGCATTTACTGTTTATCCGTACAGAACCTTTGAAGACCGTTCATTATTTGAAGTAGTGATTCTTTGGTATTAAGTGCTCATTAGTTAGTTATTGCATGTTTTGCTCAATTCTAGAAAGTTCCTTGATGATGGAGTATGTGTTCCATTTCTAAATCCCTGCGTAGCCCAAGCTGTTCTCACTGGGAAGCCTTCTATATCCAAAGGCTATGTGCAAGCTGTGGATAATGAAGGAAATCCACTTTGCCTTCGCTGTCAGCAACCCACTTGCCAAACTAAGCAAGAGTGTAAAGTGAACGCTTGGGATTCACGGTTTTGCTCTCTGAAATGTCAGGAAGAGTTTTGGATTCGATCTAATAACAATTACCTGCGAGCCAAAGTATTTGAAATTGAACATGGTGTGTGTCAGCTATGTAATCTGAATGCACAAGAACTCTTTTTACGTCTGAGAGATGCCCCCAAAAGCCAGAGGAAGAATCTTCTGGATATTACCTGGATCTCAAAGCTCCCACTGGAACAGGTAAATTATAATTATGTGACAGAAGTCTGCATTGTACTGAGTGATGAATACTGACTCAACTTTTTTAACTTTTTAATATGGCAATTTTTGAAATAGACATACAAAAATAGAAAAATCAACCCACAGACCCATCACCGAACTTGAACAGTTATCAGCATTTTGCCTTCATTTTCATTTGTCCCTCACCTCAGTCGTTTTTTTCTCCTGGGATTATTTTAAAGCAAATTCCAGACAACATTTTTTTTTTTTTTTAAATAATGTCTACATCCATTGTGGCACTTGAACTCAAGACCCTGAGATCGAGTTGTATGCTCTACCAACTGAGCCATCCAGGTGCCCCTCATTTCCTCTTTAAATACTTCCATTATGTACCTCTCACAGAGACTTCCTTCCACCCTCCTTCTTTTTGTCTCTTTTTAAAATATAATCCTGTAGCCCAGTGCCCATTATCATACCCAAAACAATTATCATTACTTAGTAACTCCAGGCTTGGTTTCCCAGATTGTCTCAAAATATCTTTTTGCAGTTGCTTTGTTCAAATTAGGATCACAATATGATCCACACACTGCATTTCTTCATTATATTTCTTATGTTCCAATTAATCTATAATATCACCCCATTCCTTTTTTTATACCATTGACTATTCAAGAAACTGAATCATTTGCCTATAGGATTTCCTACATTATGGATTTGTCTTCCTGTATCCTCATGGTATTATTTGACATGTTTCCCTATCCCCCTGATTCCGGAATAATAGTTATAAGATATTGTGGCTTAATTAGATTCTGATTAAATTATTTTGGGAAGAGAGCTTAACAGATGATACATTCCATCAAGAAGTACCTATGGTCTGGTTGTTCCACTTTTCATGATGTTAGTATTGAACGACAAGAGGAAGATAACCCCCAAAATATAATTACAATGAGAAGAAAATATTTATGTTCATCCCACTGTAAAATGTAATTCTGGCAGAGCAATTTATGGAAAAAATATTACTCTTAGAAAACAATAACCAGTTTTCACTTTTATTTCCAAAATTCAACTGGTTTCTAATGTTGTGATCTAATCGGTTCTAAGTTCCAAACTAGAGAAAAATGTTTAATTTTAAAAGTCACTCCTGAGCCATTCTCTCCCCACTAAAGTAATGGATAAATTTCTGCCAGTTGGTCAAATCAGACATTTTTATTTGCCTAGTATCACCAAATTATGACAGAATTAATTAATTAAACATCTCTACAAGATGAATTAGCATGACTTTGAGGGCTAGGGAAATATACTATTTCCTTCATGATACCCAGAGTTCCTGAAATATCCTTTAGTCTAATTGGTGAGGGACACACGCACCCATCCCAGGGGTGTCAGCCAGACGGCAGTAACTGTCTGCTGCCTCAGAGCAGTCTTCCAGAAGACACACAATGAAAGGACACAAGGACATTCTGAAAGCAGCCTGTCCAGGAACAGAAGTTATTACATAGTATGCTATTAAAAGTGTTCCAAGGCTAGAGAGCACCATAGGGCTCATATTGGCGAGGACCACTCCAGAGAGGGAGTGGTTGTTTTAAGAGGTAAATTTAGGATGCTGAAGACTGACCCATGTGACTGGGAACTACTAGAAGGAATAGAGAAGCACCTCTGGATTAGAGAGTCCGCCCGAGGAGAGACTGTCGTGAGCAAAAAAAATGATTACAAAAAGCAGACAAAATGGATATTCTTTCCTAAGAACGTGTCATTTGCTTGACGCACAAGATGGCCATCTGTAACTGCTTCTCACAAGGCTGGCCTCAGCTGGACAGAGTTCACTGCTCCACCCTGCTGCCTCTTGGGGCTCCTCTCGGGCTGGGCACTGCTGGTTAGGTCCCTCTGCCTCCACGTGTCTGACAAAGTGTGTTAGATCCATGACACAGGTTCCCCTGGCCAGCAGCATGCAGCGATTTTAATTTCGGCCTTGTCCAAGATCATGCAAATACGAACAAGCTTCATGCTCATCTTTATCATATTGAAAAAACTACAATGCTGAGCTGGATTTACTGTCTCGAGCAGGATGCTAAAATACATCCCATTTTAATGTAGGTCATCAAGGATAAAATATAAAGTGCATATATGTGAGCTGGACTAAATAGTGCTGCTTTACGTGGACAACTTTGTCTATTCTAGATAGGCCAGTGAGAGAGATTTGTTGTGGAAACTTCGTTCCAGTCCATGGAACTGGGGAGGTTCCCAGATGAATGGCATAAAGGTTCCGGGTGACAGCTGTTAAACTTTCACTGTTTATAATAACAAATGACTTTAGGTCAATAATTAAAGATTATTTGACTCAGTAATATTCAGAATTTTTTTTAATTTCTAATCTGATCTCATTCTTGTCACAGTTTTCTTTACTGACTATCTAAACTAGCTCAAAGGTGCAGAAGCAAGTAATTTTTCCCCATCTGTCAGGAGTCTTGGTACTTTATACTTGCTTGTAATTTTTTCAAAATGGGTTAGGTAAGGGAAAAAGAACTTTTTCTAGAAACATATTTTATTGCTTTCAAATTGCTAACCTAGAGACTTTTTCCTATTCACAATAAAAGCTATAAAAAGCCATCCTAATGTATTTTTTGCTGTGATTTTGCTGTATAAACATGATTGCACAAGGCAAAACCACCAGTTCCCACAGCATATGTTGAAAAGTGCTGATCTTGTGTTCTTACTGCAGCTTAATGAAATGATAAGAAGCCCAGGAGAAGGGCATTTCTGGCAGGTGGACCACATCAAGCCCGTGTCTGGTGGAGGAGGACAGTGCTCCCTGGACAACCTGCAGACGCTGTGCACAGTGTGTCACAGGGAGGTGAGTGACACTATGCAGACCCATGTGGCTTCATCCTGGGACAGCAAAGAAAAGTGTGTACACAGGCGTAGGAGGCTGAGTGGATGAAGCCGTATCCCTGGTCTGGGTTCCGAGATGGCTTTATTCCCTTCATCACCTGAGTTTCCTCTCAAGGCTGATAGGAGTTCCCAGTCCCAGACAGAAGAGAAGCTGCTTTCCTTTGAATTCATTCTGGGACAGGGAATTGTCACCACCGCCTAGAAGAAAATGAATGTAACTTACATGGTGTGGAAGTGACCCAGACCATCAACCCAGCAGACTGGTGAACTGAGGCAGTGATATGTGTTGACGTTTGCAGCTAAGGCTATCTTGACATGTCAGAGAACATTAATAAATTCTTTCCAGGACCCCTCCTTCAGTTCAACATGCAGACATTACACTCTTGGCCAAAGTGCAAAACTTGTTAACCTTGGCTCCTTTTTGAGCTATTACCTGTTGCTTAAAACCGCAGGGGAAAATAGTTACCAACAGTATTATTTACCAACTATTATTTACCAAGTAGCATGGACTTTTAACAGGCCATCTAGCAAAAGGATCTGCTGATTAAAGTTTTCTTAGAAAGAAGCATACATTCAATACGCACTTTGTATCTAACTCTTTCTAATTGTGACAGGATTTAAGCATTTTCCCATGTTCCCATAATAAGCATTTATGTTTATCATCAAAAATGGCTACACGTTATTCTATTGAGTATATGTCTGCTATAATTTATTTAGCCACTCCCAGACTGATGAACATTGAAGTGGTTTATATCTCCTGTTTACACACTGTTCTTTCTGTTTTGAGGTTGTTCCTTTAGATTCTCACATGTAAAACCACGGAATGAAGGGTTTGACCGTAGGAATTTAACTCCAAGCAGTTTACCAAAGGACTGTGGTCTCCTCCTGTCTCCCGACTCTGTTGGGGGATGAGAGTGCCCATTGAACTGAGCGAGCTCATCAGTGCTCATGTGAGGGCAGAAGAAGGGCCTGCCACTATTTTGTTTACCAAAGATACTAAGGGTTCTAAAAATGCTAATCAGTGGTATTGACATTTCAAAAACTGTTCAGATCCTTTGCCATTGTTCATACTGTATAAGCACTTTTAGCCTTATTTTAATACTTTAGGTTCCTCAGTTTCTTCACAAATACAATTCTTACATAAAATGGATCTTTTAAGTAGGGTTTTTTGCTTTCAGTTTTAACCCTCTTCTCTCTCCCCACACCTGCCACCTGGATAACTTCACATACCTGAACTTCAACTGGGAAAAAAGTCATCTGATTTCTCAGCCATGAAAATTATTGGCACATGCAAGACCTATTAAGAGAATTACTATGTAGCAAAAAGAAAATCCACCCCTTCTGTAATCATTTTTAGATTCTCATGAGAAATTTTATTTGTGGAAATAGCAGAAGAATCCGGTTTTGATCTACCTCACTTTGTTTTTCTGCATTGGCTTGGGAGTGGCTTCTGAGCCCCCAGAATGGAAAGCCAGTAGGCCTTACATGCACCACACTGGGAGAAATCACAATGCCTTATGTATGCCCTTACTTAGATGAGAATCAGGGCCTCCTAAAGTCTTCAAATGAGGGATTCACAGTCTCACTGGGGAGTAAGTCATTCTCCAAAGCATCTGGTCCTAAGTGAACCTAGGACCCTGGGGCATTTACTAGAGCTATTGGGGTCCTCTTGTGGCATGGTGTGCCATCTGAGGGCAAAGCACTGGAACTGGGCATGGTGATAATGTAGATTTTTCCAGACTAATAAAGTTTTTGAGATTCCAAAACCAGTACTCTCTTCCTAACAGGTGTACCATTTATATTTTTTACCTTTTAGAGAACTGCCAGACAAGCTAAGGAAAGAAGCCAGGGGAGAAGACAGTCTCTAGCATCAAAGCATGGATCAGACATCACAAGATTTTTGGTGAAGAAGTGAAGTATAAAAATTGTTGAATGGATGACAAATGGTTTACATGTGGAGGAACCGAACACATTTTTTTCATGTTTCTCATATGAAGAGTGAACATTTTTAGAGCAAAAAATCAAGAATTCAACTTTCCCTTTCGTATTATATGCTTTTAGTGTCCAATACCTTTTGAAAGTTCTTAACACAAACTGAGATACAACACTAAATATTTCTGTGATCTTCATGATTTTAGGCAGGCTCTCAATTATGTTTCAGTAAGGTTTTGTTGAGCTTTCATTTCCCCCTGTAGTACCTTAATCATGGTATTATGCATAGATTGTATTTGAAAAATATACTCTCAATTACTTGGAAAATGCTGCTGGATTAGTATTGGTTATGAACTGCTGCGTGTAGATTCAGAACACTGGAAAACTGCAAGGGAAATTTCGGAGGCAAATCATCCAGGAATTCGGGGGCAAGCATGAGCACCCTGGTTTGTATGCGAGAGAGATTCTTACTCACTGACTGCCTCCAAAATGGGCTTTGAGCACACATTTTGAGTGTTGCCCTATTTGTTTTATTTCTTAGCAGACTGTCTTTATTGAAAAGATGCTTCTGAAAATAAGCTAATTGGACCTACAGTGTTTGTAGATAATTCGGTGTTCTAGATTTGTTAAACCTAG
Organism: Lontra canadensis; assembly: GCF_010015895.1. Lineage (NCBI taxonomy): Eukaryota > Metazoa > Chordata > Mammalia > Carnivora > Mustelidae > Lontra > Lontra canadensis. The sequence goes on from NW_022631005.1 coordinate 24,653,465, forward strand.
TAATTGTTAAAACTGTTTAAAAACTGAAAACATAGAATGTCACTTGAACTTCATTTGTCAGTTAGTTAATTTTAATGCATAAAACTACGTTCAATGTCCAAGTGCCCTTTATCTCCTGGCTATTACTTTGTTTTTAAAATCCCAGTCTTATTAAAAGTGTATTTTTACTGGTACCTCTTTTAAAAAGAGTAGGACGATAAAACACTTTATACTAAAGCATGAGCAGATGGAAATATAGGTTTCAAAAAGACAGTGGTAATACTAATGTATCATTGATATTCAAAAATAAAAGCATGACAATAAAACAAAACCAGGTTACAAGTCCTGCAAAATATCGAAGTCATGCGAGGTAAGGTAGAACTACACAAAATACAGGCCCAAGGAAGAATTACATTCATGAAAGTCCTGTTTGTAAATACTGTTTGGATGTAAATTTCATTTATTTATTTGAGCACTTTACAGTCTTCATTAGTTGCTGATGTTTTACAATGTAGAGGACTTGCTTTTAAAGAAAGATTATTCAATCATGAATTATCCTTTTAGAGTTCTTAAGGTTTATAACTTCTATTGTATGAGAGCAAATAGTGGTGTTTATTTTATAAATTAGGTCGGGCTTGCTTTCTCCTCCTTTCTGCTTTGCTGGTCAGGCTCTTTGCAGTTTTCTGCCTCATTGCCAGGGTAACCTAGGATTCCTCACGGCTGAGAGCTGAGAAACCGGCTGAGAGCTGAGAAACCGGCAGGCTGTTTTTCCTCAAGCATGGGGTGCTTGCAAGTGAGACTTAGGTCTAAGTAGGTCAGGTATCAGTGGAAGTTACCTCTTTATTTTTCTTTTTAAGATTTTATTTATTTATTTGACATAGAGAGAGAGATCACAAGTAGGCAGAGAGGCAGTCAGAGAGAGGGGGAAGCAGGCTCCCTGCCAAGCAGACAGCCCGATGCGGGGCTTGATCCCAGGACCCTGAGACCATGACCTGAGCTGAAGGCTGAGGTTTAACCCACTGAACCACCCAGGCGCCCCAAGAAGTTACCTCTTTAGATTAAACTAAGGTGGCAGTTCTAGTAACAATGTTCTCAGATGTAATAAATGAATGATGGTTTAAGATGAAATGACCCATGTGCCAATTTTAAAATACTAACCAAATAAAAATGCCATAAAAGCATCAAACAGAATAAAATACTTAGGAATACATCTAACTAAGGAGGTAAAAGATATGTACACTGAAACTACCAAACTTTAATGAAAAAAAAAAAACTGAAAAGACACAAATGGAAAGATAGTCCATATTCATGGGTGGGAAAAATTTATATTATGAGAAAGTCCTTACTACCCAAAGAAATCTAGAGATGCAGTGTAATCCCTATTAATATTCCAGCAGCATCTTTCATAGAAATAGAAAAAAATTTTTCTTTAAAATTTGTTTGGAACCACAAAACTAAAAATAGCAAAGCAATCTTGAGAAAAAAGAACAAAGTTGGAGGAATCAGGCTTCCAGATTCCAACTATATTACAAAGCTGTAGTAATCAAAACATTATGGTATTGCTATAAAAACAAATCCATAGATCAATAGAAGAGCATAGAGGGCCCAAAAATAAAACTATGTCAACTGATTTTTTTTTTTTTTAAGATTTATTTTAGAGACACAGTACAAGGGGAAGGGCAGAGAGAATCCTCAAGCAGACTCCCTACTGATCGTGAAGCCCAATACCAGGCTGGATCTCACAAACCTGAGCCAAAACCAAGAGCCGGCCACTTAACCAACTGAAGCACCCAGGTGCGTCCCTCCCCCGCCTTATTAAATTTATTTTAGAGTCAACTGATTTTCACAAACGAGCCAAGAATATAAAATTGAAAAAGGATAGTCTCCTCAATAAATGGTGATGGGAAAACTGGACCCCCTACTTTATACCATGTACACAAATCAATTCAAAATTGATTAAAGACTTGAATATAAGACCTGAAACAATAAAACTCCTCAAAGGAAAAAGGGAAGATTTAGGTCTGAGATGGTGCTAGGAAGACCTTTAGCTTACCTCCTTCCACAGACATACCAAATCTATACCAACATCTAGAGCAGCTTCCCCTCAAGAAGAACTGAGGACTGATTGAACAGCTTCTGTACAACAAGATAGAGAGGCCACACAGAGAACAGCAGGAGAAACAGAGACACAGTAACAACAGGAAACCCAACCCTGATGTAAACTGCAGCAGGAAGAGATAGCACAGAGGTACCCGTGCACAGATTCACCCATGCTGGGGCATGGAAAAGGAGCAGCAGTTCAAAAGGCAACTAGACTAACTGACTAACTAACTAGGCAACTGAACTAACCCTAGGCCATTCAACAAACAGTGAAGGAACTGCTAGAACTTCCCCCGGACTCATGTGCTAGTGATTACCACTGTTTACATTCAGCCTTACCTTGACGGCACAGATGGGCTCAAGGTCCCAGCACTCTAGCCAGCCTGCTGCATTAGCAAACACCAGGTCCCTAGCCCACACCAGCCTGACATCTTCCCAACACGGCCCCTACACGCATGCCTGCCCAAGCTCCAGCTGTCCCTGCAATGTGAGTCCAACACAGTCAACACCAGATCCCTCCTTTAGTGTGCCCATTACAGCTGCAGTCAACTTCCCCAGATAATACAGGCACAAAGCACTCCAGGACACCCTATGCCTCTACCTGTTTTAGCTCCAGCCAACTCACCTCAATGCCCTGAGGTCCCCTAAGCCACACTGACTATAGCTGGAACCATCCCTCCAGGATTCTCCAAGCACAGAATGCCAGGGGACCATCTAGCCCATGCCCACTTCAGTTCCAACTATCCCACCAGGGCACCCCTTTGTGAAGCACCCAGGGACCTCTGCTCTCTGCCTGCTTCAGCCCCAGCCGTCTTATCAGAGTGACCCAGGGTAGACTGCCCAGGGAATTCTCAGACCACACCCCTCACTGCTCTAACCAGCCAGCCCAAACCATCAGACATACACAGTCTACATCAGGGATATTCCTGTACAAGTCCTATCATCCAGAATGGGAGAGGTAGCTGCTTTGCCTAATTCTTTCAAACAAACCCAGAAAGTAAAACAAAATGAAAACAGAGGAATATCCTCCAAACAAAAAATATGAGACAAGGGGCGCCTGGGTGGCTCAGTTGGTTGAGCAGCTGCCTTCAGCTCGGGTCGTGATCCCAAGGTCTTGGGATTGAGCCCTGCATTGGGCTCCCTGCTCAGTGGAGAGCCTGCTTCTCCCTCTCCCTCTGCCTGCCGCTCTGCCAACTGGTGCTCTCTATCTATCTGTCAAATAAATAAATCTTTTTTAAAAATGAGACAAAACTTAAGGGAAAAAACTAATTGAAATGTTGATCATCAGTCTATCTTATAAGGAGTTAAAAGTAATGGTCAAAAAGATGATTGTCAGGGGCGCCTGGGTGGCTCAGTGGGTTAAGCCGCTGCCTTCGGCTCAGGTCATGATCTCAGGGTCCTGGGATCGAGTCCCGCATCGGGCTCTCTGCTCAGCAGGGAGCCTGCTTCCCTCTCTCTCTCTGCCTGCCTCTCTGTCTACTTGTGATCTCTCTCTGTCAAATAAATAAATTAAAAAAAAAAAAATCTTTAAAAAAAAAAAAAGATGATTGTCAGACTTGAGAGAAGAGTAGATGAAAGATGGAAGTATCACAATTCCACATTTCAAGATATACTACAAAGCTCTAATAACTAAAAAAAATATGGTACTGACATAGAAATAGAAAAATCAAGGCAAGAGAATAGAGAGCCCAGAAATAAACAGATACATATAGGGTCAGTTAATCAATTACAAAGGAGGCAGGAATGTGCAATGAGGAAAAGGCAGCCTGTTTAGTAAATGGTGTTGGGGAAACTGGACCACTTTCTTACACCATACACAAAAATAAGCTCAGAATGGATTAAAGACCAAAATGAGAGACCTGAAACCATCAAAATCCTAGAAGAGAACATAGGTTGTTATTGCTCTGATATTAGCCATGGCAACATTTTTCTAGATCTGTCTCCTAAAGCAAGAGAAACAAAAGCAAAAGTAAATGGGTGGGACTACAACAAAATAAAAAGCTTCTGCACAGCGAAGTAAACCATCAATAGAACTAAAGGGCAAAGTATAGAATGGGAGAATATATTTGCGGATAATCTGTCCTATAGGGGTTAATATCCAAAATATATAAACAACTCCTATAACTCAATATTCCCCCCCAAAAAAAGCCAAGAAAAAAAGAGATAACGTGAATAGGCATTTTTCCAAAAAAGATATACAGATGGCAGATATATGAAAAGATGCTCATCACTAATCATCAGGGAAATGCAAATCAAAGCCACAATAAGGTAATACTTCACATCAATCAGAATGGGTAATATCAAAAAGACACAAAATAACAAGTGTTGACAAAGATGTGGAGAAAAAGGAACCTCATGCACTGTTGGTGGGAAGGCATATTGGTACATTCACTATGGAAACAGTATGGAGGTTTTTTTGAAAATTAAAAATGGAAATAACATATAATTCAGTGATTCCAGTGCTGGGTGTTTACCCAAAGAAAATGAAAACACAAATTTTAAAAGATATATACGCCCCTATGTTTACTGCAGCATTCTTTACTATAGCCAAGATATGGAAGCAACCCAAGTAGCCACCAGTAAATGAATGGATAAAGAAGATATATATACAATGGAATATTACTCAGAAAAGAGGATGAAACTACCATTCCTGACAATATGGATGGACCTAGAAGGCATTATGCTACATGAAATAAGTCAGACAGAAAAAAGACAAATGCCATGTATTTTCACTTATTTGTGAAATCTTTAAAAAAAAAAAAAACCAGAAACAGACTCTCAAATACAGAGAACAAACTGATGGCTGCCTAAAGGGAAGAGAGGCAAAACAGGTGAGGGGGTTAAGTAGTATAAACTTACACTTACAAAATAGTAAGTTATCAGGGATGGAAAATATAGCACAGGGAATACTATCAATAATGTAGTGATTTTGTATAGTGAAAGCTGGTGACAACACTTACTGTGGTGAACACTGCATAATGATGAGTCACTACATTGTACAGTTCCAATTAATATAACTATGTCAACTATACTTCCGAGAAAATAGAGGGTGAGCTCCTTGATAGCAGTCTTGGCTATAGTCTTTTGAATTTAACATCAGTAGCAACAAAAGCAAAAATAAACAAGTGGGACTATATAAACCTAAAAACTTCTATAAAGTAATGAAACTATATGCAAAGACAACCTCCAGGAAGAAAAAATATTTGCAAACACACTCAGTAAGAGGTTAATATCCAAAATATATATGGAACTTCTACAACTCAATAGTAAAAAAAATAAAAAGAAAAAAGAAAAACCCAACTTAAAAATGGGCAAAGGACCTGAATAGACATTTTTCTAAAGAACACATAAAATGGCTAATATCTCTAATCATCAAGGAAATGCAAATCAAGACCACAATGAGATATCACCTTGCACTGTTCAGACTGACTACTATCAAGACAAGAGATAATAAATGCTGGTGATGATGTGGAGAAAACGGAACCCTTATGCACTATTGGTGGGGATGTAAACTGGTAAATTTCCACTATGGGAAATGGGTTGGTGCCTTAAGAAATTAAAAATAGAACTACCATATGAGACTACTATCGCACTGCTCCATGTATATCCAAAGTGAATAAAACCACTATCAGAGGTATCTGTACACCTTCCATGCAACTTCGTTCACAGTAGTCAAGGTTTGGAAACAACCTGTCTACTGACAGATGAATGGATAAAGTGTAGTAGGTGTCTACAATAAATATTATTCAGTTTTTAAAAAGACAGAAATCCTAGTGGGGTTCCAAGATGGCTGCATAGAAAGATCCTGGGCTTACCTCCTGCCATGGACACAGCAAAGTTCCAGTACATACAGACTCATTCTTTCAGAACAGCTCCTCCACAACACAGGGCAGAAAAAAGAGAGACTCCCACCACCAGTGCATCAACCCACAAAAAAGAGGAATATCACAAACTCATAGCCCCTCTCTGAGGATCAAGAGGTCTGAGCTCCATCAGGTACCCTACCCATAGGTCCTGCACTGAAAAGAAAGGCCTCCAAAACAACTGCCACTGAAATCAGCAGAGCTAACATCCAAGAGAGCCAGAGGACTGTAAGAAACAGATTCTGCTCTTCAAGGGCTGACACATAGACTCACTTGCTATAAGTCCCAATGCAGAGGCAGTAGTTTGTGGAGCTGAGCTCTGAGGGAGGTTCATTTACTAGTCTTAGGGAGTATATCAGAATGTCAGGAATTGAGTATAGTTTTCTGCAGAGAGAGATGCTGGCAGGTGACTTTTTAATTTTCTCTCCTTCCTTGCTAGCCCTGTGCTGGCCAGTGCCACTTGTGGTGCTCATAATCTTCCTCATTAGTCCCACTTCCTCATTAATGTGGTCCCCCCAGTGTCTTGAAGCCCTACCCTACCGGATCCAGCCCAGTGTTTATCCACCATGCCTCCACCCTGTGAGATCTGACATGTGGACTCAATCCCCACAGTGCCCCTCCACTAGGGCCCCCAGCCCACCAGATCCAGTAGAAGGCTTATCCAAGCCCCACACAACTCCATGGTGGCCCCTGCCTTGCCACAGCCAATGGATAAGGTGCTCCCCAGTCTGGTGCTTATCCACCATGGCCTACAGCTTGCTAGACCCCAAAAGTGAATGCACTCTGCACACGCAGTACTCCCTGAACATCAGCACTGGCTTGGTATGGGGTGGGGTTGTATTTCTGGGCTCCATAGGACTGAAACATTCAAGAGAGACAGAGCTTGCCAGGCTTCCACCCCAGGGCATTGCACAAACAACAGAATGCAACACATGCCCAGTCTTCCAATGAGTAACCCTTCAAGTCTGGGAGAGAGTATTGCTTCCCAGAATATACAGAAATAAACACAGAGAACCACACACAATTAGGAGGCAGGGAAAGATGATCCAAATGAAAGAAACAAGACAAAACTTCAGAAAAATATTTTAATGAAATGGAGATAACCATTCTACTTACTAAGATTTTAAAGGAATGGGCATAAAAGTTGTTTACTAAACTCAGGAGAAAAATGAGATCTTCAACAAAGAAGAAGAAATACAAGAAACTACCCACAGAAGTTAAAGAGCTAAAGAATATAATACCCAAACTAGAGGAGTTCAATAACAGACTGGATGAAGCAAAAGAACTGATCAGCAAACTGGAAGAAAAAGCAGTGGCAATCACATTGGACAGAGCAGCAAAAAGAAAAGTAATATTTTTTAAAAAGGATGTTTCCTTCATGGGAACATTAGGACAACATCAAGTGAAATACACATTCACATTATAGAGTTCCCAAAAGAAGAGCGAATGGACCAAAAACATTTTTGAAGAAATACTAGCTGAAAACTTTCCTAATTTGGGGAAGGAAATAGGCCTCCAGGTCCAGGAAGTCAAAAGACTCCCAAATAAAATGAACTTCAAAAGATCCACACCAGTACACATAATTGCAATGTCAAAAGTTAAAGAGAATCTGAAAAGCAGCAAAAGGAAAATAACTTATCACATATAAAGCTTTCAGCATATTTCTCAGCAAAAACTTGGGAGGGCAGAAGAGAGTGGTATGACATATTCAAAGTGCTAAAAGGAAAAAAATTCCAATCAAGAACTCTCTACCCAGCAGGGTTATTCAGAATCGAAGGAGAGATCAAGAGCTTTCCAGGGGCACCTGGGTGGCTCAGTCAATCGAGCATCCAATTCTCGATCTCAGCTCAGGTCTTGATCTCAGGGTTGAGTTCAAGACTTATGTTGGGCTCCATGCCAGGTGTGGAGTCTACTTAAAAAAAGTTTTCCGGGGCACCTGGGTGGCTCAGTGGGTTAAAGCCTCTGCCTTTGGCTCAGGTCATGATCCCAGGGTCCTGGGATCGAGCCCCGCATCGGGCTCTCTGCTCAGCAGGGAGCCTGCTTCCCTCTCTCTCTCTCTGCCTGCCTCTCTGCCTATTTGTGATCTCTGTCTGTCAAATAAATAAATAAAATCTTAAAAAAAAAAAAAAGTTTTCCAGAAAAGCAAAAGCTGAAGAAATTTATAACCACTAAACTGGCCTTACAAGAAATGTTACAGGGAATTTTTTGAGCTGAAAAGAAACGGTATTAATAACAACAACAAAAAAAACATACAAAAGTAAACCTCTCACTGGAAAAAAATAAATACATAGTAAAGGTAATGGGTCAATCACTTATAGAGCAAATGTGAGTGTCAAAAACCAAGAGTAGTAAGTTTAAACTATAATAATTAGGTAAGGGATACATAAAATAAAAAGATGTAAAATGTGACATCAAAATATGAATCACTGGGGGGCACCTGGGTGGCTCAGTGGATTAAAGCCTCTGCCTTCAGCTTGGGTCATGATCCCAGGGGCCTGGGATTGAGCTCCATGTCGGGCTCTCTGCTCAGTGGGGAGCCTGCTTCCTCCTCTCTCTGCCTGCCTCTCTGCCTACTTGTGATCTCTGTCTGTCAAATAAATAAATAAAATCTTAAAAAAATATATGAATCATTGGGAGTGACTTAGTAAAAATGTAAGGATTTGGAATGTATTCAAACTTAAGCTGCTAGAATAAAACCAACTGTTATATACATAGGATCCTGTGTGAGACTCATGGTAACCATAAGGCAAAAACTCATGGGTAAATGCACAAAAGAAAATGAGAGGATTCTAAACATCACATCACACTACACAAAGCCATCAAACCACAAGGCAAGAAAGAAAAACTATTAAAAAGCCAAAAAACAATTAACAAAATGGCACTTCAAAAAATGGCAATAGGTACATACTTACCAATAATTCTTTTTAATGTAAATGGACTAACTTCTCCAATCAAAAGACACAGAGTGGGGGCGCCTGGGTGGCTCAGTGTTGTTAAAGCCTCTGCCTTCGGCTCAGGTCATGATCCCAGGGTCTGGGATCGAGCCTCACATCGGGCTCTCTGCTCAGCAGGGAGCCTGCCTCCTCCTCCTCTCTCTCTCTGCCTGGCTCTCTGCCTACTTGTGATCTGTCAAATAAATAAAAATCTTTATTAAAAAAAAAAAAAAAGACACAGAGTGGCTCAGTGCATGAAAATACAAGACCTATCAATAGGCTGCCTAAAAGACTTCAGAAGAGACACACACTAAGGCTGGAAGTGAAGAGATAGAGAAAAATGCTCCATGCAAATGGAAATGAAAAGAAAGCTCATGCAGCTATACTCATATCAGACAAAATAGACTTTAAAACAAAGACTGTAATAAAGACAAAGAAGGGCATTCTGTAATGATAAAGGGGTCAATCCATCAGGAAGAAACAGTGTTCACACATACACACTCCATAGGATTACCAAAATATATCAAGCAAAAATTAACATACCCAAAAGGAAAAACTGACAACAATGCAATAATAGTAAGGGATGTTAGACTTCTATCAGTGAATAAATTAACAAGACAGAAAATCAGTAAGGAAACATTAATCATAAATGGCATATTAGACCAAATGTACTTAACAGATATATACAGAACAGTCCATCCAAAAGCAGCAGAATACACATTCTTCTCAAGGCACATGGAACATTCTCCAGGATAGATCATATATCAGGCCATAAAGAAACATTCCAATAAATTTAAGATTTAAAGCATAAGCACCATCTTCTCTGACCATAGTGGTATGAAACTAGAAGTACAAAAATAAAACTGGAAAAAACACCAAAATGTGGAGATTGAAAAACCAGTGGGTCACCGAGAAAAATCAAAGAAGATTAAATAATAACAATTTAAAACAGACATAGTACATGCCAAAATCTATGGGATGTTGCAAAAGCAGAACTCAAGAGGGAGGTTCATAGCAATACAGTCTTACCTCAAGAAGCAAGGAAAATCTCAAAAAAATTAACTATACACCAAAGGGAACTTGAAAAATAAGAACAAATAAAACTTAAAGTAAGTAGAAGGAAGGAAATACAGATCAGAGTGGAAATAAATGAACTAGAAACTTAAAAAAATCAATACAAAATATCAATGAAGGGGCAACTGGGTGACTCAGTCAGTTGGGCATCTGACCTTTGATTTTGGCTCAGGTCATGATCTCGAGGTCTTGGGGTCAATCCTTGCTTTGGGCTCCATGCTGAGTGATGCATCTACACTTTCTCCTTCTCCCTCTGCCCCTCCTACTGCGCACTCACTCTCTCTCTAAAATAAATATAAATCTTTAAAAAAAAAGAAAGCATCAATGAAACTAAGAGTTGGTTCTTTGTAAAGATAAATAAAATTCACAATTCTTTACATAGAGTAACCAAGACAAAAAAGGAAGGGTTAAATAAAATCAGAAATTAAGAAGTTACAGCTGATATCACAGAAATACAAAGGATCATAAAAGACTACTATGAACAATTACATACCATCAAACTGGACAACCTAAAGGAAAGTGAAAAATTCCCAGAAACATGCAGTCTTCTTTTTTTTTTTTCTTAACATGCAGTCTACTCTAAGACTGAATCATGAAGAAATGGAAAATTTGAATAGACTGATTACTAGTAATGAAATTAAGTAATCAAGACCTCTCCCAAAAACAAAAGTCCAGGACCACATGGTTTCACTGGTGAATTCTACCAAACATTCAAAGAAGATACAATACTTGTCCTTCTCAAAGTTATCCAAACAACAAAGAGGAGAGCAGGGAATGCTTCCCAACTCATTTTATGAGGCAAGCCTTACTGTGATAAACCAGCCAAAAATTAAATTAAACCAGACAAAACAAAAATCAGACAAAACAACACCAAAAAAAAGAAAATTACAGGCCAATATTCTTACACTGATGTAAAAATACTCAAAAAATATTAGCAAAAAGAATTGAACAATACATTAAAAGGATTATATACCATGATCCAGTGGAATTTACTCCAAGGATGCAAGGTTGGTTCAACATCTGCCAATTTTCGGACATTACACACCATGTTAACCAAATGAAGGGGGGAAAAAACATATGATCATTTCAATAGATGCAGAAAAAGCATTTAACAAAATCCAACATTCATTTATGATTAAAAACTCTCAACAATATCAGGATAGAGGGAATACACCTCAATGTAAGAAAGGCTATAGGAGACAAAACCACAGCTAACTTTATACTCATTGGTCAAAACTGAAAAATTTTCCTCTAAAATCAGGAACCAGACAAGAATGCTTACTCTTGCCACTTTTATTCAACACATTTTAATTCCTAGCCACAGTATTTAGATAAGAAAAAGAAATAAAAGGCATCCAAATTAGAAAGGAGGAAGTAAGACTGTATTTACAGATGACATGACACTATAAATAGAAAACCCTAAAGACTCCACAAAAATACTGTCATAACTAATGAATGAATTCAGTAAAGTTGCAGGATACAAAATCATTATACAGAAATCAGTGGTGGTTCTTTAAAGATTGTTTTTATTTATTTATTTGACACAGAGAGAGAGAGAGAGAAAGCAAGCACAAGAGGAGGAGTGGCAAGCAGGGGAGAAGCAGGCTCCCCGCTGAGCAAGGAGAAAGATATTTTGTGCTCACAGATTGGAAGAATCAATATTGTTAAAATGTCTGTACTACCCAAAGCAATCTACAGGTTCGATGCAATCCCTGTAAAAATTCCAGTGGTATTTTTCACAGAACAAATAAATCAAAAATTTGTGGGGAACCACAAAAGATCCCTAATAGCCAAAGCAATCTTGAGAAACAAGGACAAATATGGAGGTATCACACACCCTAACTTGAAACTATATTACAAAGATATAATAATCAAAACAATATGGTATTAGCATAAAAAAGACAGATCAGCTGAACAGAAGTGATATCCCATAAATAAATAAACACAAACACACATAATTAATTTATGACAAAGGTGCCAAGAATATACAATGTAGAAAGGACAGTTTCTTCAATAAATGGTGCTGGGGAAACCCGACAGCCACACGTAAAAGAGGAGAACTGAACTGCCATCTTCTACCATACACAAAAATTAACTCAAAATGGATTAAAGACTTGAATCTAAGACCTGAAACTAGAAAATTCCTAGAAGAAAACATAGGCAGTTAGTTCCTTGACCTCATTCTTAGTGGTGTCTTTCTGGGTCTGACTCCAAAGGCAAGGGAAACAAAAGCAAAAATAAATAAATGGGACCACATTAAAGTAAAATGTTTCTGTGCAGCAAAGGAAACCATCATCAAAGTGAAAAGACAACCTGTAAAATGGAAGATGTTATTTGCAAATCAAATATTCAACAAGGGGTTAATATCCAAACTATAAAAAGAACTCATACAGCTTAATAACAACAACAACAAAAACCTAAACAGCCTATTTACAAAAATGGACAGAGGACCTATATACATATTTTCCTAAAGAAGACATTCAGGGGCCAACAGACACATGAAAGATGTTCAATATCACTAACTGTTAGGGAAATGCAAATTAAAACCACAATTACTTCACAAGGAGAAGACCGGCTAACATCAAAAAGACAAGAAATGACAAATGTCGATGAAGCTATGTAAGAAGAGAACCCTCATACTTTGTTGACAGGATTATAGATCAGTATACCACTATGGAAAACAATATGGAGATTCTGCTAAACATTAACAATGGAACTACCATATGATCCAGCTGTCCGATTCTGGGTATTTATCCACAGAATACGAAAACATTAATTCACAAAGATGTATTTGATATTCAGAGCAGCATTATTTACAACAGCCAAGATATGGAAACAACCTAAAATGTTCACTGATGGATAAATATATAAAGAAGATATGGTGTATATATACAAAGGAATACTACTCAGCCATAAAAAGAGTGCTGACCATTTGCAATGACATGGATAGGCCTTGAGGGTATTATGTTAAATGAAATAAGTCAGAAGGGGAAAGAAAAAAACAGTACAGGGTCACTCATATGTGGAATCTCAAACAACACAAAACAGATAAAGAAACAAAACAAAAGCAAAGACACATACCCAGAGGTAATCGGAGGGTAGGAGAAATGGGCAAAGGGGTCAGATGAATCATGATGGATGGTCAAGAAGTCAAATTATAATGTATACCTTAAACTTATAAAATGTTGTATTCCAATTTTATCTCAATGAAGAAAAAAGAAATCCTGACATTTTTAACAACATGAACTTGAAGGACATTGTGCTAAGTGAAATAAGCCAAAGAAAGACACTGGATAGTACCCTGTATGTGGAATGCAAAAAAAAAAAAAAAAAGTAATTTTTAAAAGGCAACTACACTACTGGGTATTTACCCCAAAGATACAGATGTAGTGAAAAGAAGAGCCATATGCACCCCAATGTTCATAGCAGCAATGGCCACAATAGACTAACTGTGGAAAGAGCTGAGATGCCCTTCAACAGATGAATGGATAAAGAAGATGTGGTCCATATACACAATGGAATATTACTCAGCCATCAGAAAGGATGAATACCCAACTTCGCATCGACATGGATGGGACTGGAGGAGATTATGCTGAGTGAAATAAGTCAAATAGAGAAAGTCAATTATCATATGGTTTCACTTACTTGTGGAACATAAGGAATAGCATGGAGGACATAAAGAGAAGGATGGGAAAGATGAAAGGGGGGAAATTGGAGGGGGAGACGAACCATGAGAGACTGGACTCTAAGAAACAAACTGAAGGTTTTAGAGTGGAGGGGAGTGAGAGGATGGCTTGGCCCGGTGATGAGTATTAAGGAGGGCACATACTGCATGGAGCACTGGGTATTATACGTAAACAATGAATCCTGAATGCTACATCAAAAACTAAGGACGTACTGTATGGTGACTCACATAACATAATATACAGATACAGATATATAAATGAATAAATAAATCACATAACATTATATATATATATACATTCATATATGTGTGTGTGTGTGTGATACATATATACATACATGAATTAATGTATGTCTAACCCTTATAAACAGAGGGTTGAAAAATAATTACCACAAACAGGCAGATGGAGGAAATAGAGAGTTTCCTAAAAGGGTGCAAACTTTCAGCTTTAAGATAAAGAAAATCCAAGCATGTAATCTATAACATGGTGACTATAACTGGTAACACTGTACTATGTAATCGAATTTTGCTGACAGTAGAACTTCAACATTATCACCAAAAAAAGAAGATAAATACATGAGGTGACAGATGTGTTAACTAGATGGTCATCCTTTCACAATGTATATGGCCATCAAATCACCATGTTGTACACTTTAAATATCTCACAATTTTGTCAATTATATATCAGTACAGGGGTGCCTGGGTGGCTCAGTGGGTTAAGCCTCTGCCTTCGGCTCAGGTCATGATCTCAGGGTCCTGGGATCGAGCCCCGCATCAGGCTCTCTGCTCTCTGCTTCTTCCTCTCTCTCTGCCTACCTCTCTGCCTACTTGTGATCTCTGTCAAGTAAATAAATAAAATCTTTAAAAAAAATTATATATCAATACAGAAAACAAAAAAAAATGCTATAAGGAAAAATAAGCATTTGCCACACAGGATGTTGACTGGCCCATCCCCTCCCTTCCTGCTGTTAGGCACACTGAGGGGAAGCATTCTGGGACTGAATATAACGGTAGAAATCCATCGAATAGCAACAACCTGAGAAGGTAAGTCCTGTAGGGCCATCTTTCATCCTCAGAATCAGAGAAAGAAGCTGCCCTCTGTTGTGCAAATGGAAGGAAAGTGTCAGGGCAAGTGGTGGCCCCCATGTGTGGAAAGAAGAGCAGAGGGGTCTCTGAGGAAGAGGACAGCAGCTCCCATAGAGGAGATGGTGACTAAATGGAATACACTGGGGTAGGGAGGATATGAAGAAGGTAGGGCCCAGCTCTGAAAAGTCTCAGAAGGTATAGGGCACAGTTTAGCCTTAGAAAAGAGAAGGCCCTGGATATATGGAACAATAATGGGAATTAATAGCTGAAGAATGAACCAGTGTATAATATGGGGACTGAGAAAATATGCCTGCATGGAGAAATGTGGCGCGCCCGTCAGTGAGGCTGTGTCCCCGCCCCACTCTGGAAAGTACAGCTGACTGGATTCCAGGCTGCCAGAGGCAGGGGGTGAGGACTTCCTGGGCAGGGTGGTTCATACACTCAAACTACATACAGCTGGTGTCAGGCTGAGTGACCTCAATCTCCAGACACTCCAATGATGGAAAGAGTTGCTTTTGGTAGTCCCAGAGCCATAGAAGAGATCTTGCTTGGAATCTCTAAAGAAATCATCTCTCAGCATTAATCACAGCCTAACGTAAATTTCTTGGTGAGATTCTCCTATGACAAATGAATACCTTTCTGTATTTCCTTAACTGTTCGTGGAAAAAGGATTTGCTATCCACATGTCTTACTAATAAATCTTCAGGTGCTTGAGTGAAACATTTAAAATATGGTTTCTTTGTAAATAAAAGTATGAAGCACTTTAAATTATATGTCTAAGAAGTCAATATTCTTGAGTTCTTTGGAGTAAAATGGAAAAACTGTGTTTACTTAAAGGATACAGAATCATGGAGATTGAACATCAGAAATAGGTTGTGGAAATAAAATCTCATTTTCTGTTCCATGTTATTAACCTGTCTCTCATTCCACCTTTCATTCTTTGAAACTGGAAAATGTGAGCTCCTAGTCATTGCACAAATCTATCTGAATTATCCAACCACCAGAAAAATGTCCCATCACCTCTCCCGTTTGTCATTGGCTTTATAGTGCTGCAAGTGCTTTGCCGCTGTCCTTGTGTTTCTATTTACTACTGAGAAATGTTACTGGTACTGAGATGATTCTGAGCTCTGTACCACCTCTCTGTTTCAACAGCTTCTCTCCTGGCTCTTTGAAATTACTGACTTGGTCTACGGCCATACCACCCTGAACGCGCCCGATCTCATCTGAAATTACTGACTTGCTCTGTCTCATTAGTATATACCAGCTTTTTAAAATAGCAACTGGCATATGGAACACCTTAAAAATATTGTTAATTATTCTGCATGTCCTAAAATGTTCATATTTATAGTCTCTCTGCTTTTATATATCTGACTTCTCTGTAATCAGAATTCTTCCATCATCTTACAGAAACCCCAAACATCTGTATCTGTGTGACAGCTAAGGTCTTTTTAAGAAGGATCCCAACGAGATTTTGACTTACTCTACAAAATGAGTGTTAAAGAACCACTATCCCAGTACCTAACCGTAGCAATTTCTCAACAAACATACATTATACACAGATCCTACACATAAAGCCCAATCTTCCTGGCTGTAAAGCCAGACTACTACAGTCCACGGTGGAGCCACCTGTTCAATCCTGTAAAATGTTTTACCTGCTTTTCACAGAATACTCCCTTGAAAATCATGTCTTAACTCTAGCCTCAGACTTCAATAAATGGATTTTTTAAGATTTTATTTATTTATTTGACAGAGAGAGAGAAAGAGAGACAGTGAGAGCAGGAACACAAGCAGGGGGAGTGGGCGAGGGAAAGCAGGCTTCCCACCAAGCAGGGAACCCAACACGGGGTTCAATCCCAGGACCCTGGGATCATGACTTGAGCCGAAGGCAGACGCTTAATGACTGAGCCACCCAGGCACCCCAACAAATGAATATTCTTAAAAGGCATGAAATCACTAGGACTCCATCAAAATAAAAGCTTCTGCACAACAAAGGAAACAGTCAACAAAACTAAAAGATGACCTACTAAATGGGAGAAGATACTTGCAAATCCCATCTCTGATAAAGGGTTAGTATCCGAAATACATCAAGAACTTATACAACTCTATACCAAAAAACAACCCAATTAAAAAATGAGTAGAAGATATGAACAGATATCCAGATGGCCAAAAGAAAGATAAAAAGATGCTCAACATCACTCATGATCAGGGAAATGCAAATCAAAACTTCAATGAGGTATCACCTGACACCTGTCTGAATGGCTAAAATCAAAAACACAAGTTTTAACAAGGATGTGAAGAAAAAGAAACCCCTCACACTGTTGGTGGGAATGCAAATTGTTGTAGCCACTGTGAAGAACAGTATGGAGATTCCTCAAAACATTAAAAATAGAACTACCCTATGATCCAGTAATCACACTACTGGGTATTTACCTAAAGAATATAAAAACATTAATTCAAAGGGATACATGTACCCCTATGTTTATTGCAGCATTATTTACAACAGCCATCTTATGGAAGCAAACAAAGTGTCCATCAACTGATGGATAAAGAAGATGTGGTATATGTGTAGATGGTGTAGGACCCTAATATATTTTGAAGGGCAAGCACAACTCCCTAAAACCCTGCCCCACAGCCACTTGGCCTCATCTTGGGGACAACAGAAGCATCACTAGGCCTATCTGCAGGGCCTATGTCCTCAGCACATCAGAGTGGTAGAGCAGAGGGGCGCCTGGGTGGCTCAGTCAGTTGTCTGCCTTTGGCTCAGGTCATGATCCCATGTCATCAGGCTCCCTGCTAGATGGGGGGCCTGCTTCTCCCTCTCCCTCTGTCTACACTCCCCCTGCTTGTGCTTTATCTTTTTCAAATAAATAAATAAAATCTTAAAAAACAAAAAAGTGGTAGAGCAGAAAGCCTACCAGAGAGAGAAGGGGCAGGCACTTTAATGCTCTATACCTTCTCCTATAATTCTCCAAAGATATAAGTCACTCTGTCTCCATCAGGGAGGAAGGACTCAGGGAGCAGAGAGGCCAAACATTTTCCCTTTTAGCAGAATCTGAGGTGTGAAGCATCAGTGTGTCATTTCTCAGCACTGTGTACTGCCTTATATAGCACAATGACAAAATTAGCTCCTAATGAAATGTTATCCTGTCCCTGAACCCTGGAAATGTATTCACTAGTTCCTGAATTCCCCTTGGGCTCTGGAAGCCATCTGCCACCCTGAAATTGATTCTTGCCCTCATGTGCATCTCTGAGAACTATTTTGTTCTCCCATGCCTAGAGCAGCTTCTAGGTAAGTATGACTCACTTTAAGTACTAGTGACAGCATAACAACTAAGTTTACTAGCTCCTGAACACAAAATGTCTTTCCATTTATGTATGTCTTCTTTAATTTATTTCAGCCATGTTTAAATTTTTTAGTTTACAAATCTTCTTTTCCCTCATCTTTGGTTTTTGACAGTTTGATTGAATGTGTCTGAATATGGGTCTCTTTGAGTTATATATAAAGTTCATTGAGCTTCTTGGGTATTAATATTTATGTCTTTCATCAAATTTGAGGTTTAGGGCCATTATTTCTTCAGATAATCTCCCTGCCCTTTTCCCCATTCTCATGAGACCACAATACATATGTTGGTCTGCTTTATGGTACCCCACATGTCCAAAGGCTCTATTTACTTTTCTTCCATCTTTTTTCTTCCTGTTCCTTAACTCAGTCATTTCACTCATAAACTCAGTCATTTCACTCATATTGCAAGTTTGCGGATTTTTCTAGCTCATATCTACTTTTGAATCCCTCTAGTAAATTTTTGCTTTCAGTTATACTTCTCAGCCCCAGAGTTTCTTTTCACTTCCTTATGTTACCTCTTTATTGATATTCCCATATTATTAATACATCATTTTCTTGACTATGTCCTCATCTTCCTATAGTTCTTTGAGCATCTGTAAGATAGTTGTGGTCTCTGTGTAGTATGTCCCCCTCTGGGCTTTCTCAGGGATGGTTTCTGTTGATAAATTTCATTACTTTGAATTGGTCATAGTTCTTTTTTTCTTTATCTTAGGATTTTTTGTTAAAAACCTGACATTTATTTATTTAATATTTTATTTTTAAGCAATCTCTACATCCAATAAGGGGCTCAAACTCACAACCCTGAGACTGAGAGTCACATGTTCTACTGACTGAGCCAGCCAAGTGTCCCAAACTGAACATTTAAATCTTATACTGTGATAAACCTGGAAATCAGCTTTGCCACCTGCCCCAGGGTTTGCTGATTTTCTGGTTGTTACTGTATAGTATCCCTGTGCCTAGGACCAGAGAAACATAAACTTCTTAAGATCTTCCCAGGTCTTTTCTAAGCCTGCACTTTCCCTAGGTATACACTGTGACTTTCTAAATTCCCTGTCTCTGCAACTGCTTTTGAATGACCTAGTGCTTAAAATGTCTAGCTGCCAACAAGGGAGAAAGGGGAAAGTGAATGGGTCAAGAAAAATAACTCTGAGTCTTTAAGTCCCCTGGAACCCACTTTAGATGGTGGGGTTGGGACAATGAGTGTTCATCACTGTGTCTACACCTCTGTATTCACAAGCTGCTCCAGGTACATATGCATGGCTGCCTACCTCGGCAGTGAGAATGGGGAATACATAGCCACTAATGTGCTAAAAGCTGAAATTGACCAAAATTAACCACAATTTACTGTCCAAGACTTACCCTGGAAGTTTCAAGTCTTTAAATAGTCTGCAGAGCTCTAAAGCGGCTACATCAGACAGACTGTGCTGGTATAATTATCTAGGTAGAGACATGGATTCCCGGTTCTTCCTATTTCACCAACTTCCAGAATGTTGCCACATTTGTACTCTTAAATTGTATAGTAATCACTTCTAAAAGCAAAAAGAAACATATAAAATCTTTAACAATATTTAACCCAGTGTATCAAAACTATGATCATTCAATTTAATCAACATAAAATTTTTTTTTACTATCTTCAAAAGTGTGTGTTTTATACTTAGAGGAAATATCAACTCAGATGGTAATTTCCAATGGTTAAAGTGAAGTGTTGTACTGCCGAAACAATAACATGTTTAAGAAAATAATATTTCACATTGCCTTTGTTTTACAGTTTAACCTCAATCATAATGAAACAAAACATAAAGTCCCATTTCCCAAGTTGCGGTAGCCACATTTCACTTGCTCAGTAGCCCCATGTGGCAGTGGCAGCTCTAGACTCCCATCTCCAAAAAATGGAGATTTATAAGATGAAGTTTGGTTTGGTTTACCTTCTATCCTTTACTGAAGGCCCTTCTATTCCTTGCTTTCCCAGAATGCCCACTGGATTTGGTGAGACACTTACCCTGGCCGGCAGTCAAGTCATCTGCAGAAGGCTGGCTGCTGTCGCCCTCTTAAAGGCCACCACGCAGCATAGGAATGAGTGGCCGTATCTTCCAGGCATGAGTTTCCAGAAGGCATGAGAGATGCGCGAGTCATTTAGTACTTGTCTTCCAAGCAGCAGCACATACACAATCAATCCAGGAAAAATCCACCAGTTCTAAAGAGAATCACAGGGCTGGCAGCAGCTTCGGCTTCATCTTACAAGCCCGCGGAAGTTCCGCTGTGTGTACAGGAATCACGCTGTGAACATCCATGTGGTGGATACCAGCTGCTTCAGGGAAAACTGCTCTTAATATTGCTGAATGAGTGTGACAAAAAGAGCTTCAGCATTTTTCAATTTTTTGGGTTTTTAAAAAAATTTCAGATAACTAACACAGGATGGTGAATGTCAGCAAATGTGGGTTAAAACCATAAGAAGATACCATTTCACACACATCAAATTGGTTAAAAAAAATTATCTCTGTCAATGTCAAGAGCTGGCAGGAATAGAAAGTAAAATGAACTCTCATACAGAACTAGTGGGAATGTAAGTTATTTCAGCCACTTTGGAAAAACATGCCATTATCTGATCAAGCTGAAGGCACAGATCCCTCACCAGTATGTGCAGAAGTCCCCACTTATCCATCGGGGATATTTTCCAAGACCCCACTGGATGCCTGAAACTGTGGACAGTACTAAATCCTATATATACTATGTTTTTTCCTACACATGCATACCCATATTAAGTTTAAAATTAGGCACAGCAGATGAGCAACAATGAAAGAGAACAATTATAACAATATACTGTAATAGAAGATGTGAATATAGTCTCTCTCTCATACTGTTTTCCTCCTATGCACACGTCTATGATCAACTTTAATTTATAAATTAGTCAGATTACTAAGAGATTAACAGTAATAGTAATAAAACAGAACATTTATAATAATACACTGTACTAAAAGTTTAGTGAATGTGGTCTCTCTCTCACAATATTTTTTATTATACTGTACTCACCCTTCCCCTTGTGATGCCGAGGTGTAAAATGCCTAGGTGAGGAGATGAAGTGAAGGGAATGACGTGGGTGCTGTGGTGTAGTGTTCGGCTACTACTGACATTCTGAAGATATACCAGGAGGATCATCGGCTTCTGGACCACAGCTGACCATGGGTAACTGAGACCATGGATAAGAGGAGACGATGTGAGGTGATGTAATAATAAATGCACTTTTGTATCAACTCTTCTACTTGTTCACTTAATAGTATATGTAGTGCAGGAACATGATGGATTAGAGAAAGATGTAATGGTCCCCACCTTTGAAGACTGCATAATCTAGCAGATTCGAAGAGCTTATATGCCTGCTGCTAACATATCCTGACAATCACAACTGGCCTCTTTTATGCTAGCATGAAGTACTTCATTAGATTAGCAAAAAGGGTTGGGTAAGTGTATTGTGTAGCCTACAGAGGCGGGTATATAAAGAATGGGACCAACCAGGTGGCAAACTGGATGACTAGTTTAGAGAGAAGAGGGTACGATTCTCAAAGAGCAGGATTTCAAATATATGCTTCACCCATTATATAGTTTTGCTGAAAATCAGCTCTAAATCTTAGGAATTATATGTAAAGTATATGGAAGATACCTTCTCATTTTGCCACTGGAAGAACTGACATTTTCCTGCTTACCCTGTTCAGAAGTAGATGGTGGTATTTAGCCAGACTAATCAAGAAAAAAAAAAAAGAGTAGTTAAATAAATGAAATCCATTATGAAAGAGTAGTTACAAATGATACCACAGAAATATAAAAGATCATAAAACACCATGAACAATTATATGCCATCAAATTGGACAACCAAGAAGAAATGGATAAATTTCTAGAAACATACAATCTTTTGAGACTGAATCAGGAAAAAACAGAAACCGGAAAAGACTGTTTACTAGTAATAAAATTGAATCTATAATCTAAAAACTCCCAACAAACCAGTCTATGACCAGATGGTTTCAAGGTAAATTCTAGCAAACATTTAAAAAGTTAATACTTACTTTTCTCAAACTATTCCAAAAGACAGAAAAGGAAGGAATGCTTCCAAAATCATTCTATGAGGCCAGCATTACCTAGATAGGAAAACTAGACAAGGACACTATGAAAAAGAAAATTACAGACTAATATCCCTGATGAACATTGATGCAAAATTCCTCAAAATTTTAGCAACAGAGTTCAAAAATATATTAAAATGATCATTCATCATGACCAAATGGGACCTAATCCAGGGAAACAAGTATGGTTCAATATACATAAATTAACCCACAATTTATATACATAAATTAACCCACTATACCCCACTAACAAAATGAAGGATAAAAATCATACCAGCATCTCAAGAGATACAGAAAAAGCAGTTCACAAATGGTTTTTGTTAAGGTTTATCCCTTAACATGTGGAAAGCCCAAAGTGGGCCAAGCAACCCTCTTCCACTTATACCCACCTATACCAGATAGAATGGGATCCTCCTGGGCTGTCATGCAGGGGAAAGGGATAGAGAAGCCCTGGGGACCTTGACCACCTCCTCACTTAGCTCACAGATCACTAGCCTCAACACCCTCAGCACTAGGGGAAGTTTTCATGAGCTCTAATTCCCTGCCTTGTTTATGGAGTATCTTATCAATTTTCTACCCTAGTATAGTACCTATAAGGGCAGAGCAAAGTGACAATTATTGTCAGGAAATCTGAGGGGGTACAGCCTTAAGGGAGTCCCAACCAGTGCACACTTTCCTTAAAGTATTTTAAAACATCATGCATATTTGCACCCTGCTCCT
This sequence comes from Lontra canadensis, assembly GCF_010015895.1. Lineage (NCBI taxonomy): Eukaryota > Metazoa > Chordata > Mammalia > Carnivora > Mustelidae > Lontra > Lontra canadensis. The sequence goes on from NW_022631005.1 coordinate 24,676,357, forward strand.
TGTTACATCTACATTCATTTCCATATAAAAGTCTTTCCTGATATCAGGAAAATACTGTCTCTCAATTTTGAAATCCTACATCTTACAAAATTGAATGTTCAGTTCCCACTCAATATGCTAATTTTTAAAAATAGTAAAATGAGGGGCGCCTGGGTGGCTCAGTGGGTTAAAGCCTCTGCCTTCGGCTCGGGTCATGATCTCGGAGGCCTGGGATCAAGCCCCGAGTCGGGCTCTCTGCTCAGCAGGGGAGTCTGCTTCTCTCTCTGCCTGCCTCTCTGCCTACTTGAGATCTCTATCTGTCAAATAAATAAATAAAATCTTTAAAAAATAAAAAAACAAAAATAGTAAAATGAACAGCAATATACCCACCACCTAGTTTTTTAAAAAATAGGATCTCTCCGGTACTTTTACTGCTTGTATGCTGCTCCCCAATTACATCCTATTGCCTTCCCCACAAACAGAACTACTGTTCTGAATTGTGTATAAATCATTTCCTTGCTTTTCCTTATAGGAATACTACATATGTACATACTCCTGAACAGCTTCTTGTTTGGAGTTTTTGACTTTTAAACAAATGAAATCATATTGCAGAGATGCCTCTGTGATAAGCTTTTTATCCTGAGTTTTGTGCCATCCATGCTAGTAAGTGTCACAGTGGATTGTTCATTTTCACTGCTCTATGGACACACTGTAATAGGATTATCCTTTCTCCTCCTGAAGGGTGTCAGGGCTTCTCATCTGCGGATTTTACGAAGTGCTGCTGTGAACACTCCTGCTCAAGTCTCCGGGTACACACACACATAAATACTTCTTGAAAACAGTAGTTCCAAACTTGGACATGTATCAGAATCACAGGCAAGGTTTGCTCAAGCACATATTGCTGGCCCCAGACCCAGACCCCAGACCCCCAGAGTCTCTGGTTCGGCAGGTCTGGGTGGCTAGAGAAGGTACATCTTTAATAAGCTCCCAGGAGATGCTGATGTGGGATCACAGGGATGCAGGTCTGTGAGAACCACTCCCTAAAGCACATGCCCATGGACAAGTTACTATATTGTAGGTTATGTATGTGTTCACATTTTATTAAGAAACAAATTATATTTCCAAAGTTGTACCAATTTACACTGTTGCTAGCAATGGATGAGGCCTGGTTGCTCGAAATTGTTGTTGACACGAATATTGTCTAACTTTAAAATCTGTGCCCATTGGTTATGTGTAAAATGGTACCTCAATACAATTTTAATCTGCATTTCTCAAATTACTAAAGAGGATAAATAGCTCATAAATGTTTTGCTCATTCCTTTTTTCTCCTTCTATGACCTGTTAATGTCTTTTTCTATTTTGCTAATAGGTTTTCAACCCTTTTTAACTAATTCATGGCGGGGAGGGGTGGATTTTTAAAACTGTTCTGGACACTAATTCATGTTGGCCGTCTGTGTGTAAATACCATTTTCCAGGCCGTGGTTTCTCTTCTCATAGTCTTTATGCTGTATGTTGAAAAGAAATTCTTAATATTAATGTAACCAAATTAGTCAATCTTTTCCTTTATGGTTTGTATTGTGTCTTTTTTCTTTTTAAAGATTTTATTTATTTATTTGGAAAGACAGAGATAGTGAGACAACGTAAGCTAAGAGAAGGAGAAGCAGGCTCCCCACTGAACAAGGAGCCTGACATGGGGGCTTTGATCTCAGGGTCCTGGGATCATGAGCTGAACCAAAGGCAGACACTTAACCAACTGATCCCCCCTTTGTCTTATTAAGAAGATCTCCTTACACTAAAATTGAAAAGCTACTTCCCCACATAGTAGTCTAAACATTTTATGTGGGGTTTTTTGTTTCCTGTTCTTTGTACTTACGTAAGAGTCTTTCATCTGCTAGGAATTAATTTTTGAGTAGGGAGTGATATAATAAGCATCCAATTTCATTTCTCTTCCCTCTTGGGATATAGGAAAATGTTTTGTCCAAGCACTATTTATTGAATACCCCATCTTTTCCCCACTGATCTGCCTGTCTCTACCAGAATCTAAGTTTCCTTACATGTCTTGGGCTCTCTCTGTTTTTTTAAACTACCATACTCTTAATTATTATAGCATTATAATAAGTCTTAATATCTCATAAAGCAAACCCTCCTAATTTATTGTTCTTTTTCAAGAATAATTTGTTTGTGGCCATTTATCTTCCATATACATTTCAGATTCAACAATTCTAGTTCCACCAAAACTCAAAAAAAAAAAAAAAACAAACCATTTGGGATTGTATTAGGAATAGTATAGGTAGGTCATTGTGGGGGAACCAACATCTTTGTGATATCAATTCCTTATATGCAAGAACAGTGGCATTTCTCCCAATTTATGCCTTTTGTTTCAATAAAGTTTTAATATTTTCTCCTTTAAGAAGTTTGCATATCTTGCCTGAACAGACATTTGTCCAAAGAAGACATCCAGATGGACAATAGACACATGAAAAGATGCCTAATATCACTCATCATCAGGGAAATGCAGATCAAAACTATCAGGATCTCTTCCCTCACACCTGTCAGAATGGCTAACAACAAAAACACAAGAAACACCAAGTGTCAGTGAGGACATGGAGAAAAAGAAACACTTATGTACTGCTGGTAGCATGCAAGCTGGTACAATCACTCTGGAAAACAGTATGGAGTTTCCTCAAAAAGTTAAAAATAGAACTACATGGGACGCCTGGGTGGCTCAGTTGGTTAAGCGGCTGCCTTCGGCTCAGGTCATGATCCCAGCGTCCTGGGATCGAGTCCCACATCAGGCTCCTTGCTCGGCAGGGAGCCTGCTTCTCCCTCTGCCTCTGTCTGCCTGTGCTCGCTCACTCTCTCTCCCTCTGTCTCTGACAAATAAATAAATAAAATCTTTAAAAAAAAAAAAATAGAACTACACTATGTCCATAAATTGCACTACTGGGTATTTACCAAAAGCATACAAAAACACTAATTCAAAGAGATACATGCATCCCTATGTTTATAGCCAGCATTATGGAAGCAACCCAATCTCCATCAATTAATAAATGGATAAAGATGTGGTGTGTGTGTATATATATAATAGAGTATTACTCAGCCATAAAAAAGAATGAGTCTTGCCATTTACAACAACATGAATGGATCTATAGAGTTTAATGCTACACGAAATGTCAGAGAAAGACTAGTATATGATTTCATTCATATGTGGAATTTAAGAAAACAAATAAGCAAAAAGTAAAAAAAAAAAAAGAGAGAGAGAGAGAAAGAGAGAGAGACAGAGAGAGAGAGGAAACAATTGTGAAAGAGTCTTAACTACAGAGAACACACTGGTAGTTACCAGAGGGAAGGTGGTGGGGGGTGGGTGAAATAGGTGATGGGGACTAAGGAGTGCACTTGTCCTGGTGAGCACCAGGTGCTGTATGGAAGTGCTGAATCACTGTATCGTACACCTGAAACTAATATTGCATCGTATGTTAATGAACTGGAATTAACATTTAAAAACTTAAAAAAAAAAAGTGAACACTCTAAATATATGTATATCTTTTGCCAAACTCAAGTCTAGGTAAATTTTTTGTTGTTATTGTAAATTGGTATTTAGGATTTCAGTTGCTTTGGCTATGGTTTTTCAGAAAATCTAGTATGTCATTTTCTTAAGCTTTATTTCATCTAAATGATTTTATCACATGCAATGATCAAAAGATCTCTACCATGTCTGATAGGATTCAACTTTGAAAACATTATCTCCTAAATCAGCTCCATACTCTACTGAAAATTTATTTTCTGAGAATCAGCCCAACATAGCTTTTGTCACTTCTCTCCATCACAACACAGGGGGAAAAAGAGTTAAGTGAGCAGAGGGGAGATAGAGACATTCATCATCTCTATTTAACATAGATTTACTAAAAACTAGGCTAAGAAAATAAAATCTTAAAAAAGGTATTTTTTTAAAAGGCGCGCCTGAGTGGCTCAGTGGGTTAAGCCTCTGCCTTTGGCTCGGGTCATGACCTCAGGGTCCTGGGATTGAGCGCCACATCATGCTCTCTGCTTAGTGGGAGCCTGCTCCCCCCCTCCGCCGCCCCCTGCCTGCCTCTCTGCCTACTTGTGATCTCTCTCTCTCTCTGTTAAATAAATAAAATCTTAAAAAAAATAAATAAACTAGGCTAGGAGACTAAAATGGCAAAATATTGACAAGGGGTGAACCTGCATAATGGATTTACAGGATTTCTTTGTACTGTTCTTGCAACTTTCTAAGTTTGAAATAATTTCTAAATAAAATATTAAATAGAAAATGTAAGGAATAACAAAAATCATGAACATGCCCATACTAGAGTTATTGCCACACCTCCTGCAAAAGGATTCTTTCCTGATCAAGACTCTCTCCTAAGAGGGCAATCCGTGGACATTCATGAACATTTCTCAGCTGTAGTTGAAGGGATAATCTGAGGAAGTTAATCTGTTGGCTGGCCTATGGCCCACAAATTATGCCTAATGCACTGGATGAAAAGATGAACTGGGCTGATCAGGTACTTTAAAGAATTGGAAAAGTATATGAGTAAGCTAGGAAGCAAGAGAAGCTGGTACCGAAAGGTGGTGATGTGAAAGGGAGGAGAAGCTGCCTTGGATTCTAAGCAAGCTCAACGTCCACGGGAACCAAACTATGAACGAGACGCGGAAGGTAGCTGGCACCAGGACAGAAGGATGGTCACTTGGAGCCAGATCACATTCCTGGTCACACACTAGCAGGGGGGAAGCTGTGAATTCCTGCAGCTAAGTTTCTCTAGAGCCAACCCCAATTTTAAAACCTACTCCAGACTCTAGACTCCATGAGGTTAAGTCCTATGATGGCTCAGCTTCATTTCACAGCCTTCACTGCTCCCCATGAACCCTTACTTTGGGTCTTTATTTGTTACAATCAAACGAACTGAAGTAAATTCCACTAACCAGTAAGTTTCCCAGTGAAACTGAAAATGTACAATCTTTAAAGATTTTGTAAATAGAAGTCCACAGTCATATACAAAGTTCTGCCACTAAATGCTGTATTATAGTCATTGTATATAACTACATCACTAACCAAAGCCATTCTCCCTTGGTCAGCTAGGCTGTTATGACAAAATACCATAAACAGAAAGGTTTCCCAACAAAAGAAATCTGAATCTCATGGTTCTGAAAGCTGGAAGCCTCAGATCATGGAGCCAGCATGGTTAGGTTTTAGTGAAGGCCCTCTTCTGGGTTGCAGACTACTGTTTATAAGAATGAGAGAGCTCTCTGGGGTCTCTTTTATAAGGACACTAATCCCATTCTTGAGAGCTCTATCCTCACGATCTAATCATGTCCCAAAAGGCCTCACCTCCTAAAACCATCACACTGGGGTTTAGGACTTCAACATGAATTTGGGGAGGACACAAACATTCAGTTACACCCCCCCCCCTTTTTTTTTAACTTTCTTCTTTTTCCTCTTTGGCCGTCTTCCTTTACAGAGCCAATATTCCACATAGAACCTATGTGAACACACAGAAAGTAAGGCAGACACTGGGTAGCCAGCCAGTTATTCACTAGCCTTCTTGCCTCTAGGCAGGATTCAAACCCCGGCACCAGCCAAAGGACAAGTTAACCAGATATCATGGTTACCACATGCTACATCCGAGACACACGAGTGAACTGAACCTCTGACCTTCCCGTGCATCTGGCCACCCTTCTGTACGCGGCTCTTGCAGCCTGGTTGGGCTTCCACCTCCTCGGCTCCTCCCATCACTAACCCTGGAGAGCACACCGGGTAGTTGCAAACTTAGAACTGTCGTCTGCACAGAGCTGGGAGGAGGGCTAGCAGAACTTACACCCATGCGCCCATGAACATTTCTTCACAGGCAGGGAGCATTTACATACAGTAAACCCTTATAATGGATGTATAAAGTTTCAGCTTGGTGTTGTCCATTTAATCCAGGATTGTGATTACTAAACAAGCTAACGTGCTGTGTTTCTATCTGGAAAGAACTCTCTACTACATCTGCCAGGTTCCATACACCTTTCTCCCATCTCAGGGTCTAAGGATACAGTCCCCAGGGTCTTTTTGAGTTCTGTGATGCTTCTTAAAGTGTTACTGTTTTGTTTTCATTTCAGTGGGAGGCTGAGCAATGATTATTAGCTGTTCTAACTCACATGAAGACTGGGGTGCCCACATTTACAGGTGAAATTCCCCTCACAATGCCGCTAAGTGATCTGAAGACAAATGCCAGGGTCTGTAAGAAGCTGTGCCTTTAAGATACACCATACATTATCTGTGCTTGAGAAACTCTGGATTAGTTTATTTAATTGTGGGACAATTACCTGCTCTAAGAGCATATATAATTAGATGATTTGCAACAGTTTCAGATCAAATCTTCAGTGATGAAGGTCACCTATATCCTGACTTTCTCCAGGACTTGCTGAGATGAACTGTCCCCATTAGGACCTGAGCAGTCCTTCTTGGGCTACGCCCAGCAGCACCCCTATGCTTGGAGGTGGGTCAGCTTTCCCCACGGTTAGTCCGACAACAGCTTCTAGAAGCAGTTTCCAACCAACCAGGATACTCTTGGGGAATCCCCTAAACCCAGGAAGGAAACCTGTCTGGCTCTCCAGCCAGATGGCATTAAGATCCGAAACTCCTGGGCTCTTTGGACAGAGTCATTTTTATAGGCCTTCTCTGGCTCATTGGAGATGCATCCAGTTAGGACAGAGCAACTTTTGCACAGACCCATTCCAGGAAAGCTGCCTTCTTAGGCCATAGCCAATTAAGCTACATAAGCCTCCCCACGGCCAGCAGGGAACAAGCTTTTCAAACTTATTCAAAGTACTTCTGCTCATGTGGTAGGAGAAGAGTAAATGAAACAAGTTGGGATTGGGAGGGAGACAAACCATAAGTGACTCTTAATCTCACAAAACAAACTGAGGGTTGCTGGGCAGAGGGGGGTTGGGAGAGGGGGGGTTATGGACACTGGGTAGGGTATGTGCTATGGTGAGTGCTGTGAAGTGTGTAAACGTGGAGATTCACAGACCTGTACCCCTGGGGGAAAAAAATATATATATATATTTTATAAAAAATAAAATTATAAAAAAAAAAAAAAGTACTTCTGCTCTCCTGGTTTGACCCCCACAGGGGGTTCAGCCTGTCACTGGACTGTGTAAAAAGAACATTTCATTTGCTTGTGATCTCCCCTGGCCAATCATTTGAATATTCTGAAGCAACAGAAATGAAAAACAGCCCTTAAGAGTATCAGCTGCTGAAAATGTAAAACCCTGTGCAGAGAGAAGCTCTTGCCATTTGGCCAGGGAGGGCAGGGCACCAGGAAGTTTCCCGCCAGCTTGCAAGGACCAGGTTTCGGCCTCAACCAAGAAAGACTGGCCTCCCCGCACTGTAGTCCTCCCTCCAATGACGTTATGCCTTCAGGCCCAGAATAGTTGAGAACGTTTGGGAAATTCACACTCCAAAAATATTTCCTTTTTTCGTGTAGGCAAGATAACACAGGAGTGACAGTGGGTTACTAAGAATGCAGTTCCCTCATTATGTAACGGGGACAAAAAATAAAGAGTGTTCTGGGCCAAAAATAGAGCTGAGAAAGAAGAATGTGAATAAATAGCACCAAGAAGTCATTATTTACTCAAACTGTCAAATGGCTGAAGAACTTAAGAAAAGTTTTGATCTGTGTCCCATCACTTGTTAGTCAGGTCTGACTAGTCCCTGGAGGGAGCCGATGTCACATTCCTGACAAATGCTTAACAGAAGCAAATGTGTGTGCAGAGAGGCTGCTTAAGGAAAGGTGAGCAACACCGGCGCTTGTTCTCCTTCCCTGTCATTAGCAAGCTGGTAATACTGAGGATTCCTGGATGCTGTATGTAATGGGCATTTCCCCATAGACATCATTCTTCCATGGGTCCTGTAACAAAAAGGGTGCAGATCTCACTAGAGTGGGGACAGAGCAGTACTCTTGCCGGAGCCTGCTTACGTGGCAAGTGGCTATGCTTAGGCTAGTGACGTACCACAAATCCAAGCCAGGCACTGCCTCTCATGACAGAGCAGCTGGCCCCTCAGGTCAGAGCCACAAAGAACATATCAGCCTTCACTAACCACCTCCTGCACTTCAAGTCCTGTCAGTGTCACCTGCTAAATGTCTCATCCCATCACCACCACTGCAACTATCAAGGCCATGGCCATCCCTTGCAGGGGTCACTGTGGCTCCTAAGAGTCTGAGTCAAATGCTCCTCTCTCTCTACTGAAAACCTTTCCAGCTCCTCCACTATCACTTGACAAGGTCCAAGTTCTTACAGAGGGAAGGAAGGCTCTGGAACCTACCACCACTTCCTCTGCTACTACCTTGCCTCTCTTTCCTCTCACTATTCACCCTGGCCACACCAACACCAACACCGTGTCTGCAGGACTCTCCAGATAAGCCCCTCAGCCTGGAACGTGCCTCGACTCTTCCCAACTTCCCACCCCAGTCCTCTGACTTGACAGAGTTTATTTGGCTGTTAAATATGGTTTCCTCCAGGGAGCCTGTGACCCAAGGAGCAGAAAAGGGATCAAAAGAAAACAGTTCATTTGATGAGATGGTAGGCTATTTCAGTCACTCTTCTCTTGATGGGGCTATCCGGGCCACCATCTCTAGGAACACTGGCTTGGGTGGGTGTATTCCTCAAGTTAAACAATGGCTAACCATTCATTTGCCCACAGCTGTACCACTTTTCAGTACAGTTCTTATAAACAGTTTGTCTTTATTAAACAACTATCTATACCATGCTGGGCATTTTAGTTAGTATCTTAGTTAATTAGTATCTTATTTAATTTTGTTACAATCGGTCAGATACTTATTTTTGTCCCCACTTTGGCTGAGGAAAGCATTAGGTACCAGCCCAAGATCTTTTGCCTAATCAAGGAAGGCAGAGAAAGAAACTTCGCTATCCAGAAGTGGGCCCATGCTTTTACATATCATGCCCCGTGGCCTGCCACCAACTAGATGGGCATCTGTCCAATCAAGTGGCTTAAATTATGACCCCTGCTCCCTTTCAAAAAAGAAAGACATGTTGATGTCCTAAACAGCTAGTACCTCAGAAAGTGCTGTTTGAAGCACAGTCATTGCGGATATGAGTTCAGATGAGGTCATGCTAGTGGCACAGGAACAGAAAAGACACAGACACACAGGAGAGAAGGCCACGTGATAGCAGAGGCATAGACTCTAGTTCTGTCCATGCAAGCCAAGAATAGCAAGGACTTCCGGCAGCCAACTGAAGCCAGAAAAAGGGAAGGATTCTCCCTGACAGGTTTCAGAGGGAGCACGGGCCTGCCAACACCTTGATTTCACACCTGTAGCCTCCAGAACTGTGAGAGAATAAATTTCTGCTGTTTTAAGTGCCCAGTCTATGGTATGTTGTTACAGAAGCCTTAGTAAACAAATACAGTGACTCATTCTCATTTTCTTCCCTGGGGAATACTTTTTATCACAAGCTTAGGTACCGTAGATCACCATCTCACCAGCTTTGAACCCAACCAGCAGCTTCTCCAGCATGAGCCAGCCCAGTGTGCACAGATCTCCCTCACAGGCTAGTCATCTGCCTTATTCTGGGACAAGATGAAGACAAATCTGCAAACTTAAACAAAGGACAGTCCATCACAGTTTTACCTGGGGAAAAAAATCTAGCTGTTTATCAACCAGAGAGGGAAAAAACATAGTTTTCTTAGAAAGGCTCATGCACAGGCTCCTGGGTGGTTCAGTGGGTTAAAGCCTCTGCCTTCGGCTCAGGTCATGATCCCAGGGTCTTGGGATCAAGACCCGCATCGGCTCTCTGCTCAGCAGGGAGCCTGCTTCCCCCCTCCAGCCCCGCCTGCCTCTCTGCCTACTTGTGATCTCTGTCAAATAAAATCTTAAAAAAAAAAAAAAAAAGAAAAAGAAAAAAAAAAAGAAAGGCTCATCCAGTTGGAAAGCCTCAGGGGTATGTGCCAAGAACTGTCAGAGGCCCCCACAGCCAAGGAGGGCCACACAGAGGGGACATGAGGAGTGATGCCCAGAGACCAATCAGAGACTGGCCCACACGACTAGGAGCCAAGTAGGGGCCTTCTGTTAGGCCATCTTTCCTTGCCTGGTAAGCTCACCCAGGAAGGCTCTCCACAACAGACGATGCTGTTCACTTGAGGGAGATTTACCCACGACCACCCATCAGACATCACAAGCCGCCAGGGGGAAAACTGCTGGCAAAGAAGGCATGCTAAGATGAACGAGCTTTAGTCTATATTTTAAGAATTAGTCAAGCCCATTTATAGAGGCTGAGGCCATGCCCCCCTTCTCAGAGCTAGAGAAGGCCTCTGGCTTCCAGAAGCTCATGTTCTGAAATATTCTGGCTTCATGGTGCCCAATGCAAAAAACTAGAGTCCAGAAGTTTCAAACACTACAGTGGGGCCTCCCTCGTCATCAAGAGGCATTCATCCATTCATTGTTTGTGGAGTGCCAAGCCCTATCCATTACCCTGTGTGCCCAGAAGGGAGAAGGCAGCAGGAGTAGGGCAGGGAAGAGGGGTACAGTTGGCCTGAAACAGTGGCTTCATGCTCTTGGCCTCTACCATACCCTACTTACACCCCACCTAGAAGCCCCCTGCCCTCAAGTTCCAGGCAATGAACAGTGCACGGCAACAACCACAACCCCATCTGGCTTGAGTAGAGGTGTTAAGGGCACCCAGCCTCCCTCTAGGCAGTATACTTCTCTCTTTCCCAGTAAGAACTGTATTACCTTTCTGTGTGCAGTTGCTACACCCACAGGTATGCAGCAATCCATCCTGAGTTCTTGTCTTATTTGACGTCTCAATGGCATCTGACACAGTTGATCACCTCCCACCTCCTTCAAATATTTTCCTTCCTAGTTTCTGAAACATCATCACACTTACCGTTCTCTTTCCACCTCAGCACCTGCTCCTCCTTAGCCTCCTGTGGCAGTCCTCCTCCTCTTCCTGATCCCTGGTTCAATCTCCAGACCTTCTCTTCCCGCTGCATTCACTCTGTAGGGGTTTCCTACTGTCTGTGCTTAAGTACATATCTATATTTAAATTTCTCAATTTACTGCACAAGTTCTAACCTTTCCCTGAAACCCCAAACTCACTTAATCACTTGGGTATTTTGTTATTTTGCTGTGAAACAAATGTAGTTTAAAATAAAAACATTACCTCACCCCATTTCTGAGACTCCGCAATCCAGGGCTTTACATTTGCTATTCCCTGTCTGGAATCATTTCCCAGACTCTCACAAGATTGGTTTGCCCACTTCCTTCAGGTCTCTGCTCAAATGTCACCATCTCATAGATGTTTCCTTATGACCTATCTAAAAAGAACACTGAGTGGCTCATTTTAGATAATTTGTTTGTACTTGGTGTCCCTGAAAGCAATATTTATGGGGGTCTTCTTTCTGTCCTGTTCACTGCTGTATCCCCATTCCCAGGACAGTAAGTACCTGGCATATAGTTAGCACTCAATAAACATCTGCTGGACAAATGAATAAAATACAAATAGAAATGGTTAGAAATGCTTAGAAAATCTGAATTACTATGCTCCTATAGAAATTTATAGGTGTGGGAAGGTCCCAGAGTGAGGACACTTAGTTGGTTCCACAAGCATTTGTCAGGCTCTTTATAGCACATTACAAAGCACAGAGGAAGATTTAAAAAACAAAAAAAACAAAACAACAACAACAACAACAACAACAGAAAGAACCACGGATGTAACTGTGACTTTCCAATTTAGTACAAGATCCAGGATGTGTATATACTTTCTTAGCTTCTCCAATCCATTTGCCCTGCTACAATGTGGTCTGAAATCCACCATGTCACTCCCTTGATTAAAACTCTTCAATGACTGGGCACCTGGGTGGCGAGGTCAGTTAAGCAACTGTCTCGGTTTCAGCTCCAGTTGTAATCTCAGGGTCATGGGACTGAGCCCTGTGTTGGGCTTTCTGCTCAGGGCAGAGTCTGCTTGACTCTCCCCCTTTACCCTGCCCCCCTACCCCACTCTCTTATATGCTCTCCCTAAAAATAAATAAATCTTTAAAAACAAAAACAAAACTCCTCAATGACGCACTACTGCCCTGAAGATAAAGCCCAAACTTGTGGTTCTGCTTAACACAGAATTTCTCGGTCTCATGTCAGGTTACCTAACCAGCTCCATTTCTTGTCTCTTTTCACTCCCAGCAAACTAAAAGGCTGGCCTATCTCCAAAGATCTGTTTTCTTGTGTCTCTGAGTTTCTGCCTATTTGTTTTCTCTACCTGTAACACTCTTCCCATGCCCTGCAGCCAATCACTTTTGCTATGTAACAAACCACCCAACTCTCTCTTCCTCCATCATGCTTCTCCGCACATCTCAGGGTTCCCAGAGGAAGAGAGGGCAAGCCCCAAGTTGCAGTACTTTTCAAGTCTCCGCCTATGTCACACTTGCTAATACTACAGTGACTGAAGAGGTATGGCTAAGTCCAGATTGGAAGACAAGTAATGTCCAAATATACAAAGTAAACCCCACTTCATGGGAGCAGCAACAAAAGCACAATAAATTATCAGCAAGTGTACAGGATGTAGTTCTTTAACAGCAACTTACCATACTTCCCAACTCTTTATCAGCTCCTACTCATCTTCTGGTCTCAATCTAGAAGTTACCTCTAAAAAAGATTTCCCTGATCCCTAAAGCCTGAGTGAAAAACCTCTCTCATCACACCTTATTATTACACACATTACTCTCTTCACTAATATCGCATGTATTACTCTCTGTTGCCACTGAATGAATGAATGCATTTATACAATAAATGTTGGACTTCCAATTCATTCAGATGAGTTGACTGTACTCTCCATTTTATTGCAATGTAACATGAACCCTCCCTACATGACAGAAAGGTCACTGAAAAGGAAGGAGTGTTCTGGTGTCTGTTTCATCTTTACTACCTAGTACAGCACCTGCTATAAAGTAGGTACTTAAAAATATCTATGAAATAAACCAACACATAACTATAATAAAAGTAAACTGGGGTAACTGCCACTAAGAAAAAAGGCACCAAGAGTGTACTTGAGACCCCTGCCAGACTCAGCAGGCTGCAAATATTTAGGAAGACGTGAGACAGCATTAAACTAACTGAAATAAGACTAAAGTGACAGAGGAGAGAGAAGTCAGAGAAAGCAAGACTTTCCTTTTTATTAGGTTCACAGTGCCATTTTAAAGTTCAACTTCTCTTTGAAAAATGTTTCTTTGCTATTACCTTCCTCATTGGAAAGCAAACAAATCCTGTCCTTGAAAGATACATTTTCTACCTGGTACAGCACTCAGTACTCAAGCCTGCATCTGCGTGGTTTGCCAGCAGCAATCAAGTCCAGCATCTCAGAGAAAAGCACTGTGAAGGCTGAGAGGTCACCAACCAGGGCCTCTCCTACTTCATATATACTTATAAACATATATATGTGCATATATACATATATATGTACACACACAGTTGTTGTTTTTTTTTACAAAAATAATATAATAGGGTTTTACACAGCTCTATTAATTCTTTAAATTACATAGCAAGGTCTATGCTTCAGTATAACCATTTTTTGCTTTGGATTAAAATGAGAATTTTAGGCCTAAAAATAGATTTCAGATTACTGAACAGAGGCCATACAGCAACACAGACTTAATAATCTTGATCACCACATAACTAGAAATATGCTGCTATTATCCTTATGCTGGGTGCTATATATCCACATCAATTATTTTCGTTTTAACTGAGACACAAAGCAAAATAGTTCACTGAAATAATCTTGTATTCACTACATTAGCACACACACCAAATTATACTAAATGCATGATAATCTCTATGTTCCAAAAGCTCTATCTGTAGCATGTGCTCATCGCTACTCCATTAAATATAGTATCTAGCCAGCAATTGCAAAAAAGGGAATGCATGCTGTACAGCAGAAGAGAAGTTTGTAGGTTGATATCTTACAGGCAACAAAAAACAAAACAAGAGAAACAAACCTTACGAGATAAAATACAAAACTAATTTGCAGTGACATTTAATATATAGTTTACACTTAGATCATAGTTACATGGAAAAACACATAAACTATATGAAATTCCAAGTCTTCTCCTAGAATATTCAAAATACTAATCAAAAGTTAATTAGTACAACCAAGATGGCCACTAGATGATTGAATAAGCAGAATGTCATTTAGTATTTCAAAAACACAGATTCTGGGAAGAGAAGATACCACCAAAATATCTAGAAATCTCAATTAACAGATAACTCTGTTTTGTATACCTGATACTAACAAATGCAACAAGTGTGTTTACACAGACTATGAATGCAAGGCCATAGCCTAAGGGATAGTCACAGGAAAGAATAAATGAGCAAGATCCCACTGGAGTGAGTACAGAGAGCTCCTGCTGTTTTTCTGGTCCCTGCACATCTCCCTACAACCTACCCCTGACCCCTGGTCAAATAAGGGTCATTTCTTTGGGGAACAAATCTTTCAACAGCTCAAGCCCATTCTCTCTGACCCAACCAAGATACAACAGAGCTCAAGCATGGTGCTGGAAAGTCTTTCAGATGCTGGTATGATTCCTGATCACTGGACTAGACAGGTCCTCTTCGTGGCCTCTCGAGTTCTGACTGGCACAACCTTCTTCCCTCAGAAGGGGTCAGCATGGTCTCTAAAGCCATAAATGAGGTGGCTCTAGAAGAATTAGAAGAAGGAAGTATCTGATGAAAAGGCACCTGCAAGTCTGAAATCCTCTTTGGTGAGAACACTGTACATGCGCTGAGGCAGAGCTCGGGAGTATGGAGCCGGGCGTGGCACAGTGGTGCGCAAAATGAGTTCCCGGCCAGCAGGAGGTGGGAAGTCTGACACGGAGTTCTGCCTTCTCTCTTCTGGAGAGCCCATTCTCTTCAGTTCCTCCTCTGGTGGAGCCATGGCTGCAGCCTTGAACAGAATCAAATGCTAAATTCAAGAGCAAGTCCAATGCTAAAACTTAGACCATTTTGAAGGACAGATGAATAAACATGACAAATATATTTAAAAAATGTTCTACATTACTCAGTAATGCAGTCAGCCATGTTATGATTACACAGAAAACAACACGGAAAAAGCAAGAAGCTTGAAACATTGCATGAGCAGCCAGAGATTACACATAAATTGGTGACAGAGACAAAAGAGATAATGACTGCCAGGCAATCTGCTTTGAAAAGTGAGGGCCATATTCCAACATCTGAAGAAGAGGGAAAATGTAGCAGTGGTTTCTACACATTTCTTCTAGCAACAACCCAAGTTCAAATCTAACGTCCTCAGTCCAGTAAGGAGCTGCTTCTCCCCCAGAGTCTGGAGAGATGTTTTTTTATCTCCACTCTTTCATTTCTTTTTAAAGTTCATTTGCCAAATTAAAACTGGGGACACTGGTTTTGTTTGCTGAGTGGCTAAGGTGATACAGAAATGACAGAAGTCCATGTAATGTAGCAATGGCCACAAAAGAGATGTTTTCAATATTAAAGGCATCTATTTTTTGCATTAAAACTGCATAAAAAACATACAACTAGAGCCTTCATTTTACCCTTGATACTTCTTTCATTTCTCTGATTATTAGATTCCTTTCACAATACCATTGATTGAAAAAAAATAATAAAGTACTGTCTTGGCAATGGAAATGTGAAATCATGTTATACTAAACATCAGCATGAAAAGTGTGCCAAATCCAGACTGTTAAAGAGGTGGTTAGTCTTAATGACCTTATGAAATTAGAGGGATGGGAAGGAACAAGGAACTATGAGGGACAAAGGCTATTTTGTTACCTCATCAGAAGATTCAGTCAGCTTGAGAAAAGGTGAGAAAAGAAATAGTGATGAAAAGGAAACAAGCAAGATGGTTTAAAAAGAGCTAGACGAGATTTCAAGATCATTTCAAAGACAGCATGCACTACATTAAGGAACAGGATCCTATCAAAAGAATATCAAGACAAACACACACCACATAAAACACACCTAGCTGTTAAATTGAGCAGACATATCCTACTTCTCATGCATCTGATGGTTCAACAGGCAACGTACAGTCATTTAATGGGCAAAACTGATAAAACTGAAGCAAAATCCAATCTGTGGTTTATTTGCTGAATTCCAGTGGAATACACTACTGACACATGTAATCATGATGAAGTTTATTAAAATGTGTAATTTTAAGCAAAGAGTTCTAAATACATAAAACTGCTGTATGGTATACAAAATTCTCACTAAAATTTCATTACCTTCTAATAAAGTGAAAATCTTGATCAGTAAAATTGATATAAAATGTCAGTTAATTACTTTAATGGTTTACATCAAGCAGATATTTAAGGTCTGAGTTAAAAAACGTACCAACCAGGTGCTTGTTACATGGATTAAAGTCTACCAATTCCCTAAAAACATTCCCTACAAGGTTTGAAAGTTTGAAATTTTTTATAATTACGTAATGCAGGAAAAACGTGCAATTTCATCCCTTAAAGGGTACTAGCTATACAAGGCCACTGAAAAGATAATACACTCCTGTATTTATTAATGTAACAAGATAATTAAGAGGAAAACAAGAATAACAAAGTAAATCACAGAATATAATCCTATTTTTGTAAAATATACATGTATTTACATATACTGCATGTCAAATGCTGATGGTGATCATCAGAGGGTAGTGAGATTAATGTGATTAAATTTTCCTTTATAATTTTCTGTATTATCCTATGTTTTACAATGAGCCTTTACCGATATTACTTGGGTGGGGGGGTGGGTAGGAGGGGGAAGTTATTGCCACTCTGGGAAAAATAATTTTGCTTAAATATTTACAAGTAATACTCTCAGCATTAAAAATAAAAATGCCTAAAATCTTTTAAAAAATAAAAATAAAAATGCCTTAGATTTCAGGTCCTCTTAACACACAAGCTTTTTAAAGTAAGGACAGAGGAAAGAATACCGGCAACAGGAGGAAAATTCATATTGGTGGTGACAAGGAAATGCGGTAGTTAACTTTTGGCTAGTAAGCTAGTGAAAGATATAGGATGCAAAAAACAAACTTAGCTCCTGATTTCATGCCAAAGACAAAAACAAATCAAAGTAAGCATCTGTTTTCTAGAACTCTAATTTATAAGGAAATAAAATACATGGTTTTTAACTTGAAATTCTTAAAGTTGGGGAACAATCCCATAAATAATTGCAGGTTTCAATTCTTGCTAAAAATTCAGGTCAGTACATTTGACTATGAAACTGAATATATTAAGTAGATACACTCCAGACAGACTCAAAGATTATACAGTTTTTATTTTGTATGTAAACCCATGAAAATTCTTATTTGATTCTGAGAATTATACTTTCAAAAGTGGGTCATTCTAGAGTCATCACAGTTCCAGGTAAAGGGCGCTTTTGTACTTATATATCTTCCTTGACTTACAATTGTGTTACATGCCAATAAACCCATTCTAAGTTGAAAATATCCTAAGTCAAAAATATATTTACTACACCTCACCTACCAAACATCATAGCTCAGCCTAGCTTACCTTATCTGAGCTCAGAACACTCATTGAAGCCTACAGTTGGGCCAAATCATCTGACATAAAGCTTATTTTCTAATAAAGTATTGACTATCTCATATAATTTATTAATATCATGCTGACAGTGAGAAACAGAACAGTGTCTGGGTCAAGTAGTCTTAAGTATGTTGGCTGTCTGCCCTCGGGATCTCATAGCTGACAGGGATCTGCCACTGTCCCTGCCCAGTATCATGAGAGGATTATGCTGCATACACCACTAGCTCAGAAAAAGAACAAAATCCCAAATTCAAAGTATGATTTCTACTGAGTACATATTTTTTTCTCCATCATTAAGTTGAAAATCCTAAGTCAAATTATTTTAAGTCAGAGACTATGTGTAGTATACTCTATAATATTTTTATCATAATCTCTCATAATAATGAGCCCTGACATGAAAATCCTCTTAACCAGTAAACAAGATCAGTACAGAGAGCACCCACACAAAGTGTGACGAGCATCACCTTCATAAAAATTCAAATTTTAAGAATTTCAGAATGTCAGAAAGTACTACACATCTTTTGAACCTTTACTTTCAGTAGTAGAGGTAATAGCAAAGATAATTTTTCAACCTGGGCTTGCTTTCTTTGCGAAGGCTTGTTTCCATAGTCCTAAACATCTGAAATCTTGCTCTTCCTTAGATCAATTCACCATGACAAAAACAGATATACTAACCTCACAAGTGAAAATATGAATCCATTTGTAGTATATGGAGTTTAAAATTGGTAAAACTGAACTCTATTCTAAACTGAAAGCAGTCAACATTTTTTCCTACCACACAGCACTGGTGGCCACTGCTAACTGAGTCCCTATTAGATTCTGTAACAATGGATTTCAGAACCTTCTAACTTTGGAAATTTATATCCTAAAATATACTTATTATATTACTTAAACATGTAAGAAAGCAAATGGATTTCAAAGACTCAAAAGTCACTGTTGAAAGTCTTTTTTTTTTTTTTTTTTTTATGTTCAAACCCAATGCCTAGACATATACTCAACAGCTGCATAATCAGCCAAGTGAGGGAATCAAAACAGCATCTTACTGAGTAGAGGTCTGGAGAGATCACGATCAGTCAATAAGGAAATTCGCATACCCTCTGAGCATTCACAAACAGCTTGTGAATGATTTTGCCAGCATGTCCTCTTCCTGCACCCGTGACTAACACTTCAGGCTGCTCCAAAAGGCAACTCACAAACCTAGGGGAAAGAAGTAATGAAAGCACAGAAAGCGAGCTGCTGCTCAGTTCACATTGTGTCAGTCCTCCCGGATTAATTTTGTAGACAAACTCTCAAAGTGATACTGGCTAAACCCACTAAGGCCAGAGTGGAACTTTTTTTTTTTTTTTTTAAGATTTTATTTATTTATTTGACAGACAGAGATCACAAGCAGGCAGAGAGGCAGGCAGAGAGAGAGAGGAGGAAGCAGGCTCCCCGCCGAGCAGAGAGCTGGATGCGGGGCTCAATCCCAGGACCCTGAGTTCATGACCTGAGCCGAAGGCAGCGACTTAACCCACTGAGCCACCCAGGCATCCCAAGCGGAACTTTTTTAAGTGGAACTTTTATAAAAGACATTTGGATATAAAATAGACTCAAGTGACAATCTTACTGCCTTTCAACTGTTTTCATAAAATTTTTTAAAAACTCATCTCTGGGGGTGGCTGGGTGGCTCAGTTGATTAAGCGTCAGACTCCTGATTTCAGCTCAAGTCATGACTTTAGAGTCATGAGATCAAGCCCTGTGTCGGAGTCTGCATTCAGTGGGAATCTGCTTGGATATGTTCTCTCTCTGCCCCTACACTACTCTCGCACCCCTCTCTATGTAAATAAATCTAAAAAACAAAGCTAAATAAAACCTCTGTCAAAGGGTAAAAAGAAATACAGAGTCTATTTCCTTGAGACTAGAAGCTTAGAAAATACTACTGTAAATAAAAGATTAATACAATTATTTTGGAGGGGGTGCCTGAGTGGCTCAGTTAAGCATCCAACTCTTGGATGCTTAAGTCATGATCTCAGGGTCATAAGATCCAACCCCACACTGGGCTCCACCCTGTGTGTGGAGTCTGCTTGAGATTCTTTGCCTCAACCCCCCACCCCCGTTCATGCTTGTGCTCTCTAAAGTAAGTGAATAAATAAAATCTTAAAAACAAAACAAACAGTATTTTTGGACAACAGAAACCAACTCATACATATACAGCAAAGCAATCATCCATATCTCTCACTTTTGTTCTTTTAAAGTGGGTGTATATGTGTGCGTGCATGCATATGTGCTTAGAATACACATTTTGCTTGGCAAAGCCTCAACTGTGCCACTATGTGCTGGAAACACTACACCTCCAAGTCACAGAGAACGTATGTGGAGCTATCAGCATCAAAGGCACCATTCCTGCACCACTAATTCATACTGCTATTTTAGAAACAATTCCCTTGATTACTGCTTATTCTTCTCATTTAAAAAGGAAGGAGTTTTCAAGAGCAAAGAAGGCTAGGAGAAAATTACTCTCAACACGAGATTAAAATTCTAATAAGAACTTGTTAAGAGCTATTGCACATGCCTTGATCGTATTATCTTAATTAGTTAGCATCAATAATGCCACTTCATTTCTGAAAAGGGTGATGAAGAATTTAAAGTTATGATAAATTCAAGTTGTTGAAATAACAAATTTGGAAACACTTTATCGCAATTAAAATAATATTGTTCTTTCAAGTACCACAGGCAAAAATGGAAAGGGACTCATACTGACAGGTAATGGTGCCAAGTCTCTCTCAGGAGGAGAAGATTGACCCGGTCATCTGTATCATCCTGGAGAGGCCATCTGGTCACCCTTTCAAAACATGATCACAAGGTGCACAGGATATGCACCTTTGCTTTCAAAAATCTTGTTTAAAGTTAAATAAATAACTAGGAATACTGAGCAGAAATACAATTTCAGAACACCTCAGTCTGTGGTAAAGGAACAGTGAGAGCTAAGCAAAGAGAGAAAGCAAAGCTCTGGGGCATTTCAAGTAACAAAGAGTGACTAGCTTTTCCACAGGAAACTGCAGGGACATCTCCAAGAGCAAACAAGGACATACTAGAAAAAAAGACCCGGTAGACTTGTTTCTAAATGTGGAAGGAATGGAAATGCCTCAGAAATACCCAGAAATACAGGAGAGGTCACAGTCTATGATAATTAAATATTTTTCTGTCTCTAGCTGATGCTTGTTACAAATAATATAGGGTACCACAAAAGAATTGAAATATTCTCTTAAAATGTTCTAAAGAGAGTGGTGGCTTTTCCTACAGACAAAAGGTACTCAAATATCAATTACCTTTCAAGATCTTCTTTTTCCTCCTCTTGTTCACATTTCTCAGTTCCAAACTTGGCTTTCAGTGAGCGGGCTCTGGCAATTATAGCTTCTACATTAGTAATTTGATGGATGATTTCCTAACAGTGGAAAAGGGAGAGACATACATTGGAAAACAGGAGGGGGAAAAAAGCAGCCTTTAAAAATTTATCTTCAAAATAATCACTGCCAGCCGGGAGAACACTTGGCAAGATCCTGATACCACAGCAAACTTACTTCCAATTTCTTGTCTTCTGGATTGGGGAAGTGCAAAACTTTACTGGAATGGGTTATTATCTGCTTTATAATCTTCTTAACTGAAGAAATGTTTTCCAGATTTTCTATTTTTAAGAAGATCAAAACCATTATTAAGCCAGGGAAAATACACTTCCATTTTGGAAATGAACTAATGACTAATCAAATAAGATATTTACCTTCTTCCTTTACCTTGAGTACAGCTGCATGAATTACACAAGGTAACAGGTGCCGAGCAAGGTCTGCAGGTTTCTGTACTGCCAGATAGTGCAGCACCTGAAGGAGGCATAAAGATACACGAATGATCAATGTAGCTATCAAAGAATAAAACAGCCACTTATGAAAGAAGAAAAAAATTCAGTGCCTCTCTGAACTCACATCTATAACAAGAGTTGAGGAGAGCTCTCTCTCTTCTCTTAGTACCTTGCCCTACTCATCCAGTTAAGTAGCTACTACCCACAATGGCTAAGTATAACATTACTGAAAATTAATAAGGACTTTAGTATTTTATAGTGATGAATATGCCATTTTTTTTCCTTCTTTCCAATATGTAATATGTGCAAATTAGGAAAATACAAAGAAAATAAAAACCTTCTGTAAAGTATACCACCTAGAGTAACAATTGTTAATGGTGGAACATTCTCCTTCCAGGATTTTTTAAGACACTGAATACACATATTAGGTGAACTAGTATTAGGTATGTAAAATACTGTTTTGTAACCTGCTTTACTCACTAAACATTTCTAAACATTGAGACCTTCGACTAATATTTTGGTTTATTGTTTTTCCAAAATGGAAATTGTTTTATTACTGTTCTAATTAAAAAAATACAGAGAAGTTGTGTATAATACATGGACCCTACCTTTAAGCTCCTTATTCAACAGCAATAAGGACAAAAGAAATCTAATCTCATAACATGAACCTGGATGATAAATGCTCACAGATTTCAGGAATGAATGAATGAATACATACATACATACATTCACAGAAGTATAATGCAAAAGATCTCCAGAAATCCTATTTCCTAAGAAGCAACACATTTTTGTGTTTATCTTCTCAGACTTACTTCAATGTCCATTTAAACACAAAGATAGAAGCATATTCAATTTCTTAACAAAAAACTATACTATAGGGGCACCAGGGTGGCTTAGTCGTTAAGTGTCTGCCTTTGGCTCAGGTCATGGTCCCAGGGTCCTGGGATCAAGACCCACTTCGGGCTCCCTGCTCAACGGGAAGCCTGCCTCTCCCTCTCCCACTACCCCTGATTGTGTTCCCTCTCTTGCTGTGTCTCTCTCCATCAAATAAATAAATAAAATCTTAAAAAAAAAAAAAAAAACCCTACAGTATACATACTATTTTATAACTTGCTTTCTTCATTTAATGACTTATAACCTTTACTTTTTGGCTTGGAGAATTCTGTGTGGTTTGAAAATTTTTTTAAATTAAGAAATATACATACCGGAGTACTAATACATAGCCTAAAGATAACATGAACACTTGTTTACACACCACCAACCAGCTTAAGAAAAAGAATATCACCAGGACTTTCCAAATCCCTGTGTACCTCCCTGATCAAGTCTCCCCTCCGCATACACCCCACCATCAATAAGTAACTACTAATCATTCTTTTGCTTGTCTACATAGTTTTCTCACATATGTGTGTAGCCCCAAACAATGTATTGCTTAGTTTGGTCTGGGTCGAATCTTTGTATAAACAGAATGTTTCTGGTTCTGATCCTCAGCGACTTGTATACAGCATTGTTTTTGAGATGAATATGTTGATACATACTGTAGTTTATTCATTTTCATTCATTAAAATGCTCCTCCACTGATGGACAGCCCCCCCCATTTTTGGCTATTACAAATAAGGTCCCGTTATATTACTGGGTATGTTCCTTAGTGTACATGTAGAGGAATTTCTTGAGGGCATATACCTAAAAACAGAATTGGATATATACAAGATAATGCCAAATGATTTTTTTAATTGAAATCATATTCCAAATTATTTTGCAAAGTGTTCCAAAAGATTTACATCCTTATCTAGAATAATAATTGTTCCCAATGCTGTACATCTCTGTTAACACTATTCAACTTCGGCTTTCCTTAGCTTACAGCAAAACAAATTTGCAAGAATACAAAATATATTTACACCCTTTGCCTAGACTCACCTTTCAGCTCATTTAATCACACCCATCTCTTTCCTCTGTATGTGCATACAAATTATACACACACATATTTTTTTTCTGAATAATGAGAGAGCAAGTTACATACATCATGTCCCTTTACCTCCAAAGATCTCAGTGTGTTATTTCCTGAAATTAAGAATGTTTTCTTCTACCCCTGGGGCAAATAATACATTATGTGTTAATAAAAATAATTTTAAAAAATGTTTTCTTCTATAATCAAAAGACAAACTATTGTGATTATATAAACTGCCTTTAACACCGATCAAATACTTTTAATCTAGCCTATCCTTACTACAATTTCATCAACAGACCAAATAATGACTTTTATAACCTTTTCCTACCACCATACAGGATCTAGTTAAAGATCATATACCGCTTTTAGTTTTCATACCTCTTTAATCACAACAAATCTGGAAGTTTTCCAGTCTATTCTAACATGGACATTTTGAGTACACTGCCCTCCTCTCCCCTTTCTGACTAACTGAATGCTGTGCCTTATTCATATTTCCTTAATTTAAAAAAATTTAGATACAATTTATATACCATAAAATTCACCACTTTAAAATGTATACTTCAGTAGTCTTTAGCATACTTACAAGTTATACAACATCACATTATTTAATCACCAATATTTTAATCACACCAAAAAGAAACCCATTACCCAAGAGCAGTTACTACCTCATTTCTTCCACCTCCTAGCCTCTGGTAACTACTAAACTAACTTTCTGTCTTCATGAATTTGCCTATTCTTGTATTTCATACAAATGGCATCATGTAACATGTTGCCTCCTTGTTCCGGTTTCTTTCATTTAACATAAACTTTTAAGGTTCATTTGTGTTATAACCAGGTATCAGAACTTCATTCATTTTAATGGCTTAATAATATTTTATTGCATGAATGTGCTATACTTTACTTATCCATTCATCAGTTGATTGGTATTTAGCTTGGTTTCACTTTTTTTTTTGGACAGACAGAGATCACAAGTAGGCAGAGAAGCAGGCAGAGAGAGAGGAGGAAGTAGGCTCCCCACTGAGCAGAGAGCCCGATGTGGAGTTCAATCCCAGGACTCTGGAATCATGACCTGAGCCGAAGGCAGAGGCTTAACCCACTGAGCCACCCAGGTGCCCCAGTTTCACTTTTTTGCTATGATGAATCATCCTGTCAATATCCGTATATTCAATCTCCTCAGTTTTTATTTAACGTCCTTTTCCTATTCCAGGAGTCCATCCAGGATACCACATTATATTTAGTAGTCATATTTCTAGGCTCCCCTCACATGTGACACTTTCATAGACTTTCTTTGTGTTTACTGATCTTGACAGTTTTTTTTTAAGATTTTATTTATTCATTTATTTAAGAGAGAGAAA
Organism: Lontra canadensis; assembly: GCF_010015895.1. Classification (NCBI taxonomy): domain Eukaryota; kingdom Metazoa; phylum Chordata; class Mammalia; order Carnivora; family Mustelidae; genus Lontra; species Lontra canadensis. Next base: position 24,701,040 of record NW_022631005.1, read on the forward strand.
AAGTGAGTGTGGAGCTCAACACAGGGACCCTGAGATCATGACCTGAGCTAAAACCAAGATTCAAGTGCTTAACCAACTAAGCCACCCAGGTGCCCCTGACCTTGACAGTTGTAAGGAATTTTAGTCAAGTATTTTGTAAAAAGTACCTCCACTGGAACTTATGTAATGTCTTTCTCATGATCAAAATGGGGTTAGGGAAATTTGGGAGAAAGATGAGAGAGTTGTAAAGTACTCTTTTCATCACCTCTTACCAAGAGTACATGAAACTCATCAGTATTGACTTACCCTTGTTGCTAAACTTGCTTACCTGGCTAAGACAGTATTTGTCAGGTTTCTGTACTGTGAAGTTACTCATTTTCTCCAATTTGCATACTGCACTCTTTGGAAGGAAGTTACTATGCACGGTACATGCTTACACAATGGGGAGTTCTGTTCCATCTCATGGGCAAAGCAGGTTTGAAGTTCTTCTGCATAGATTTGTCTCTTCTCGCCAATTTGTTCTATCATTTATTTGTAATACTACAGACTCAAGGATGTTTATTTTATTTGAGTTACAGTCCAACAGTACTTTATTTTGCTGCTCCAATTGCTCTAATATTGGCCATTGGGTAATGTTTCGATTGGTACCTGTGTCCCTTTAATATACTCTTAAGAGTTGTGTGCTGTGGATTTTATTTTTCCAGCTCTTTTTTAGAACAGAAGGTTTCTCATTTTGGGTTTACCTAATGCTTCCTCGTGTTTAGATGCAGAATATGCACTCATGGGTCAGTGCATAAGTACTCTTGATCCTTCAGAGTATCACATCTCGATGCAGACAATCTGCATCTACCCTTTATTAGTAATATTAGCTTTGAACATCCACTCAAGGTATTGCCCCATTTCTCTACTACACATTATTATTTCCTTGCAATTTTCCAATTGTCTTGGAGAGACACTTTAAAACCATGCAACTATGATACCCTTCACCCAAATTTCCACCTAGACATCTTCTGATGATTTTCACATGAACCAATCTTTCCTATGAGTATGGTCGTAAAATGAAGAGTTTCCTACTCCAGTATATCCTCCATATTTATCGGTCATCTTTGAGCTGAAACGCCTCCAATCTCTCCCATTTTTTTATCTGCAAATTGTCAATGTGGACCCAAGGGTTCCAATTTTTTCCCAGTCATTTATAGTTCATTTCTTCCTTAGTTATTTGCCATTCAAACTGTCCAGATTTGGTGAATAAGAATCCCTTCAAACTACCTCCTTATGTTATGCCCCTTTTTTTAAGGAGTTCCTTATTTCCTGGCAACATAGAATGTTCCACACTCATACCTTCCTTGTCCCAACTCTGAAATCAGCTATTTCACTGAGGAAAGCTTGGTTGCTTTTAATGAGGAATATTCTAGAAATCAATATATATGTATATGTGTGTGTGTTCACTGCTACTGAGATGTCACTTCTTCTAGACTCCTTCAGAAAAAAGCGAGAAAATATATATATGCATATGGACATACCCACATATCTATCCATACTTTAGAAACCTATGGGTCTACACCAATACCACCAATTCCAATGCACTGCCATCTGGTCTTCCTTTCTTTCTTCAATTCCATGTTTGTATCTCACTTCCACAATGAGAATTCTGGCTTCCAACAACACCAACACATTTAATTACTCATTTGCTCAAAAAATGATCCACCTAAAAGTTTCAGAATTGCTTACCCAACACCACTACAAAAAAAACAAATCTAGAAAAAAGAGTTTAGGATTTATCTGCAATTCTCTCCCAACTCTCCCCATACCTGGGGGTATATATTCAAACATATCTTATGTGATCTACCTTTCCTTGCTTTCAGTTTTGGTCATTTCCCCTCTTTCAATTCTTGTTGGTTTATTTTAATTTTTGAATATGCAGACAGTTAACATTTTTTCAGAAGTCAAAAGTATATAGAAAGTATACTCTTTCCTAAATGTCATTTCCTCCCATATTCCTTTTACTCTATTTTTCCTCCCCTTTCAAGCATTCTGGATAACTAATTTCAGTGTTCTCTGTTTGTGAAGATAAATTTCTCTTTGTGAAGATAAACAGACACATGTTTTCTTAATCTTCCCTTTTTACACAAAATGAAGCATAATATATATATATTCATTTGCACTTTACTTTTCTCTTAAAAACATATCCTAGAAATCACTATCAGTTAATAGATATTTTCCTCATTATTTTTAACAGCTACATAGTCCTCAGTTATGTAGATGAACCACGGTATTCAATAAAGCTTCTAAGTTGGGGCATATAGAGAGTTTCCACTATTTTCTAATTACAATTTATTCAGCAATGAACAACTTGGTGCATCTTTATTTTTTGTTGTAGAAAATATTAATGTAAATTCCTAGAGGTGGGACTGCTTTTGGGGTGGAAGGGTAAATGCATATGTAAATTTCATTAAATACTGCCAAGTCCCTCTCCACCTGGGGTTGTATCATCCTGCCTTTCACTAGTAATGTAGGAGAGTTGGGGCCTCGGGGCCTGAGTGTTAATTAAGCTGTTAAATTTTTACCAATGTGATGTGTGAAAACTGGTTATCTCAGTGAAATTTTCTAATTTGCATTTCTCTTATTATGAATGAAGCTGAACATCTTTTGAAAAGTTTAAGGGTAATTATCTTTTGGGGGGATGAGTTATCTCCTCATACCTCTTGCCCATATTTCTAGAGTATTTTGGCCCTTTATCCGTAAATACATATATTTCTCCCAATTTACAAATATTTCTATCATTTGTCTTTTGACTTTTCTTTGTCAGTCCATTCTTGTGTGTGGTACGAGAAACAGATCTAATTTTATCTGTTGCCAAATGGCTATTCAGTTATACCAAAACAACTTATTAAAAGGGCCATCTAGGGGAGCCTGTGTGGCTCAGTCAGTTAAGCGCCAGATTCTTGACTTGGGCTTAGGTCATGCATGATCTCAGGGCTGTGACATTATGCCCCTGGTCAAGCCCCTCGTCAAGCCTGAGTCCAGTTCCATGCACAGCATGTTTAGATTCTCTCTATCCCTCTCCCTCGGCCTCTCCAACCCCCTTTAAAAAATACCAGTGATTTGAGATGCCATTTTTATAATAGACTAGATTTCTATAAGCACCCATGAACTTTCTATTTGGTTTCACTGGGCTGTCTAGTTATGTACCATTATCCCATTATTTAAATAGTGAGGTTGTGGGGCACCTGGGTGGCTCAGTGGTTTAAGCCTCTGTCTTCAGCTCAGGTCATGATCTCAGGGTCCTGGGATCGAGTCCCACATCGAGCTCTCTGCTCGGCAGGGAGCCTGCTTCCCTCTCACTCTCTCTGCCTGCCTCTCTAACCTACTTGTGATCTCTGCCAAATAAATAAATAAAATCTTTAAAAATTTTTTTAAATAAATAAATAAATAATGAGGCTGTGTACTATGCTTTAGTATCTGGTCAGGTTATTTGGCCCTTGCCACCCCTCACCCATTTACCTACCTCATAGCTCTTTTTTTTCAATCTACTCTTAGCTACTCTTGCATGCTTTTTTAAAATAACAATTTACCCATTTAAAGTGTACAATCCAATGATTTTAGGTATATTCAGAGTCGTACAACCAAAACCACAATTAATTTTAGAACCTTTCCATCACCCAAAAAGAAACCCATTAACAGTCGCTCTCTAAACCCCTGAGTCCTAAGCCTGCATGTTTATTTTTCCAAATAAATTTAAGTATCAACTTGTCTGGCTCCATGGTAAAGACTTTTGGTATTAAAAAAAAAAAAAAAAGACTTTTGCTGTTTTATTAGGACTGCATTAAATTTATAAAATAATGTAAAGACAACTGACCTTAATGATGTTGAGACTTTCTAACCAAGAACAAGCAATATCTATTGTTCAAGAGAGTTTTACTGTCTTTATTCATATTTCTAACATTTCTGGTTAGGTTTATTTCTAGATATTTCACCATTTTTTTTCCTCTTACAATGAAGAGAAAATGTCATTTACATCTTCAGAGTGATTATTATTTGTGTATATGACTACAGCTAGATACATATTAACTTTATATCCTGCTGCCTGGATGAATTCTTCTGTAGGAATTACTTTCATCACTGATTCTTTGGGTTTTTCCAGGTATACTGTTACCTTATCTACAAATAAAAAGTTCTTCTTTTCAAGTCTTAGGCTTCTGCTTTCTCTCTTTTTTTAAAAAAATTTTTATTTCTATGTTTTTATTTATTTATTTACTTATTTATTAAACATTTTATTTATTTATTTGACAGAGAAATCACAAGCAGGCAGAGAGGCAGGCAGAGAGAGGGAGGAAGCAAGCTCCCTGCTGAGCAGAGAACCCGATGCGGGGCCCGATCCCAAGACGCTGGGATCATGACCTGAGCCGAAGGCAGAGGCTTTAACCCACTGAACCACCCAGGCGCCCCTGCTTTCTCTTTTTTAATTGTAGCAGGTAATAACTTCAGAATAACATTAAATGGAAGTGGAGACACTAGGCACCATTGCCTCATTCCTGACCTTAGTGAGAATAACTCTAGGGTTCCCCCTGTTAAGATGCTGTGTTTAGGATTGAGGTCTATATATATTTTTCATTTTAAGAATATCTACTCATTCTTATTTCTCAGTTTTATTAGGAGTATTAAATTTTATCAAAGACTTTTTCAGTACATATGGAAATGATGTATTTTCTGTTTAAGCCTATTAATGAAGTTAATAAGTAGATTTCCAAATAATCATTGCTGCACTCAGTCAACATGTATTATTTTCTTAAAGTGGGGAGAGTCTTGTTCACTTAGGATTTTGCATTCAATTTCTTAAGTACTATAATCTGCACTTTCTTTTATATGCTACTTTTATCAGAGTTAGTGACCAAGGTTATAGTCAATGTTTCCCATGTAAGAGTTTGGAATATTTCCTCCAACTGGTATGTATGGAAACAATAAGTAGCACACAGGGACTACTTGGTCTCTCAACACTTAGATGAATTCACCTGTGAAACCATCTAGGACTGGTAGTTTTTTATGGGATCATTTCTTGGTAACTGTGTCCATTTCTTCTATGGAAATGTCTGCTTACTTTTTCTATCTTTATTCATTTTTGATATACTGTATTTTCCTAGGAAATCATCAGTTTCATTTTCAAATTTATACAAATTTATATACAGAATCATACAAAGTATTAGGGATTGTTTTTGTTTTTGTTTTTCTACTATTTCCTCCATATCAAGCTATTGGCATTTTTGCCATTTCTTATTTTGTATGTGCATGCTCTTCACTCTCTTGTGATTAAAGCAGTCAACCATGTGTCTATTTTGATTTTTTTTAATAAAACCAGATTTATTAATTTGATCTGCTTTTCTGTTCTCTACTTCAACACTCTTTGCTTTTATCTTTATCACTGCCTTCCTTTCACTTTTTTTTGGTTTTACTTTGTTCTTCTTCTTAAGTTAGAAATTTAATAATTCAGTAGTTTTCACTCTTCTGTTTTTTCTTGATACAGGTATTCAGGTCTATGGATCTTCCTTTGATCACTCCTAAAATATAGGTTCGGGTATATAATGTTTTCATTATTTTTCAGAAATTTGTTCAGTGTTTCTCTTTTACCCAAGAGTTAATATAAGGCTTTTACATTTCCAGGTAGAAGTCCTAGATTTTTGTTGTTGTTTCATTTCTAATTCCTAGTTTTACTGCAGAGATCAGAGTACTGGTTATATTTCCATTATGAATCCTGCTGATATGAGACCTAATATATTCTATCAGTTTCTCTGACTTTTCCATGTGCATGTGAAAAAAAGGTAGTTTCTACTGTCAAGGTGTAGTGTTTGGGATATATCTAACAGATCAACCTTATTACCTCGTTTCAATCTTTCTTTAGTTTTGTCTACTTGACTGTCTTGTGTTAAGAGTAATGTGTTCAACACCCTCTGTTAGTAGTGTTTCAATCTGTTTCTCCCCTTATCTCCTGTGGTTTCCTATTTTTATAGATGGCTACGGTGATATCTAGTGTATAAACATTAACAAATGTTACATCCTCATTGTAAAATACCTCTTTTAGATTATAAAGCATCTCTGTGTCATCATTTAATGCTTTTTTGCTTTATTTCTACTTTATTTCACATCAGGATCATAAATTCTGCTTTCTTTATTGTCCTCATGTACCTGGTAAATCTTTGTCTACTGTTTACTTTGTAATCTTTTTGTGTGTGTGATAAAATAAAATTTAATCATATAATTAAGCATTGGCAGAAAACTAATGGAATAATTTTGTTATATCCTTATTTGGATCATATCCCTACTCTATGTATTTTGGTTTTTATTTCATTAATTTTTTGAAGCATAATATACAATGTTGTATTCGTTTCAGGTGTATGATATAGTGATTCAACAATTCTATCTACTTGTCAGGGATCATCAAGATAAGTACTCTTAATCCCCTTTAACTATTTCACTCACATCCATCTTCCTTCTGGTAGCCATTAGTTTGTTCTCTGTATTAAAGTCCATTTTTTTCCCCTCCTTTTTCTTTGTTTTGTTTCTTAAATTCCATTATGTGTGAAATTACATGGTATTTGTCTTTCTCTAACTTATTTCACTCAGGATTACATTCTCTAGATCCATTCATGTTGCTGCAAATGGCAAGGTTTCATTCTTCATGGCTGAGTAATATTCTACCGTAGATATATATCAAATCATCTTTCTTCATTCATCTCTCAATAGACACTTTGGTTGCTTCCATATCTTGGCTGTTGTAAATAATGTTGCAATAAACACAGGGGTGCATGTATCTTTTCAAATTAGTGATTTCGTTTTCTTTGGGTAAATACCCAGTAGTGGAGCTACTGGATCATATGTTAATTGAGGGAACAGTGGATATACCAATTTGCTTTCCCACAAACCATGCATGAGGGTTCTTTTTCTCCACATCCTTGTCAACACTTGCTATTTCTTGTCTTTTTTATTTTATCCATTATGACTCTGTAGCCTTTCTGAATCACTGAAACCCTTGTAGCAGAGTTGGGTTTTATATGACTCATTATTACTATGTGTGTTTCTCTATTTGGTGTGTTCTTTGCGTTTAAAAAAAAAAAAGGTGGTTTATATTTTTATTCTAGTAGAGATCTTTGCAGTAATACTTTTTATACTGTCCTTAATTCCCTTGCTGTAAGTGTTTTATAATCTGGTTTGACAATTTTAAACGCCATCACATCTGATTACCATCTTCTTCTACCCACAACCTCACCTAGTTTTAGTCTTAGCTCTAAAACTAAAGAAATAAAATGCTCACCACTGGCCCTTTGCCAAAGTTTCTACAGTCATCTCTTGGTTGGATCAAGTTCATCCTCCTACACTATGTTGTTCAATATGAACAAGGCAGAAACTAGTCCCATGCAGCTATTTAAAAATTTAGTTCCTATGTTATGCTAATAGAGTCTCGTACGGCCAGTGCCTGTAATTTTGAACATCACAGCTATAGAATGTTTCTAACACTATAGAAAGTTCTATTAGGGCAATTCTGGTGGACTCCTCAGAAAGGGTGCATGTGTACAAAAATTTATATGTGCAAAACCTCAGAGAAAATTTTCTTAGAGCCTTGATTATTTGGACATCTTGGTAGGATATAAATCTTTGGTTTGTACTTTTTGCTTACATTTTTTGAAAATGTGTTCATGTTGTCTTGAGAAATAGGACACCTGCCTAATTCTCTTTCCTTTATAAGTTATTTTTATCTTTTTCACTAGAAGTCCTGAGAATCTTTTTTTCTTTAAACATTTAAGTTCAGTAGTTTCAAAGCGATGTATTTTGGAGTTCATTATTTATGGTATTTTCCCCTGCATCTAGTGAAAGAGTCCTTTCAATATGTAAACTTGGGTTTTCTTTTATTTCCTGAACGTTTTCTTGGGCTGCAGTTTCAACTCTTAGTTCTGTTCCAATATTTTGGTTCTTCCTCTGAGAATATGAATATTATTCCTACTTTTCCTATCTTTCATTTCTACTGGTTTCTCTTCAATTCCTTTTACTCATTATCCATTTTCTTTCTCTTGGTTGTTTCTGCTGCTTTTTCTTGGTACCTTTTATTAAATTTAAAAGTAAATCTATTCTCCTTTGGGCCTTCTGTAATTTCGTCTTTATTTTTGATATGAATGTCCTATACTTCTACTACTATCCTGAGTTAAACCAGCTCTGGTTTCATTTCTCTGTGGGATTTTTTGGTCCATTTCTGCTGTTGGCTTTACTATTTCTGATTAAACATGATTTTTTCATATCCGCCATGCTGGTTTGAGGACATCTGACTATTACAATTTTTTTCTGCTTCATGGTCAATTTTCTGGGAAATGTTTTTATTAATTCAAACATTCATATCTGCATTTTCTGCCTTTTTATAATAGCTTTGTATGGATATGATTTGCTCTTTACCAATCCTAGTCATGTCACAGTTTAAAAGTGCCCTCTTCTGTACCGTTTCTTTAACGGATGGAGTAAGGGTGATAGAGGTGGGTAGGTCCTATTTCTCTTGCATTTCTGCAGGATCCCTAAACTTCCCATTCTTTCTTTTTTGCCATCACTGCTTTATCTCAAAGGGGTATCATTCCTTCTCTATACATCTGGTTCTTGCCAAGGCAGTGTCTCTCTGAGTGTCCACTTCTATTCCTGCCCACTTCAAGCCCCTTCTCTATAGCCAGTGCTGTGAACTATCAAACCATACTTGCATTGAGTATTCTGCACTGAGTATTAATGTTAGGTTCTCTCCCTCTAGGGTCACTCTGTGATCCATCCAAGTCTCCTATATCCCTGGGCTCTTCTTTTTAAGATTCCCTGGCTCCACTCTCTATATACAGGCTTACAGCACTAGGAATTCCACTGAAATGTGGCTTCTCTATTTAAGTTAATTCAAAGGTCACTATAGTCTCTATTATCTTAGTAATGCTGAAGGCAAAGGTTTTTTTTTTTTTTTTTACTAATTTCATGGGGTTTTGGGGCAGCTAAGTGGGAAAGTGTGTAGGACAATTTGTTATCAGGAGGCTCTCACGATTCTCCAAAACTCCAATTTTTTAAAATAATTACAAAGCAGTCCACCAAATGATTATACCATACTTACTGAACCAAGCCTTATTTCTGAAACTTTTGTTGTATCTACCTCTTCACTAGAAAACTTTGTTGAACATCATTCTTCTACATTAATATTTCTGTATTTCTTATTATTTCCTTAAAATTTTTGGTAGTCCAACTGCTAGGTCAAAGGATGTGACTTTAAAGCTTCTAACATATTCTATTAGACAGTCCAATGGTAAGCATTATATATAAAATATACATGTCTTATTCCCCAGCCTAGCTGCAACTAGTTCTTTTTTTTTTTTAAAGATTTTATTTATTTATTTGGTGCAGAGAGAGAGAGAGAGAGAGACAGAGACAGACATCGCAAGTAGTCAGAGAGACAGGCAGAGAGAGAGAGGGGGAAGCAGGCTCCCCACTGAGCAGAGAGCCCGATGTGGGGCTCGATCCCAGGACCCCGAGATCATGACCTGAGCCAAAGGCAGAGGCTTAACCCACTGAGCCACTCAGGCGCCCCTAGTTCTTAAATCTTAAATGTGAATAGCAGATATACAAAAGACCCATTAAATTTCAATGCTTTGCTTCTCAAGTCCAAAGCTTTCATGTCTACTATAGTGAGTTTTTAAAATGCTAGAACAATTGTTAGCTTTCTAGTACTGGATACTGAAACCTCAGTTACCTTTTCAGCTTCCCGTGTGTCATCAAAAAGTCTCCTCTGCCTTCTAGCAGGAATTGGCTTAGCTGTTTCCCAGGCTTCTACCCACATATTGCTTGGAATCTTCATTCGGGCACTCAGTTCTCCTTTCAGAACCATGTTGCCTTTTTCGTCAATAACCTCCTCTTCAATATAATCACGGGGTGAGTACCACCTCACAAAATCTTCCAGAAAACAACCTGGATTAGCTGCCTAAAATAAGGCAAAAAAAAAAAATTCAGCAGAATCAAATAAAAATCAACAGGTAGTGATAAACCTGTTTACAAAAATCATAATTTCACAAAAAGCTTACCTAATCTTAACAAAACCTAATATGTGACATGAGTCTGGGTGTAACCTTTAAAACAGGTCAGATGTTCAAGTGTCAAAAGCATTTTCTTTTGTTATTTCCATTTTACAGAAAAAGAAAACGTGATGAATTTAGAAATAAAAAGTTGATGTGAAGTGAAAATAATTCTCTTAAATGTATTATAAGTTATATAAGTTAGTATAAAATTATAATATAACTACTCAATACTTGGAAAATATCAAATAAACTCAAGTAATTAGATAATATACAATATGATCAGAATAATAACACAATAATAGAAAAGCTCTACTGTTTTTTTCCCCTCAGTAAATCAATACTGGTACTGTAGTAAGTATCAGCTAACCTCAGAAATGTTCTATTCAGTCATCAAATTCTTGTGCTTTAAATAACAAATTACTATCACATAAATTTTTTTTGTCCTGTTAAGGAACTGGAATTCAAACCATTGCTTTTCAGGTTTCTGAAACCAACTAATAAAACTTTTATTTAGTAGATAAGTCTATAGTATTAATGATGATGCATACCAAAATTCTTTAAGTAATTCTACAATTAGGACTAAGAAAAAGAAGAGGCTTCACAGTGTTAGTGGTAAGGCATGGAAGTCTTTTTTGCAAGTGTATACACAGAGATACACACAAACACACACTCAAAGGATATGTGTGCATATATTAAACACATACCTTTTTGGTTAAATTCTCTACCATAACATATACTTACTGCCAAGAGTACTATTTTATTTTCCTGAAATAATTAAGTGATATAAACATTAACAAGGATATGCTAATAAGCAGATCATTTTCTTCCTTTTTAAATTAAATTAACCTCCAACCAAAATGAAAATGGGCATGGTAAGAATAGTCAGTCTTAAATGTAAAGAGCAAAACTGCCCATCTCTCCTCATTGAGTTCACGATCTCTCAGCTTCACCATCCCCATCAATTTAGGAAATCCCCCCAAGGGATGAGGACTCAGAGGAAGGTCCTTAACTGAGAATCAACAACAGAAACTTCTAAGGGCTATGGCATCATGGCAACAACAACAAAAAATGCTGTGAACTGCAATGGATCAAGATTGCTGCATGACTCAGGATTCATGTACAAAGATCTGGTTATTAACCAGGCAACATCATACTCACATAAAAACTTAAGAACTTAAAGAAAATAATAATTGAATTCATGTACCACAGAAGTTAAAAAAAAAAAAAAACTTTTCACACAAAAATTCTTCCATCTGCCTGGACCTTATTGTACCAGATTGAACGTACAGTTACCAGGAGAGGCTCAAGGCTCATTTTAGCTATGGCTTTTCTTCTACTGTTAAGGTATGTACTCCAAGGACATGTTTGAGAATAGGCCCTGTCCTACCACAAGGTGTAGGTACCTCTGGTACATATCAGCATTCATCCAAAGCTCTGCAGATTCTCATTAAGGGCCCCTAATACCGAGTCATCCCTATATAAAAAAGGAAAGGCAACCATGTCTATTTTAGAATGAATTTATAACCTTAAATATATTAACTGATTCCCACACAGAGGCAAATGTGTACATTGGCTATTGGTAATTAATACCATGTTTTAAGAAATTTGTAGGTACTCAAGTTAGTCTAAAACAGTCTAATGAACCCAATCTTGCAAGGTACAGTGTTGTCATTATACAGAATGTTCCCATGAGGAGCCAATATGTTTCTATAAGGAAAACTTTTACAGTTCCACTTTGGAATTTCATCTTGTAAGTGCCTCTGCAAGGATGCTGTAGCAGGACAGGAGCAGATAAATATGAAGGTAGCTACAAGTCAGGTATAAAAACAGCTACTAAAGAGGTCCTACCATGTACATACACCGTTTTCTACCTTTGTGATTTATCAGATGTCCTGAGAGTCAGCTGTCTCCTCTTTATCCATTATACCAACTATTTGTTTTAAAACAATTAAGTCTCTCTTTCTTGCCTCATGGGAGAACAAAATGCTCAGATTTTCTGCATCATTTTTATCTCTAAAAAAAAACATGTACCTCTCAAGAGGTTTCCTGAAGATTTTTTTTTCTTTTGGTAAAGATGGGGGAAATAAGCAGAGAATAAAAGCATTCCCTTTTACTCTCACTAAAATCTGCTAACAGGAAAGATAAAAGTGACATCGGTTTTCATAGGATATTTATATTGGAAAAAAAAATCAAACTCAGGCTGGCATACAGTATGAAAGGAGGACTGATTGGAAGCTACAGAATGGGGAGATGGAGGCCATTAGAGGTAGCAGCAGGTCAAGGAGGAAAATCTGGGTATGAGAGACAGTTCAGAGTTATCAGCAGGAAGCACAAGGAAAGCCTATGGCCCACTAAACTACCCACTTGGTTGTTTTGTTGTTGTTATTTTTAATATACATGGTTTTACCTCAGCTTTCAAGAATAAGTAATTCAAAAACAAAAGACCTTTTTTCCTCCCTGGGGTTTTAAGCTAATAAGCTAAAGGTCACTATTATCTGAATCCTCTATGTTCTAATACAGGCCTATATCTAAGCTTAAAATAATCTTCTCCAGGTAAAAAAGCCCACTCATCCTAAAAGGTGACTCTTCTGAGAAACCCTCCATGACCCACTCAATAAAGTCAGTCACCTTTCTGACACTACCTTCGTAAGTGAATATCACGTTATTATTTACATAGATCTCCCTCCACAGCTTCAACAGACTGTAACTGAGGATAAGCATTGTATTTCCTACTTATCTAATCACACAACAAGTCACAAAGTAGGCAAGCAAAAGGTCTGTTGAATGAAGCAGCCTACATTAAATCCTAAAGGTTTAGCATTAAATTGGATAAACACACACAAAGAAGAAAAACATTCCAATGCACATAAAGAAGTGATTCAATTCTCAAGTTTTGACTAGGATTCAAAGATTGTTCTTTTCTTTTTTTAAATTTAAGAAGCAAGTCTGGCTACAACCTTTAGGAGATAAATGTAGGTTGTTGTAACTACTAAGAAATCAAAACGTTTAATAAAAAGGACATTCAGGCCTTCACACCACTTTAGAGAGTGACTTTCACAGCTTTATCCCAAAATAGCTCAAAATAGACTCCCAAGCTCTGACAGTGTGACCCACCTTAAAAGACTCCATATCTGAAAGCAGACAGGCACTCTGCATGCGTGCTCGGAGGTGAGCCCCTTCTGCTGATGTACCTAATTTAGCCAGAACCTCCGACTGCTCTTCTAGCAGATCTTCTGTCATAGGTGCTGGTTCCTTTGAAGCACAAAAGGACAAACCTCATGAATAGCTTTTTTTTTTTTTTTTTTTAGAAAAAGCAGAACTATAAAAATAGAAGATAACAATTATATCAGCTCTAGCAGTCACAAGATCTGTATTTAAAAGAATTTAGAGAAATTCACAAGTTTTTTGGAACCCACATAAAAAATTAACAAATTAATAATAGATATGACTTTCAGGACCCCCCCCACAACAAATAAGATTATCATGTCTCCCTTGACAGGATTAATAAAAGACAGAGGAATCTGGGTGCACTGAACATTTTCCTACCTCTTAATTGTAAGAAGTGAAGTCTTAATGATATGCTTATATATGCCATCACAGTTACAACCAGGCTTTTATTGTAACTCGTAAGAGAAAAAAACTTGATGAATACAAAAATTAAAATAAAGGCAAATTAATTGAATCCCAACTAAAAGACCCCAAATAACTAAGTTTTATGTTGGAAAAGCTGCTTTGAGTATAGGTTCTAAAAATATTCTAATTACTAATTCCCACAAGAAGTTTTTGGACTTTTATTTTGAGAATCAGAGACATTATAGATTTTAATGGTAACCCCAAATAAAAAAGAAGCTAAGGCAAACCTAAAGGAAGACACAACTATAGAATCATTCTGAACATTCCAAGCTGTTCAAAGGCTCTTAGGAAAGTTCTCTAAGAACTGATTCCATTAGATTTTTATATCTGAAATATGAAGCACTCAACAATCCAAAGACTAACCAAACAAAACTTGCCTGCTTTATTGTTAAAGCCAAAAAAAAAAAAATCAACTTTTCTATTCCTAGATAGTAATAAAGCCCAATAGAAATAACTGTTCAGAGCATCTTGCCAATAAATACATTCCTTCTAGATTTCAAGAGCTTACTATAAAGCAGGGTTTTAGAGCCCCAGCACTAGTGACATTTTAGACAGGATAATTCTTTGTGGTGAGCCTGTCCTATGCATTGTAGGATGTTTAGCAGCATCTACTGCCTCTACTTTTTAGAGGGCTATAGCACTGCTCCACCTCATGACAATCAGAAGTGTTCCCAGACATTACCAAATATCCCTGGGGGGCAAAAATCACTCCCCAGTTGAGAACCACTGCCACAAAGATAAATAATTTTCACTAATATCTGTCAAAAATAAATTAAGAGCATGGTAAAACAAAAAACAAAAGAAAATAACTTTTCTTCTACTATCCTCATTTTTGAAACAAACCTAAATGGGGCACTTTCACACACTGCTGAAGAGAACATGATGTATAAACTTTTCTAGATGACAATCTGGGAATCAATATACAGCATTAATGATCATGCTCTCTGACCCAATAATCCACTTCTAGAAATAGCACCATAGGATTACTTATAATAGTGCAATAAATGGAAAGAATCTCAATGTACAATAATAGGAAAATTGTTTGATAAAGGAGAAATGGAAACAAACTGCTCTACCAGTGATCATCTGTGGATTATAGAATTACGAATTTTTGTTTTCTTTTATGTAAAATGAACATGCATCACATTTAAAGTCTCACACTGATACTCAGGGTTGAATAATAATAGGTAAGGCAATATGACACAGTGGTTAAGAGCTTGGGCTCTAGAAACAACGTTCCTATGCTTGAATCCCAGCTCTAGGACCCTGGACAATCACTCAAGCTCTCTGTGACCCTTTTTTGTGAAGAAAAAATCCTGGCACATATTCAATAAATGTTAGCTAGCAACTGGAAACAAAATAGTTAGGTTTTAATTATAACCTCCTACTGATATCAAATACCACAAATTTAAAAATTACACGAACAAGAGCAGAGGCCTTCAGTCTCTTCCTTAGGAAGGAGCTACTCTGCTTCCTCCTCTCTCTCTCTCTCTTTGCCTGCCTCTCTGTTTACTTGTGATCTCTCTCTGTCAAATAAATAAATAAAATCTTAAAAAAAATATATACAAACTGCTTACAAACTTTTAAGTAAATCCTTGCATCCTGAGAAGCAATACTAGCCACTTATGTCTTATAAGAAAAAGTGCTCAGAAGAATAAAAGTAAAAACTGAGTGCTTACTGTGTACTAAACACTGTGTTCACTTATTATGTGCTGTTTCACTTAAAATTCATGATTAGCTTAATGATAAACTCAATATGCAGAAAAGCACTGGATAAAATATAACACCTGTTCGTGATTAAAAACCCTCAAAAACCAGGAATAGGAAAGAACTTCCTTAATATGATAAATGATAACAACATCAGATACACTCAACGATTATTATATGTTTTCCTCCTGAAATTGAGAGCAAGAGCAGGTATCCATACATTAATCAACACAGTACTGGTGGTCCAGTACAATAAAGTATGAAAAAGAATTAAAAAGTATAAAGGTTGGAAAATCAAAATTCAAATTGTCTATATTAACAGACAGCATGAGTATATATACAGAAAACTCCAAATAATCTACAAACTGCCGGAAATATGTAAATGTGCTAAGATTGCTACATCCAAAGTCTGTATGCAAAAATCAACTGTTTCTACATTTTGGGGGGAAAAATTTCAATGGAATTTTTTAAATGCCATTTATAACATTTAAGAAATAATGAAGACTATGAATTAAATCTAATAAAAGATGTGCAAAACCTCTACACTGAAAGCTATAAATCACTGATAAGGGAAAGTAAAAGAAATCTTAAATAAAATGAAAGGTATTTCATGGTCATGGGACTCAAAATAGTTAAGAGGTCAATTCCCCCTAAATTAATTTATAAATTCAATGCAATATGGAATAAAAATCCCAGCAGGACTATTTTGTACTGTGAAAAATGACAAGCTGATTCTCAAATTTACATAAAAATGCAATGGACAGCCATGATAATCTTGAAGAACAAAGTTAAAAGATTTATACCACAAGACAGAAAGACTGTAAGTTACAGTAATATAGTACCTTACTGGTACAAGGATAGAGAGTAGTGGAGAGAATAAATAGTCCAGACATAGACCAAAACACGTAAGATCATCTGATTTACAACAAAGACGCTACTGCCATTCTGTGGGAAAAAGCAGTTCTTTTGAATAATGGTGTTGGAACATAATTATATATCCTTACAGAGAAAAGAAAATCAACCTTTTCCTCATACCAAACACAGTCAATCTGAGGTGGGTCACAAATATAAATGCAATAGGTAAAACAATAAAGCTTCCAGAAGAAAACATAAGAGACTATCTCCAGGACACTAGGGTAGAAAAAGATTTCTTAAAAGGGAGACAAAGCACTATGCACATAAGAAGAACATTGACAACTCAGACTTTATTAAAATTAAGAATGCCTATTCAACAAAAGGCATCATTAAGAAAATGAATAGACAAGCCATAGATTGGAGAAGTTATCTATAATATATATATCTGGCTAAAAACTCATACAAAATATATGAAGAAACAAAGCAAAACAATAAAAAAAAAACCAACTTTTAAAAAATAGGCAAAGATTCTGAATAAGTACTTCACCAAGGAGACAGCCAAATGGACCATATATAAAATACAATATATGAAAATGTATTAAGGAGCATCACTCACCAGGGAAATGTAAAAACATGAGATACTACTACATACCCACCAAAAAGCCCAAAATTAAAATGACTGAAATAATCAAGCATTCAGAGAAGACTCAACATAGCAGACTTCAGACTGCTAGCCTCTGAAAGGCCTGTTTGCAAAGTTGACCCTCTGCTGGCATCTAGAAATTTGGATTCTGACAGGGTCCCCATCATACTCAGAACTGGTAAAAATGGCACAATAAAAATGGCACAATGTGCCTAAATTATTTGTGCAAATGATATGGTTTATGATGAACACCTGCTTTCCTTCTGGTAATCTGGAATTAAGGTACATGCTAGGTGAAGGGTGCCAATGTGACCAGCCCTCCAAGTAAAACCTCGGAGCACTGACCCTCTAAAAACTCCCTCTGGTAGACAACATTTCACATGTAATCATAATTTATTGCTGGAGAGAGAATTAGGCATATCCTGTGTGACCAAACTAGGAGAGGACTCTTAGAAGCCTGTGTGATATCTTCTAAACTTTGTCCCATGGGCCACTTCCAATTCCTGATTTTGCTTTGTATCCTTTTACTATAATAAATTATAGCTATGAGCATAACTATATGCTGAGTCCTGTGAGTCCTCCTAGGAAATCATCAAACCTGGGACTGGTGACACACCAAATGTTGGGGATTATGTGGAATCAACAACAATTGTTATACATTGTTGGAGGGAATATAAACTATTCAACCATTCTGGGAGACCATGTGGCAATATCTACTAAAACAAAAACATATTTCTACCATATGGCAAAAACAATTCTACTCTTAGAAATGTATCTAAAAGAAAATGAGTGCCCACATTCACCAAAAGACAATTAAAAGAATGTTCATGTATTTGTAACAGCTCAAACTATAAACAACTCAAATTCCATCAGCAGGTGAATGGATGAGCAAACTATGGCATGTTCACATAACAGAATACTATAAAGTAATAAAACACACACACAAATAACGACTCATGTGACAACATGGATGAATCTCACACATGGTAGTTTAAAAAAGGATCAATCCAAGAGTAAAAAATTCATGACTGCCTTTATATACAAAAGAGTAAGCAGAACATAATTGCATGTATGAGATTCAAAAACTGACAAAATTAACCTATGGTGATAAAGTCAGAAAAAAACTTACCTGGAGGGGAGTACTGGGTTATGCTATCCAATACACCAGGCTATTTAAATTTAAGTAAATTTAGTAAATTTAAAAAAAAAAAATCAGTTCCTCAGTTGCATTAACCACCCTTTAGCACTCAATGGCCACAAATGGGTAATAGCTATAGTACTGGACAGGATAGGCAGAAAATGTCCATTTCTGTTTTCATAGAAACTTCTATTCATGAGTATTGTTCTAGGATGATGAGAATTTTCCACATCATGATCTGGATGGTAGCTACCTGAGTTTTCAAAAATGAAAAAGCTCACCAGCAGTAGCCCTAAGATTTGTACACTTTATATATAGTTATAAATCAATAAACAAGCAAATGTCTTTTAAATGACAGGAGAAAACATGTACAACATATATAACAAAGAATCTATATCTAAAATATGAAGGACTAATATAAATCAGCAAGAACAGGTCAGCAACCTAAAGGAAAAATGACAGGGAAGTCAAAGAAAAAGATGGCCAATAAACGTACTAAATGATGCTTAAGTTCTTAAAAAAATCAGAGAAAACAATCTAAAACATAGAGATACTACTTTTGTCCATTATATTGGTAAAAATTTACATGACTGGTAACATCAATTACTTATAAAAAATTAAATAAAATATGAATATAAGTTCCATGAGTACAAGAACCTTACTGTCTACTGCTAAATCTCCAAGTTCTAGAATAGTGGTTGGCATATATTAGGCACTCAATACAGGTTTGTGTGAGGAAGGAACTGAGAAAGGGAAGTTGAGTAAAGAATAGTATTCCCTCATTCCTATATATGCACCAGTGACCAGAGTATTAAAAAGGCACAGCCTTTTTGAACAGGAATTTTGTAATGTGTGTATCTGCTTATCTAGCAAATCCTTTTCTTATCTTCTTCCTTAAGAAACATTCATATGTGGGAGTGCTTGGGTGGCTCAGTCAATTAAGCATTTGCCTTTGGCTCAGGTCATGATCCCAGAGTCCTTGGATCAAGGCCCATATTGGGCTCGCTGCTCAGCGGGGAGTCTGCTCTCCCTCTCATTCTCCCTCTGTGTGCTCTCTCTCTCTCTCAAATAAATAAAGTCTTTAAAGAAAAATTATTCCAGTGTGAACACACAATATGTGAAAAACTGCAAGAGTTTGTACTGTAGCACTATAAGAGCAAAAACTAGCAAATAACATACCGTGCATTAAGAAGGGAATGGTTAAAAAAACTATGTCTCTTCTATGCCATGAAATATTATGCAGCAATTAAAAAGGAATAAACTAGACCTACATGTAATGACATGGAAAGATCTCCAAGACACACTAGGTTAAACAAAAAGTTGTACAACAATGCATACAATTAAAAACAAACAAAATAGAGGTGCCTAGGCACCAGAGTTGGTTGAGCTTCTGACTCTTGGTTTCAGCTCTGGTCATGATCTCAGGGTTTTAAGATCGAGCTGAGCAATGAGAGTCTGCTTTCTCCCTCTACCTGTGCCCCTCCTCACTGCTCTCCCTCTCTCTCTAAAATAAATAAAATCCTAAAAAAACAAAGTCCAGACCAAAAAAATCCACAAAACTATGTATCTCATGTATACACATATATATACATCAATATATATATCAATATATAGTAACAGGTATAAGGAATTATAACCCAAACCAGTAACAATGGCTACTTCTAGAGATGTGAGCTACTAGTAAGTAGTGGCTTTTATTTTTTCTAGATTGAGTTTTTCACAATAAAATGTATTCACGTACTTATGTAAAAATAACCCAGTGGAACTACTGTTCTTCCTTAGGTGTTAAACTGTTGCTGTTCTACTTCCTAATGGTGTAAGTGGCTTCGAACTGTATTTTTGAACAGACAAAACTAATCAAATAAATTAAAGGGTTTTTACTTTTGTTCCATCTCTATTTTTGGGTTTTGTTTCTTAAACACCTGTGTATTCACTCATTTTAAGAAATAACATATCACCTTAACCATGATGAAGTACTATCTATTCTAACTTTAAAACATTTCTCAATTTCAGAAATGATAATACCTGAAAGCCCCAATAGTTTATTTAGATTTTAAATCTTAAATCTTTGAACATAGCTTATTTAAAGAATTGCTCCTACCCAAAGCAATAATTCCCTACTAGAATGAAGATATAAACAACAAAATAAAAACAATTAAAACTTAAAGAGCCAGTCCATATCCTACCTGGGTCACTGGAATATAGAGAGGTTCTCCATTATGTAGCAGTGTGAGTTTTCCATGCTGATATAGTCGTCCTTCTGGTTTTAAGCTTGTCATCTCCTTAGGCCCTCCTTTCTTGGCACTCTCTTGTCCGTTTCCCTTAAGTTCTTCAGTATCACTTAGGCATTCAAAAAATTCTTCTTCACTGTCACTCCAAGAATCCCAAGATTTTCCTACCTCTCCCTTTTCCTTATCCATATCTTTTAGACTATCTGGCCCCAGCTGGTCTCCAGCTTTTCCAGCATCCCCTGGATGCATATCTGAAGTATTTGTCTTTCTCCCCTCATCACGGGCCTTCTTTCTTTCAATACAACAATTTAACATCTTAAGAAAACAGAAATAACATTTATATTTAAATTAGTTAAGTAAAATAAAAATCTATCCACTTCTTCAATATTTAATTTGCCTTCTCCACCCCTTCCCTGGACCCTGTTGTGAATGACAGTGACTACAAATAACCTACAGCAGCACGACGAGACTAGCCTATAATTCATTACTATATTTAGTATTAGAATAAACTCCAATAAATTAAGACCATATTTAGATACTGTCATTGGGAAATCTTTACCTGTAGTTTCTGATGTAGTAAACAACATCTTAGATCTGGGGGTCCACTTGCTAATCTATCAAATAAAGCAGTGGGAAAAGTTTTAGTAAAATGGCTCCAGGTATGCAAATTTCTTATGACTATAAATATCAACCATTTGATAAGAAATCAAAACTAGATTTCAATACGTAGGATAACTAAGATGGGGCAAATAAGAATAAGAAATCAAAATTTATTTTATCCTCCTTGTACACCAACAGCAAATATATTTTTCAAAGCATAAAAGCAAAGTAATAATAGCTCTCAAGTTAAGGGAAACTTAAAATGAAGAAATGTCTCTAAATTCACCCCAGGGAGTAGCTAGCATACAGTATTTCACACCATACAAAACAGATTAGATTACATATTCAGTTCTCAATTATTATAGTGGGTTCTCAATATTAAAAACCATTCATTTTCACCTCTCTTTTGCCAAGGGGAGCCTGAACTGCCTCTAGTTCTAAACCACTAAATTCCCAAAAATTGGCCAAGAGATAATCCAGCTAAGCAGAGACTGGCAAATAAAATAGAAATATTTTTCGCTCAATCACCAATTTATATTACTAATATCATAATTCTGCCTTAGTATATGTAGATGAGCAGTAACTTATGCAATACTGAAATACATGGGAACTAAACTCTTCTACTGCGTTAAGTGAAATGTCAACATAAATTCCCCCCAAAAATTACAGATAATATTGAGTATCTGAACTTACAAACTCTAAAATAGTTTTCTCTTCAACTATAAAAATTTACGTTCACACACACACACACACACACACAAATAAGAATTTACGTTCACTACAAAAGACTTAGAAAAATATATAAATGTATAAAGGACAAAAAGAAATACAATTTTACACCTGGGAAAAACTGCTGTTAACATTTGGCTTTATTTCTTCCCCATTATGTTTCTATAAATATATATCAGCAAAACTGAAAGCACTTGGTATACAAAATACTATATTCTACTTTACTACAAATATTATGATCATTTTCTATGTTACTAGAGATTCTTAACAAAAAAAAAAAAAAACAAAAGACAACAACTTGTAATGGATCCATTAACTTTCCATTGTATACATAAATCATGATTTACACCATTGTTTTATGTTTGTACTTAGGCCGCTTCACCTTTTTTCCCCTATTACAAATTTGCTACAATGAACACCTTTGAGTATAAATCATGTCCAAAGTTTATTAACACTTTCTTAGGGTGGATTTCCTAGAAGAGGAAAATTAATGGGTCAAAAGCCTAATAGTGCTAACAAACAAAAAACCTACATATACAAACGAAAATTGAAATTTTTACCCTGGAATCAGAAAATTGTTTTCCCATCTGAAACGCATTTCAAGAACAAATTCCTGCCAAAGGTGTGCCACTCCTTTTAATCCTCCATGGTAGAAATTGATCATACAAAGACACAAAGCCAATTTGTATGTTAAACTGTCAGATGGTGCAGATTTGAACTGATTGTAGAGATTCTGGATTTAACAAAACAGAAACAAAGCAAAACTTGTTAACAACATATTTGCAGGGGCACCTGGGTGGCTCAGTGGGTTAAGCCTCTGCCTTCGGCTCAGGTCATGATCTCAGGGTCCTGGGATCCAGCCCTGCATCGGGCTCTCTGCTCAGTGGGGAGCCTGCTTCCCTTCCTCTCTCTCTGCCTGCCTCTCTGCCTACTTGTGATCTCCGTCTCTCTGTCAAATAAATAAATAAAATCTCTTAAAAAAAAATTTGCAGGTATAATCAAAAACTGTGTGGGGAGAGATATTAATACCAAAATTAACCTATTCTACCAAACTAGCTTTTATTAAAAGCTTAATACATTACTATCTAAATTGTTCTTAGGCAGTACCGTGTTTTCAAAATTTCTGCAAGGATCAAAAGACTGATGCTACAGTTTAGAAAAGCTAAAGTCACAACTTTCAATTTCTTCTGTGGGAGCTTCAAGATGTATTCCAAATATGTTTTTTTTTTAAATCTTTTTCTTTTTTTTAAGTTTTATTTATTTGGGAGAGAGAACACGAGAGAGAGAGCACATACATGTGTGAACATGAGTGTGGGGGAAGGGGGACAGGAGAGGGAGAAGCAAACTCTCTGCTGAGCAGGACGCAGGGAGTGGGGCTCCTTCCCAGAACCCCCAGGATCATGACCTGAGCCGAAGGCAGATGCAACTGATCCACACAGGCACCCCTTAAAATCTTTTAATTATGAGTATACATTTATTATCAAAATCAGAAACATAAAATCAGAACTATATAAACTGAAAATATAAAGCCTCTGCTTTTCCTTATTTCATGAAATCTACTTCCCAAAGTAACCACTGAAAATAGTTTGATTTATCTCTATGCCCATCTCTTAAACATCTCATTTCTCAATTTATTAAAGACCTAGATAAGGAACACATGGAAATTTTGCTTCATTTTACACATTTTATTTCATTAAAAAGTGTTCCACTCACTGGTTTTGAAATACAGAGAAGAAACAATGGCAAAACATCAACTTGATAATTGTATAAAAAGTCTAAAATGAGGGAAATCCTACAATCATACACAATATACTTATTTTTTCACTGTTTCCAGAAAAGTTTTTGCGACCCAAAATACATATGTATGGTCAATGTATCATAATTTGAGTGGAGGCCATCCATGATATCTACTCAAGCTTTCCTAAGGTGGTTTTTTTTTTAACTTTTTTTTTTCCCAGATTTTATTTATTTATTTGACAGACAGAGATCACAAGTAGGCAGAGAGGCAGGCAGAGAGAGAGGAAGGGAAGCAGTCTCCCTCCGAGCAGAGAGCCAGATGCGGGGCTCAATCCCATGACCCTGGGATCATGACCTGAGCCAAAGGCAGAGGCTTTAACCCACTGAGCCACCCAGGTGCCCCCCCAAGGTGATTTTTAAAATAAAAAGATCCTTGAGGAGCCTGGGGTGATTCAGTAGGTAAAGTGGCCAATTCCTTCTTTTTTTTTGAGAGAGGGAAAGAGAGAGAGAGCGCGCATGAGCAAGCGGAAGAGACAGGGGCAGAAGGAAAAGCAGACTCCCTGATGAGCAGGGAGCCTGATGTGGGGCTCGATCCCAGGACCTTGGGATCAAGACCTGAGACAAAGGCAGATGCTTAACCAACTGAGCCACCCAGGCACCCCAAAGTAGCCAACTCCTCATTTTCACTGAGGTCATGATCTCAGGACCCTGGGATGGATCTCTGCATTGGGCTCTGTGCTCAGCAGAGAGTCTGCTTGAAGATTCTCTCTCCCTCTGCCCTCTGTGCCCCCATCACCTGGTCATATGAGTGTGAGCATGTTCTCTCTCTCAAATAAATAAATAAATATTTTTAAAAATTAAATTAAATTAAAAAATAAAAAGTCCTTATGCTACTAAACTAGCAATATAGCAACCCCTTAGAAATTCAATGCATTTTAAATATTTTAATATTAAACTCCAACTTACATAATCTTCACTCCCTGAAATAGGATTATTGTTGTCTGTGGAAGAACTTCCATCTAATGGTTTCTCAGAAGCAGCATCAGGGAATAAGAACTTAGGGAGAAAAAAAAAAAACCCACATTTCAACCAAATTTCCTACTTTGTTAATATTCATAATCCATATAAACACCATTTTATTTTTTCATGGTTTTGCTATTAAAACAATGGCAATGTGCTTACAGTACCGGCCAGTGGGCTCTACACTTTATCAAATATTTTGCTTTTCTTTGAAAATATGGAGTTTCAGTGATAAGCCAATTTTAGAAATCAGAGATTTTTCTTAAAACCACCTGGTTTTGTAGACTAAATAAAGCAAACCAAAATCTCTTCACTACTATCCATGGTCATTAAATTACTGAAAAAATATTAGACAAAACCTATGAGAAAATCTTTAAATATGCATATATCCATGAGGCTCTATGAAGTTATATAGTTCATTATATTAAGAATATGATATGTAAGACCATAACTTTACGGGATACCCCTAGAAAGTGGGAAGTAGTCTAAACCTGTAATGACCAGTTCATCTTTTCCACATGGTTCCTGTTTATGTATGTGTAGGAATGACAAAAAAAAAAAAAAAAAAAAAAAAAAAATCCAGTGCCTATAATAACTAGAATAAAATCTCTAAGGATATATAGAATATATTTTTAAGAAGGAGCCTTCCCAGGATGGCCGGGTGGCTCAGTCAGGTAAGCAGCTGACTCTTGGTCTTGATCTCAGGGTTGTGGGTTCAGGCCCTTCATTTGGCTTCCCAGCATGGACTCACCTTTAAAGAAAAAAAAAAAGAAGGGCCTTCTCTGCAGAAATTTATTTTCAGTCCTTTTAGCACTGTTCTTCCTAAGTGTTTTGTTGTACTGCTGATTTGTGATTCCTTCTACTATGCATACTATGCCACATATTACAGGAGACTTTTTTAAATTTAGAGGAACTACTCTGTACCAACCCCCACTACTAGGTACACTTACAAATAATATCCTAATCTAAAACCACTGTTTAAGGTAAATATTACTGCCCATTTCTTACAAATATACAAGCTTAAAATCTGGCTAGGGGTCTTATTCAGATTAATGGCTGGGATGACATTAACATCAAGTTTCCAAGCCCAATATTTTTTTCATTGCACTACTAAAAGGTTGTTTCCAAGACTATCTTAATGCACAAATTGCCAGAAATATGATTATACCTACAATTACAGTAAGAATAGCCATCATTTACCAGAGGCCTATTATGTACCAGGCAGTTTAATAGATGGTCCTTTCATCCTCCAAACAATCTAACAGGGTTTTATTAGCTTCATTTATAGATGACAAAACTGAAATTAAATGACTTACTAAAATGGTATAATAAGTCAGGATTAACCATGGTGTGTGTGGTTCCCAGGCTGGGCCTCTTCCACCACTCTATACCTAGGAGACACCTTAGCTCTTTCTAGTACTTACCATAAAGCTTTCCCCAGACTTTTGTGAAAGGAAGCTTTCAAAAATCTAGTTCTGATGTTGACCTTCTGCTTAAAATAATACTAAACTGTAAGATGAAGCCCAGCATTTCAGCATTATTCCTCTGTTTCAAAAACCTTCTCTTCACGATGCAACTCAAGTGCCCTTCTTTATGACACCTTCACGACCTAATTCCCACTGCCCAGACAGAGACAGACACATCCTCTGCTGTGTTCTCACAGCCATTTTGCCAGACTACTCCCATGCAACATGGTATTGTTAACTATTGTTTACTTTCCTTCTTCCTATTAAACTAGTGGGAATTTTCTGAATGTGGACACTTTGTTTTACTCATTTTATATTCCCAATCCAGTGTCTGCCACATAGAAGGGACCAGATAGATAATGAATAAATGAGTATACATATAGACATAGAAAGATACCACATTTAGTTACCAAGAGAATCATATTGAGGACATCATTATTCAGTGGTGACTCTTCTACACCTCTGTGTTTTCGTATTTTCTTCTTTGCAGTGTGTACCATATTTGAAACTGATAATTTATGAATTGGAACTGGTGCTGGCTCTGTCAACTTTGACAAAGCATGAGTTATATCAGCAATTTCTACAAAAAGAATAGAAGAGAAATTGTATCACCAACCTTAGCAAGTTAAAATGATGAGTAAACTGTTGATTGTATAAAATATTTTACTCTTTTCACTGAATTATATGGCCTCAGAATTATAAAATTGTAAGACACATATTTAGCTTTATATGCATCCATAATGACAAAGGTATAACACAAATTATTTCTCTCTAGAAGTTTAAAAATAAACCTCTAAAACCTTGCTTTTCAAAATATCTTACATTTTTGGTAGAAAGCCCTTATTAAATGTGCTTAATTTTTAAGCTCAGAGGATAGCCTGGAGAGAAATGGTAGCACTCTAGTCCATGAAAACTTGTTTTTCCAACTTAATTCAAATGTGAAAATAGATGAAAAATTACTGGAAAAATGCCTAAGAAAAAGGGTTAGATGTTTGAAAATAACTTAAAAAAAAAAAAAAAAAGGAAAACAGTTCACCTCTCCCTTCTTCCTCAAATGTGGATCGTCCAAGAATCTCATCAGTTGACTCCTTTCGACGGCAAATTTTAAAGAATTCAGTGACAAAATCACCTACAGAAAAAATATTACTCATTTTTGACACTTAACTAAAAGAAATCAGAACTACAAATTAAAATACACTTCTTTTCACAAAAGCTTTAAGTAAGATATGGTAGAAAAAGAAACCATTCAGTTTCTCCACCAAAGACAAAAATTAATCCCATTCCAAAAGTAACCTGTTCTTCCCTTCTCTCCATGTCCCAGGATATTAAAAAAGTTTTTCCTTAGAATTCCTTCTAGAATGAAAGGAAAAGTAACAGTACCTAGTAATATTAAGCACTTACTATGTGCTTGAAGAAGACAAATAATTATCTGTTCTCAATGAGTTGTAGAAGTAACAAGAATATTACTATATGCACATATTGCCACCTTAACTGCCATCCTTCTAGAATTCTGGGTCCATTAAAAAAAATTTAAAAAGAAATTCTCATTCTTTCACGAAGATGGTGCCGAAGGCCAAGAAGAAAACCCCTGCCCTTCCCAAAGAAGCCAAAGTAAAAGCTTTGAAGGCCAAGAAAGCAGTGCTGAAAGGCGTCCACAGTCACAAATAAAAAAGGATCCACAAGTCATGTACATTCCAATGATCCAAGACACTGCATCTCTGAAGGCAGCCCAAATATCCTCAAAAGAGTGCCTTCAGGAGAAACAAACTGGATCACTATGCCATCATCAAGGTCCCCCTAACAACGGAGTCAGCCATGAAGAAACTAGAAGACAACAACACACTTGTAGTCATTGTGGATGTCAAGGCCAACAGGCACCAAATCAAACAGGCTGTGAAGAAGCTCTATGACACTGATGTGGGCAAGGTCAACACCTTGATTAAGCCTGATGGAGAGAAGGCGTATGTTTGACTGGCTCCTGACTATGATTGCTTTGGATGTTGCCAACAACACTGGGATCATCTAACCTGAGTCCAGCTGGCTAAATCTAATTTTTTTTTGCCACAAAAAAAAGAGAGACAGAGAGACACAGAGAGAGAGAGAGAGAGAGAGAAAGAAATTCTGAAGATGTTTCTAGAGGATTAAGAAATCATGTAGCATAGTTATTTCAGTTTCAGCTGCATGTTAATCATACACTTCACTTCCTTTCATGTTAATGGTATACTTCCTAATCATTATTATAAGGGGAAAAGGTTGGCTATCTTCTGAAGAGCTGCAGTGAGACATTTGTACAAAGAAATTAAAGTTTAACAGGAACTGTCAGTACCAAAACTATTAGACAATACAAGATCGCAAGTATATCTAAGTTTTAGAATTCATCAACCAGTTCTGAATAAATCTAGAACACTTTCTGAACCTCTTCAGAAAAGTAAGATAATCTTATAATTCAACCATATAAACTATATGATTCTAGTTAATTATCTATGACTATATAATCCTTTAATCTCATCATACAAACATATGAAGTCAAAGAGATAGGGTGGGATCATGGAACAAAATATTAAAATGAGAATACTTAAATTCTAAGGTCCTCTGCAATTATCACAGAAGTCAGTGGATGAGAAACAATACGGAACTAGGAAACAATTTAGTAAATAAATTTAATAACTTAATAATTCAATGATTTAACAAGAGAAACTATTTGTTGAACATTTACTATATAAAAGGCCCTGTATTAAATGTGATACACAAAGACACACATAATTTTATTTGATCCTCTCAATAACTCTATGCATATATATATAAAATATATATATCTCTATTGTACTGAGACCTGAATAAATTAATGAAACTTGTTCAAACTGGCAGACCTAGGATTTAGAATAAGGTCTAACCAATTCTTAAACTCTTGATATTAACCCTCCACTGTCTCCCTAAAAAATACCCCAAGACAAGCTCAACAATGGCAGGAATTTTACCTTATACATCTTTGTATTCACCATTATGTAGTTAGCAAAAATAGCAAGTGCTAATTAGCATTTAATGAATAGCATATGATGAATTTTAAAGAACTCAAGAAATACTTTAGAGAAATGCATCATTACTGTCATAAATAAATATTTAGTAACTCCATTAGTTGGATGGTAATATATCAGGTTATATGGAGTGAAGGTGGCTTATATGAAAACAGAAATGAACTATCTTCGCATGTACTAAATATGAGAGAAAAAGATGGAAAGACTTGTTGAGGAGATGGGTTCAAAAGACTTCACGAAAGACACACATCTACAAAAATGATAAAAAAAAAAAAGGAAATGCCAGACATGGGATATAATAACATTAACTCGAAGGCAAAATCAACATTTTTTGAAGTTATTTCTATTTATAATATTTCATTTGATCCTCTACACCTCTTTCCCTCTATCAGAAAATGGGTTTCCAGATGTGGTACAACTCTATGGAAGGGCTCTAATTAGATTGTCAAAATCAGTGCTCTTCCCTTCATATACCACAGCTCCAGAGGATGGCAAAAGGCACAAAGTGCTATACTAACAAGAATGGAAAATGCAAACTGCCACAAGAAGAAAAAAAGGGAGTGACGTAAAAGCCTTAGAAGAATAAAACTTAGATCATGAGAAAATATGTGAGAATTCTGAGCTGTAGACTGCTTAAAACTAAAAGACAAGAAAGAAATCCTGCTAGTGCTATTCAAGACTTAGGATTCACTGCTGTTGGCAAAGTTTTCTTTTTTTAGTGGTATTTACCAAGAAGATCACAAATGTTAAAAAAAAAAAAAAAAAGTACCCTTCTGATAGGTGAAATGAAGTATAAGGAATACATTCAGTCTTCCTAATTTGGAAAATGGGCAGACTGGTGGGGAAGGAACATAATTTCAGGAAAGGAACATAAGCATGTCTTACCCAGCAAACACTGAGGATTCTCAGCTTTTCGAACTCTAACAGACCAATGGGGAGCCTGAATAGGATCCAAATCACTAAAATACAAAACAAATACAAGATCCTAATTATGACAATGCACAACTCATTAATTTATCAAAATTCAGTCTAATTAATTATATAAAAGGACAAGCAATCCATCTTGCCTCCCTTAAACTTACTGTTATTCAGATGATCAGGCCATTTGGATAAGTTTTAAAAAACCCAGAATCTTAAGAAATCAAAGTTTATAGACAAAAAAACACAAAAAGAAAAACCACAATCAAAACAATACAGAGGGGCGCCTGGGTGGCTCAGTGGGTTAAAGCCTCTGCTTTTGGCTCAGGTCATGATCCCAGGGTCCTGGGATTGAGCCCCACATCGGGCTCTCTGCTCAGCAGGGAGCCTGCTTCCCCTCTCTGTCTGCTTGTGATCTCTATCAAATAAATAAATAAAATCTTTAAAAAAAAAAACAACAGAATAATCAAAACCCACATATGAAAATTTTCTGAACAAGCAATGTACACTGATAATCTAATAAAACAATTAAGTTTAGAAAACAGTAAAAAAGAAATGAGAAGCAAGCATGCACAATGATCTTAATCAGTTTTTTATAGCACTAACAGTAAAAACAGAGACTACTAAAATTTGCTCAAGATCAAATGTGCCCTATTTTCTCAAACAGATTATACATCCACTTAATGGATTATGCAGCAATTTTAAAAATAATAACACAGATCTTTATTTATTAGCATACAATATGTAAACATACATACCCAATAAAACAAATCAATAAATTTAAATTTTAAAAAGATGTGTTCCCAGGGGCACCTGCATGGCTCAGTGGGTTAAGCCTCTGCCTTTGGCTCAGGTCATGATCCCAGGGTCCTGGGACTGAGCCCCACATCAGGCTCTCTACTCAGCAGGGAGACTGCTTCCTCCTCTCACTGCCTGCCTCTCTGCCTACTTGTGATCTCTATCTGTCAAATAAATAAATAAAATCTTAAAAAAAAAAAAAAAAGATGTGTTCCCATCAAAAATACTGAATCATTACATTGTCCATGTGTAACTAATATAATGTTACATGCCTATTACATCTCAATTAAAAAAAAAAAAAAGTATACACCCCAAAATGCTAACTGGCCATTTCTTAAGTAATAGGATTGCATGCAGTCCTTATCTCCTTCTTTGTGTCTGTCAAAATTATCTGATTAAGAAAGCTCATGTTACTTTTATCAACAAATACAACCCATTTATTTTCTGATTAAGAAAGCTCATATTACTTTTATCATCAACAAATACAACCCACTTATTTTAATTACAACAAAAAAAGTGTCTTCCTTGTCACTGTTCTGCATCATGTGTGAGAAGATACTAAAATCGTGTTCCTCTTTCTCTACATTCTTCCTAGATATTGTTTGCTATAATTTTTTAGTTGTTTCCATTGCACAGGAGTATATGACTGGGATGTTTCATTATTTATGACATTTAAAGTTCAAATATTACTCCTACATACTCTAATGACCATCACCTCTTCAAAGTATTTTACCATATGCTTCTAACTAGCTAAGAAAAGTTCAACAGAATTATGAGCTGTATCCCTGCTTAAAGATATCTTTGCTAAAACAAAGTAAGACTGAGACTGTTCAGGGTAGGAGGGATGGTTCAATAGATGATGGAAATTAAGGAGTGCACTTGTGATAAGCACAGGTTCATGTATGGAAGTGTGGAATTACTATGTTGTATACTTAAAACTAATAGAACACTGTATGTTAATTAACTGGAATTAAAACAAAAACTTAAAAAATGAGAAACTGTACATTATCCCTGAACTAAAGATCACATTCCCAGGGTCAACAGCTTAAAATACATCTCTAATACATGTCTAATCAGCCTAAAAAGTGACCTTTAAAGGTAAAAAAATCAACCAACCTAATTAGAAACTAATAGAAAAAGGAAAGTTGCTAACCACTTGGTGGTTAATTTATTCTACTGAAATGTCTGAATCTCAGTATACTCTTCTTAACATACTTACGAATAAACATCATTATCCACAATGATACCTTCAGTCAGGTGAGGCCATGTAGTTGCTAAATGGAGTTCACTGAAACAAAACATAAAATAGATCCAAAAGTTTTAATAGTGTATGTATATCCTCTGACTCAGCAATTCTACTTCTAGAAATGTGTTCTAATAACCAGAAATGTACATACAAGTATGTTAAAAGTGGTGCTATTTATAATGTAGTAAAACAGGAGATGACTAGTTTATTAGCAAATGGCAGCACACCCATATGAAGTTAATGCCTTGCAGACATTAAAAACACATACTATACATAATAGCCCAAAAGTGTAAATAACCCCAGTATCTATCAGCTGATCAATGGAGAAATAAAATGTGGTATTAGCCATATAATGGCATATTCAATGCCAATTGAAAGTAATGAAATACTGACCATGCTACAATAGAGACAACCTGAAAAACATTCTGCTAAGTGAAAGAAATCGGACACAAAAGGCCACATACTGCATAACACAATTCATATGCAATGTCCGGAACAGGCAAATCCATAAGGAAAGAAAGTAGATTAGTATTTGCCTAGAGCTGGATGGCCTAGGGAGATCAGGGGGATGACAGCTAAGAGGTGAAGGGTTTCTGTTTGGGATAATGAAAGTGTTGTGGAATTAGAAAAGGATGATGATAACTCAACTTTGGAAACACCAAAACCACTGAATTGTATACTTTACATGGTGAATATGGTACATGAATTATATCTCAATTTTGAAAAAACCATGTTATAGATCAGAGGTTAATAAATATTTTCTACGAACAAACACAGAGCAAATATTCTAAGTTTCTGGGACCAGGCAGTCTCTGTTACATTCTTAGTTTTTTCTTCTAAACCCCCAAAAATGTAAAAGCGATACAGAAATAAGCTAGTGGCCAGATTTGGTCCACAGGTCATAGTTCTCTGACTTTTTAATATAGATAAATTTTAAGTTCCAAAAAGTTTGCATGTCAAATAAAGAAAACAAGCCACCAAACATATAGAGGATGACATACATTTATAAAATATACAAACATACCGAGCAAAGAGTTATCATAGCAGACTTGATACTTAAAAAAGGACAACCTGCAAGGTTCACCTTTGGATTGCCATCTGGGAACTTAGATTTCGGGGGGGGGGGGTTTCTATCATTCATTGATAAGAGTAGCTCACTGTGCCTCAACTACTGGTGCAAACAATATGGTTTATGCTGAACACCTGCCTTCCTTCTGGTACATGGAGAGAGTGCCTAAGTCACCAGCCTCAGATAAACACACCACACATTGAGCCTCTAATGAGTTTCCCTGGTAGAAAGCCTTTCATACATGTTGTCAAAATTCACTGCTGCAAGAATTAAGAGGTCCTAAGCGACTACACTGGGAAAGGAAGCTGGTCCTTGGTTGGCTCAGGACCTCACCCTATGTGCATTTTCCCTTTGCTGATTTTTACATTATATCCTTTCAATGTAGTCACTATAGCCATGAGCACAATCAAATGCTGTGAGTCCTCCTAGCAAATCACTGAACTCAAGAGTCTTGCAGAGAGCAAGCTGTCATCAGTGACCATCTACGAGTAGTGGGATTATTAATTTAGTGAGTTTTGTTTTTTTTTCCCTGTTGAGATTCTGAACCCACTGCTTGGAGAGTAAAGTTTGGAGAGTAAAGAAGCCAAAAGAACCAATTACTTATTTCTCTGATCTTCAGTGGTGCTCAACTTACTGGCAACTCCAGTCTGGACTCCACATTTTAGAATTCTCTGTAATAACAGGGCCAGAATTTATAACAATATAGTATAACCTTGGTTAATACATGGACAACTAAAAAATAATCATAATAACTGGACAACTAGCCACCCTTGACTCAAGCCTATTTTCTGAGCTGGACCCTACAATGGTCCCAATTAAACCTCTCTGTATTACCAAGTACCTCTTCAGTAAGATGATTTTTTGCCTGAATTAGTCACAGTTGACTACTATGGTTTACAACTAAGAAACATGACTAGCAAATATATGATTTTTGCCTCTTTTCATGTTTTCTAAATTTCTCTTACTTAGCATAAATTTATTACTTTCATAATAAAACAAATTTTTAAGGTAAAAAAATTACTAGACAATACTTGATACTAAAGGACATAAATGATTACAAGTTTAAAACTCTAAGCTCTGAAATAATTTAGGTATTTACCTCAGATTTAGTTCCTAAACTTTTACGACTATGTTTTCTCCTCACCTTCTAACTACAGAACAACTTCTTTGACAAGGAGGACACTGAAAAATGCCTCATTTCCTCTTCTACCATCAAAGATTCCTTTTCAAAAGCATTGTGCATGCCCACAGCATTTGCTAACCACCATGTGATTTAAATAGTCTACCAAATATACCATCTCACCCTCAAATTATTTTTGTACTCTTCTTCGATCATCTATTTCTCTTGCTGATTCCTCATCGCGATTTAAAATTAAGAAATATTTAATAACTCATTCCTTCACATGTCTATTACTAGGTCAATTTTATTCTCTCTCCCTAAAATTTTCTCTAAGCAGAATCTAATGAATGAACCAGCCGGAGGGCCACAAATACACCATTTCTCCCTTGTTTACTATGCCATAATGGCCACCTTCTTTATCCTCTGGTAAACTCGCCAAACTCTTCCCTGCAATTACACAGGCTCTTCATTCAACCTGCAATGGTAATTCTCTGTCTTTCTGCCTGGCTAAATCCTCCCTAACTGAGACCCTTCCTTTCAGAACACTTTCCTGATGGCATCCCAATCCAAATTAGTTTCTTATTTTACTGTTATTATAACCTATATATTTCCTTCAAAGTACCCACAGCTTGTAACTGTACACTTATTTAGGTGATTGTTTTGTCCATTTCCTTCAATCAGACTATAAATGCCAAGAAGCCACAAAATATTTTATTTACTTCTGTATCTTCCTAATTCATCATAGTGCCTGGCACATATAATAAATATTACAAAAGATACTTATTTTATATTTTTCCTTGAGTGATTTTAAGTTTAAAGTATTTTTTAATTTTATTTTCTTTTTTCAGTGTTCCAAGATTCATTGTTTATGCTCCACATCCAGTGCTCCATGCAATACATGCCCTCCTTAATACCCACCACCAGGCTCTCCCATCCCCACACCCCGCTCCCTTCCGAAACTCTCAGTTTGTTTCTCAGAGTCCACAGTCTCTCATGGTCCATCTCCCACCTCTATGTAAGAGTATTAAGAATGTATGTATGCCTTTTGTGGACGTGATAATCTCCCCACAACAACATGCCACTGGCATAGAACCTCCTTCATTCGTCCCTGGAAGAGAAGATTCGGAAGCACAAGAAGTGGTGCAGAGCCCCAATTCCTACTTCATGAACATGAAGTGCTCACGAGGCTACAAAACCACCACGATCTTTAGCCATGCACAGTTTTGTGCATTGGCTGCTGCTTGTCCTTTGCCAACCTACAGGAGGAAAAGCAAGGCTTACAGAAGGATGCTCCTTCAGACAGAATCAGCACTAAAAGCACCCTGAATCAAGATGAGTGGGAAACCATACCAATAATCACATTTTTGATACCAAGAAAGGAAGGAAGAAAGAGAAAAAAAAAGAAGGTATGGATGTGTGTATATATATTTTTTAATTAACCAAACAGTTTAAACAAATAAGACAGTTTCTGAACCAGGACTATTTATATTTTCCAAATATTTTGCTCTCAGTGATTAAATTTTCCAAGTCTTACATTTTCTTATAAAGCAAAATTTTCTTCAAGTTCAGTAGCTCTTCTAGAAAAGCAGTTGGGTAACCTAAGATGTCTGACTTACGCCTTAATTTGTACATTTGGAAAAAATGGTCAGGAAAGATGTAAACATTTGTTAATTCTCCGTTATGAATACATGAAAGTTTGTTATATATGACATTCTCTGTGCTTTTCAATATATAAAATGTTTCCCAAAAAGCAGGCCAAGAATCACTTCTATAAAGAATAATCAATAAGTGGTATATACATATTTTATGTATTATTTGAAAGCGTCTTTTATTTCTAAATTACAGAGGAAAAACAACAAATGGACAGATTGTTAGGTGTAGGTCTGCTTCTGGTATTATACTCATTCTGGAAGGCTATAAAGCACAGTAAAATCAGTATTAATAGAATTTATAAAGTAAGTCCTTGAGCGCTTTAGTGGCTCAGTCAGTTAAGCATCTGCCTTTGGCCCATGATTTCAGAGTCCTGGAATGGAGCCCCATATCAGGCTCCCTGATCAGCAGGGAGTCTGCTTCTCCCTCTGCTCCTCCCCTCTGCTCCTGCACATGTGCTCTCTCTCTCAAATAAATAAAATCTTAAATTAAAAAAGTCCCATAATTCAAATGATAGATTGAAATTCCCACCTTATAGGATCTTCACAGGCACCAAATGGTAACTTGCCAAACTCCAGGCCTCCAACTTCTCCTCCTACAAGGGCATCTATATCTAAGCAAAAGAAGTAATTTTCCATTACTCAGCAAAAAATGAAGAAATAAGAATTTAATTTAGTTAGGTTAGCTCTTTGGGAGAGCATAGATTTACACGTGCCTCTATCAAGAGCATACACAGAAAGTTAGAGAGCAAACAGTCTTTAACTAGACTGCTTGTAATAAAAGCATTTACAATAAACAGAATGTTATAATAAAAGAACAATTAATTTCTATTTGTACAGTGTTTCATTCAAGCCAAGCATTCTATATTTTACCCTTTTGAAATACTCCTTAAATAATGCTTGAGAATATTAATCCTGTAATTTTTTTGCATTTTCTAAGAATGTGATTAATATAATCTAAAAGAAAGATTATTCAAGTATTAAAAAATTTAATCACCAACCTACATTCATCAGTTTTGCTGTCAATAATTTTTGAATAGCAAATTAGTTATCATTAACAAATTTTTATTTCAGTTGGTAGAACATGGAAATACTTTAAGTTCAACAAAGAATTTCCTTTCTGTTATGAATAATATCTGAGATTAGAGGAGAATGTAGCAGGTAAATCACTCCCCTTAGCTCCACCCCTCTTAAAGAATTAATAAACACTTCTAAAAGACATCAAAAAGATTTATTTCTCTTTGAAATAATTCAGATGGTTGCTTTTCATTATTTGCACTATAATGTGAATTCTACAAATTAAAGTCTATTATTAAGTTATGAATATTCCCCAGATTTGCTAAATCATGTCTGACAATTATCTACAACCTAACTAAATTAAAATTAGTCATTAAATATGGCTCAATTACTTGATTCAGTAAATTTTCTCAAGTCAATATCATTCTATTTTCCAACTAAAGAATGCTTTTAATAGTAAAAATTGCAATGACTAGCTTTATTATAAGATGTGAATTTTTAAGAGCTTCAAAATGTGTAATAAGCATATTTTATAAATAAGCTAAAAATTATTACTAGACCATAACTGTGCAAAAGTTTTCATTCAATTAAAAGTTCTGAAGCAGGGCATAAGAGTCGCTCAGTCAGTTAGGCATCCATCCGACTCTTGATTTCAGCTCAGGTCATGATCTCAGGGTTGTGAGACTGAGCCCCACCGCAAGCTCCACGCTGGGAGTGGAGCCTGCTTAAGATGCTTTCTCCCCTTCTGCCCCTCCATTCTCTTTCTCTCTTTTCTCTCTCTCTCCCTCTCAAAAAACCAAACAAAACAAAAGAAAACACCCACAAAGTTCAGAAGCAACACTGTGGAATGAAAGTATCATGGGATTTGGAGTTTGACCAGTGTTTGAAAGCAAACTTTATCATTTGATGATCATGTAACCCTGGGCCAGTTACCTACGTTCTCTAAGACACATATATTCTCTAAGAAACATTAACACCTGTCTCACAGATAAGTGATAATTACATGAAAAAATATATAAAATGCCAAGCACAGTGTGTGTCCCATATTACATGTTCAAATCCCTTTCTTTCCTTTATAGGAGAAAATAGTAAAAATTTATAGTCTTCAAATCAGTGAAGAAGATGATTAATATCCTGTTCACCTTTTAAAAAGAATTGGCAAGAGGCCGTACTGGCAATCAAAATTATAATGCTAACATTCTGGCTCTTGGGCTTCCTCTTAGATCACTATAGACTGTATCATCCTGGGACATATTTTAAATTGACTAATAAGAGAGCAGCCTTCGAAAAAAGAAAAGGAGAGCAGGAATTGAAACTTTCACTGAGAAGCTGGTTACAAATTATCTAGAGGGTACTGTCTGGAAACTAAAATTACCAAAATGAACATTTGAGTCTTTCTTCTACTTTAATTCTCAGCTTAGATTTTATTTCCCTTTGCTATTCTTTAGTTGTAATTCTTGTATTGTACATTAGAATTTCAAATTATTCTGTGGTACATAAATAAAATACTGACAGCATATGTAACTACCAAAGGCTAAGGATGTACTACATTAATTCTAATATCATTCCAAAACTACCGATTTTCCATCCTATAAATAACCAACTACTTGGAACAAAAACAGTAAAGAATATTGTTTTATTCTGATTTATTTTTCTCTGAGGGAGGTAGAGTGAAAAAATGTTTTCAGGCTAGTAAAATCCATGTAATTAAGTTTGTGTTACATTTCTTATTATACTTGAATATAATTATACTTCTATGTGAGAGAAACACCCAGGAACCAAACCCTCACTTAATTAGGCTATATGTCCATAGAGTGAACTTTTCTACAACTTAGGTAATGTCTTGTTTACACCTGCAGCCCAAACATCAGCCCATTATAGGCTAATAATTAATGATTGCTGAATGAATCCGTATATTAGTATATATTGCTTTATGGCTAAGCAGGTAAATTGATTTTAATTACATCAAAAGCAAGTTAAAGTAAAATATTCTAGAGCTCTACCCATCATAAGTATATATGTATATACAAATTTTTTCTCTCTTTTCTGCTTTCCTCATTTAGCACTCTTCTTCAATCTCTACTTTCCATAAGGTTCTCAGCTTATGAGGGTGGCTTCTGTTATTACAGTCTAAAAACAGACATTTTAATCATTCACTACATACTAATTTGCAGCACATGATGTTCCACAGCAAGGGGATGCTTTATAAATAATGTTAGCTTTCAAAGACAGATTGTCACATATAGAGTAATGCTGTCTCTGGAACAAACTTCAGAGCTTTTTTCAAGAGAAAAAAAATGATAAAGGCAATGAAATCAGCAATACTGCATTTAGAATGAATTACAAACATTTCAAATTTAAGATACTTGAAACACACTGTTAAATAAGTTTAGTTTCTGAATATATTTTCTTTTCCATTTATATTCAGTAAGTTAAATATACTCTTAAATTATCTCACCTGGAGGTTGCTGAGGCCAAAAATACTGCTGCCAATCCTGAAGTACATATGTAAAGCGAATAGCAATACTAACTGGAGGCAAAGGAGTTAAAGGACATCCCTAGGAAATAAACGCAAAGACAGTATCATATAGCTTAAAAAAAAAAAAAGTGTTTCAAAAATAATGCCAGAGAGCAAATTACATGAACATGAAGCCGTTTAAATTACTAACTGGAGGACCGCATATGTGAGTCAAGGATTAAGCCTCTTGACTCTTGATTTCAGCTCAGAACATGATTTCAGGATCCTGAGATTGAGCCCCTTGTGTCTCGGGCCCAGCTCTGCATTAAGCCCATGTCAGATCCCTGGGTTCCCCACTTAGCATGGAGGCTGCTTGTCCCTCTCTCTCTCCCCTTCTGTCCCTCCCCAAGCTCATGCTCACTGGCACTCTTGCTCTCACTCCAAAATAAATAAATCTTTTTAAAAACAAATAAATAAATAAACCACTACCTGGAAACAAAACAAATACTCCTTCAAAATATTTTTAACAATTTCAATTATACAAATATAATTTCCTTCTGATATGAGAAATTTGAGAGGCAGGGCAGGGGGCCGTGGGGGACAGGGAGGGAAAAAATGAAACGAGATGGGATTGGGAGAGAGACAAACTGTAAAACACTCTTAATCTCATGAAACAAATTGAGGGTTGCTGAAGGGTTGCAGGGTAGGGATAGGGTAGCTGGGTTATAGACACTGGGGAGGGTGTGTACTATGGTGAGTGCTGTGAATTGTGTAACACTGATGACTGACAGACCTGTACCCCTGAAGCAAATAATACATTATATATTAATTTTTAAAAAGATAATATATTATTTCTTACTATTCTGCTCAGCCATAATGAATGTGAAAAAAAATCTGAAAAAAATCTGATTCATTTTTTAAATAAGTGAAACTATTATAAAGTAGGAGATGATGTCTTTTCCTTCTTTTAAATGAAAATAAACTCAAATTAAAGCCAGTCTTGAATATTTAACCATAATTTTAGACTAAGACAAATGGTCACTCATGCAAAATATATTAATGAATCAGTTAACAGAAAATTTAGATTCATCTTTACCTTCATTAAAAATAATGAAAATTAATATCATCTAAACATCCTATGGTCTTAGCTTGCCTTAATAATAGTTAACCTACATTAATGTGGAATAGGACTTAAATATGAAATGAATCACCTATGGATCATGGTAAACTATGAATTCAAGAGTATTCTGCATATCCAACCAGTTCCTAGGTGTTGCTGATACTGCTGATCAGGAGAAGAAAGATACATTACTCAGTAGCAGCATCTATAGATGTCACTAGTAGTTTGTTTGTTTGTTTTTTTTTAAGATTTTACTTATTTATTTGACAGACGGAGATCACAAGTAGGCAGAGAAGCAGGCAGAGAGAGAGGAGGAAGCAGGCTCCTGGCTTAACAGAGAGCCCGATGCGGGACTCGATCCCAGGACCCTGGGATCATGACTCGAGCCGAAGGCAGAGGCTTTAACCCACTGAGCCACCCAGGCGCCCCTCACTAGTAGTTTTAACCAAATACAATCTCAATCTAAAGTCAAAATACAAGGTGGCTGCCACCAAAAAAGATAATTCAGTTTTGGACTGCTGTGTCCTAGACAAGCAAGGTAAGATTCTGGCTGGTCAGGAATAACAGACTTCTCAGTCAAGTGAGGATATTAAATGAGTGTTCACCCATAAGATACAAATAGTCTAAAAACCGTAACAAAGTTGCTTTGACACATAACCTCCGCTCCAGTTACACAGCAACACAGATAAATATAGAAGAGATAACCAGAAAGGAATACCTAGGATCAAACATCACATAAATACATCTTTCTGGGCCCTTGAAAAGGTACACAAAATCCCAAGTTTTAAGTGGGGCTTAAGGCACATGCCTGCTGAATTCTGGATATGGAAGAAGGCAATGACAGCCTAGGATTACAGACTGTATTAAGTGGAACTGCAAGTTCAACTCTGCCCAGAGTGAGTGCACTGCAAGACTCTTCTTTTTTTTTTTTTTTTAATGGTTTTATTTATTTTTTTATTTGACACAGAGAGAGAGACAGAGAGGGATCACGAGTAGGCAGAGCAGCAGGCAGAGGCAGGGAGAAACAGGCTCCCAGCTGAGCAGAGAGCCCAATGCAGGACTTGATCCCAGGACCCAGAGATCATGACCTGAGCCGAAGGCAGATGCTTAACCGACTAAGCCACCCAGGTGCTCTGCAGGACTCTTAAGGCAAACACTAGGGCAGGCACACCTGCTTGGTACAGTTAGCTTTGCTAGAAGTTATAGGGTGGGGAAAGTTACTGAGTGAGGCGGGGCGAGTACTCTCATAATCTAAGCAAGCAATCCAATAATTCCAAAACCAGATACGTAACACTCCTAATATCACCACAGAGCAAAAGTCTCCAAACACCATTTTAAAACCCAGTTCTGAAATTTTCTGCAGGTATGGAGCAACCACAATTACAGAGCCACAAGGGAGGATGGGAGAGAAAGTTAAAAATTTTAGATAAAACATTCATTCTAAAAGAGCCTGCAAACAAAATTTCCACAAAACATAAAGGAATATAGTTCCAAAATAGACAAATATCCAAATCAACATTCAAGAGTATAAAACCATGATATTTAAAGAACATCTGAAAGAAGAATGTCTAAATGAAAAAAGACTAGAGTATGAATTTTCACAAACTTAGAGGATTATGGCAGAATTTAAATTTAATGTACCCCAAAGGGCAAAACTGACCTCCCCACCTCTACCAGAAGGAAGCCTTTTTTTTTTTTTAAGATTTTATTTACTTATTTGAGAGAGTGAGAGAGAGAGAGAGAGAGAGAGAGAGAGAACATGAGCAAGGGAGTGGGAGAAGAAGAAGCAGACTCCCTGTTGAGCAGGGAGCCTGATCCGGGACTTGATCCCAAGTCTCTGGGATCATGACCTGAGCTAAAGGCAGACTCTTAACCAACTGAGGCACCCAGGCACCCCAGAAGGAAACCTTTTCTAATAAATTAGATCTTTGCAAAAATGAAATAAACTTCCAGTGAACGGTGAGTATTATGGAACATTGCAAGCAGGTGTTAAACAGTAATTTTTATAAAGATAGTTTTAGAGATATGTAACAGAAGAGTTACATACTGGGTAGCTTTAGCTATGTAAAACCCCTAACGTACCCAAACAACTCTCAATTATTTTAAGTTCAACTCTTATCAAATCAATTTTGCGGGGCACCTGGCTGGCTCAGTCAGTAGAGAACACGACTCTTGATTTCAGGGTCATGAGTTCAAGCTCCACTTTGTGCATGCAACCTACTTTAAAAAAAAAATAATTTTGAGGGATATTTCATATCTAGGTGAGTGAGTT
This sequence comes from Lontra canadensis, assembly GCF_010015895.1. Classification (NCBI taxonomy): domain Eukaryota; kingdom Metazoa; phylum Chordata; class Mammalia; order Carnivora; family Mustelidae; genus Lontra; species Lontra canadensis. Next base: position 24,743,553 of record NW_022631005.1, read on the forward strand.
TTGTGAAAGTTCTGCCAGATGATGTAATGAACTGATTAACAACACTTTTCACTGGAAGTACAACTAGCAGACTGTCATCATTTAAGTTAGGCTTCACAGATCAACGTGATCCCTAGTTTCAGTAAAGAGAAGTTCAGCTACATAAGGGACATAAAAGATCCAAGGAAGTAATGTTCACTAATGTTTTTGAAGAAGGAATAAAGTATTAATATTTGCATCTGACCAGAAACCTGATTGGACCAGAAACCTGATGTAAAAATATACAATTAAAAACTTCTGGTGAGGGGCGCCTGGGTGGCTCAGTGGGTTAAAGCCTCTGCCTTCGGCTCAGGTCATGATCCCAGAATCCTGGGATCAAGCCCCGCATCAGGCTCTCTGCTCAGCAGGGAGCCTGCTTTCTCCTCTCTCTCCCTCTGCCTGCCTCTCTGCCTACTTGTAATCTCTGTCTGTCAAATAAATAAATAAAAATCTTAAAAAAAAAAAAAAAAACTTCTGGTGAGAGAGTAAAGGAAAACAAATGGGACAGAAATATATACATACTTATCTTTTTCAAATATTTCTCAAAACACATATAGAATGAAGCAGTACTTAAAGCTTATCAAAGTTTTTGAAAAAAATTTACATACATACCTGGAACTCTGTAAAATATATGTAATTACCATAAAACAACTGTCATACTCAAGAATTGTAATACTGACACTATTTTTAAGATATAGTCCATACTAAAATTGTCCCTATCATATCCTTTTTGGCTATTTTGTTTTGGTCAGGGATCCAATCAAGGATTTTGCATTGCATTTAGCTGTTATGTCACTTTAGTCTTCCTTAATTTAAACAGCTACCAATCTTTGTTTTGCCAATCATGATACTGACTTTTTTGAAGGGTCTAAGCCAGTTACTTTGCAAAATGTGGCTCAGTCTGGAAATATGAGACTGTTCCTGCACGTGCTGACTTGTGTTAAACACTTCAGACAGGAACGGAATGCAGGTGATAATATATTCTGTTCGATGTGTCAGACCAGGAGACACCTGCCATCCGTTTGGTATGATCACTTCAGTGAGATGGGGGTCAGCTTAAGCCCATATGGAATATTTCTCTAAGTGGAAGACCCTCATCTGGCTTTGCTCTCTTTCTAACAGCTCCTCGACTTAAATCCTAATCTTCTTCCTCCAGAGTAACACAGGTAAATCCTCCGTATCTCTGTGGTAGTGTTTTTATGGAACACCAAGGATGGTCTAAGTACCTTCCATTTAGCCTTATTGCTCTCAGTCATAAAATATAAGCCACATTAATTCTAAAAATCAAATAAAATGAAGATTTGGGGTGGGGAGGGAGACAATTCAGAACCAAAAGTGTTGAGGCATCAAGGAGCTCACAGGAAAAATCCCGAACAGGCAGCTACCTGAAGCACACTCATCTGGGTAGGGTGGCAATAGCCGACCCCTGAACATGGATGGGTCTGAACTATGCAGGTCCACTCACAGATGAGCTTTTTACAGTACAGTGTTATAAATATGTTTTCTCTTCCTTATGATATTCTTAGTAACATTTTATTATCTCCAGCTTACTTTAAGAATATGATATATAACACACAAAATATATGTTAATCAAGTGTTTATGTTACTGGTGTAGCTTCCAGTCAAAAGCAGGCTAATGATAATCAAGTTTTGGGGGAGTCAGACATTAAAAGTATATTTTTGACTGCACAGGGGAGGTGCAATGTTAAGGCCCCAACCCCTGTATTGTTCAAGGGCCAACTGTTTTACTATTAGAGAAGAGCAGAAAGAGGTAACATAGTAAATAAATGTTAACAAACTGAACAAAATTAATTAGTCGTTCTTTAGCATTAGCACACTAAAAATCTAACTGCCTACTGTTTCTTTGAACATACATAGTCAATTACATCTTTCTTTCACATAACTACATCAATGTTTCTACATACTCAATAAAATTACCAAACTGCCACTTTCATCTGGATCCCAGAGAAGACTGACAATATCAATACAAACTTACAATCTTTGATTTGAAGATATCCAGCAGACCTGACAAATGAGTGTACTGATTTGGCACTTTCCGAAGATGAACCATTTCAAAATCAGTTCGGACACCATGACCCTGACATTCGCCCACATACATTCTTCGCCATTTGTGATGAATTTGCACAAAGAGTGGCACCTGGCTGTAAGACATAATTAAATAGGAATAGACTTTAAGTTCATTAAACACTGAGTAATTCCTAAAACTAAAGATTTCCCCATTATTTTAATCTCAAATATTTAAAAACACTAAGCAAGGATCACTCATGAGACTTATATTTATAAGAGACACTGTTAGTTTCTTTTCTCCTTACACTAATAAGCTTAAGAAATGATCATCTAATGGCACTTTATATTCAGAAAATTGTTTTATAATGGCTGAAAGTAAAAAAAAAGGCACAATGAAAATTTTCTTGAATAAAAACAATCATACTGAGATAGGGAAACTGAAAGACTCCACAAAAGTCTTTTTTCTCCTTTTCCTGCTTCTATTCTTGCTAGGAGCTGCACCCCTACTTTACATATGCCTCAGTAGTTTATGTCCTCCTTGTAAGAGACAGGGAGTTAATGGTTTCTCTAGAATAGATAACATTTAAGGAAGGACCAGGTGAGAATGACCAGACAAAGCTATCATATGCACATTCTGGACCACTAGCACTAGGCATTTCCATGCCAAGACACCCTGGCTCCAAGGAATAACACAGGGCCCTCACATTTGTTCTAGCCAGTTCCTAGATGCCTAAGAGGGCACATACACAAGACCATGATCCTCAACAGAAACCCCAGACCCCAGCAAAGATGAGACTTCCTCCTTTCCTGAGTCTCTCAGATACTCTCCCTGCACTCTCTCTATGCCTTTAATAAACACTGCTTTCATCTCCTGCTAGCTCACATTTGATTTCTATCCTGCACACATCCAGGGAACCCCTCGGATGGTCCTGAGGGACCCTCTCTGGGTCCAGATCAGGCCTGCCAGCATCAGTATTATATTAGCCTTTCAAAGGCAAAATAAAATTTGATCCACAGATATGAAACAATACAAATCAAACCAACATTAGTGGTATTTTTTACTTTATCATTTGAAGATAGAGGCAATCCTTATTATTCACAGATTTGCATATTTGCAAATAAGCCTACTTCCTAAAATTTATCTGTAACCCCAAAATCAATACTCTAAGCACTTTCAGTCATTTGCGGACGTACACAAAGCAGCAAAAAGTTTGAGTCATCTGACATGGGCAATCTCAGTTGAGGTTGACAAGGGTCCATTTTTAAGTGTGAAAATTAGATTTTGTAAAATTTAAATAAACTAAATATTTGAAAGCAAAACACAAAAAGAGCACAATTTACTCTTCATTTCAAATATTCTTTGACTATTTCAGTAAATTTCCCTTTAGAAATGCACTCACTAAAGGTTTTGAGTTTGTCCTTCTATATGGTATTCTAATATAATAATGCAAAAGTAGGAACAATAAGAATTTATTTTTAAAAAATCTAACTTAGGAACCATTTTCCTTCATAAATTAAAATTAAAAATAGTTTTTAATTCATGGTCTAGGTTTTTCAAAATGTCCACCTACCAGCCAGTGTTTCCCAAAGCAATAGACACAGAACTTAGAAGAAGATTGCACTTAGATTCACTGAGAACTGCATCATGGTTTGCAGCAGGGGCAATCACCACAAATTCCCGCAGTCCATACCTTTAAAAAAAGAATTACTGCCATTAAACAGAGAAAACTTCAGAATACAAAACCATTGTTTGAAAAACTTGAAAAAATCTCAATGAAGTTTAGCAAGTCATGTCTAAGATACAGGTGTTTCTCTTTTTTTCAATGGCAACTGAAATGACAAATAACATGAATTTCCTTCATTTATTAAAATTCTTCCATTATTCACCTAATTCCTCTCAATTCTTGAAAAATTAAAAGCAATTTGCTGAGATCACAAAAGAAAAAGCATTAACAGTTCTGCCTTAAAGTTTCCAAGACTGAAAGCTTGCTTTAATTAGCCGATAACAGTAAGTCCACTCATATGGAAAGATTCCCCAAATGGGAGGAAGATAATTATCAGCCATCATGTATTTGTACTAACTAAATGTGAAAACGTGGTTTACTCAATTAAGGGATTATTATTATATTGTTGTTTTTTGTTTTGTTTTGTTTTTTAACAGAAGGGGAGAGAGGGTGGGGGAGCAGCAGAGAAGGGGGAGAGAATTTTAAGCAGGCTCCACCCCCAGCACTGAGCCTGAAGCAGGGTTCAATCTCCCAACCCTGAGATCATGACCTGAGCCAAAATCAAGAGTCAATGCTTAAATGACTGGGCCGTGCTGGTGCTCCAACAAATTCTTACATTCTTTTGCTCAGTAACACACAGCTGATAGGAGTCACAAAATAATCAGAGAATGGCTTACTGTTGTTACAGTATCTTGCAAAAATGAAAACCTCTCATTTAGTTGTCAAGTCCTTTAAATACCACAAATTTGTGGCCAAACTTTACAAAAATATAAGGTCATGTTAGTGATTTTGCCTATTGAAAATTCCTACTCTAGTCACTCCTACTAAATGTATTTTTATCTAATATTTTTAAAATTAATTTACGAAAGGCATTACCCATTTGCCTAATTTATTTTAATGCTGGATATGTAGAGTTGTGAAGGCTTATTTTTACAAACGTTCTCAAGAAATCCCACAAACAGGGGCGACTGGGTGGCTCAGTGATTTAAAGCCTCTGCCTTTGGCTCAGGTCACGATCCCAGGGTCCTGGGATCGAGCCCCGCATTGGGCTCTCTGCTTAGCAGGAAGCCTGCTTCCTCCCCTCCCTCTCTACCTGCCTCACTGCCTACTTGTGATCTCTGTCTCTCAAATAAATGAATAAAATCTTAAAAAAAAAAAAAAAAAGAAATCCCACAAATATAAATAAACACAGTCCAACCCATAATCTATTTATTGTTTAGATGACAAAAATTTAGTTCATCTTCTCATCTTGCCTCCGTCCTCCTACTCCTGAAATCAAAAATTAGTTATATAGAAATGGCATTAAATACTGGAAAGAATCCAGAGCTATGAATTTTCAGCTCTAAAGGTCTTTAAAGATATACTTTGCTCTTTTTTTAATGTCCTAGAAGAAAGAAAACAAAACAAGTGAACATTTTTTCCCATGCCATCACCCACACTAGAGTGAAACCACTGTCAACTGTTCTTGGTTATTCTTCCAGAAATAATCTATCCATGTATTCAACCTAGCCTCAAATAAGATTATAATAGGGTAATCCCCTACTCATCAGTACTCTTTCTCCAGTTTTATGCCACTGCCAACAATACTACTACTATCTATTTCTACAAATATAACTACAGGATAAACTCCCTTAAGTTGCTGGATAAAAGAACAACTGTATCTGTTATGGCTGCTGCCAAACCATCTTCTCCCTCCACACACACACACACACACACACACACACACACACACACACACACACAAACTGTGCCAGTGTATACTCCCAATAATAACAAATAAGCCAAACTGAACTTTCTGTTTATATGCAATAAAATTAACCGTGTCCTCTATGTCTTTGTTTCCTCTAATGTTTTCCCTCATTCTATCAGTATCTGATACTTTCTTTGAATATTTACATCAAATACTACCCCATTGCTCCTTTTAAATATGCTCTCTTCTCTGAATTCTAATGTATTTTCCCAGATACTATTATTATCTTTGAAGGATCAATATATATCACTGATCTACTATCTGTACTAGACCTACTTGAGGCTTGAGAATGACTTCAACTAAGCAAACATTAAGTAGAGGCCTTTAAAAGATGAGAAAAATCAATAACAAAAAACCAAGCAACCAGATTAAAAAGTGAACAAAGAACATGAATAGACACTAGTCCCAAAAAACATACACAATAGGAAAATAAGCACATTAAATGATGTGGTCAACATCACTAATTAGGAAAATGTAAATGAAACCCACAGTGAGATATGACTTCACACCCACTAGGATGGCTATTGTAAAGCAAAATAAAACACATAAATGTTGGCAAGGATATGGGGAAATGAGAACGACTGAGCATGAATGCTGCAAATGTAAAATAATACAGCCACTATGGAAAAACTGTACAGTGATTCTTCAAAAACTGAAATACAGAATGAACAGTAATTTCACATCTGGTTATAGACCCAGAAAAATTAAAAGCAGGGACACAAAGGGATACTTGAACATGCCTGCTCACAGCACCTTATCCACAAAGCCAAAAGGCAAAAACAATCCAAATGTCTATCAATAGACTAATGGATACACAAAATGTGATATGTGTATACAATGAAATATTGAAGGAACTTCTGATAACATGCTACAACACAGATGAACCTTGAAGACTTGATGCTAAGTGAAATAAGGCAGTCACAAAAGGTTGAATACCATATGATTACACTTACATGAGTTACACAAAGTAGTCAAACTTACAGAGACAAAACACAGAACAGTGGTTACAGGGCCTGACAGATGAAGGGTTGAGCTATCATTTAATGGGTACAGAGTTTCAGTATGGGATGCTTGAAAAGCTCTGGAGATGAATACTCGTGATGGCTGCACAAAAATATTAATGTACTCAACACCAGTGTACACTTAAAAAATGGTTAAAATAGTAAATTTTGTTGTTTTACCGTAACAACAAAATTAAATGAGCAAAACTGATACATTTAAAGAATAAGAAGTATCAACAGATAAGAATTCTATTCAAAGATGTTCAACTTATTGATTGGGAAAATAAAATTAAAAGAAGAGATAATTACTGTTTACCAATTTAATTGGCAAAAAAATGTAAGATCCAATATCGACAAGAGTTTGGGACATGCCACAGATGGTGGTATAAACCTTTAAAACATTTGGAGAACAAAAAGGCAGGCTATATCAAAATGTAAAATTCACAAACTTTGAACTAACTGTATTTCTTTATATCTATTTTACAAAAACATTCATACAAATGCACAAAGCTATACAGGCATACCTTGAAGATACTGTGGGTTCAGTTCCAGACTACCACAATAAAGCAAATATCAAAATCAAGCATGTATAATGACTTTTCAGTTTCCCAATGCATATAAAATTATTTTCTATACTATACTGTAGTCTATTAAGTATGCCAACAGCATTATGTCAAAAAAAGTATAAATATCTCAAATAAAAAATACTTTATTACTAATAAATGCTAACATTTATTAGCATTTATTAGTAAATAAATCACAGATTACAATAACAAAGAGAATAATGAAAAAGTTTGAAATACTACAGGAACTATCAAAATATGACACAGAGACCAGAAGTGAATACCAGAAAAACAAGACTTGCAGAAATAGACTTGCTCAACACAGGGTTGCTACAAACTTTCAATTTGTAAAAGAGGCAGTATCTACAAAATACAATAAAACAAAGCACAAAAATGAGTTATATCTTTATGCGTAATGATGCTCATTGTAACAGTTTAACTGTAAAAACTAAAAACAACCTAAATATCCTTCAGTGGGAAAAAAAAATGGGTAAGTAATTACAGAACACTCTCATACTACATGATACTTGACAGTCATTAAAAAAATAACAAGGTATGGGGTGCCTGGGTGGCTCAGTGGGTTGAGCCTCTGCCTTCGGCTCAGGTCATGATCCCAGAGTCCTGGGATCAAGCCCCACATGGGGCTCTCGGCTCAGCGGGGAGCCTGCTTTCCCCTCTATCTCTGCTTGTCTCTCTGCTAACTTGTGATCTCTCTTTCTGTGTCAAATAAATAAAATTTTACTGACATAAAAGCAATCATGAAATGCTAAGACAAATGTATATCAGAATATGCATTGCAGAATCTATGAAAAAATTTCACAACTCAAATTAGCACAAAAACATATACATGTAACACATACTCATAAAATATCCAGATGGACATATCCCATATTTCTCATGATTTCCTGCTTGGCTACCCAAAATTAGTAAGTATGAGATGTTTAAGCCCCCTTTTTTATGTGTGTATAAAAAGGAGGGATCAGGAGGAGAGAATGGGAAAAGTGAACAGGGAGTAAAATAGTAAGGTTAAGTTTCATTAATAAATCTTTATGTATCCTACAATATCTACTCTAATAATTTAAGTTTATGAGGCACTCAAACATACCAACACAAGTAAAAATTCCACTATGGTAATTTTTTTTTTTAAGATTTTATTTATTTATTTGAGAGAGAGACAGTGAGAGAGAGCATGAGCAAGGAGAAGGTCAGAGGGAGAAGCAGACTCCCCGTGGAGCTGGGAGCCCGATGCTGGACTCGATTCCGGAACTCCGGGATCATGACCTGAGCCAAAGGCAGTCGTCCAACCAACTGAGCCACCCGGGCGTCCCTCCACTACGGTAATTTTTAATAATAGAACTGCTTTATCTAACAGATTACACATGTTCATGCTAAATATTAAATTTAATATAAATGTGCCTTCATATCACATTCTCCAACTGAGAAAGGTAGGACAATCATTCATTTTTATCTATTTTGTTCTAAAATACATTTTCCTTTCTTGCTCCAATAAAGACTGAAAGCAACAACAAATAACCTATATTTGTTGTACCTGTTATTTATTTTGCATAGGAAAATCATAAAAACACACCACCAACTCTGACTGCTACCATTTTACATCTGTTACATGTAGAGTTTCTTTCTTATTTTAGAAAGAAATACATTCAGGGACAGCTGGGTGGCTCAGTCAGTTAAGTGTCCAACTCTTGCTTTGGGCTCAGGTCATGAGGGTTGTAAGACTGAGCCTCATGTCAGGTTCTGTGCTGGGTGTGGCGCCTGCTTAAGATTCTCTCCCTCTCTCCTTCTGTCCCTCCTCCACAAAAAAAGAGAGAAAGAAATATATTCAGAGCTTCTTCAAATAGTGTAAAGAATATGTGCATAAAATACTGGATCACCAAAAACAGTAATGATAAATAAAAAGATTTCTTGGACATAATTATTTCTAACATGTACAATATATCTGAGAAAATGGAGGTGTTCGAGAGACAATTTCTTTTTTCAATTTCATCCTCCCAGACATCCTTGGATATTGCAATCTGTACCTTTAACTTATAATCTATTCAGATTAACTCTGGTAAAACCTAGCAATTTTACACAGTTTAGCTCCATTTCCTCCCCTCTTCCTTTGTGCAATACTGCCATATACCTTACCCTTACCCATGTTATAAACCCAACAGTACAGTGTTATAATTATTGCTTAAGCAATCTTAAGAGCTTTGTTAATTAAAAGAATATCCCTTTTGTATTTACTAGAGTTTTTCCAATGCTCTTCATTCCTTCCTATATATCCAAGTTACCATCTCTTTAATACTGACTATAAGGTAGGTCTCCTGGCAATAAATTCTCTGCCTTTGTTTATATAACAATGTTGTTATTTCATCTTTATATTTTGAAAGACACTTTTGTTGGATATAGAATTCTTGGCTAGCAATTTTTTCTTTCAATACAGTTTTTTCTTTCAATACTCAATATGTCATTGCACTGCCCTCTAGCCTCCAATGTTTTTGTCAGCAAATAGTATTTTTCTTTTGTATATGACAAGTCATTTTTCTCCTGCTGCTTTTAAGATTCTCTTTGCTTTGGGTTTCAGCAAGTTGACAATAATATGTCTAGATTTGGTTTGCTGTGTTAATCCCACCTGGGATTCACTGAGAGTCCTGGGTCCATAAATAAGTATTTTTTCATCAAATCTAAGAAGTTTTCAGTCATTATTTCTTTGAGTCTTTTCCCCCTCCCCTTTCTCTCTCTTCATCTGGAGCACCCATTATTACCTGTATGCTTTGGAACACCTGATATTGACCCACAGATATCCTAAGTTCTGTTCATTTTTATCTATTCTTCTTCTTTCTCTTTTTTGGATTGGAAAACTTCTATTAATCTTTCAAATCCAACTCTTTCTTCTGACTTCTCAGATCTGCTTTTGAGCTTATCTGATGAAAGTTTATTTCAGCTATACTTTTAAACTCTAAGATTTCCATCTGGCTCTTCATTATAGTTTACTGAGATTTCCAATTTGACTCATTGGTAGCATATTTTTAATTCTCTGAATATACTTCCTTCAATTTTTTTAACATACTTATAACCACTTTGAAGTTATGGCTCAATCCCATCAAGAGTCTCAATTTCTGCTAACTTTTTTCCCACTTACATATGGGTCACATTTTTCCTGTGTGACCCTGTATACCTAGTAATTTGTTGTTGAAAACTACATTAAGATAATATAGTAAAACCAAGTGTAACTTTTCTGAGGGTTCTTTGCTTGTATCTAGTAACTTGTCAAGATTTAAACTGTACAATCTGTCTTTCCCAAGATATTCAACTATTGGTGTCTCTATTCAACTATTTTATTGCTCTTAGCCTGGCTCCCTGGGGCTACCCACTGTCAATACTGCTTTGTGGTAAGACAGTAACTGAGGTAAAGAATATGCTCAAACACTTGAGACTTTCATTATCTGCTGACTGATCTGCTGGGAAGAGGTGTAGGCGCATTTAAAGTTGCAACCAGTTCTTAAGTTTGGGTCTTCTTACATCTCTCCTGCACATACATAGTTTCCCTATGATAAAGGGAAGTGTAGAAAGTATATTCAACTTTTCTATGGCTCTCATACATACAGTATGTCTCTATTAAATTTCTGACTAACCCACCAAATGCCTTGAACTAGAACTACAACCTCAGCTTAGTTCAGATACAGCTTTTCCTCATTCATCCATGCTCAATCAAATCCACTACTCTTAGATGGCAGAGCTACAGGTTTTTGCCCTTTACCCAGATCAAGCCTGCTCATCTGCCAACAGAACGGTGGTTTTCATGACCAGTCTAGACTGGAAAACCACAGTTCTCACCAACACAGACTGGGGAAAAGACAGGCAGTGGTATAAACAGTCACAGGCAAAAGGGCCAGAGTATCCATCTATTTATAAGAAACATGAGTGATTTTTCAAAAATAAATGCTTCTCAATTTGTTGTCTCCCTTTGGGTAATTTTCAGTACCCTGAAATAGTTGTTTTGCCAATATTTTCCAGTTTTATGCTTTTTTCTTTTTGCAGAAAAGGAACTGCCAACTATGTTATGTCACCATCACTAGAAGTCTTCCAAACATTTCTGCTTTTGAAAGAGTAAGAACATCTTACAGGCCCTTAGAGCTACTCTAAAATACCATTCTCTCAAAACTATCAGGTCCTTTTGCACATATCTCTTTCTAAAGCCATCCCAAAAAATGCATTAAAATCATAAAAATAAATACATTATTTTTTAAAAGCCATCATAATTATTCAACTATATGACTTATAAGATTGTGGGCCATTTCTTTACATTGTTGCTGCTATTCCCTTAAAGTGTGGTTGAGCTGAAGGTCCAAAGACTAGGCTGGACAAAGGCAAAACCACAGATACAAAAATCATCATGAGTTAAACCCAGCCTTACTTTCAGTGTACTTTTCCAATCTCAGTAGAGCCTCCCAGACATATAGCACTTACAGCCCCACTTGTTGTGTTGTTTTCATACTGCTGCTGTAACAAATTAACACGAAATTGGTGGCTTAAAACAAATTTATTATCTTATAATTCTATAGGTCAGAAGGGCAACAAAAGTCTCAGCATGCTAAAATCAACTGGTCAGCAAGGTTGTGTTCCTTTTGGAAGTTTCAAAAGCCGGAATTCATGCCTTCCCTTTCCCCGTTTCTAGAGGCTCCCCTCATTCCTTAGTTCCTGGCTACCTTCTTCAAACCCAGCAATAGCAGGCCAAGTTCTCATAATACACCACTCAGACACTGATTCTCTTCTGCCTTTTCTCCACATTAAAATACTCTTATGGAGAGCCTGGGTGGCTCAGTCAGTTAAGCGTCCAACTCTTGAGTCAGACTCTTGATTCTGGCTCACGTCTTGAGCTCAGGGTTGTGATAGCCCCGTGTTGGGCTCTACACTGGGCATGGACCCTGCTTAAGATTCTCTCTCTCTCTATGCCACTATCCTCCCCAATCCCCCAGCACACACACACTCTCTCTCTCTCTCTAAAACAAAACAACAAAAAAGAACTCTTGTGATTACACTGGGCCCACCCAGATATTCCAGGATAAATCTTCCAATCTTAAACACAGCTAATTAGCAACCCTAATTCCATCTGTTCCCTTGATCCCTTCTGGCCATGTAACCTAAAATCACAGGTTTTAGGATGTGGACATGTGTCAGTTGTAGAGAGGTTCATTATCCTGCCTATGATTCCTTCTTATTAAAACCTCGGCTCAGTAAAGATCTCACAAATTTATATTTGGGCACAAATGTCTCCTAGGTTAATGTCTATATCATTTCCAGGACTACTTATTTTATAAGGAGTAACAATCAAGGGAATAAATCTCTCTCTACTTATGGTTTCAGGAATCTACCATTAGAAGGTAAGAGGTATATAAGAAGGTAGAGAGAGGTAGCCAAGAATCACATCATTAACATCAATTATCTTGCCTATACCATAAAAACTGATCATTCCCACATATCTTTTAAAGATTCATTTTATAAAATACCCTTAAAAAACTTAAATAGGCTTAGAGCTTACTGGCAGTTGCATAATATAAAAAGTGACATTACAAGATTTCAAAATAGATGCAGATAGATGAACTATCAAAACTGAGTATTGCCATAAATGCCAAAACTTTATTTTGTAAAGTTTGATTTTAAATATGTTTTGGGTTTTTTTTTTAAAGATTTTTTAATTTATTCATTTGAGAGAGAGAGGGAGCAATCAAGAACACGAGCGGGGAGTGGGGGAGTGGGGAGGGGGAGGTTAGAGGAAGAAGGAGGAACAGTCTTCCCACTGAGCAGGAAAGCCCAATGGAGGACTTGATCCCAAGATCCCAGGACCATGACCTGGGTCAAAGGCAATCACTTAACCAACTGAGCCACCTAGATGCCCCCAAAATATAAGTTAATCATACATTAATTTTATCTCATTTCAACAGGGTCAACCCATACTAATTGTATATGTATGATATAAATGAATATTTTGCATAATAGTTAGCAAATTTTCAATGTCATTGTTTTAGTATTAACTTCAGTTTTTTTAAAAAGGAAATGTTTATAAACACTTCTATGTATGTTATTCTTCAGGTGCTAAGAAGCATGACTGATAATTTATAACCTTGAAAATTGTGAAATTTTAGTTTGCAACAGTTATAATCTTAAAATTCTATTTAAAAAACAAGTATAAGAACATTATGGAGGCACCTGGGTGGCTCAGTCAGTTAAGTGTCTACCTTCAGCTCAGGTCATGATCCTAGGATCCTGGATGGAGCCTGCTTCTCCCTCACCCACTCCCCCTGTTTGTGTGCTCTCCCTCATTCTCTTGCTCTGTCATATAAATAAATAAAATCTTTTAAAAACATTATGGAAAAAATAAGAACATTATGAAATCTTCTTAAGATGCCCACTTCATATTAGGCCCAAAATATACAGATACCCTCTCATCTTTTGTCATTCTCAACCCTCTGTTGCTACACTCCAGGCTTAACAAACAAACTACCTGCATGTTTAAAATTCCTAATTTAAGCATTAACATCTTCACTAATGCTCTTGCTCTGCCTTGAGTATCTTTTTATCTAACTTCACCTGGCTTATTCTCACTTGTCTCTCAGGATTCAAGTGAGGTAATACCTCCTCCGAAAACAATTTCCTGACTTTATATTAAAAAGAGACACTTCATGGGGTGGCTGGGTGGTTCAGTGGGTTACGCCTCTGCCTTCGGTTCAGGTCATGATCTCAGGGTCCTTGGATCTAGCCCCGCATCAGGTTCTCTGCTGAACGGGGGAGCCTGCTTCCCCCTCTCTCTCTGCCTGCCTTTCTGCCTACTTGTGATCGGTCAAATAAATAAATAAAATCTTAAAAAAAAAAAAAAGAAAAGAAAAAGATAACTCCTGTGAGTATCAAGCCCTGTGCTGTCTTCCATGAGAGCATTTATCAATACTGCTGCCACTGTTCCCTTATCTAGCCCCCTACTAATCCCAAAGTTTACTGAACCAGGGATCATATTTTATCCTTGGTATCTCAGTATCTAGCTCCCAGTAAATGTTTAAAAATAATGTTTGATGGATAAAAGAAAACACATATGCCTTTAATATGGTTAATTATCAAATAATTATTGAAAGTCTGATTGCTGGCCTTCTAATCTTTAAGAAAGATCAAATTTTTTAAAAAATGGAAGCAACATGGCAGACTGACATAGACCTCCCCGCCAAAACAAACCAAAACACTTTATAAAATCTAACAATATTTTTTTAGATACATTGGTGAACTTCAAAGGAAAAAAAGTAGATAAAAAGGGTAACAAAAACAAAGAGGGAACTGAAAGCCAGAAGTGAGTACATAAGGTGACTCTGAAGAAACCCAGGGAGATTATCAACTCTAGGTTACAGGCCCTAATAGCTAAGAACTAGGGATTGCGATTTTATAGGATAATTAGCTGCTAAAAGCCTATAAATGTGACTCACAGAGATGTGTGCAAAACTGACCATGCTCTGATAGATTAAAAAAACTAAGAATTGTAAAAGAAAAGTCTATTTATGTGTGCAAACACCGTGTACCTTAACCCAGCAGTGATAATGTGAATTATGTAACTCTGAGATTGATAAGGTATACACAGCCCAGGGGAGGTGCTTTCTGGCATGTATCCATATGGGCTATGTCCAAAATTATCCCAGCCTCAGTAAATATAAATAAAGTGAGATCTGGAAACTATGATTCCATAAGCTTATCACTCAGGTTATTATCATCTACCGTGTCCTTGCTAACAAAGCACCAGGAATAGGAAGCTGCCTATCCATTCAACGATGTCACCAATCTCTCCATAGACCAGCTCTCTTCTATATCTTTTAGATAGATTCAAGCATTGCACATGGACACTGCATCAACCCAAATCAGTACAGAGGTTGTATTATTTTGAATGGCTCCTCAGGGACATGGGTGTACACGCAAGGAACTGGAACTAGGACTTCTACTTAACGCCCACCTAGAAGAGATTACTACTTCAATGAAATGAAAACTCCAGACCCTGATAATTTTAGTGGCAAATTTCACCAAACATTTAAAAAAGATAACACCTATTTTACATCATCTCTGCCAGAAAACAGAACAAAATACTTCCCAATTCACATTATAAGGCCAGTATTTCCCTGATATCAAGATAAAGTACAGTACTCCATTTCTTAGTGGGGGACATGTGCCAAGACCTCCAGTGGGTGCCTGAAACCACAGATAGTACCAAACCTTACATACGCTGCTTTTTCCTATACACACATACGATGAAGTTTAAGATATACACAAGGCACAGTAAGAAATTAATAACAGTAACTAATAATAAAACAGAACAATTATAACATACTGTAATAAAAGTTATATGAATGTTCTCTCAGAACATCTTATTGTAATCATCATTCTTGTGATGTGAGATGATAAAAAGCCTACATGGTTAGATCAAGTGAAGTGAATGACACAGGCATTGTGGTATAGCACTAGGCTACTACTGACCTTCTGATACATCACAAGACCATTTCTTTCTGGACCGCAGTTGACCTTGGAACTGAAACCATGGAAACTGAAACTGCAGAAGGAGGCAGACAATGGGTAGGAACTACTGTTTAGAAGAACTAGAGCCAATATTCCTCATGAATATAGGTACTACAGTCCTCAATAAAATAACAGCATTATCAAATCTGGCAATATATATGTACAAATACAAATTATATCACAAAACATGGGGTTTAACTTGGGAAGACAAAGGTATTCAGAAATCCAAAAATCGTATCAATTTACACAGAAAAGGCATTTGACAAAATTGAGCATTCATTCATGATAAAAACTCAACAAACTAGGAATAGAAGGGAATTTTCTCAACCTGATAAAGAGCATCCATGATAAATCTGCAGCTAACAGCACACCTAGTGGTAAAGGACTAAATGTTTTCCCTTTGAGATCAGAACAAGGCAAAATGTCCACTCTCACTGCTCCCCATTCAATATTTTAATGAAAGTCCTAGCCAGTTTAAAAAGGCAAGAAAAAAAGAGAGAAAAAGGGGACCCTGGGTGGCTCAGTCAGTTAAGCATCTGCCTTTAGCTCAGGTCAGGATCTCGGGGTCCCAGGATCGAGCCCAACTTCTCCCGCTCCCTCTGCTACTCCCCATGCTTGTGCTTTCTTGCTCACTCGCTTGCTCTCTCAAATAAATAAACTCCCCAGGAAACCAGCACAAAAACCCCACAAGCACCATGTCTACTGATCATAGAGTTGTGCAAAGCTCCAGCTTCAGTGGAAATACTATCAGGTCTCTTTTAACAAGCAGAAAAGAGCACACCTAGTTAAAATTCACCACACTCTGGCAAAGATCCAAACACTCCTCCTCAGGCAACAAGAAACTCTGCAGAGGACTGACCTGAGGGAAAGAGCAATCAAAATACAGTGGCAATGTCCACATGGCACACAAGGGAGACACTTCCTGAAGCCACCAGGCCCGGAACAGTACATGACACCTCTTCTTCATAAACCCCTAACTCTCAGAAGCAGGAAACATAACAGGCTTTCCTAACACAAAGAAGATAGAGACCTAGACAAAATGCCAAGACAGAGGAATTCAGCCCAAAAGAAAGAACAGGAAAAGGTCATCATCAGGATCTAATCTAAACAGATATAAGTAATATGCCTCATCCAGAATTTAAAGGAACAATCGTAAGGATACTAGCTGGGCTTGAGAAAAGCATAGAAGACAACAAGGAGTCCCTCACTACAGACATAAAAGACCTAAAAACTAGTCAGGCTGAAATGAAAAAAGCAAAAACCAAGATTCAAAACTAACTGGATGTAATGAACACAAGGATGGAAACATCAGAGGAATGAATAAGTGACAATAGATAGATAAAATTATGGAAAATAATAAAGGTGAGAAGAAGAGGGAAAGACAAATATTAAATCACAAATGTATATTTAGGGAACTCAGTGGCTCCATAAAGCATAATGACATTCATATCACAGGTATGATAAAGAAGAAAGGGAAGAAGAGAGGGAAAAGGTATCAAAAGGTTTATTGGAGAAAATGATAGCTGAAAACCTCCCTAATCTGAGGAAGGAAACAGATGTTCAAATCCAGGAGTCACAGAGAACTCCCAACAAAATCAACAAAGGCAGGCCAACATCAAGAAATACCATAGCTAAATTTGCAAAATATAAAGAAAAAATCCTAAAAGCAGCAGGACAAAAACAAGTCCCTAACTTACAAGGGAAGACAAATAAGGTTAGCAGCACATCTTTCCAGAGACACTGGCAGTCCAGAAGGTCTGGCATGATATATTCAATGTGCTGAACGGGAGAAATACGCAACCAAGAATACTCTATCCAAGCAAGGCTGTCATTCAGAATAGAAAAAAAGATAGTTTCCAAAATAAACAAAAACTGAAGGAGTTTTTGATCACTAAACCAGCCCAGAAAGAAATATTAAAGGGAACTCTTTGAGTGGGAAAGACCAAAAGCAACAAACACTAGAAAGGAACAGAATATCTCTAGAAACAACAAGCAATAAAATGGCACTAAATTCACATCTATCAATAATTACTCCAATTGTAAATGGACTAAATGCTCCAATCAAAACACTTAGGATATCAGAATGGATTAAAAAAAAAAAAGATCCATCTAAACACTGCCTACAAGAGATTCATTATAGACCTAATGACAATGGTAGATTGAAAGTGAAAGGACAGAGAACAATTTATCATGATAACAGACATCAAAAGAAAGATAGAGTAGTCATATCAGACAAACTAGATTTTAAGTAAGACTGTAACAAGAGATGAAGACTATATAATAATAAAGGGGACAATCCAACAAGATCTAAGAAGTGTACATATGCCAAGCTGGGAGTACCCAAATACATATAACCATTAGTAAACATAAAGGAACTCATTGATAATAATACCATAATATAGGAGGGAACCTTAATACCTCACTTACATCAATGGACAGATCATCTAAGCAGAAATTCAACAAGGAAACACGACAGAAATCAGAGGACACAAAGAAATGGAAAAACATTCCATGCTCATGGAGATTGGAAGAAAAATCATTGTTAAAGTGTCTATTACCACCCAATGCAATCTACAGGAGTTGATGCAATCACTATCAAAATACCACCAGCATTTTCCATAGAGCAGTCCATTGTTTCATAGAACAAAGAATCCTAAAAATCCTAACAGACCCCAAAAAGCCAAAACAATCTTGAAAAAGAAAAGCAAAGCTGGTGGCATCACACTTCCAGACTTCAAGTTATATTACAAAGTTGTAGTAATCAAGAGAGTATGGTACTGGCACAAAAATAGACACATAGGGGGCGCCTGGGTGGCTCAGTTGTTAAGCACCTACCTTTGGCTCGGGTCATGATCCCAGTGTCCTGGGATCAAGCCCCCATCGGGCTCCCTGCTCAGTGGGAAGCCTGTTTCTCCCTCTCCCACTCCCCCTGCTTGTGTTCCCTCTCTCACTGTCTCTCTCTCTGTCAAATAAATAAAATCTTAAAAAAAAAAAAAATAGACACACAGATCAATGGAATAGAACAGAAAACCCCAAAACAGACTCAACAACTATACAGTCAACTCATCTTCGACAATGGAAGAAAGGATATCCAATGAAAAGAAGACAGACTCTTCCCACCACAAATGGGTGTTGGGAAAACTGGTCAGCAATATGCAGAAGAATGAAACTGACCACATTATACACCATACATAAGGATAAATTCAAAATGGATAAAGGACCTAACATGAAACAGGAAACCATCAAAATCCTAGAGAACATAGGCAGCAACCTCTTTGACATCAGCAGTAGCAACATTTTCATAGATGTGTCTCCTGAGGGACAGGACACAAAAGCAAAAATGAAACAAAAAGCAAAAAGGGACTTCATCAAGTGAAAGATTATGCACAGTGAAGGAAACCATCAACAAAACTAAAAGGCAACCTTCAGAATTGAGAAGAAATTACAAATGACATGTGATAAAGGGCTAGTATTCATAATCTATAAAGAACTTTTTGAACTCAACACCCAAAAATAAGTAATTTCTTAAGAAATGGACAAAAGAGGGATGCCTGCGTGGCTCAGTTGGTTATGCATCTGCCTTCGGCTCAAGTCATGATCCCAGTGTCCTGGGATAGAGCTCCACATCTGGATTCCCTGCTTGGCGGGAAGCCTGCTTCTCCCTCTGCTGCTCCCCCTGCTTGTGCTCTCTCTCAAATAAATAAAATCTTAAAAAAAAAAAATCTGACATCCAATTCTTACATTAAAAAAAAAAAAAGGGAAAGAAATGGGCAGAGGACATGGATAGACATTTTTCCAAAGGCATACAACTGTCTTAACAGATACATGAAAAGATATTCAACATCACTCATCATCAGGGAAATACAAATCAAAACTACAATGAGATATAACCTCATACCTGTCCAAACAGCTAAAAAAAAACAGCACACAAAAGAACAGATGTTGGTGAGGATATAGAGAAAAAGGAACTCACTTACACTATTGGCAGGAATGCAAACTGATACAGTCACTCTGGAAAACAGTATGGAGGTTCCTCAAAAAGTTAAAAACAGAACTACACTATAATCCAACAACTACACTACTAGGTATTTACCCAATCCAAAGGGATACATGCACCTATATGTTTACAGCAGCATTATCAACAATAGGCAAATTATGGACAGAGCCCAAAATGTCCACTGACTGATGAATGGATAAAGAAGTTGTGGTATAGGGGCACCTGGTGGCTCAGTCAGTTAAGCATCTGCCTTCGGCTTAGGTCAAGTTCCCAGGGTTCTGGGATCAAGTCCTGTATCAGGCCCCTTGCTCAGCAGGGAGCCTGCTTCTCCCTTTCCCTCTGCCTGCCTGCCTGCCAAATATTTTTAAAAAAGAAGTTGTAGGGTATAAACACACATACACAGGAATATTACTCAGCCATAAAAAGGAATGAAATCTTGACATTTGCAATGACTTAGATGGAGCTAGAGTGTATTGTGCTAAGTACAGTCGGTCAGAGAAAGGCAAATACCACATGATTTCACTCATATGTGGAATTTAATAAATTCCACATTCCAAATTAATAAAGGAAAAAGATGAACATATGGGGAGGAGGGGAAAAGGAGAGAAGAAAACCACGGAACAGACTCAACCTGGGAGAACAAAGTTAGGATTGCTGGAGAGGAAGTGGGCAAGGGTATGGGTTAGGAGGATAATGGGTATTAAGGTGAGCACTTGTTGTGATGAGCAATGGGTGTTGTATGTAAGTGATGAATCACTAAATTCTACTCCTGAAACTAACATTACACTATATATCAACTGACTGGAATTTAAATAAAAATCTGGAGAAAAAAATCTGATAAAACATATACAGGATTAACATGCTGAAAACAGTAAGACACTAATAAAAGAAATCAAAGAAGATGTAACTAACTTGAGAGACCATGTTCATAAAATGAAAGACTGCATAGCAAAGATATCAGTTCTCCCTAAACTGTCTAGAGATTTAAGGCAATTACAATAAAAATTCCAGCAGGACTTTTTTTTTTTTTAAGATTTTATTTAGTTATTCGACAGAGACACAGCAAGAGAAGGAATACAAGCAGGTACAGTGGGAGAGGGAGAAGCAGTCTCCCTGCTGAGCAGGGAACCCAATGCGGGGCTAGATCCCAGGACTCTGGGATCATGACCTGGGATAAAGGCAGATGCTTAACGACTGAGCCACCCAGGCACCCCAGCAGGACTTTTTGTAGATATAAATAAACCAATTCTAAAATGTAAATGCAAAAACAAAGGAGCTAGAAAAATCAAAACAAGTGAGAAAAGGAGAAATAAGAGTTGGACGAATCACACCACCTAAATTAAAGACTTAAAACTACAGAAACCAAGAACATCCAGATACATACCCACACAAATATGGCCAAATGATTTTTGACAAAGGCATAAAAGTCAGTCAATGGAAAAAGGAAGCTCTTTTCAACAAATGATAGTAGAAAACTGAACATTTGTTTGCAAAAAAAGAACCGTGACCCAAAACACTTATACAAAAATTAACTTGAAATAGATTATAGATCTACATACAAAATGTAAAACTTTTAGAATAAAACACAGAATTGGCCATAGGATCAAAGTTAACATCACTAGTGATTAAGTCATGTTGATAACATGACCTTCTGATATGTGATGAAAAGGCAATTAATCTCAATGGTATTCTTTCCAAAATCCCACAACCCCAACTGTTATCAAAAGCAAAACAAAGACAAACTAAATTAAAGGACATTCTACAAAATACCTGACTCAACCTCCTCAAAACTGTTGAGATGAAAAATAAGGAAAGACTGAGACACTTTCAAAGACCTGAGACAAACTAAAAAGACATGATGACTAAATGCCTGGATCCTAAATCAGAAAATGGACTTTAGTGGAAAAACTAATTAAAGTTAAGCTAATAACAAGGAATCAATGTTGGTTTCTCAGTTTTGAAATATGTATCATGGTAATATAAGCTGCTAACAGTAGGAAGAGCTGGGTGAGGATATACCAGAACACACTGCACTATATTTGAAACTTTCTATAAATGTAAAATAAACCAAAAAAATTTTTTTCAGTTTATTTTTAAAACATAGGAGAAAACTCTGGGATGTGGTGCCAAGAGTTCTTAGACAAGGCACTGAAACATGACCCATAAAGCAAAAAATTAATAAACTGACAGGACAACACACCTATTACAATAGCTAAAATAAAAAATACTGGCAGCAAATGCTGATGAGTACAAAGAGCAAATGGAACTTTCATACATTGCTGGTAGAAATGCAAAATGTTCAGTCACTCAGGAAATCAGTTTGGTCATTTCTTTTTCTTTTTTTTTTTTTTTAATTGTTTTTAATTCCAGTATAGTTAACATACAATGTTACACTAGTTTCAGGTGTACAATATAGTGACTCAACAATTCCATACATCACCCAGGGCTCATTATTACACAGGCACTCCTGAATCCCCATCACCTATTTCATCCATCACCCCACCCACCTTCCCATCAGTTTGTTCTCTATAATTTTGTTTCTTGGTTTATCTTTTTTCTTTCATTCATTTGTTTTGTTTATTAAATTCTACACAAATGAAGTCATGTGATATTTGTCTTTATGACTTATTTCACCAGCTCTAGCTCCATCCATGATGTTGCAAATGGCAAGATTTCATTCTTTTTACAGTTGAGTAATAGTCCACTGTGTCTGTGTCTGTGTGCATGTGTGTGCACACACACATCTTCTTTATCCATTCATCTATCCTCAGACACACTTAGACTGCTTTCTTATCCTGGCTCTTGTAAATAATGCTGCTATATAAACATAGGGATCCACGTATTCCTCTGAATAAGTGTTTTCATATTTGGGGGGTAAATATGCAGTAGTGTGATGACTGGATTATAGGGTAGTTCTATTTTCAACTTTCTGAGGAACCTCCATACTGTTTGCCCCAATGGCTACACCAGTCTGCATTCCTACCAACAGTGCAAGAGGGGTCCTTTTTCTCCACATTCTCATCAACACTTATGGTTTCTTGTGGTTTTGACTTCAGCCATTCTGACAGTTGTGAGGTGGTATCTCACTGTAGTTTTGATCTTCATCTCCTTGATGATGAGCGATGTTGAGCATCTTTTCACATGTCTGTTTGGCCATCTGGATGTCTTTTTTGAAGAAATGCCTGTTCATGCTTGCCCATTTTTTAATTGGATTGATTTTTGGGTGTTCAGATGTATCAGTTCTTTAATATATTTTGGATATTAACCCTTTGTGGGATAGATCATTTGAAAATATCTTTCCCAATCAGTAGGTTGCCTTTTAGTTTTGCTGACTGTTTCCTTCATTGTGCAGAAGCTTTATATTTTGATGCAGTTGCAATAATATGTTTTGGCCAATTTTTATAAAGTTAAAAATAGGGGCACCTGGGTGGCTCAGTGGGTTAAAGCCTCTGCCTTCGGCTTGGGCCATGGTCCCAGGGTCCTGGGATTAAGCCCCGCATCGGGCTCTCTGCTCCACAGAGAGCCTGCTTCCTCTCTTTCTCTGCCTGCCTCTCTGCCTATGTGTGATCTCTGTCTGTCAAATAAATAAATAAATTGAAAAAATAAATAAATAAATACTTACCATATAACTAGCAATCTCAACCCAATCTTAGCCCAGTGAACTAAAAATGTACTTTCACACAAAAATCTGTGCACATATATTTGTAACAGCTCTAATCATAAATGCCCAAACCTAGAAACAGCCTTAATATCCTTCAACAAGTGAATGAATAAACAAACTGTGGTATACCCTTACAAGAGAATACTACTCAGCAATAAAAAGGAATAAGCTACTGATACAGAATTACTTAAAAGATCTTGAAAGCATTACAGGGAAAGAAACTAGTCTCAAACAGTTACTATATGATTCTATCTCTATGACATTCTTGAAAAGACAAAGCTCTCAAAACTAAAAATATATCATTAATTGCCAGAAATAATAATGAACAAGAAGAGTTTTTTTTAGGAGGTTACACTTTGTTGTATATCCTGATTATAGTAGTAGTTTTTAAAAATCTATACATATGTGTTGAAGGTCAATGAACTATTCATTTAAAAAAAAAAGTCAATTTTACTATATGCTAATTTTTAAAATAAAAAAATTTTTTAGTAAATGTAAAGGTTAAAAAAAACTACTAACAAGTGATTTTCATTAATATGAAGAAATATATCACTAACAAGTACTTCATTAATACACAGAAAGGTTTTGCTTATTTATTCAACAAATGTTTTTAAACTATGGACTATGTGTCAAACCCAGTTTTAGGAAATAAATACCAAAAAGCTGTCAAGAATGAATATATTTTGGGGCGCCTGGGTGGCTCAGTGGGTTAAGCCGCTGCCTTCGGCTCAGGTCATGATCCCAGGGTTCTGGGATCGAGTCCCGCATCGGGCTCTCTGCTCAGCAGGGAGCCTGCTTCCCTCTCTCTCTCTCTGCCTGTCTCTCTGTCTACTTGTGATCTCTCTCTGTCAAGTAAATAAATAAAATCTTTAAAAAAAAAAAAAAAGAATGAATATGTTTTATCTATGGAATGGACATGAATTGGGGGAGACTAGATGTAAGACTGTAATGGGTTACATAATGTTCCCTCAAAATTCATGTCTATTTAGAAACTTTAAAAAAACCAGCTGAACAGAAATTATGTAACAGCACTCAGAGTCTGGTAAACATACTATGTACCATTATTTTACTAAATCCTTGCAGTTACTCTGAAAGGTACCTATTATTTATTATTCTGTCTTTACCAACTCAGAGAAATTAAGTAATTTTCCCGAAGTTGACAATAAGTATTGAGCTAGAAATTAAACCTAAGTGTGTTTAATTCAGTGTCTGGCCAAATAGTAGGTATTCAATTAATGTTGAGTGAATGAATACATACAAAGTCATGTTCTATGAATCGTGCTGCCTTCTGATGTATTCTGTCATTTTAAATGTATACATTCGGGGTGCCTGGGTGGCTCAGTGGGTTAAGCCGCTGCCTTCGGCTCAGGTCATGATCTCAGAGTCCTGGGATCGAATCCCGCATCGGGCTCTCTGCTCAGTGGGGGGCCTGCTTCCCTCTCTCTCTGCCTGCCTCTCCATCTACTTGTGATCTCTCTCTGTCAAATAAATAAATAAAATCTTTAAAAATAAATAAATAAATAAATAAATAAATAAATGTATACATTCACATTTTAAAAGATCAGAAGAGAATCTGGATGGATTAAATTAAATGGCAATGTACTAAATTCTCTTATATTTGTTTAAGTTGTTTAAGTTCACAGTTACTAAAAGATCACACTAAAATGACAGGCATACTTATGAAACAATATCCAGTTTATCTGCATCTGCAATTAGTTTTTTTTAGTGTGCTACAGTCTACTTGTTATAGTAATCACACTAGCATGAAGAGAAAAGAAGCAAAGATATCATTTTTTCCTTTCTTAAAAATTCTTTAGTAAAAAATCAAGGGATGCCTGGGTGGCTCAGTTGGTTAAGCATCCAACTCCTGATTTCAGCTCAGGTCATGATCTCAGGGGCATTGGGTTCCTTGCCTACTATGGAGTCTGCTTGAGGATTCTCCCTCTCCCTCTGCCTCTCCCCCCAATGCATATCCATTCTCTCTCTCTCTCAAATAAATATATAAATAAATCTTATTAAAAAAAGAAATTAAAAGACCAACTCACACCAACACACTAATGTAAAACCAGTATATAAATTTATTTTAACTAGGTCTCCTTTCTTGATCACACATTCACACTTGAAACATTTTGGTGGTGGTATGCTTCAACACCACCCCTACCAAAATAAGATAATGCCCTTTTAAGTGTGATGTACCTCTTATATTAACTTATCACATTTATAATTAAGATATAAGTGAGAGGTGCCTGGGTGGCTCAGTGGGTTAAAGCCTCTGCCTTCGGCTCAGGTCATGATCCCAGGGTCCTGGGATCGAGCCCCACATTGGGCTCTCTGCTTGAGAGGGCCCTCTCTCTCTACCTGCCTCTCTGCCTACTTGTGATTTCTGTCTGTCAAATAAATAAATAAATAAATCTTAAAAAAAAAATGAGTGAGTCATGATGTTATCATGTAACTAAGATCAACATTTTACTTCTATTGAATTTCCAACAATACATATTAAGTTTTCTGTGATATGCAAATGTTCCATGCTAGTCATCGGAATTATAGTTAGGCTCTAACTTACATTATGAAATATATTGTGCAGAAAAGAGTTAACAGTGGGCCTGTGACTACTATCCTTCCATGCTAGTCATCGGAATTATAGTTAGGCTCTAACTTACATTATGAAATATACTGTGCAGAAAAGAGTTAACAGCAGGCCTGTGACTACTATCCTTAGAATGGCCTGCATGCAGGGGCGCCTGGGTGACTCAGTGGGTTAAAGCCTCTGTCTTCGGCTCAGGTCATGATCCCAGAGTCCTGGGATCGAGCCCCATATCAGGCTCTCTAATCGGTGATAAGCCTGCTTCCCCCTCTCTCTCTGCCTGCCTCTGCCTACCTGTGATCTCTGTTTGTCAAATAAATAAATAAAATCTTAAAAAAAAAAAAAAGAATGGCCTGCATGCAAGGCTGACCTTCGGCAGGCTTCTAGGAATTTGGATTTTGAGAGGGTTCTCAAAAAACTCTCCAATAAGAGTTACTGTGCTTAATCTGTTTGTACAAACAATGTGGTTTATGCTAAACACCTGCTCCCCTTTTGGGAGTCTGAAATTTTGTTATGTACCAGTCAAAGGGTGCCAGCCCCCAAATATAAACGCTAAGACCTGAGCCTCTAACAAGCTTCCCTGATAGAAAACATCTCATAGGTGTTGTCACAACTTGTTGCTAAGGAAATTAAGTATGTTCTGTGTGACTCCATTAGGAAAGGACTCAAACACGAATTCCTCCAAACTTTGCCTCAGCCACCTTTTCCCTGTGCTAATTCTGTTTGCAGATATCGCTGTAATAAATCATAGTAAGTGTACCCATATGCTGAGTTTTGTGCATCTTCCTAGCAAATCACTGAGCCTGGGGGAGATGTTGGGGTCACCCCAAACCACATACTAAAAGTTACCTGAGTAAAAGTATACCTACCATCTTACCAGGCAATGTGCTCTTGGAGGAAAGTCATTATTCATACACAACAAATCTTGCATAGATTGTGGAATAACATCTACAAAAACATTTAATAATGAAAAAATTAGTATGTTCACTCTAAGACAAAATTTTATGACATGACTGAAAAAAAAATCACATTATGTAACATATCTTGCTAGTCCATGTAGTTTTGCAATTGCTCAAGGATTTATATCTAGGACTTGCTCTACAATTTGGGGTGAGAGAGATGTCTCTTTCCCACTGTCTTATTTCAAAAAAGCCAGCCTCTAAAAACAAAAAATATTATTCCTACATGTATATTTTCCTTTTTTCTAAGTCATGACTCAAACGTTTCCTCATCCTTCCTACAAAGCCACATTTTATCTGTTCTTCTTGGTCTGCCCTTGTCCCTACTTTTCTTCAAAATTTTACTTAGAATCCTGTCAACACTTTATCATCTCCCATGGCTAGTCTTTGCTAGCCTCTGGCCATTTACGGAGGGCTTCTTATAACCACTAAACAAGGATATCTCAGTCGTTAAGTATCTGCCTTCGGCTCAGGTCATGATCCTAGGACGGAGCCCCATATTGGGCTCCCTGCTCAGCTGGAAGCGTGCTTCTCCTTCTCCCACTCCCCCTGCTTGTGTTCCCTCTCTCACTGTGTCTCTCTCTATCAAATATCAAATAAATAAAATCTTAAAAAACAGAAAACAAAAATTAAAAAAAAAACACTAACCAGGTTCCCACTTTTTACCCATGCATCTTTAAGCACTTGTATTGCCATTTATAATAAGACAGTGACATAAATGATCCTTAGTTATGCATAAATTCATAATAAATTCAAAGTATAAAGAATATTTGTTCATAAAAATATTTCCTTTTATTGTATAGCCATAATTCCTTAGGAAATATATATTTTCTCAATTTTCAAAAAGAATAAATAGGAGAACACTAATGACGATACTTTAACTGAAGCAATGAGCAACCCAACAAAATAAAAGATCAGTGCTCAAAACTTCTGACATCTGATAGTATAATTTTAAATATGTATTTCCAGGGACGCCTGGGTGGCTCAGTTGGTTGGACGACTGCCTTCGGCTCAGTCATGATCCTGGAGTCCCGGGATTGAGTCCCACATCGGGCTCCCAGCTCCACGGGGAGTCTGCTTCTCTCTCTGACCTTCTCCTCGCTCATGCTCCCTCTCACTGTCTCTCTCTCAAATAAATAAATAAAATCTTTAAAAAAAAAAAAATGTGTCTCCAAATTAAATGAGTTGATGATTTACTTGTAACTTCTATCATTAGGTATAGCTTTAATCACAACCAAATTAAAACTGCACAATACATATACACATGCAATAATAATGACTTAAGTAACCCAAATCCATTCATCTTCTCTCATACCACAGTCCCCTATACGAGTTTACCTTAGAAAAACTGATTCTAAGCCTCGTCATTATAACAGCTTTTCCTTGATGTATGATCTTCCCTCAAATTAACAGCCCTCAAGATTTCTCTACTTTTAACAGTTCCTTCATTAGTCAGCAGAATGTAGGACCTGGCAATCTCTGGGCTATTATCAGACTTCCCATCAGTTGCATATATTTCCCTCATCCACTTACTCCTGAAGTACACATATTCATATTTTGGTGTAATTATTTTATTTAGTGTATAATTGTCTTATATATGTGTATAGATGGTCAATGTTATCTGTCCTAGTTTATGAATCTGAATATATATGCTAACTACTTTATTGTTTCTAAAAAGAATGCATATAATACAAAAGGTTATATAATTTTATTCCTATACAAGAAAAGGTACAAATATTTCAGGCCTAAACTTACAAATGATAATCTGTTTTAAGCAGAAAAACTTTTTTCCTTAATTTATTTTTTCAATTGAAATATAACTGACATTTAACATTATATTACTGTCAGGTATACAATATCATAATAACTCATTAATTGTATACACTGCAAAATGATCACCGTAAGTCTAGTCAACATCTGTCACCAGTTAACAACAAAAATTTCCTTGTTATAAGAACTTTTACAACTTAAATCTCTGAGCAACTTTCACATATATGATACAGTACGATTAACTATAGTTACCATGCTGGACATTAATTACATCCCCATGACTTATTTATTTTATAACTGTAAATGTGTACTTTGACCTCTTTCATCCATGTTGCCCACCCCTCAACCTCCACCTCTGGGAACCACCAATCTATTCTCATAAATGTAAGTCTGATGAGTTTTGTTTTCATTTTTTTTTTTTTAGATTCTACATATAAGAGATATCATACAATATGTCTTTCTCTTATTTCACTTAGCATAATATCATCAATTGCCTGAAAAACTAACACACATTCTGCATATTTATTTTTTAAGTGAGTAAAGAAGGGTATTTGACTGACAGCTCCAAGATTCTTATTTTTCCAATACCTTGGTCTCTCACTATTATATGCTACTCTACCTCAAGGAAGAGATTTTGGGGGGTACCTGGGTGGCTCAGTCAGTTGAGTGTCTGCCCTCGGCTCCTGAATTCTAATCCATCTGATCTGACTACAAACTTTGGGGTATAACCAAAACACTACACTGATAAATCAGAAAATAACTTTTATTTTTAAATCCTTCAAATCCCAGCTTATTGCTTAATTCTTCATTACATCTTCCCTGATCTCTCTTCAGTTAGAACTGATCGTTTCTTCTCTGAATTTCAGTAGCACTTTTTCTGGGCTCTATGATGGCACTCATCATTTTCTATCTCCTATGACCATTAGTTATTTATAGACCATATATCCCTTACTGGACCGTAAATTTCTTTTAACTGGGGGTTAAAAGTGCACGCAATAAATATTTTGCTCATCTAATTAATCTTGAAACGCTGCTATGACTGTTCCTCTAAAAAGATCATATTCGGGACGCCTGGGTGGCTCAGTTGGTTAAGCGGCTGCCTTCGGCTCAGGTCATGATCCCAGCGACCTGGGATCGAGTCCCACATCGGGCTCCTTGCCCGGCGGGGAGCCTGCTTCTCCCTCTGCCTCTGCCTGCCTCTCTGTCTGCCTGTGCTTGCTCGCTCTCTCTCCCTCTGTCTCTGACAAATAAATAAATAAAATCTTAAAAAAAAAAAATTAAAAAAAAATAAAAATAATAATAAAAAGATCATATTCTATTTCAGATGCAGTGAAACAACTTCGCAAATGTAAAACATCTCCAGAGGACACTATTTAATTAAGAGAACTAAATTCATAATTCAAAATTATAATCACTCTTACAGTCAAGAGTTTCAAAATATGTAGTTAACAACTTACCTTCCAATATTTCATCCTTTCCTTCTTTATCAGTGGAATCTTGTACAAGATAATGATGAGTGATTGAGAACTTGAAGTCAGCAAAGGAAATTTCATCTGATTTCTCTTCCCATGTGCCAGAAGTAAATATACCCTATATTTAACAATAAAATGGGAAAAACATCCTCAAGGAAGTTCCCTTAAAATATTAACTATCCAGAGACATACAAAATTATAATTTTTGAATAATTTTTGTAAGATACACATATAAAATCAAGAATATACAGTAAGTCCCATGCCACTTACATTAAAAAAAAAAAAAACCCTTCCTACCATTAGCAGAATCTCTGAGTTACTTTCAGCTGAGAACGGTAACATTTCATAAATTTTAAAATTTAGGAAAAAATATGGCAGCAAAATATACTTTTATCATAAAAATCTCAAATCTGATATCACTATATAGTACAGAGCATTACTGGACATCAGAAATTGCTTAATAAAAAGCAGTTTGTAGAATCAACTTGAGTGACATGACATTTGTAGGACTTACTTCCTTAACATATTTCTGCAACCTCCTTTAGCAAGCTTTGGTATTTAAATATTTTCATTTAAATAGCAATTCTTGACTGGAAAACATTTTAATTTAAAGTTCCAAAGAGCCCCCTGACTTATACAACATAATCATAAAAAAGGATTTTTCCCATTTTCTAATCTCCCATAGCTATTCCTACCACTGGAGAAGAGGTATATAGTCACTGCAGCAGAGCACCACTATGAGGCAGGAAATACCAACCCAGCAACTTGCCAAGCAAAGACAGTTCCAAACTAGACAGAAAATATGTAAGGAATGAGTCTGTGAGTTGTTGGGTTTTTATAAAAAGTGTTTTCATGGGGCGCCTGGGTGGCTCAGTGGGTTAAAGCCTCTGCCTTCAGCTCGGGTCATGATCCCAGGGTCCTGAGATTGAACCCCGCATCGGGCTCTCTGCTCGGTGGGGAGCCTGCTTCCTCCTCTCTCTGACTGCCTCTCTGCCTACTTATAATCTCTGTCTGTCAAATAAATAAATAAATAAATCTTAAAAAAAAAAAAGGTGTTTTCATGATCATACCTAATGTAGAACACTCAAATTTTTTATATGTGTTTCTGGCAAAGTATTTGTAATTCTGAATGGAGTTAAATCATATTTTAAATGTCTTACGGGTATAATATGTTAATATATCAAACACCAATTTTTTTATTAAGAGAAAAACCACCACGTATGATACATATCAAAACCTATAATTTTATATGTTGGGTTTCTCTAAAGTAAGGTTAACCTGTATTGAATTAAGATATATATGGCCTATACCAAAATTCTCAAATTGTATACTTAAGAGCTTGGTGTGCTACAAGGAATGCCCACTATAAAGCAATTAAGGCTAAAACTAAGGACAAGGGCAAAGTCCAGAAAATGAGAGAAAAGCACATTCTTCAAGCTTACAGAAAAGCTGAAATACTCTACTTAAATGATACGAAGAAACATTACCTGATCCTAATTTTGGATTCTGAGAACTACTATCAAACTTACCAACAGCCATCTCAAGGAGGATTTGCTTGTATTCAATAAACAAGTGGTATCCAGGTTCTGGCTCCCAAACAGACTTTTTAAGATAATCAGTTCAACAAAAAACAATAATCTGCCTCCTTCAATTCCATTATGATGCAGTCCTTTGACACCAAATTTTAGTATGGTATATATTTATGATTAGAATCAGAAATGACAGTTCTGGTTCAAAATTAATCTAGTGGTTCATCAAAAATAACCTCTGAGGGCACCGATCAGACAATAAAAAAGAAACAAGCATATATAATGGAAAGAAATAAAACTGTCTACATTCACAATGATTTGATATGTACCTAGAATATCCAAAGCAATGTACAAACTACTAAAACTAACTGATGAGCTTAGGAAGTTAAGAATTCAAGATCAATATACAAAAACCATCTGTATTTTTATATACAGACAGCAAACACTTGGAAAATGATTTTTTTATTAACATATAATATATTATTTGCCTCAGGGGTACAGGTCTGTGAATCCTCAGTCTTACACAATCCACAGCACTCACAATAGCACATACCCTCCCCAATGTCCATAACCCAGCCACCCTATCCCTTCCCTCCAAATCCCCCAGCAACCCTCAGTTTGTTTCCTGAGATTAAGAGTCTCTTATGGTTTGTCTCCCTCCCTGGTCCCACCGGAAAATGATTTCTTTAATACCATTCTTACAACATCCAAAATAAATTAACTAGAAATACATGTAACAAAAGATGAGCAAGAATTCTACCTAAGAATGCTTCAAAACATTGATAAGTGATTATTAAAGACCTAAAGAGAGCTCAATGTACTTGGATTGGAAGACACAACAGCATTAAGGTGTCATTCTCCTCAAATAAATCTATAAATTCAACACCATCCTAATCAAAATCCCAGACATTTTGTAGAAATTGACAAGCTGATTCTAAAACTAAAATGAAATCCAAAGGACCTAAAATACCTAAAATAATTCTGATGAAAAATATACTATCTAATTTTAAGACTTATTTTGCTATTGTAATTAAGACTACTATATAGTGGCATAAAGACAAATAGATCATTTAGACATAACAGTCCAGAAATACATTCACACTTATCCATTTTACAACAGAGGAACTACTGCAATTCAGTAGGGAAAGGGAAAGGATGGTCTTTTCAACAAACGGTCCTGGAATAATAAGATATTCAAATAGAGGAAAACAGAGAACTGTCTTTACAAACTTGAGATTGGCAAAGACTCCTTTGACAGGGCTCAAAATGCACTAATAATAAAATCAAAAATTAAGAAAATGAGGAATACCCAAATACATAAAATAGCTAGTAACAAACATAAAAGAACTAATCGATAATAATACAGTAACTGTATGGGGCTTTAGCACCCCATTCACATCAATGGACAGATCATCTACCTAAACAGAAAATCATCAACAAAACAATGGCTTTGAATGACACACTGGTATAAATGGATTTAACAGATATTAGATATTTAACAGATATTATTATGCAGGATATTCCATCATATGAAAGTAGACTACACCTTCTTTTTAAGTGTACATACAACATTTTCCAGAACAGATCACATATTAGGCCACAAAACAAGCCTCAACAAATTCAAAAAGACTGAAGATATACCATGTTTCTTTTCTGACAACACTATGAAACTAGAAGTCAATCACAAGAAAAAATCTGGAAAGACCATAAATACATGGACATTAAATAACATGCTAATAAGCAATAAATGAGTCAACCAGGAAATAAAAGAAGAAATAATAATGTACATGGGGGAAAAAAAGAAAATGAAAATGTAACAGTTCAAACCTTTGGGATATATGAAAATCTGTTTTAAAAGGGAAGTTTATAGGAACAGGTATACCTCAAGAAGCAAGAAAAATCTCAAATAACCTAACCTTACATGTAAGGGAGCTTTTGTAAAAAGAACAATTAACAAAACCTAAAACCAACAGAAGGCAGGAAATAATAAAGATAAATAAATAAATAAATAAAGCAGAAATAAATGAAACAGAAATGTAAAAAAAAAAAAAAAAAAAACCCACTAGAACATACACCAATGAAACCAGGAGCTGGTTCTTTAAGGGAAAAAAAAAAATCAATAAAATTGAAAAATCTCTAGCCAGACTGATCAATAAAAAAAGAGGACCCAAATAAATAAAGCCACAAATGAGAGAAGAGAAATAAAAATATCAAATATCAAAGAAATACAAACAATTGTAAGAGAATATTATGAAAAACTATATGCCAACAAATTGGGACAACCTAGAAGAAATGTAAAATTCCTAGAAACATATAAACTATCAAAACTGAAACAAGAAGAAATAGTAAATTTGAACAGACCAATAACCAGCAAAGGAATTAAATCCATAATCAAAGTCCAGGACCAGAGGGCTTCACAGGCGAATTCTACCAAACCTTTTTTTTTTTTAAGATTTTATTTATTTATTTGACAGACAGAGATTACAAGTAGGCAGAGAGGCAGGCAGAGAGAGAGGGGAAAGCAGGCTCCCCGCCGAGCCCAATGCGGGGCTCGATCCCAGGACCCTGGGACCATGACCTGAGCCAAAGGCAGAGGCTTTAACCCACTGAGCCACCCAGGTGCCCCTCTACCAAACCTTTAAAGAGCTGGGATGCCTAGGTGGCTCAGTTGTTAAAACATCTGCCTTTGTTTGGCTCAGGTCATGATCCCTGGGGTCCTGAGATCAAGTCCTAAGTTGGGCTTCTTTTTTTTTTTTTTTTTTTAAGATTTTATTTACTTATTTGACAGACGGAGATCACAAGTAGACAGAGAAGCAGGCAGAGAGAGAAGAGAAAGCCGGCTCCCTGCTGGGCAGAGAGCCTGATGCAGGGCTCGATCCCAGGACCCTGGGATCATGACCTGAGCCGATGGCATAGGCTGTAACCCACTGAGCCACCAAGGCGCCCCCTAAGTCGGGCTTCTTGAGGGAGCCTGCTTCTCCCTCTGCTTGGGCTCTCTCTCTCTCTCTGACAAATACATAAAATCTTTTTTTTTTCTCAAAGATTTTATTTATTTATTTGACAGAAATCACAAGTAGGCAGAGAGGCAGGCAGAGAGAGACAGAGAAGCAGGCTCCCTGCTGAGTGGAGAGCCCGATGCGGGACTCAATTTCAGGATCCTGGGATCATGACCTGAGCCAAAGGCAGAGGCTTTAAACCCACAGAGCCACCCAGGCACCCAATACATAAAATCTTTAATTAATTAATTAATTAATAAGAGTTAATATCTATTCTTCTCAGGTGCTTGGGTGGCTCAGTCAGTTAAGTGTCTGCCTTCAGCTCAGGTCATGATCCCAAGATCCTGGAATCAAGTCCCATATCAGACTCCCTGCTCAGCAGGGAGTTTGCTTCTCCTTCTCCTTTTGCCCCTTCCCCCACACTTGTGTTCTCTCACTTACTAGGCACTCCCTCCCAAATAAATATTTTTTTAAAAATATTTAAAAAAAAAATCTATTCCTCTCAAACTATTCCAAAATACAGAAGAGGAAGACTTCCAAATGCATTCCAACAGGCCAGTCTTATCCTAATACCAAAACCAGATAGACACCACAAAAGAAGAGAAATACAGACAAATATTCCTTGAAGAACACAGAAGCAAAAATACTAAACAGAATCTAGCAAACTGAATACAACAACCATTTAAAAAAAAATTCATTCACCCCAAGCAAGTGGGATTTATTCCCAGGATACAAGGGTGGTTAAATATTTGCAAATCAATCAAAGTGATGCATCACCCCAATAAGAGGAAGTATAAAACCCCTATGATCATTTCAGTAATGGAGAAAAAATCTGACAAAGTACAACATCAACTTATGCTACAAACCCTCAATAAAGTATGTTTAGAGGAAACTACATCAACATAATAAAG
This sequence comes from Lontra canadensis, assembly GCF_010015895.1. Lineage (NCBI taxonomy): Eukaryota > Metazoa > Chordata > Mammalia > Carnivora > Mustelidae > Lontra > Lontra canadensis. The sequence goes on from NW_022631005.1 coordinate 24,779,063, forward strand.
GCCTGATATGAAAAACTCACAACTAACCACCATGCCTAAATGGGGAAAAACAGAGCTTTTCCCCTAAGGTCAAGAACAAGACAAGGGTGGCCACTCTGACCACTTTCACTCAACATAGTACTGGAAGTGCCAGTCAGAGCAATCAAACAACAACAACAACAACAACAAAAAAAACCATCAAAGGTTTCCAAATCAGGAGGAACAAGTCAAACTTTCACTATTTGCAGATGATATGATACTATATAGAGGAAACCCAAAAGATAACATCAAAAAACTGCTTAGAACTCATTAATGAATTCATTAAAGTTGTAGGATACAAAATCAAGGCACAGAAATCTGTTGCATTCCTTTTTTTTTTTCTTTTTTCTAAGATTTTATTAATTTGGGCGCCTGGGTGGCTCAGTGGGTTAAGCCTCTGCCTTCGGCTCAGGTCATAATTTCAGGGTCCTGGGATCGAGTCCCACATGGGGATCTCTGCATGGCAGGGAGCCTGCTTCCTCCTCTCTCTCTCTGCTTGCCTCTCTGCCTACTTGTGATCTCTGTCTGTCAAAGAAATAAATAAAATCTTAAAAAAAAAAGATTTTATTAATTTGACAGAGATAGAGACAGCAAGAGAGAGAACACAAGCAGGGGGAGTGGGAAAGGGAAAGCATGGGAGAAGCAGGGCTTCCAACTGAACAGGGAGCAGTATGCTGGCCAATCCCAGGACTCTGGGATCAGGACCTGAGCTGGAGGCAGATGCTTAACAACTGAGCCACCCAGGCACCCTGTTGCATTTCTATATACCAATAATGAAGCAGCAGAAAAAGAAATTAAGAAAACAATCCCATTTTCAAGTGCACCAAAAACAGTAAGACACCTAGGAAGAAACTTAACCAAAGAGGTGAAAGACCATGTACTCTAAAACTATATAAAAAACACTGATGAAAAAAAATGAAGATGATACAAAGAAATGGGAAAACATTCTATGTTCATGGGTCAGAATAATAAATATTGTTAAAATGTCTACACTACCCAAAGCAATCTACTCATTTAATGCAATCCTTATCAAAATACCAACAGCATTCTTCATAGAACTAGAACAAATAATCCTAAAATTTGTATGGAACCACAAAAGACCCCAACTAGCCAAAGCAAACTATCTTTTTTAAAAAAATATTTATTTATTTATCTTAGAGAGAGAGTGTGTACAAGCAAGCAAGGGAGGGGGCAAGGGAGACGATCTCAAGTAGACTCCCCACTGAGTGCAGAGCCCAACATGGAGCTCAACCCCACAACCCTGAGATCATGACCTGAGCCAAAATCAAGAGTCAGAAGCTTAACTGACTGAGCCAACCAGGAGCCCCCGGCCAAAGCAATTTTGAAAAAGAAAAACAAAGCTGGAGACATCACGATTCCAGATTTCATGTTATGTTACAAAGCTGTAATGATCAAAATAGTATGGTACTAGCACAAAAATATACACATAAATCAACATAATTGAATAGAAAACTCAGAAATTAACCCACAACTGTATGGCCAATTAATCTTCAACAAAGCAGGAAAGAACACCCAATAATAAAAGATTTTCTCTTCAACAAATATGTTTGGGAAAAGTAGATAGCAACATGTAGAAGAATGAAACTGGACCACTTTCTTACACCATATACAAAAATAACTTTAAAATGGATTAAAGACCTAAATGTGAGACCTAAAACCATTAAATTCCTAGAAGAGAACACAAGCAGTACTTCTCTGCAACTTGGCCATAGCAACTTTTTTCTAGATATGTCTGCTCAGGCAAGGGAGACAAAAACAAAAACAAAACTACTGGGATTACATCAAAATAAAAAACTTCTGCACAATGAAGGAAACAGTCAACAAAACTAAAAGGCAACAAACTATAGGGAAAAGATATTTGCAAATGACATACCCCATAAAGGGTTAGTATCCAAAATACATAAAGAACAGATACAACTCAACACCCATAACACAAATAACCCAATTAAAACTGGGCAGACATGAACAGTCAATTCTCCAAAAAAAGACATCCAGATGGCCAAAAGACACAAGAAAAGATGCTCAGCATTGCTCATTACCAGAGAAATGCAAATCAAAACCACAGTGAGATACTATCTCACATCTATCAGAATAGCTAATGTCAAAAACACAAGAAAATAATGTTGACGAGGATGTGGAGGAAAAGGATCCCTCTTGCACTGTTGGTGGGAATGCAAACTGGTGCAGCCATTGGGGAAAACAGTATGGAGGTTCCTCAGGAAGTTAAAAACAGATCTACCCTATGATCCAGTCATCAAAGTACTAGGAGTTTACCCAAAAAATACAAAAACACTAATTCATGGGGATACATGCACCCTTATGTTTATATAGCAACATTATTTACAATAACCCTGATATGAAAACAGCTCAAATGCATCCATCAATACCTGAATGAAGAAAAGTAAGTGACGTACTCCTCATTAATGAAACAGACTCTTAATTATAGAGAAGAAACTGATGGTTACCAAAGGAGAGAACCTTGCAGGGATGGCTCAAAGAGGTGATGGGGATTAAGGAGTGCACTTGTGATGAGCATCAGGTGATGTAGGGAATTGTTGAATCACTCTAAGTGTATACCTAAAACTAATTTAACACTGTATGTTAACTAACTGGATTTAAAATAAAACTTCAGAAAAGTTTAAGAAAATGAACTTCACTAAAATAAAAACTTATGCTTATCAAAAGACAAGAAGAAAATGACTGAGGAAGCTATGACTGAAGGAAAGATTCAAAATACATGTATTTGACAAAGGACTCACAACCAGAGTATGAGGATAATTTTAAAAACGAAACAATCGGGGCGCCTGGGTGGCTCAGTGGGTTAAAGCCTCTGCCTTCGGCTCAGGTCATGATCCCAGGGTCCTGGGATCGAGCCCCGCATCGGGCTCTCTGCTCAGCAGGAAGCCTGCTTCCCTTCCTCTCTCTCTGACTGCCTCTCTGCCTACTGTGATCTCTCTCTGTCAAATAAATAAAATAAAATCTTAAAAAAAAAACAAAACAAAACAAACAAACAAAAAAAAAAACAAAACAATCTCAGGGGCACCTGGGTTGCTCAGTGGGTTAAGCCTCTGCCTTCAGCCCGGGTCATGATCTCGGGGTCCTGGGATCCAGCCCAGCATCGGGCTTTCTGCTCAGTGGGGAGCCTGCTTCCCCCTCTCTCTCTGCCTCCCTCTCCGCCTACTTGTGATCTCTCTCTCTGTCAAATAAATAAATAAAATCTTAAAAAAAAAAAACAAAAAACAATCTCATTTAAGAAAAAAAAAGGAGCAAAAGACTAAAACACTTATCAGAAGAAGATATAAATGACCAATGAGGGTGCCTGGGTGGCTTGGGTCAGTTAAGTGTCTGCCTTTGGCTCAGGTCATGATCCCAGAATCCTGGGATCAAGTCCCACATCCAGCTCCCTGCTCAGCAGGGAGTATGCGTCTCCCTCTGCCTCCCCCCTGCTCATGATCCCTCTCTCTCTCTCTCAAATAAATAAGTAAAATATTTTAAAATTTTAAAAAATGACCAATGAACACAGTTAACTATGATGAATTAGTGGATACTACCACATATTAGTAGTCATCATGAAATCCAAATTTAAAAACCACATTGAGATACCACCTCAAACCCAATGGAATGACTAAAAACAGAAATCTGACGATCCCACCTGTCAGAAAGAATGGAATAACAAATCTCATACATTGCTAAAAACATAAAATGGCACGACCAGTTTAGAAAAATACTTTGGCAGTTTCTTTTTTTTTTTTTTTTTCTTAAGATTTTGTTTATTTCTTTGATGGAGAGAGAAAGAGCACACATGGGGGAGCCGAAGGGAGACAGAGACAGGCTCCCAAGCAGGGAGCCTGATGCCAGGGAGTCGACGTGGGGCTTGATCCCAGACCGTGGGATCATAACCTGAGCCAAAGGCAGACACTTAACCAACTGAGGCACCCAGGCACCCCACTTATCATTTTCTTCATACATTTGTTTCTCCACTAGACTGTAAAAAGCAAAGACTATGTTCTATTCTGCTTTACATCCCAGAACTCAATAGTACCTACACATTTAATAATTATCTTAGGAATTACCTTTTTTTAATATTTATGATAACCCCCGTATGTCCCAAAGATGCTAGGAAATATATAATACATTTTAAATAAGTGAAAATATTTAAATATACTTACAAATATGTATGGATGTATTAGAAAAATGTAATATATTTAGATAATATATACATTGTGATCTACTCTATCTGAAAGGTACACTCTCTGACTTGAACTGACATATGTACATCAGATCCTCCTGCTGTGTTTATTTGGAAATTTATTTTCTCATTGCATGGGTTAAACAGATGAGTAAACTCACTGCCTTTCTGTATTAAGAGAGTTTCTCTAACACCTAAACACAAGTCATCTTTAGGATTTACTTGTTACCAAAATCTAATTTCATCTTAAATGGCCTATGATGTAAAATATAATCCTCCATTTAAGAAATATAAATTTAGGGGCGTCTGGGTGGCTCAGTGGGTTAAAGCCTCTTCCTTCGGCTGGGGTCATGGTCCCAGGGTCCTGGGATCAAGCCCCACATCGAGCTCTCTGCTCAGCAGGGAGCCTGCTTCCCCCTCTCTCTCTGCCTGCCTCTCTGCCTACTTGCGATCTGTCAAACAAATAAAATCTTTAAAAAAAAAAAAAAAGAAGAAGAAAAAGAAATATAAATTTAGGGTGCCTGGGTGGCTCAGTGGTTTAAAGTCTCTGCCTTCGGCACAGGTCATGATCCCAGCTGGGGTCCTGGGATGGAGACCGCATCCGGCTCTCTGCTCAGCAGGGAGCCTGCTTCCCTTCCTCTCTCTCCCTGCCTCTCTGCCTACTTGTAATCTCTGTCTGCCAAATAAATAAATAAAATCTTAAAAAAAAAAAAAAAAGGAAACATAAATTTAAAAATTAATTGTTTAGCAAACTAAAAACTGTTTCTTCTACTGCCAAATGCAACACATTATCGAAAGGGAGAAAAATATAGTAAAGCATTAAAAAAAACTGAATTTTTTTACATTTCTTTTTTTGAGGAGGATATAGCTATGGTTCTCAACCTGATTAGACTTTAAAATCACTGAAAAAGCTTAAAAAATGTACTGATAAATAGGTTCCACAACAGACCAATTAAAACAAAATCTCTGAGGTTGTAGCCAAAACACTAGAATTTTTTAAAAGTTCCTCAAGTGATTCCAATGTGCAGCCAGGGTAGACAACCACCTGGTATGGAGCTAAAATTAGTTTTCATCCATGGGAGTAAGAAATCCTTTTGACCACAGACAGTATTAAAATATAAGCATTAAAAAATCATCTGTAGACAACTGAATATCCACATGCAAAAAAAAATGAAACGGGATCCTTTCCTTAACTCAAAATGGATCACAGATCTAAATGTAGGAGCAAAAACTATAGATACCATCAAGAAAGTTAAAAGATAACCCCCAATGATAAATGTTACAACATGAAAAACAGGGGAAGGTATTCGCAAAGTATATAGATAAGGGACTTATAGCCAAAATGTGTAAGTAACTCTTATACTGAATAATAAAAAGACAACCCAATTTAAGAATGGGCAAAGGATCTGAATAGACATTTCCTTAAAGAGATAATACAAATGGTGAATAAGAACATGAAAAAATATTTAATATCAACAGCCACTAGGCAAATGCAAATCAAAATGAGGTATCACTTCACATCCACTAAGATGGCTATAATCAAAAAGGTAACAAGTGTTGATGAGGATGTGGAGAGATCAGGACAAATACATTTTTGATAAAAATGTAAAATGATGGGGCGCCTGGGTGGCTCAGTGGGTTAAGCCTCTGCCTTCAGCTCAGGTCATGATCTCAGGGTCCTGGGATCGAGCCCTACATCGGGCTTTCTGCTCAGCGGGGAGACTGCTTCCCCCTCTCTCTCTGCCTGCCTCTCTGCCTATTTGTGATCTCTCTGTCAAATAAATAAATTAAATCTTTGAAAAAAAAAATGTAAAATGATGTAGCCACTTTGGAAAACAGCCAGGCAGTTCCTCAAAAGGTTAAAGTTACCATATGAACTAACAATTATGCTCAAAAGAAATGAAAATATACATCCATGCAAAAAACATATACATGAAGGGTCAGCTTTACTTGTACTAGCCAAGAATTAGAAGCAATGTAAATGTCAATCAACTGATAAATGTATAAATAAAATATGGTGCATCCTTACAATGAAATAGTACATAGCAATAAAAAGAAATGAAAGACTAATAAATGCTACAATATAGGCCAATCTTGAAAACTTTATGCTAAGCAAAAATGGCTACATATTGTATGATTCCGTTTATACAAAATGTTCAAAACAGACAATTCTACAGAGACAAACAGTAAGTTAGTTATTGCCTCAGGAGAGGAGAGAACAGTAAGTGACTGCTAATAGGTATAGGGTATCTTTTGGGAGTAACGGAACTCTTCTAAAATTGTGGTAATAGTTGTACAGCTCGATCAATATACTAAAAACCATTGAATTATACACCTTAAACTGGTTAACTGTATGGTATATAAATTTTATCTCAATAAAAAATTTAGACGGAGATTTTCCTTTAATCACAACATCTTACATCTATCTACTCTGCCTAAAAACATTCCATAGTTTCAAATCTGAATGCACAAGAATCTTCTTTAAAAATAAAGAGGGAGCACATGGGAGGCTCAGTCGGTTAAACAGCCGGCTCTTAATTTCCACTTAGGTCACAATCTTGGGGGTCCTGTGTTGGAACCCTGCACCTAGCTCCATGCTTGGCGGTGGGGGTGAGGAGGGGGTCTTCCTGGGGATTCTCTCTCCCTCTCCATCCGCCCCTTCCCCTGCTCACACTCACACATGCACAAGATCTCTCTCTCTCTCTCTCTCTCTCAAATAAATAAATCTTTAAAAAATAAAAATAAATAAAAATAAAGATTTTTTAAAATAAAACTCAGTGAACATTTCATCCATTTATGGAATAAAACATACCAAGTGTTTCTCTAGTCACGAGTGACTCAAGTGCTTTTCGAGTAGTTTTCCTAAAACAAAACAAATATGCTAGTATGCTGGCGAAGTAGCATACAAATAAACACCTAGTACAATAGTCACCCCTCACCCGCCGTTTTGCTTTCAAAAGTTTCAGATAACCACAGTAAACGTCGGTCCAGAAGTTGATGATCCTCCTCCTGACATATCGTCAGAAAATCCGTAGTAGACTAACACTGTATCACGGTGCCTATGTCATTCATTTCACTGCATCTCATCATACAGATGTTTTATCATCTCACATCATCACAAGGAGAAAAAAATAGGTGAGTACAGTACAGTAAGACAGACATATTGTTATAATTATGTTTTATTACCAGTTGTTAATCTCTTACTGTGCCTACTTCACAAATTAAAGTTTACCATATGTAAACTTTAAGAGAGAGAGGCAAAAATATCTATAGGATTCAGTACTATCCATGGTTTCAGGCATCCAAGGCATTTTTGTAACATGGATAAGAGAGACTATAGAACTCAATTCCAACAGGTATCTGATGATTCCAAACAATAACTAAAAGACAGCAAAAAATGTGAAAGGACATATTTAATCCAGAAAGTAGAAAGCTGACATTGCATTCTCCATGTATTTTGTAAAAATGAGATTTGTTACATTTGAGGAACTTGTTTCTTATGAAATGGACAGAAGTATGTGACAAGGTTTGCAATAGTAATGAATGTTTCATGGCAAAGTTTCCAGTTCAGTGTATTTATTATACAGTCATGGATACTGGCCGTGACAACTTGAAATTAATAAAAAATTACATCTAATCTCACACAGACACACAAAAACAGTCATCACAGGCAGCCTGGTTGGCCCTCAGCCTGGACTAGGATCATCCCACTAAAAGCAAAGAAGTAGAGAGAGGAATGATATTAATGCTCAATCCGGAAGCTCTTCAACATGGAACTTTGACTTTAGTTCCAGAGGGTTATGAAAAACCCTAACAAAGGAAATTCCGAAACAAAGGGGAACTTGGTATTAGCCCCTCTTGAATCAAAAAAGAGCCACAATTCATCCAGAGAACATTCAACTACCCAAGAACTCTAACATAAGAGATCCTAAGAAACAGGGACACAGCCATCTACAAGTGAATCATAACAAATACAACAGGCTGATCCTCAGGGAAAAGAACTAGCCAGTAGATTTAAGTATGCACAAGACACACTGGTTGGCACAAGTAAGGCAACAAGTACTCTATACGGCCACCTCAGGCACTTGGCTCTAATAAAAGTTTGGGCCTACCTCCACAGCCAGAACTTAAAACTCTTCTGAGTCAGCGTGGCTTGTAATTTAAGCCCAAGCATTTTATCTCTTGATCTGACCTCTTCATCTGTAAAGATGACCTCATTTGTTTATACAGTATTTGTTTGAACAATGGCATAGGCCCTACACCAAACTGAAGTTCAAAATATAATTCATGATGTACATTGAAAATTTTACTTCACACTGAAAGAATGTTGCGCTATAACTCAATGGAAGCAAAAAATCTTTTCAAAATAAACAAAGGAAAGAATTAGGAAATAATATAACTAAAAACATCTGAAAACACCTCTAAACTATCTCAGAAGAAACCCGAGTTTTCTCAGCCAGAATACACTACATAAAACTTCATTTCTCCCCAGGTGGATGCTAAATGTTTAACTTCTGGGAGCTCTGAGGAATCAATGGATCAATTTTATTGTAAAAAAGTGTTAAGTAATTCTATGTATTTATATTCTACTCTGCTTAAGCAACTACCATTTTAAAGCCTCTGGTGCATACTTCTGAGAGAGATGCAGCAGCAAAAGCACCAGCAGCAGCAGCTGCTAACTGAGATGGCACAGCGTCACGTGGGGTTATGGTAAGCAATAGAACTAGATTTCCAACACAAGCAGTATAGAGCCCAGACTCTTTATCACTCAGCTATCTCTTTAAAGATACCTCCTGACAGGGGCACCTGGGTGGCTCAGTGGGTTAAGCCGCTGCCTTCGGCTCAGGTCGTGATCTCAGGTTCCTGGGATCGAGTCCCGCATCGGGCTCTCTGCTCGGCGGGGAGCCTGCTTCCCTCTCTCTCTCTCTCTGCCTGCCTCTCTGTCTGGTTGTAATCTCTGTCTGTTAAATAAATAAATAAATAAATAAATAAATCTTTAAAAAAAGAAAAAAAAAAAAGATACCTCCTGACATTTTCTATTATTAATAAAAAACTTTAATACAACAAAGAACTCCAAAAACTTTCAATTTGAAAGCATAGGAAACATGATAAAATGCTAATTTTTCCTTCTGTATAATATTCAGAAAAGTTACATACACTACGGTTATTATTAAAGGAAAAACAAAAATGGAGGGGAAAAAAGACTATAAACATTATCTTAAATAATCCTATTCCTAAAAACATTATAGGCAGCTCAATGTTGATTTCATTTTAATTTACTGCATTTCTTTTTTTTAAGATTTTATTTATGTATTTCATAGATAAAGAGCTCAAGTAAGCAGAGCGGCAGGCAGAGGGGGAGAGAGAAGCAGGCTCTCTACTGAGCAGGGAGCCCGATATGGGGCTCAACCCCATGACCTTCGAATCATAACCTGAGCAGCCGCTTAACCAACTGAGCCACCTAGGCGCCCCTAATTTTCTGCATTCCTGAAACACTATTCTCATCACCAATCCTCAACTGTCTAATTTCCAAAAACTTTGTCTTTGTAAGTCTCTACTCTAATCCCTAACACATTTAAATGTTCTGAAAGAATGCAAATAAAGGTATCTAAATTGTTTATAATGTTTCTGTCAGTCTCAAGTTTGACATATTGTTTTAACTTAGTTTGGGAAGTTTCTCACAAAGAGAAAATGTGTAATTCAAATTTATTTTACATTTGCTATATGAACTTTAACTACTGAAGTAAGTGTCATTCTAATCTACTAAGTGGGTATGAAAAATGTGAACTCATTTCAGTACTATTATAGTCATTATTCTTCTTTTAATATTCTCAAGTAATGATTCTTCTTCCATACATTTTTAGTGAGGTAGGAGTCAATCACTGACTGAACAGTTCAATTACCAGCTCATGCTATACCCAAACTTAACATCTCACAATAAGTACTTACAATTTTTTGCTGGCTACATAGAATCATAAAATTACAAGGCTAAAAAGGATTTAAAAGATCATTTCTTTCAATCCCCTGCCTTCAAGCAAGATCACACTCATACCACCAAGACTTTTAACCAAGACTTTTAACTATTTTATAAAGCCCAGACACTAAAATTCCAAAATATGCTTTAAAAACTTTTTCTAATACTTCCTCTACCTAAGTTTACATTTACTTAAATCTCTAAAACCAAAAAAGGCAGAGTAAAATAAAAACATCAAGGGTGTTAAAGCCAAGTATGACCTAGGTGTAATCCTGTTTAAACCAACTACAGGCAGAAAGACCCTGAGAAAATTACTACAAGAATTCAAAGTCTTATTTCTTGTCCACAAAATGGGATAATACTTAACCATTAAAATCTGCCTAAGAATTAGGATTAAGTAAATTAATAGACACAATCCCTATTATATTGCATGGCACCCTAACTCATGCTCAAGTAACTGCCATTTCCACCTCTCTTAAAATCATTTCCCAGCACCTCAGAGTCTGTTATGGTAAAGGAGCTTAGTCAGATTAACTATCCTTCAGATAAAAATTATAAAATCTGTACAAAAACAATTCAGTTTTTCAAGGCTCTGAAGAGTGACCAAATGGAAGCAGAAACCAGGGTGTCCATGAAAAAAATAAATTTTATCTGATAAGATTTGTGTGTTTCTATTTTTTGTCTAAAATAGCAGTTCTGGAACTTTTTTGTCTCAGGACTCCTTTGAACTTTACTTTTAAAAATTACTGAGGGGGCGCCTTGGTGGCTCAGCGGGGTAAAGCCTCTGCCTCTGGTTCAGGTCATGATCCCAGGGTCTGGGATGGAGCCCCACATCCAGCCCTGCATTGAGCCCTGCACTGGGCTCTCTGCTCAGCAGGGAGCCTGCTTCCTCCTCTCCCTCTGCCTGCCTCTCTGCCTACTTGTGATCTCTGCCTGTCAAATAAATAAAAATATTTTAAAAAATTTAAAAAATGTTAAAAAAATAATTACTGAGGAACCCATATTAGAAATTAAAAAGGAAAAAATTATCAATTTTTAAATTCATTTAAAAATTATAATGAACTTATTACATGTTAATGTTCTACCAATATTTTCCAGAACAAACAAAAATATGAAAGGGGGGTGGCAATGTTTCACATTTTGTAAATCTCTTTAATATATAATTTAAAAAGACATTTGGATTCTCGTTATCCGTACCTTCATTCAATCTTTGCAATCCATTGTTCTGACTGAAGTATATGAAGAAAACTGGCCTCAAATATATAATGTAGTTAGAAAAGGCAGGGCCTTCTCGACCCATGAAGGGGTCTCTGAGAACAGGAGTCCTCAGGCCCCACACCTTAAGAACTGCTGATCTAAGGGCACTCTATCCTGTGCACAACTCAGAGTTGCAGAATAATGGAGCTTTACTGGATTCAGGCAACAGAGGACAAACTTCAAAAATGACAGGAAAGGTCTAAAGTTAAGACATAAATTCTGGAAGGGAAGAAACCAATGGGGGCAAAAGCCCTGAAATTTGTATATAAACTCTGCCCCAAATTTTTGTTATCTATTACACCAGGCACAAACAGTGGAAACTCCACAGTACAGTGACAAAGAAACTAAAAGAAAAGATTTCAGGGGTGCCTGGGTGGCTCAGTCAGTTAAGCATCCTTCTTGACTCTTGATTTCAGCTCAGGTGTTGATCTCAGGGTCATGGGTTTGGGCCTGAGCCAAGCACTGAGTCCACTTAACAGAAAAAAGAAAAACTTAAGTGCTGTCACCAATGAGAGAGAGGAGGTTTAGCGCAGTCAAATGAACTGCCTGCAAAAAAAATTACTCTTCAGAGGAACACAACAGAATCTACATTTCATTCAAAATTCAAGCATATAATTAAGAAATTACTGGACACCCACATGCACAAGACAAACAAAACAAAACTAAACAGGAAAATGTGACCTATACTCAAAAGAATATAGTCAATAAAAACCAACCCCAAGAAGGCCTAGATATAGCAATTGACTTTAAACTAGCTATAATAAATACGCTCAAGGACTAAACGGAAATATTTTCAAAAAGAATTTAATAGAAATGAGGAACCTCAGAGAATTGGAAATTATGTAAATAAAGAACCAAATTATGTAAAGACCTAAAAAGCACAATAACTAAATTGAGAAATATATCAAATGGGCTTAACAGTAAATCAGAGACAGCAGAAGAAAGAGTAAATGAACTAAAAAATAAACCAAGAGAAATTAAAAGAAAGAGAGGGAAAAAATGAGGACAGCAGAACCTGAGAGACCTATGGAAAAGTATTAAGAGTTCAAATAAAACTTATTTCACAGATAAAGAATAGAGAATGCGGCAGAAAAGTATTTGAAGAAATAATAGCCGAAACGTCCCTAGTTTGGTGAAAAACAAAAATTTATATATCCAATATTAACAAATCTAAGCCAGAAAAATGACAAGTAAATATAGCTAAACCGTAACAGTTAAATGGCTTAAAAAGAAAACTGAAGGAAAAAAGCTTAAAGCCAGCCATTGGAAAAGCACCAAAATAGAAAAAAATATATGAATGACACCTAACCTGTAATCAGAAACTATTGAGAGAAGAAAAAAATAGGACTACACCTTTAAAGAACTGGAATGAATGAACGAATGAATGAATAAATAATAAATAAGTAAACATCAACCCAGAATTCTTCAGCAAAATTATCCTTCAGAAAAAATGCAAAATAAAGGTATCTTCAAATAAACAAAACAGAATTTGCACACAGCCAAGAATACAGCAATTTCTCAAAAAATTTTAAAAATTATCATACAGGGGCGCCTGGGTGGCTCAGTGGGTTAAAGCCTCTGCCTTCGGCTAAGGTCATGATCTCAGAGTCCTGGGATCGAGCCCCACATTGGGCTCTCTTCTCAGCAGGAAGCCTGTTTCCCCCTTTCTCTCCGCCTGCCTCTCTGCCTACTTTTGATCTCTCTCTGTCAAATAAATGAATAAAATCTTAAAAAAAAAAAATAAATAAAAATAAAAATAAAAATTATCATACGACCCATCGATTCCACCTCTGGATATATATCCAAAAGAAATGAAAGTAGAGACGTGAACAGATATTTATACAACCACATTCACAGCAGCAGCATTCATAATATAATTCATAATAGCCAAAAAGTAGGTATGTTATTCATATTATTCATAATAGCCAAAAAGTAGAAACAACCCAAGTGTCCACCAACAGATTAACGAATGGATTAACAAAATGTGGTATACACATACAATGGAATATTATTCTATCATAAGAAAAAAATTCTGACACTTTCTACAACATGGCTGAACTTGAAGACATGCTTAGTGAAACAAGCCAGATACAAAAGGATAAATACTCTATGATCCCACTTATATGCGATACCTAATATACTGAAATCCACAGAAACAGAAATAGAATAGTGGTGGGCACCTGGATGGTTCAGCCGATGACACCTATGAAGAACCTATGACATCCTTAATGTTGAAGCACTGAACATCTCCTCGCTTACAACTGGAAGAAGGCAAGAATGTCTGCTCTCAAGAGCTCTCAAAATGTTACTAAAAGTGCTGGTTAGGGCTGCCTGGCTGGCTCAGTCGGTCTCTTGATCTCAGTGTCATGAATTTAAGCCCACGTTTGGCACAGAGTTTACTTAAAGAAACAAACAAAAAAGACCACCCTGATGACACTGTGCATAACTGTGCATAACTGACAGGGGTCACTAGCTGTTTTAGTGGGGAAAAAAAAAAAAAAAGTCCTGGTTAGTGCAGTAACAGTAAGAAATAAAAAGCACAAAAACTGAAAACGAAGTAAAACTGTCCCTATTTGCAGGGAACATGATTATGAATGTAGAAAATGCAAAGAATTAACAATAAGATCATGATTCTTTACTTTAGCCCAGTCTGAAGATACAAAGTCAACATACAATCTATAAACACAGAGAACAAACTAATGGTTGCCAGAGGGAAGGTGGATGAGGGGATGGGCAAAATGGGTGAAGGGGAGACACAGGTTGCCAGATATGGAATAAAAGGCACAGCATAACGAATACAGTCAATGAAGCTCAAATAGGCTGTATGGTGACAAATAAAAACTACACGTGAGCATAGTATAATGTATAAACTCACTGAATCACTATGGTGTACACCTAAAATGAATATAACACTGTGTGTCAACTATACTCAAATAAAAAGAACTTTGTTAAAGTCAACATACAAAATTCTATTGTATGTCTGTGTTCTAGCAATAAACAAATGAAAAACAATACTAAAAAACAATTCCATTACAACCACATACAACATAAATACTTAGTAATAAATTTAACAAAAGATATGCCAGACTTCCACCAAAAACTTTAAAGCACTGCTAAGAAAAATTAAAGACTTAAACAAATGGAGAGATGTGGAATTTTCATGACTGGAAGCTTCAAGACTGTCTAAATGTCACTTCTCCCCCAAAGTATCCTATAAATTGAACACAAACCCAATCAGTTCCAGCAAAATCATAATCCTTTCTATAGAAACTGAGAACCTCACTCTAAAATTCATAATGGAAACATAAAGGATCTAGAATAGACAAAACAATCTTGGGAAAACAACAAAACCTAAAGACTACATTAACCTCAGGACTTAGTATAAAGCTATTTGTTAATTCTCAACTGAGGGCAACTTTACCTCTCAGAGGACATGTGGCAATGTCTAGATACATTTTTGGTTGTCATCACTGGGGCAGTGTTATTGGCATCTAGTAGTTAGAGGCCAGGGATACTACCAAATAATCTATACTGCATAAGGCAGACCCATAACAATCTGGCCCAAAATTTTAATAATGCCAAGGCTGGGAAACCCTAAACTCCAGTAGTCAAGACAATGTGGTACTGACACAGTATAGTCCAACAGATTTAACAAAACAGAATACAGATTCCAGAAGGTAATCCCCTACATCAACTGCCTGAAAAACGTAACGGAGTAAAGTGTTTTTAACAAAGGGTTCTAGAATAGGATATCCATATATAAACACTGAAACGTGATTGCACACTTCAAACCATATACAAATATTAGTTCAAGATGGATCACAGACCTAAAGGCTGAAATGATAAAGCATGTCGAAGAAAACATAAAAAGAATATATTCACGACTTATAATACTACTATCTGAAAAGACTGAAAAGCAGAATACATAAAAGAACTAAAATACTCCTAAAACTCAAACCAATCTAAAACACGGACAAAAAATTTGAATAGACAGTCCACAAAGACAGACAAACAAATGGCTAATAATAAGTACATTAAAAGTGCCCAATATTAATAACAGAAATACAAAATGAAAACTAGAATGAAAAATACAAATAATTCCACAAACTACATACCCAATTGAATGACCAAAATTTTTAAGACTGAAAACAAGCAACTGGTGAGAAGGCAGAGCCACCCAAACTCTCATGTATGTATTGCTGGTAGGTATATAAAATGGTATAAAAAGCTTTAGCAGTTCCTTAAAGTTAAACATATACCTATCTTATGATCCAGTAATTTCACTCCTAGGTATTTATCTTAGAGAAATAAAAACATATGTCTCCAAAGGGCTCATACAAGAATGTTCTGCTTTATTCATAGCCAGTGTGTCTGTCAACAAGTGAAACAAACTGCAGTATATTCATACAACAGAGTACTACTTTGCAAGAAAAACAGTGATTCTTGCAGGCACAAAGAAGCCAAGCACAAAGAGTATATACTATATGATGCCATATACATGAAATTCAAGATCCAGGCAAAAGTAATCTAGAGTTTAAAAGAAAAAAATGAGAATAGCAGACGCCTGGGGAACATGAGTAAGGAGCACTGGGATTAACTGGAAAGGGTTGCTAGGGACCTTTCTGGGGTGAGAGCAATGTTCAATATCATGAATGAGGAGTGTTGTTACACTGCTATAAACATTTGTCAAAATTAAGCAGTTTTATGCATTACAATATATGTAAATTTTATTTTAAAAAACTATTTTTAAAAAATCTAGTGGGAGGTGGAGAGTTGATAGAGGTACTACTGAAACAAAAAAATAGCAGAACATTGTTGAAACAGAGTGATGGGCACATGGGGATTAATCATACTATACTGTCTACAAATGTTTGACATTTTTCATAAAGGGTTTTGTTTTTTTTTTTAATTCCTCTTAACTCTCCCCCTTCAGTGGAGGAAGAGAATTGGTAATCACTATCCTTCACATCAATTAAAATCTCTTCAGTCACTATCTAAACTTTCTTTTATAATCTCAATAATCCCTGTCCTTTACATTTTCTTTAATCTTATTCATCATAATTAACAGCTCACCTTGCTATCAATCTATTCATGTTTTCCCTGACTTATTTACCACTACCTACAGGGAGAAAAGGATTGGATAGAGTTAACCTTCCTTTAGCCCTTGCCAGGCAGTATGCTATGTACTCTGAATACATTACCCAATTTATATCCTAAAATTGAATTTAGCATCTAAATTTTAATCTTATTTATTTATTACTTCTCTCCCTCATCAGAATTTGTGTTCAGTGGCAACATGGATCTCATCTTGTTCTTTATTTCTTCAGATCTGGCACACAGCAGATATTCAGTAAATATGATAAATAATATCACAGCTCACAAATACTCAGTTTGGCTCTTTTTGGTGTTGCAAATCATTCCCCATTCCAGTTACAGCTACCTTATTTTGCCCTTAATTTTACTATCATATATCAATTGTTGTTATGTACTTGTTTCAAGTGGAATAGAATGATCTATGTTTGCAAACTTACATTTTCTCTTTATTCAAAAATGTAATCATAAAAATATTTTAATAAATCAATTTATATTTCAGCATATCTTTAAATGATTTTTTAATGATGTGACTTCTATATGCAGTGCTACTTTTTCTGCTCATATTCATATGAATAAAGAAGAAAATCCTAATGCTTTGATAATCTCAAATTCTGTTAACATCACCATAAAGCTCAAAAAATCCTCGCAAATATTGAGAGTTCCTTACAGAGGGATAAACTGCAGTTAACAATAGACTTATAATAAAAATGATCAATTTTACTTCAAAAAAATTATCTAACAAAACAAAGCATCTACATAAGCCTAAAATCAAATCATTAGTTCCCCTTAGTGCAAAACAGAAAATAAGTTTGTTCTCAGAGTACATTCTTTAGTAATTATTTGGGGCATGGTTTATCTTAGATTAGAATTAAGTATCTTAATTAAGTATCCAGCAATATCTTAGATTAGAATTAAAGTTCTACCTCACTTTTGAATAATTTCTTCATTCTTAAATATCCTCAAAACTTTCATGAAGTTAAAAAAAAAGGGGGGGGGGAGGGAGACAAATACTATTAGTGGTATTGTAAAGTACAAAACTTGAGTGAAATTGCTGCTAATAACAGCAAGTCAGTCAAGACAAGGATTTTTCCTCATTAGTTAAGCAAAATACTCTACCATGAAGTTGGTAATTGCAACGTTCCTCTGACTAAAAAACTTGTAAAAAGATTTTCTAATATTCTAAGGGGGAAAGCAAGAGAGAAACATCAGAAGAAACAAAATCACTCACAAAGAATGACATTATATACATAAAATTTTATTTAAAAACAGTTCACAAATGTCTTACATATATTTTTTGCCAGATTCAAATCCAAGTTCTTCCAGATGCCACTTTATGTTCATAGATCATATATAACTTTAAAAAAACATTTAATTCAAAGGTACCATAAGCAACAAAGGGCTGAAAAATAGGTTTCAAAGTAAATACTCATTTAGAGACACCAGCAAATAGATCTGACCTTTTCAAGTGGCTTTCCCAAAGAGTTTCCAATCAGTTTCCAGTCATTTAAGACTTCTTCAACTTTGGAAATAAACCTAGGAAGGAATAAAAAACAAAAACAAAAAGGCTTTCTGTACATGTAACAGCGCATTTTTTTTTTTACTATTGTTATAAAATTTCTTTTAAAAAAGTATTTTTTATATTTTAACAATTTTTTTTTTAAGATTTTATTTATTTATTTGATAGAGAGATCACAAGCAGGCAGAGAGGCAGGCAGAGAGAGAGGAGGAAGCAGGCTCCCTGCTGAGCAGAGAGCCCGATGCGGGGCTCGATCCCAGGACTCTGAGATCATGACCTGAGCCGAAGGCAGCGGCTTAACCCACTGAGCCACCCAGGCGCCCCTAAATAAACATTTTTTAAGCAAACTCTACCCTTACCATAGGACTCAAACTCACAACCCCAAATCAAGAGTTCTAGGCTCTATCGACTAAGCCAGTCAGGCACCCCAAACTTTGACTTTTTAAAAATCTACTACTTACCTATCAAAGCATTCTGCTTCTTTAACATATAAATTAAGAATACATCTCTAAAATGAAACAAGATGGGATCGGGAGGGAGACAAACCCTAAAAGGCTCAATCTCACAAAACAAACTGAGGGTTGCTATGGGGAGGCGGGGTATGGAGAGAATGGTTGGGTTATGGACATTGGGAAGGTATGTGAAATGGTGAGTGCTGTGAAGTGTGTAAGCCTGATGATTCACAGACCTGTACTGCTGGGGCAAATAATATGTTAATAAAAATAATAAAAAAAATCAAACATGGGGCGCCTTGATGACTTAGTCGATTAAGCATCTGCCTTTGGCTCAGCATGATCCCAGGGTCCTGGGATGGAGTCCCTCCCTCATCAGGCTCCCAGCTCATCCGGGAGCCTGCTTCTCCCTCTCCCTTTGCTGCTCCCCCTGCTTGTGCTCACTCTCTCTGTGTGTCAATTAAATAAATAAATAAAATCTTTAAAAAAGAAAAAAAGAATACATTTCTCTATTAAAATGAATATAAATTTGGAACAGAAGTAAAAACTGACAGACTAAAAGGATACTATTAAAGATAACTATGAAACCCAGATGCCTGGGTGGCTCAGTCGGTTAAGAGTGTGCCTTCAGCTCAGATCATGATCCCATAGTCCAGGATCCAGTCCTGCGTCAGGCTCCTTGCTCAACAGGGAGCCTACTTCTCTCTCTGCCTGCTGCTCCCCCTGCTTGTGGGCTCGCTCGCGCATTCTCTCTCTCTCTCTCTGACAAATAAAAAAACAAAATCTTAAAAAAAAAAAAAAAGGATAACTATGAAACCAATCATCTTTCCCGACCCTCAAAATAACTAGTCTATTTAAATTAACTTCTCTTTTGAAGATATTTAGAAATTGATTTATCTCCCTCTCGCCCAAAAAGTTAACATTCAGAACCTTTGCTCATTAAAATAAACCATGTTTGAGACACCTGGGTGGCTCTTCAGTCTGTCCTTGGCTCAGGTCATGATCCCAGAGTCCTGGGATCTAAACCTGCATTTGAGTCCCTGCTCCCTTGGAAGCCTGCTTTTCCCTCTCCCTCTGCCTGCCCTTTCCCCTGCTTGTTCTCTCTCTCTCTCTCTCTGTCTCTCTCAAATACATAAAATAAAAAATAAAAATAATATAAAATAAACCGTGTTTTAAGGGACAGCTGGCAAGAAACTATAGGCAGATTTGTCAGCCATAAGGAATAAGGAATAACTGATGGATTTTATTTTTTTTTTTAAGATTTTATTTATTTATTTGACAGAGAGAGATCACAAGTAGATGGAGAGGCAGGCAGAGAGAGAGAGAGAGAGAGAGAGAGAAAGAAGCAGACTCCCTGCCGAGCAGAGAGCCCAATGCGGGACTCGATCCCAGGACCCCGAGATCATGACCTGAGCCGAAGGCAGCGGCTTAACCCACTGAGCCACCCAGGCGCCCTAACTGATGGATTTTAAAACGAATCACTATCTAATCTTTAAATCTACTGATGAAGCATATCTCTGAAAAAGAGAATGAATTGTGATTAATGACATGCTCAATATCAGCAAATTAAAACTGTCAAATCTCAGTAGTACCATTAAAAGACACTTTAAGACTTTTATTATACTAGAAGGTAACTTCTTATATAAGCATGATGCAATTTAATAGCAAAATTGCTCTCCTAAAACACCTACATCATATTGCTACAGTAGCCGAGTTAATTCTAGTTAAAATATATTCACAGGCATCAGATTTTTTCCTGCAGTGACATTATTAGTTAATATTTACGTCTGTTATAAGTCAGTAATGATAGTAATGATAAATCAGAGTTTTTATGATTTAAATGAAACTTCTAATTAATTCCTCTTTAAAATTAAAGGCAGTATTAATAAATATACTAATTCACTTCTGCGTAGTTCAGTCAAAAGGCAATTACTGGTCATGAAATAAGTCAACATGTTTATCAAAAAAAGTAAATAAAAATTTTTAATGTATACAAATGTGAGCAAAAATGTGCATGTGAGGGGCCCCTGGGTAGCAGAGTTGGTTAAACTACAGACCCTTGGTTTCGGCTCAGATTGTGATCTCAGTGTCCTGAGATCAAGCCTTATAATAGGCAGCGGCAAGTCTGTTTAAGACTCTGTCTCCCTCTGCCCCACCCCCACACTCTCTAAAATAAATAAATAAATCTTTTTAAAGATGTGCGTGTGAAATGTTCACTGCATTTATAAAGGTAAAAAACTGGAAGCCACCTAACTGTCCAACTGCAACAAGCAGCTGTAAATTAATGGTATAGCCACTGAATGGATCATGTTTGAAGGCCATTTGAGGAAATAAGAAAATGCTCATTTCATATATGAAAGCTATAGAAGTGTTAATATGTTTTGATACAAAATGTTTACAACACACAGATTAGAAAAAATTTTCTCAAAATATTAATAGTAGCTATCTCCTAGTGGTACAATTATAGGTTTCTTAGATTTTTTTCTTTTTTATTCTACTGGGAGGTATTATAATAAAAATCATTTAAAATAATATTGCTTTCACAGTAAAAGGAACATATCAAAATACTTATTTTATGGTTTCTACTGGTACTAGCTAAAAGAGTAAAATTGAAGTCTACTGAAAATATTGAGATTTGACTAGGAAAATTTAATTAACTATCCCTGAAAAATCTCAAGATTACAGTATAGGATCATTTCCTCTGACTCCTCACTCTATATTAAGTTCCTTTGTTATATACCCTTTTAAGACCAGGTGTCTTTCCCTTCTCAGCTCTCATTTCAACTGTAAGTAGACTCATTTGTATTGTTATTTGATTCATGTGTCTCTTCCACTAGACTGTATGTTAAGAGCAAGAATTGTCTATTTTTATTGACCATACCCCTAGGTCCTGCACTATATTTGACACACACTCAAAAAATATTTCTGCAAAGGACAAAAGATTAAAAAGAGGGGGTTCCATTCAGTCCTCTCAATAAATTGTATGGCTCCTAACATATTAACAAGAACTTTCATTCACATTAAACTCAAGGTTTAAGAGACTCCAAAGTCTTAACATTTTTCCATGAGCTATAAAACACTACTTTAGCTCTAGAAAGAGCATAAATGCCAAAAACCAAATTTCCTACTTTGTGGTAGTTCTCATAACTAGGTTAACAATTATTTCCGTATCAGGAGTAAAGGGCTTAATAATGTACTTCAGGATATTTTAAATATTTAGCTAAGAGGGGAAAAATCATGTTTCCATTCCATACTCTTGTTGCTTCCTCATCCCCACTCTCCAAGATTCAGGTTACATTTTTCTATCTACCTTCAAGACATCAAGTTATTGGGTGCCTGGGTGGCTCAGCGGGTTAAGCCTCTGCCTTCAGCTCAGGTCATGATGGCAGGGTCCTGGGTTCGAGCCCCACATTGGGCTCTCTGCTCAGCAGGGAGCCTACTTCCTCCTCCCCACCCGCCTCCCCCCGCCTCTGCTTGCCTCTCTGCCTACTTGTGATCTGTCAAATAAATAAATAAAAACATTAAAAAAAAAAAAAGACATCAAGTTATTATTTCAAATTCAACAGGTCTAAAACTGCGTTCTTCCCACTTTGACGCTTTATCTTCATTCTTTCAGGCAAGAAATTCCAGTTGCATGTTTCTTTCTACTCTAACATTTCATCAAGTGTATCTATCTAAAACTCTTCTTTGAAATGTCTTACAATCCTCCTTCCTATCCTCTCTTTCTCTCCAGTCTCCAAATCACCGACCTAACTACTGATCAAAGTAAGTCACTTGGCTTCTTTTTACCTAATCTCCTGAAACAACTCTCATCCTATCACTTTGCCACTCTAAAATCAAGGGTCTCTCACTACTGTTATTTGATGGTTTTTCTCTAAGTGTGGTCTCCCAACCAGCAACATCAGCCGCACTTCAGAACCTGCTACGAAATGCACATTTCTCAGTCCACATCAGGCATGATCAGAAACTATGATTCTGATGCACACTAAAGTTTGAGAATCCCTGGTCTTAAAGCAACGAGTCTAGAGATTCCTTTACTCAGCTTTGGAAGCTGTCTGTGATCTGTCCCATTTTATTAATTCTATGTATTTACTTCAATAGATAGCCTTCACTCCAGTAAAGAGAAATTTTCATGAAGTCCCAAAGGCTCATTTTCACCCATCTCTCTGAGCATGTTAATACCTTCTCATGTCTAAGCAATCACTTCCCACTTTCAAGGCCCAGCTCATTTCGTACCTTTTCTATGAAAGTATCTCCCTTCATTGTAATCTACAATATCATCCTTCTTCAAAGTGCTATTTTTATAGTTAATACCAGTTTGCTTAAAACTTAATCATATGCTGTTTTGTTTAACACATGGATCAAAGGTTTTGTTTTATTCTTTTTTTCCATTAGTTTAACTCTGGATACAGAGTTATATCTGCTCAACAAAGCCTTGCCAGTAGGGTTATGTCTTACCGACTTGTCTTTTTTTGGAGGATACCACGAGTCAAATTGTTATGCCAGCAAGGAATTTTTTTTTTTTTTTTAAAGTAGGCTTCACACCCTACTCCAGCATGGAGCCAACACAGGGCTTGAACTCATGACCCCGAGATTAACACCTGAGCTGAGATCAAGAGTTGGCTGCTTAACCAATTTAAATCATCCAGGCGCCCCTCCCCAGTAGGGATCTTTTATAATTTCCCGTCATGTAATGACATAACATGCACAAATTTCCTCTCCCAACCAGAAAGATTATAAAATATTGCAACAAGCTAATTACTGACCTCCATACCCAGAACGGTCTCTGTGACACCGACCAGAAAACTTCTCAATCTAAGCAACCACTCCTTCACAAAGGTGGCTTTCAACTAATTTCAGTGATACAATTTCACTCAGCTGTTGTGAGGTCTGATAGTCACAGGAAGACTGGGCACATTAGACAATGAAATGTAACAACTTGAATCAAAGAATTCCAAAACCATCTGTAGCCTATCTTAAAAGGTTATTCTAAAGGACAGAATGGAGATGGTGGGAGTGTGGCAGATGGACAACTACCAGTACTCTAAATGCCCCCTCCAAAAACGGGTATACCAATGCACACGAAAGGAAAAAAACAACTGCCAAGTTTACTGCTTATGATAAAATGAGTTAAACGGAAATGAAACCAGGAACGGAAGTGGTAGCTACGGAAATTGTTTCTGCTGGTGGAAACTGCCAAGGTCTGAGGGAAGTGGTCTCAGAGTAAACAAAACTTTTTCTGAGAGCCGCGTCCCAAGGGTTTGGCTGACAGGGGCGGGCCGGGGCTTGTCAGACGCGAGACGCGGAAGAGGCTTGCAGCACACTGGGGGAAGGAGAAGACGCAGAGCCGGGGGTTCGCCGGTCTTTTTTCTCAGAAGTTGCAACACATGTGGTCTACGTTGGGGAAGCTGAAGGGGGACGCAGAGGCCCAGGGTACCGATAACCAATGCTACGACTCACTCACCTTTCCCATTCCGAGGCAGTAGTGAAGTCAGTGATCTCAAATACCTCGGACTCGGGCTAAAGGTAAAGGAAAGGGAGAAAAAAAAAAAAGAGAGAGAGATTGAACGCCCGGGAGCTGACACGGAGGAACGAACTTACAGACAGGGATAGGTGGGGAGGATTCAACTCACCTCACTGTCGGCCGCCATCTTGAGGAGCGCCGGGAAAGGCGCTAAGGCTGCCGGGAAGAAGAGCAGGAGGACGAGGAAAGGAGGATAAGGAGGGAGGGGAGCGAACGGGGGCGGGGCCTCAGGGCAGACCCGCCCCCGGAGGCACCTCCCCCTAGTAGTGAGTCCTCCCTGGAAAAGTCCTCAAAGGCTGAAATCATTGATTTAAAACAAACAAAACAGAAAAGCTTTGAATTTGAAGTTTTCCTTTAGATTAATGAATTCTGGAAGATAACAGAAGGGAGCAGGTAAGACAAGGCCCTAGATTACTGTGGATAAAGTGGTATTAAAAAAACCAAAACCACATTGAATTTGTTTTCATTCAACCTCTATTTATTGATTGCAAGGCACAAAGCTAGATGCCGTAATACCCACCCTCGCCTCCCCCAGCCCCGCCTCAAACAATTTACACAGTTTGGTTAAGTCATGAAATAAAATCATTTTGCCAGTTCTCTGGTTTCTCGGGAAAGCAACATACTGTTCAATGAATACTTCACTTTTTTTTTTTAAGATTTTATTTATTTATTTGACAGAGAGATCACAAGTAGACAGGGAGGCAGGTGGAGAGAGAGGAGGGAGCAGGCTCCAGAGAGCCTGACGCGGGACTCGATCCCAGGGCCCTGAGATCATGACCCCAGCCGAAGGCAGCGGCTTAACCCACTGAGCCACCCAGGCGCCCGAATACTTCACTTTTTAAGCCACTGAGGAACAGAAGGAGTAGCCCCTAGCAATTAATAATTATATCTCACTCATGCTCAAGTGTACATCATGAAATGATACCATGTCCAGGATTTGCATGAAAATAATGGGAGGGAGAATGGTATAAGAGGTAGGGCTAGGAATAAAACCAGATTAGCTATGTGCAGGTAATAGTTTAAGCTAGTGATGGGTACATGGGTGTTTATACCGTTCTCTCTACTTCTGTTAGGTCTGAAATTTTTCATAATTAAAAGTGGAAAAATTAAATCTCATTTAATGAGTTTTGCAATGCACAAGGAAGAATTTTGTGGTAAAGAACTAAGAAATTCAGTGATGAAAAAAATATTAACTTTGTGGCTCAGTTGGTTAAGTGTCCAGCTCTTGGTTTTGGTGCAGGTCATGATCTCAAGGTCTTGAGATTGAGCCCTGCTAGGGGTTCTGCACTCAAGCATGGAGTCCGCTGGAGATTCTTTCTCTCTCCCTCTCCTTTCCCCATTGCTCCTCCCTCCACCCCACCCCTGTGTTTTCGCTCTCACTCTAGCTCTCTCTCTAGTAAATCAGTAAATAAAATCTTTTTTTTAATTTAATCTTAAAAGGTTAAAGATATCAAAAATAGAGTGATATAGATAGGGCAGATGAGGAAACTAAGATCAGAAGAATTATGACAACCGATAGTTATTGCTAGTGCCAAACCTTGAACCCCTGTCTTCTGACGTTCCTTCTAGTATCTATCTACTATACCAGTGGGGGATTGTGAGTTACTACTAAAGCAGTCTTTCCCAAGAGGTCTCAACTTGCATACTCCATTCATTTACAAGCATTTAACTATAAGTCAATCACTGCTAGGGTATTAAGATGTATTATGGATATAGTCCCTGACTTTAAGGAATTCAGGGTCTAGTAGAGAAACAGGAAATTCACTGCACAACAGAATGAAGAGGTGCTGCATGTATCAGCATTAATATTAACAATATAGAGGTCAATGGTAATCTTGACAAGAAGAATCTTGAAGGAGAGCTGAAGGATAAGATGGGCCAACCAGGAGGGGAAAGCTTCTAAGCACATCTAGAGGCTCGAAGGTGGGAAAATCTGATCCATCCAATGAACAAAAAGGGAGCACTTAGAGCACAGTGTTTGTGCTAGAACTGGAGAGGTAAGAATAGGCCAGACCAAATAGAGCCCTCTGGCCAGAGTTGGACTTTATTTGAAGCACAACAAAGGTCACTGAAATGTTTTCAGCAAGAGAGCAATATGATCCAATTTACATTTTGCAGAAGTTCGGGTACTATACGAACAGACCGGGAGTGGGAGTGTTGCAAAAGAAGTAAGGACAGGTGGTGACTATTAAAGCATCCAGTGAGAGATGATGGTGTGGAGTCTTGGACTGGGGTGGTCAGCTGACATGGTGAAATTATTGGATATGCATTTTGAAGAAATGATAGGTGGGACTTGATGCTGGATTAAATATAGAGATAAGGGAAAGGAAGGAATCAAAGATAATTTTCAAGTTTCTGGCCTAAGCAAATATGTGGGAGATGATGCCATTTCCTGAGATGAGCAAGACTGGAAGGAGCAAGGAAATTAGTGTTTGGTTTGGGTAATATGAAGTTCGATAGGTTTGTACCCAAAGATACTCAAGGAGAGGTGTCAAGGAAAAAAATGGGTATAAGAATAGGACTCAGAGGCAAAACCTAATGGTGAAGATTTTGGGTGGATTTTTAAATCACAAGAACAGATGAGGCAATTTAAGAAAAGAATGTAGAAAGAGAAGAAAAGAGCCTCATCTAAAGACCTGAAAACATTTTATATTTAGAGAATGGATAAAGGAATAGTATCAAGTGAAAGAAGGGGAATGGCTTGAGAAATAGGAAAGCAAAGAAAGAGTGATGGCACAGAACCCAAGAGAGGAAAATGCTTCACGATGATAAATGCTGACTGCTGCTGACAAGTGAGTGAGAGAGGAATATAATGGGATCAAGGGTGATTGTTGTTGTTTCTGGGGTTTTCCTTTGTTTGTCTTTAAGGCAGAGGAAAACAGATATGTTTGCACATGGATGATAATCTAAGAGAGAGAGACTGATGATGAAGGGGACCTGGAAGAGTTGAAGTTCCTGTTAAGGTGAAAAAGAAGGAAATCCAGAGCTGGGGGGGGGGGGGTCACACAACACCAGGGGGCGCCATTCACATTGCATTCAGAAATCTTGCTTCAGGAGAGGCCCCTTCTTCCCCTCTCCCCTTCTCACCAACCCCCTCATCTCACCCCACCCCATCCCTACACCCCCTCCCCACACCCCGACCCCTACCCCTGCCCCAATCAAGATCACCTTTCAAATAGCAGTCCCTGGAGTGAGCAGAGAGCCTGATGTGGGACTCAATCCCAGGACCCTGGGACCATGATCTGAGCTGAAGGCAGACACTTAACTGACTGAGCCACCCAGGCATCCCAAGTCTGTAGGTCTTAAGGTCAGACAAACTCAGATTCAGCCATTTACTAACTACAATATATCACTTGGAGCAAATTACTTAACTCTTCCAAACCCCTGGGTCTTTATTAGTAAAATAGGACTTCTAAGACCTCGTATTACAAAGGGTTGTGGCAAAGATTAAGTTCTATGAACCAATGTAAAACGGTTAGCACAATGTCCTGGCATGTAGTAGGTGATCAACTGTGGTAGGAGCGTTTATCGTGAATTTACTATGAAACCAGAAATTGCTGCTCACATGTAAGGCATTACTTTTTCTTCCTCCTTGTTTAGCCATGAAGAAATTTCAGTACCAAAATGAGAAACTAAAAAATCACAAAGACTTTGCTGCATGAAGTTAAATTTTAGAAACTGGATGAAACAGCCTTACTGGGTTGCTAGGTAAAGTTTTCTTCCAGGGTATTTTTGGCTTCTTGTCTTCTCCCTGGAGAAACTTTTAGAATAAGTTATTTGTTAAAGTGAAGTGTGAAGCCAGGATGCTAATGATGTAAAGTACCCAAGGGAGACACACTTTTATTAGATTTTCACTGGTTCACAAGGCAGAAAAGATTTTGTTTCTTCAGTATTAAGAGCTCTTTGGCTACACGTCCAAAGGCAAGGGATTTTCTGTTGAAAGCACGTTTCCTCACTGGCATAATTTTGAGTTATTTCAAGGTGTTAACCAATAATAGACATGGGGAGAATTTTGACGCTTAGGCAATTTAAGAGGTTAGATGCCTGGAAAAAAAAAAAATCACCCTTGGCTTAGTCCTCAGAGGAATGTGGGGGCATAACAGTTTAATTAGGTCTTAGTGAAACAGCAAACATTGTGAGAGGAGCAACAGCATGGGACTATGCTGTCCCCACCTAGCTGGATGCCTCCATGCAGGGAGAACAACTACAGTAGAAGGTAGAGCTGGAAGGCAAACATGTGCTATGATCATTAGAAACTCTTGAAAGAGAAATCTCTACAGCCAAATTCTCAGACAGCATTTTTTTCACTCAGTGATAGTCATCAAGTCATAGCACTGTGGTCAGTCCAATGGAGGGAGTAAAAAATAATCCCTGCCCTCAAGGTGCTCGCAGTCTGAGAAAAGACGTAAGTACGATATGGTTTAGAAAGGGATGCAGGATGGTTAATCCAACTTCAAACTCTTTTCAGAATCAATGGTAGGAAAATATCTAAGTGACCTTTCAGAACACACACACAATATTTTTTTTAAGATTATTTGTTTATTGGGGGGAGGGGCAGAGGCAGAGGGAGAGAGAGAGAAGCTCAAGCGGACTCCCTGCTGAATGAGGAGCCAGACACAGGGCTCTATCTCACAACTCTGAGATCCTGACCAGAGCAGAAATCAAGAGTTGGATGCTTAACCAACTGAGCCACCCAGGTGCCCCAAGATCACACACACCATATTTTATATCCTAAAGAAGTACTCCACTGGGGCGCCTGGGTGGCTCAGTGGGTTAAAGCCTCTGCCTTCGGCTCAGGTCATGATCCCAGGGTCCTGGGATCGAGCCCCACATCGGGCTCTCTGCTCAGCAGGGAGCCTGCTTTCTCCTCTCTCTCTCTGCCTGCCTCTCTGCCTACTTGTGATCTCTGTCTGTCAAATAAACAAATGAAATCTTTAAAAAAAAAAAAAAAAAAAAGAAGTACTCCATTATCGGGACGCCTGGTTGGCTCAGTTGGTTAAGCTTCTGCCTTCAGCTCAAGTCATGTTCCCAGGCTTAGCAGGAACCTGCTTCTTCCTCTGCCTGTTGCCCCCACAACACCACCTTGTGCTCTCTCTCTCTCTCTTTCTCTGACAAATAAACAAAATCTTTTTTAAAAAATTAAAAAAATAAATTTTTAGAAAAGCACGCCACTATTTCTTGAAATAGAAAAAGGTCCAATCACCAAGGCAAGGAATCTCCCAGAAATTTTAAGAGAAGTGATTTATTCACTCCTTCACAGTCTTCAGTCACTTACCATTCAATCTGTCCTTTCTTTTTATTCACTAAACATTTATTAAAAGCAGCTGCTATGTGCCTGGTACTTCATAGAAGCTGGGAAACAAAAACATAAAAACAAGGTGCCTGTGGTCAGGATGTTTCAAGTATAAAGTAATTGAAGTCCTTCAAGATGATAATAAGTCAAGAACAGCCAGTTCCAATTCTTAAGTGTGTCATGTGTCTGGTACTTGTTGAAACAAGTTGAAACAAGAACAGTACTTGTTGAAAGGCTGACTTACTTTGTCGAAGTTTATATGTTTCCATTTTTAAAATATTTTAGTGGGTCTTGAACTCAGAACGTAGGAAACAAAAAATTAACTGAAGAGTCATGAGAATTGTGTACAAGTTTATGGAGCAATCATATCCTTTTAGAGGCATCTGCGTGGCTTAGTTGGTTAAGCATCTGCCTTTGGTTCAGGTCATGATCCTGGGATCCTCGGATTGAGCCCCACATCGGGCTCCTTGCTCAGTGGGGAGCCTGCTTCTTCCTCTCCCTCTGCTGCTCACACTGCTTATGCTTGCACTCTGTCTCTTTCTTTCAAATAAATAAATAAAATCTTAAAAAAAAAAAGATACAATCACTAATACTAGGTAAGCATGAATCCTTTCAGACCTCTACCTATTTTCCATACATATTTATATATATGAAATATATAGTTTTACCTTCTTTTTAATCATTTTTTTGCACAAATAAGAATATTTAGTATTTAATATGCACCAAATATTCTTCTGAATGTCTTACTGGTATTAACTCATTTAATTCTTATAATTGCCCTGTAAAGTAGATATTGCTCCTATCATACACCCTTACTTGAGGTAATGAAGTGAAAGCAGAAAGACCATAGGTAACTTGCCCAGGTTGTACACCGAAGTGGTCAGGCTGGCTCCTGAGCATGTGATCTGAACCTGCTCATACCAGTGTCATACCACCTTGTATGCATTATGCAGCAACCCGCTTTTTTTTTAACTGAGCTATGTGTTGGAGCCCATTTAGGACATGATATAAAGCTCTTCCTCCTTTTTTTATACTGCTACACAGCATTCCAGAATTCAAAGTACAGATGTACTACTTTTTATTTAATTCTCTTCTGTGACTTGACATATAAACAATCTACTATTTAAAGATATGAATAATATCCTTAGATGGGTGACAAGTACATGGGGGTTTGTTGAACTATATTGCTTACTTGGCATGTTTTAAATTTTCCAAAATAAATTTTCTAAAAAAGTTATATGAAAAAAATTCTACCCTCTCTCTAAAATAAGGGGCACCTGGGTGGCTCAGTTGGTTAAGTGTCTTGCTCTTGATTTCGCCTCAGGTCACAGTCTCAGGGCCATGAGGTCAAGCCCCATGTCGAGCCCCGCATCAGGCTCTTTGATGAGAGTGGAGCCAGCTTGAGATTCTCTCCCTCCTTCTCCCTCTAACCCCTCCCCGTTCTCTAAATAAATAAATAAATAAATAAATAAATAAAATTTAAAAATAAAAATAAAACAATTTAAAAAACAAAAAAAATTCTAGGGTAAAAATTTTATTATACCTGCATGCTTGTAATTACCTCTCAGAATTACTCTAGGGTGAATACTGAGAAATGGGAATACCAAGTTGAAGAATGTGTGGATTTTTTAAAAAAGATTTTGTTTATTTATTTGACAGAGACAGAAAGAGACAGAATACAAGCAGGGGGAGCGGGAGAGGGAGAGGGAGAAGCAGGCTTCCTGCTGAGCAGGGAGCCCGATGTGGGGCTGGATCCCAGGATCCTGGAGTCATGACCTGAGCTGAAGGCAGGACGCTTAATAACTGAGCCACCCCAGACGCCCCGAATGTGTGCATTTTAAAAGGCAATAGATAGCACCAGATTGCAATGTCCAAAAAGAGCATTACAAATTTATATACACTCTAATAGTGTGTAAGAGTTGCCATTTCCCACACATTTAATATTGTAAGTCTTTTAAACAAAACAAAACATGGTTTGATTTACGTTTTCCTGATCCTTAGTGAGGTTAATGTGATTTAAATGTGTTTCCTGGCCATTTGTATTCCTCTCTTATTAAGAGTGATTTCAAATCTTTGTTTTTCTGTGGTCATTTATCTTTTCTGTCATTGATTCAGGTTATGTCTCCATCATTTGCTTCCTGATCCATTACAATAATCTTTTAACATTCCTATCTACCCCTTTCCTTCAATTAAATCTTCATTCCTGCTATCAGGAGGATCTTCCTAAAATACAGATTTGATCATGTCTCCCCATGAATAACTGGAAATTATTTCATTTCAACTGGAAATAGCCTCACTTCCCTTTTGTCCCCCTGCCCCCTCAATGTATTCTGTTTTCCAACCACACATATACAACCCAAACACAATATTTTCGACATTTCATGCTTTTATCCTTTCTCTGGACATGCTGTGGCTTAGTTTATCGGCAACATCCATCTGCCTGTTGTTTACCTGGTGAACTATTTGCCCTTCAAATTTCAGCTCAGATAATTGTCTCTTCTCTGAAGACTCCCTGTGCTGTTATGGCCTGAACTGTGTTCCCCCCATAATTCATATGTTGAAGGCCTAATCCCTAGTACCTCAACATGCGATTATATTTGGAGGTAAGATTTTCACAGGGATGAATAAGTTAATAGAGGCCATTAGGGTGGTCCCTAATCCAATCATATTGGTGTCCTTATTTAAAAAAGGAGATTAGGCCACAGTGAGAGACATCAAAGGGCTTGTGCACAGAGAAAAGACCCTGTGAGAACAGTGAGAATCAGCTACCTGCAAGCTGAGGAGAGGAGCCTCCGGAGACACCAAGCCTGCTAACACATCAATCTTGGATTCTTAGCCTGCAGAATGGTGAGGGAATAAATATTTTGCCTAAGCCCGCCCCCCCTCCAGTCTGTGGTATTTTGTTACAAGAGCCCTAGCAAACTAATATACCCTAGCCCTTCCAACTGAGGAAGTTCCAGGTTTCACTAGAGCGTTCTACATAGCTCTGTGGTGGCCTTATCACCTAACACAGGAGCACCCCCATATCCTTGGTTTCCGTAGTTTTAGTTCCCCATGGTCAACCACCCTCAGGAAGCAGATGATCCTCCTTCTGAGAAGTCCTCAGGTCAGTAGTAGCTCAACTCTACATTACAGTCCCTGCGCCATTCCCCTCACCTCATCTGGTCACGTAGGCATCACAAGAAGGGTGAACACAGTACAGTAAGTTATTCTGAGAGAGAGACCACATTCACGTAGTTTTTATTACAGTATAATGTCATAATTGTTCTATTCCACTAGTGATTATTGTTGTTAATCTCTTACTGTGCCTAATTTATAAATTTAACTTTATTCTAGGTGTGTATGCATAGGAAAAACCAGTAGATAGAGGGTTCGCTACTATCTGAGGCTTCAGACATTCACTGCTGGTCTTGAAGCATATCCGCTGAGGATATGGGGAACACCGGATTCTCCTTGTTGTGCATGCTTATCTTGCCCCTCCTTCTGAAAACTTACGTTTCTTCAAAGAAACATGATTTGAATTAATGACTCTTTCTCAAACTAAGAGACAAGGGGAGGACTGCTCTTTGCGGAACCAATAAAAAGATTCATGGATTGCAGACCAGCCTGAGCCCAAGCGGAACCCTGCAGAGATCCTAAACATCAGAAAGGACAACACTTACAACTTTCTCTTGACATAAAGTCTAAGAAAGAGTACTGTTCCTCCTGGCAGCAGAAACACGGAAGGAGTTACAAAGTAAAACAGAGTAACAGCCTGCAGGTGCTTGGATTAGTGTTAAAGCCCTTCAGGCTGAATGAAGTGATGAAAGAGTGTACAGAAACCTAGCAATCGCTGAGTGGTCTTTTACTCAGAAGGGTTCACTGACTCGGGAAGTATGTGAGTGTGAGAGAGAGAGAGTATGTGTTTGTGCGTGTGTGTGGTGTGTGTGTGTGTGTGTGTGTGTGTGTGTGTGTGGTGTTAGCATCGTGAAAGTGATGAATACTTCAACATTGCAGTCAGGCTGCTTTGGTTCAATCCCTAGATCTACCATTAATTAGCTTAAAATTTCTTCTAAGCCTCAGTGTTCTCATCTGTAACATGGGGAATGATGGTGATCATAGTCAACTCCTTAGAGCTGTTGTGGAGGTTAAATGACATCATGAACATAAAGGACTAACCTAGTAAGTAACCTAGTAAGTAAGCATTTATTTAAATGCCCTCTGTTGTTACAATAAAATATTTGCACCCTTTGCGGTTGAGTATATACAACAAGGACATTTTTAGAAGAAAACCGCTTGCATCCTCCAGTAAGTGAAAAAAAAAACCTAGCAGCACACAAATGGCAGACAACTCTATGTTTTAGAGCGCCTTGAGTCTACTTCCTCGTGAGTGTTTTTGTAGTCCACAACTTCAAGTCTTTTTCAGCTGGGTTTATTAGCATTTATGACTCAAACAAAAATACAGTCCATTTCCTAAAGACTTTACTTGGGACTATCACAAGTCTAGGCAAGAAATAGTTTCCGATGGAAGAACTTTGATTCCTGGTGCTTTCTCAAACATGACTCTAAGAGTACAGCCAGTCTGGGGGTAACCTGTTGGAGTCTCCTGCTCTGTACCTTAGATTTAGATTTGGAAAGGGATCCTTCTGGCACGTTACGGCAATAACAAAGGTATGGATTTCCTGGAGAAAGTCTCGGTGGGTAAGATGATAACGGCAATTGTGCCAAGCATGGAAGTACGCCAAGGTCCAACTCCTTCAAGCACAATGCTTGTTTTCCTTCCTGGATGATATTGTCCTGCCTTCAATTCTCAAAGCTAAATGCACAGTGGATGGTTGCCTGGGTGACAACCCGTAAACGAAGCAGTCTCTTTGCAGCTAACTGGAGGCTTTGTACACACAGAACCAGTTTTAATTATTTTTTTAAGTACATTGAGCTGTGCAACATTGGAAAATAATCAAAGAAAAAAAAATCTGTATCTATGCTGCTTTTCAATGGATCCTTTACTGAAGTGTGGGTTGACAGCTGTCCCAGAAATCAGTGTCACAGTAAAATAGGATGACGTTGACTGCTGTTTTTCTTGGTCTTTCTTCAACTGTGTATCAGCTCCCTCGGCAAAACACAACATAGGTAAGCCAAATCTCCACTTTTCAGCACATTTTAGGTATTGCCCTGTGTTGCAACTTTTTTTCTTCTCCCCAGAGGATGTCCCAGAGGAGGAACATCAGGTAAACTGATAGAGGAAACTATATCCTAATCTCAAATAATTGTATCCTTAGAGTTGCTCTAATAAACTATCTTTGATTTTTCAAATATCAAGACAGTCCTTTCTAATACCTTATGCGAATGCCTCTAGATCACAGGCTAACCTGATAAAGGCAAGAAAAGTATATGAGAAAACTTCCTTCGATTTAATTATACCCAGGGACATCTTTCATTTTAGTTTAGTCACTTAAGTATGTGTTAACTTTAATTGGTATAAGTCTTCTTGTAAACACTCAGTACAAACACTCATATATGTGACCTGGTAATATTTTCCCAACATGAAAAGGGTTCTCATTACTTTAAGTCTTAATTACACAAGATTCCAAATGAAATGTAGTGTAATAAAATGCTTTGTTTTACGAGGAGACTACCCATGCACACAGAGATAAAAGACATCGGGTTTTACCAGATGCTAAACCAGATATCCCTGTGGAAAGAAATATTATTGCTTAAAAACCATTACTCAAAACAATCCTAAAAGGAAAATTGAGAAACATTTTCTTATTAAAAAAAAAAAGAAAAGAAAAAAAAAAACTTGGAAATGTGCAGACTGAAGATCAGAAGAGGAAATGGAGCTCACTAATAAAAAGCAACGTGGGTCTGTCCATGTTAATTGAAAGAGCTTACCTATGTATAGGAATACTGTTATATACTGATCTAATCTTCATAGTCTTGCTCCAGCCACGACTGAGTGTGTGAGATGATGAATGACCAAATAATGACCACATTGCCGAGTACGGTAGTGATTTTAAGAATTTTTTTTTTTTTTTTAAAGATTTTATTTATTTATTTGACAGAGAGAGATCACAAAGCAGGCAGAGAGGCAGGCAGAGAGAGAGGAGGAAGCAGGCTCCCCGCTGAGCAGAGAGCCCGACGCGGGGCTCGATCCCAGGACCCTGAGATCATGACCTGAGCCGAAGGCAGCGGCTGAACCCACTGAGCCACCCAGGCGCCCCACGGTAGTGATTTGATTTGATAACATTCAGGTTGCAATTTGGTTTAACTCTTTTTTTTTTTTTTTTTAAGATTTTATTTATTTACTTGACAGGCAGAAATCACAAGTAGGCAGAGAGGCAGGCAGAGAGAGTGGGGAAAGCAGGTTCCCTGCTGAGCAGAGAGCCCAATGCGGGGCTCAATCCCAGGACCCTGAGATCATGACCTGAGCCGAAGGCAGAGGCTTAACCCACTGAGCCACCCAGGCGCCAAGTTTAATTCTTTTTAAAAAAATTTTTTTGATTCCAGAGGTGCCTGGCTGGTTGTTGGTAGAACATGTGACTCTTCACCTCAGGGTCGTGAGTTCAAATCCCACAGTGGGCATAGAGCCTACTTTCAAAACAATCATTCCAGTAGAATGAACACTATAGCCTTATAATAGTTTGGTTTAAATTTTAATGTGTATTTTTTTTTATTGGTATGGCAGCTACTACTTGCAAAATGCTCTCACTTAAAGGTAACATTAAAGGATTAAGCCACAACCCCTGAACATGCATTGTCATTTCATTGCTAGGGGGAATAACCTTGCGAAGAAGTATCTTTGGGGTTTTATTCCCACTTTATGAACAAACTGGTGATATAAATATATATTTCTTGCCTAGTCATTATTTGAATATCTGATTTTCAGCTTTACATTGTTTCTGAAGGTGTTTCTTTTACCTGTGATATTGCAAATACTGTTACGTATTCAAAAAGAAGTATATAAATCCAAGTTTCAAAGCCGTTTACCGGGACAGATATGTATGCTGATTTAAAATTTTTCTATGGCCTAATTTCTTTCTTTTTTTTTAAATTTTTTAAAATTTATTTATTTAACAGAGAGAGATCACAAGTAGGCAGAGAGGCAGGCAGAGAGAGAGAGAGGAGGAAGCACGCTCTCTGCTGAGCAGAGAGCCCGATGTGGGACACGATCCCAGGACCCTGAGATCACGATCTGAGCCAAAGGCAGTGGCTTAACCCACTGAGCCACCCAGGCGCCCCTCTATGGCCTAATTTCAAGTGTGCCATTTGATCTTTCAGCCCCTAGCAATGTTCCAAGTACAATGCTTTTTCAATGTTAATGATAATGATAATGATGATGAAGTGACAGCGATCAACCAACTGTCTGCTTCCTTCGGAAGAGCTTAAAGAAAACAGTCAGGCACTACTGGTGGGAGTGTGAATTGGTGCAGCCATCCTGGGGAATATTCTGGTAGTATTTCGTGAAATGAAATACATTCAACTCATTCACCTTAGAGAAACTTTTGCACAGGGCCTAACAAGGCCTGAACAGGGATATTTCTTGCAGTGTTGTTTATGGAGTGGGAAGTTGGTGGCAACTTAGATGTCCGCAATCAAGTGACGGAATAATAAAGTGTGGTGGAGGCCTGCTATGCAGCCATTAGAAGCAAACAACCAGAGGTATACCTGTACAAGGTTAAAGCTTTAAAAAAAAGTATTAAGTTAAAAAGTAACTAACAGGGTGCCTGGGTGGCTCAGTGGTTTAAAGCCTCTGCCTTCGGCTCAGGTCATGATCCCAGGGTCCTAGGATCCAACCCGGCATAGGGCTCTCTGCTCAACAGGGAGCCTGCTTCCCCATCTCTCTCTGCCTACTTGTGATCTCTGTCTGTCAAATAAATAAACAAAATCTTTAAAAATAAATAAATAAAAAAAAAGTAAGTAACAATACTATTTATTCAAATTTAAGACAAGCCCTCATACATAACAGCACTATATGCTTTTAAAGCAATCTACCTGAGGATAGCTCTTGGGCACATCAGATTGGCTCCCTTGGGGCAGAGGAAGTGGGAGGGATCAGAGTTGAAGAAAGAAAAAATAAAATAAAACAAGAGGAAAACTAGATCCAACCTAGTACTACTAGTGGGTATGATTAACCCACTCCTCTCTACCTAGGATCCAAAGAAGTGAAAATAAGACTACTT
Source organism: Lontra canadensis (assembly GCF_010015895.1). NCBI lineage: Eukaryota > Metazoa > Chordata > Mammalia > Carnivora > Mustelidae > Lontra > Lontra canadensis. The sequence goes on from NW_022631005.1 coordinate 24,816,560, forward strand.
TACGAATGTTCCTTTAAATACGAGTTGCATTAAGTCTTTTTGGGTGCTAGCACCCACATGTCTCCTGGGTGAGAGCCCATTTTGCTAACACCTGTGCCTAATTCTCCTCACCTGTAAAATACGGTAATAATACTACTCTCCTGATGGTGTTGTTTGGAATTAAATAGATAAGATATATGTAAAGCATTTAGAATAGCATATGGCATGTAGTAAGCATTCAATAAATGTTAGACAATATTGCTGTTATCATTATATGATGATGATGATGATGATGATGATGATGTAACAGCACTTTGAACAAAACTAGGGAGAGACTTGAGGAATCGATTCTCTATTTCAATTTTTTCCCTATTAGAAATTTAGGGAAAAACAGTATTTATTCTAAGAAATTTGAATCAAAAGGAATAAGTGGTAATGCTAAATGTCAATTAGGAAATAAAACGAGGAGCTCTGGGTAGCTCAGATTAAGTGTCAGTTAAGTGTCTGACTCTTGGTTTGGGTTCAGGTCATGACCTCATGGGTCACGGAATCGGCTCTGCGTCAGGCTCTGCATTCAGTGGGGAGTTTACTTGGAGATTTTTTCCCTCTGCTCCTTCCCCCATGCTCACGCTTTCCTCTTTCTCTCTCTCTCTCATGCAGTTAAATAAATAAATGTTAAAAAAAAAAAAAAGGGGAAGAAAGAAAAGAAAACAAATTGCAAGAAAGATTGTGGATTAGAATCTAACCAAGGTCAGTGTTTCCAGAAATTGTCTAATGATAGAAATCACCTGAATGCTTGAGCCAAAAAAAAGCGTGTCCAAGAGACAGTGAAAAGATAGGTGGTTGCCAGGGAATGAGGGTCAGGGGGTTGAATAGGTGGAGCACAAAGGATTTTTAGGGGAAAATACTCTAATAGTGTAAAGGTGGTTATATATCATTATACATTTGTCCAAAGTCCTAGAGTGTACAACACCAAAAGTGAGTCCTAAGAGTAAATTCTGAACTTTGGATGATAATGATGTATGTAGGTTCATCAGGGTCCTGGGATTGAGCCTTGCATCAGGCTCTCTGCTCAGCAGGGACCTTGCTTCCTCCTCTCTCTGCCTGCCTCTCTGCCTACTTGTGATCTCTGTCTGTCAAATAAATAAATAAAATCTTTAAAAAAAAATGACTAAATAAAATTAGTCTATTAAAAATTTTCAAATTATTGCTTCTCGGCCTTTTGGCTAAGATCAAGTGTAAAAATTTTCAAATTAAAACAAAAATGGGGGGAGTATCCAAGCCTTATTCCATACATGCTAAATTGAAGGGAACCTGGGAATCTTTATTCATAACAAGGAACAGCAAAATTCTTATGCTCGTGCTAGTTTAGGAAACTGCACTCACCTAAGGCCACATTTCATGGAGAGCCAAGGAAATAAGACACCCTACTTACATGCTGGCTCTGTTGATGACCTTGTTGATTATCATTCTATAAAAGCAAATGGTTGCCTACCGCAGCATCAGGTCTTCCCCAGTTGCCTAAACACATCCTCTTGGACCCATTTCACATTTTCTATTGCCAATCAGTCACAAATCCTTTAAGTTTACTTTCAATTTCTATTTTTGTCTTTCTATTCTCTAGCATAATAATCTTCTCAAAATACCACTGTTTCTAAAAGACACTACTCAAAACTCTCCTTGGGCTCCCCAACTTGTTCAGAAGTAAAGTGTAAATTCCCATCTGGTCCACTCTCTCCTCATTGACCCTGGTTATGGATCTCTTTCATGCCCTTCCCCTCTGTCAAAACTGCTGTTTCCTCTTCACTCCACTCCTCCAAATATTACTGATACCCTTTTTCCAATGGAGTTGCTCCAGTCACATAACCATCACATTTCTCTGACATTGTAAGTTTCATTATTCGTTGCTTGATTTGACACTTAATCATAATTTTTTCCTTCCATTTTTGTCATAGCTATTTTATGTTATTTTCCACTGTGACAGGTCAATGAAACAACTGAAAAACATATAGTAGCCTCTTTTTTTTTTTTTTAAGATTTTATTTATTTATTTGACAGACAGAGATCACAGGTAGGCAGAGAGGCAGCCAGAGAGAAAGGAAGGGAAGCAGGCTCCCCGGTGAGCAGAGAGCCCGACATGGGGCTCGATCCCAGGACCCTGGGATCATGACCTGAGCCGAAGGCAGAGGCTTTAACCCACTGAGCCACCCAGGCGCCCCATATAGTAGCCTCTTAAATGAATGAATGAATTTATCAAATAGTACTATTTCTGGGGTGAAATACATGTTCTCTTTGAAAAAGAAGGCTCTATATAGTGTGGCCTATGAATTCTAAGGCATTTGTGTATATAGAACATTAAAAACCAATTCTAGACATTTTCTTGTTTATTTTTGTCAACTTTTATCCACAAAATTGTACTATGAAATGGGCTTTTTGTCTTCTCGCTTTCAACAAAGTGCCAGTTCATTGCAAGTAAATTGCCAGTTCAAAGAAATAACATTTGCCTACATGCAGTGACTATGGTATCAGAAGCTGAAGTTGGAATACAGAGTCTGACAAATGATTTTGTGCTGTTTCCAACAGCAAGAGGCTCCATGGGGGAGATAGTCTGGTGGCTTCAAAAATTGCATTCTAGGGGCGCCTGGGTGGCTCAGTGGGTTAAAGCCTCTGTCTTCGGCTCAGGTCATGATCCCAAGGTCCTGGGATCCGAGCCCCGCGTCGGGCTCTCTGCTCAGCAGGGAGCCTGCTTCCCTTCCTCTCTCTGCCTGCCTCTCTGCCTACCTGTGATCTCTGTCTGTCAAATAAATAAATAAAATCTTTAAAAAAAAAAAAAAAAGAAAGAAAGAAACCTCCCCCCCCAAAAAAAAAAAAATTGCACTCTAAGGGGCACCTCGGTGGCTCAGTGGGTTGAGCCTCTGCCTTCAGCTCAGGTCATGATCTCAGAGACCTGGGATCGAGCCCCACATAGGGCTCTCTGCTCCGCAGAGAGAGCCCCCCACCCCGGCTGCCTCTCTGCCTACTTGTGATCTCTATGTCTCTCTCTGTCAATAAATAAATAAATAAGTAAATAAATTTTTTAAAAATTGCACTCTAAGAGATATTTCAATGATTAAGAAAGCTGAGATAACACATTTAAAATAAGGTTTTTCCTGGAAAATCTGGAATGATGGCCACCCTGCTCTTCAATGACTCACATTGTACTAGAGTTATTGAGGATACAAAATATAAGGCATAGAATGTTCCTGCTTCTGAGGAGTTTACGGTATTGTTAGGAAAATAAAACTTCCATAAAGAAAATAGTTACAGGGGTTTTAATAAACAGCGCTAAAGAAAATAAAATCCTGAGGCGCCTGGGTGGCTCAGGTCTTTGGGCAGCTGCATTCGGCTCGAGTCGTGGTCCTGAGGTCCTGGGATCAAGCCCCATGTCGGGCTCCCTGCTCAGCAGAGAGCCTGCTTCTTCCTCTCTCTCTGCCTGCCACTCTGCCTACCTGTGCTCTCTCTCTATATATAAAATAAATAAACAAAATCTTTTTAAAAAAAGAAAGAAAAAAAACAAAATCCTGCAAGAATTTTAACCAATAAAATGTGCCAAAGCTTTTAAAAAATTATTTATTTAAAATTTATTATTTATTTATTTAAAATTAATATTTATTTAAAATTTATTATTATTTACTTAAATTTGACTAGCCAACATGTTATACATCACTAGTTCCTGATATAGTGTTCAGTGATTTATCAGTTTCATATGACACCCGCTGCTCATCACATCAGGTGCCCTCCTTAATGCCCATCACCCATTTACCCCATCCTCTCTACTATCTCCCCTTCCACAACCTTCAGTTTGTTTTCCAGAGTCAAGACTCTCTCATGGTTTGACTCTCTGACTTCTTCCCATTCAGTTGTCCCTCCCTTCCCCTATGATCCTCTACACTATTTCTTATATTCCACATATGCGTGAAACCATATGGTAATTTCTTTCTTTGATTGACTTAGCATTGTATCCTCCAGTTCCAAACATGTCCATGTAAATCCTTTCTGATGGCTGAGTAATAGTTCATTGCATGTATGAACCACATCTTCTTTATCCATTCATCTGCTGAAGGAGTGCCAAAGCTTTGGACATATTACTTCAGATCTTCACCATTTGAAGAGGGGATTGTTATTTCCATTTTAGGGATGAGGAAATTAATCTTGGAGAAACTGAGTGACATGCTCAAGTTTACACAGTTGGGAATCTGTGGAGGAGAGATTTAAACCCAGGTTCCAGAGCCTCTGTTCTTTCCATTCTAGTGTTGATCCATCCTTTCTTCTCCTGTACCACAGCATCTCTCACAAAGTGATGGTGAAAATTGTTATTTATAATTTAAAACATGTCCACAGAACTAACACTGATAGAATTACTGTTTCCTCTTTTTCAAATTTGTCTTTAAAACCGTTATTTCATACCTAAAAGAGGGGAAAGAGGTGACACTAAAGATAGAATATGTTAACATTTGAACCACCCATGCTTTGTTGGTTCTTGTTTAATTAAATTGTTTCTCTTCTTTGGCAGGGGCAGGCGATTATATGGAATTAGCAAGATGAATAAAAATAAACTGATTCATGATTTCCTGGAAGTAGTTTCAAGGGGTGATGTTGAACTCATCGGTGACTATATTACTAAAGTCCATTCCATCCTTGGAAACCTTGACTTTCAGCATCCAGAGACTGGGAATACACCTCTCATTACTGCAGCAGAAGAAAATCTAACAGAGGTACTGTGTGGTGTCCTGGGGCCCATGGGTAATCTTCTAAGCTAAGGATTCCAAGAATGAGGTGCTTACAAATAGCAAAACACTTACCTCTATATGAAAGAATGCCTGAAGGCAGGCTTCAGAGGGAATGTGAAAGGGCTTAGAATGGGGACAAGAAGATGAAAAAGACAATTTCACTCAACTGAGCAGGCTGATGCCTCTGTAAATTCTTGAGAGTCTAAATGCAAGTGGACCCTCAACCTTGCTTAGCCATCTCAATATCCTCTCTCTTGAAGATATTCTTAGCTTTTTTTTCTCTTTTGACTCCTTTCTAGTAACACTTTTTAAACAAATTATAAAATGTAGCATATAAAAATGTATACACAGCTTAAAGAAAAATAATGACACTAGCACCCATGTACCTATCATCCAAACCAAAAATTAGATGTTGCCAGGCCTCAAAAGCCTTTTATATTCTCCTCCTGAATTGTGTCCCCTATCTTTCATAATCATTATCCTGAATTTTGAGTTAATCATTTCCTTTGTGTTGTCCTCTCTGCTTATATTCCTAAATAATGCATTATTTACTTTTACCTGTTTTTGAATTTTACAAAAACAAACTTATACTACATGTGTTCCTGTCTAACTTCCTCATTCTTATTATTGCGTTTTTTATATTCAACCATTTTGAGACATATAACTGTGGGGGGTTTTTTTGTTTGTTTTTACTGGTGTCTAGTAATACATTTATGCCACAACATATTTGTCTGTCCTACTTTGAAGGACACATGGGTGCTTTCCATATTTATGTTATTACAGACAACAATGCTACCTTCCATTAGAATTTAATATGTTTAGATATCTCCTTTCTGATGACACACAAATAAACAAACACCTCCACTGATCCCACATCCTCCTCCAACCACATCCTCTTCTCTCTCAGACTTCTTCATCTGCAGATCTATGTCGAGAAATATGAAAGATCTACGATTTTACTCTGCTTATAAGCTAACAAGTTAGCCTGCCCCAATTTCTTAGATCCTTGGCATAAGACATCAAAACCCTTTGTCAGAGACAGAGAGCACTTTATTACTCATAACAATAGGATTACCAGGGTATTAACAATTTTGTATCATCTCACTCATCCTAATTCCCACATGATAGTAGGAAGAGGACCAGATGACCCCTGTTCAGATAGTAGGTTGGATTGCAGGACAGGAGCTCTAAATTTAGGGACCCCAAATCTTTTATAATGGGTAGTAAGCAAACCTACTTCTTGCTTCCAAGGCTGTTCACTACACAAGCAAGCTTGAAAAGAGTGTCTGGGGCAAAGGTATTCAGTGCCTCTGCTCATACAACTTATAGAAATGTGAGAGACCCAGAAAGACTTTTCCTAAAAATATCTACCTTTCATTTCTACAGTGTCTTGGCTTCTGGTGAATTTTCCCATGCACATACCACTCTGATTAATCTGACCAACAGAGGTGGGAACCACATCCATTAATTTGTCTCATACAATATTCAGTTAAAGCTACTATCAATAGAACTCCAAGCAGAGGAACAAGGCCATATTGTAAACTAGTGTCAATCATGCCATCCATGGTCCTGAACCCCTCCAACTCAACAAATGCCATCAACCAGATGGTTTTCTCCTTAAGTTTCTCTGTTGATCTTCTCATTTGGTCCAAGGCATCAACCCAGGTATTGCAGTCTATATCAGCCATTGCACAGACTTCACCTTGACCCACAGGAGGAAGTCTAGGGCAATTCTATCATTCATAACGACCCTGGCCAGTGACTTGACTGCTGACCTGAATGTCTTGCAGGGATGAGGTGGTATCATTGATAACTTTAGCTAAAGGCAGAAACAAATTTTGTTCTACCTTTTCTAATTGGACATCTGTCTTAGGGATAATTGTCCACAAGGGGCACATAAATTGTCCACAAGGGGCTATCCCTCGGGGAAGCTCCCTCAAGTAACCAATGATAGCTTCATTTTGGGAAAGCTCTGAAGTCATCTGAGTCTACATATCTACAGATGGTATTTACTTAAAGATTTGAAGGTCTCTTATGACCACCCCTAAAGCATAAGTCACTATGTTTTCAGGCGCCATACAAAGTAATGCCAGGTTTCTCTATAAGAGCTATAATCCTGGGAGTACCTCTTGGGCAGAAAAAGGTAGTGTTATCAATCGTTGGGCTTTTTTGCGTGGGACCTACATTAGTCAGGGGGCACAGGTTGACAGTGCCTCCATGTGATCGCTCAGCTGGCTGGTTGGTCTTAGGATTCCCAGTTCAATCTGAATAACTGAGTCTGGTCCTTGATTTGGGAGGATTATCAGTCCTATTTGTCCCTGCCAACAGCCAAGTAGCATTCATCCACCCTCACAGAATGAAGAGTGATGGCTGTGAGAATGGGAGTGGGAAGAAATCTGGAGGTGTGGACAGGTGTTTCACATTGAAGGTGCAAGAGGTGGGGCTGTCGACTGCAATTGGTAACAGACTTCTAGACAAAGAAGAGAATTGGCAATCAAGTCATGATCAGGGCTGTGTGGCAAGGAGTGGAAGACCCAGTAGTCAGTTACATGTAAGGTGCTTTGAAGAGTTTGGGAGAGACTCTCCAAGAGATTTTCTTTCACGAAGAAAATGTCCTGGGTAGTTCTAAAGAACAAAGGTCATCAAAGTCTCTCTCTTCCCTGTACTCCATAAGGTTGAAGATACTCTCTCTTTAGGTATCCTCAAACACCACAAAGTCTACATATCCTATTTCAAAATGTGGCTGCAGCTTCACCCCTATAACAGTTCTTTACTTCGTACCCAGTCTGTGTTGGTGGCTGTATTGTCATGTCTAATATGATGATGGATTCAAGCAGCAGGGGAGGAAATCAGGGTTGTACAGCATCAATCAGTAGTTTTATTCTTGTCTATCTCATCAGAGAATGGACTCTTGCCATGGGCTTCTACATGAGTTGACCTAGACAGTTTGCTTCCACAGTTCATCGCCCTAAAGAGAAGTGCTTTTTTTAATCTTCCAGTCTGTAATTTTCTAAGTGGCAGACCCAACAGCCAGACCACTGGCAGCAGCCCAAGAATCAGGAAAAATATAACAAAGGTCATTATGAGGAGTATTGGCCAGGGCTACGAGAAGAGTCTTGAGTTTTACCCACTGAGTGGGACAACCATGTCCATTACCAGTTCTACATAGCTGGCACCGAGGCCAACAAGCCGCAATAGCCCAGTGCACACATCAGCTTTCATCCTGACTGAACCATAATTGACACAGGCCCAGGCACTTAGGGGAATCCCTGAGAAGCAAAGTACCCTTCGCTAGCAGTTTTGCTTTAGGTGGTAGCGGTGGGGATGGGATGGTAGAATTTCCAGCAATAGAAAAGACACTATTTTTTCATGTAAAGCAAAGATGCCAATGTGCCTAGGCTGGTTACATTCTTAAATACACCATTTCCATTGGACAAAGAATGCTTGTTGGGCCTTTCCTTCCTTGTTAGGCATTGAGTTCTGGTTCCCCCAAATGGAAATATTGGACACAAGAGCCACAAGATCTCCTTGGATAAGGCATTCAGGTTTGACAAAAACCCACTAGCAAGCTAATATCTGCTTTTATTTATTTATTTAGTTAGTTAGTTACTAAGTCATTTCTACACCCAGTATGGGACTTAAATTCCCATGCCAAGATAAAGAGTTGTAAGCTCTACCAACTAAGCCAGCCAGGCACCCCTAACATATGCTTTTTCTAAGTGATATCCCAGGGTGCCTGGGTGGCTCAATTGTTGGGCATCTGCCTTCAGCTCAGGTCGTGATCCCAGGGTCCTGGGATTGAGCCCATATGAGCTCCCTGCTCAGTGGGAAGCCTGCTTCTCCCTCTCCCACTCCCTTGCTTGTATTCCCTCTCTTGCTGTCTCTCTTCGTTAAATAAACAAATAAAATAAATAAAAAATAAAAATGATACCCCTAGTAGACATGCTGAGGAGGCAACAAGTCCAAATCCCCAAGAAATGCCTCCAGATAGAGACTACTTCCCTTTGTCAGAATTTTGCCCAATCATTCAGATAGAAGCCACAGCAATAATCCACTGAATTGGCCCAAAGGGCCCCATGTACAGAATCATGTTAGCTTTCTTTCCCTACTGCAAACTTTGCTCAAACACCATTAGCTGAATTCAGACACCCACTTTTCCCAAGGGACTAGACAGGATGGTGACTTGGGAATCTGAATCTAAGAGAGCCATTAAAGTTTGAGTCTCGGGGCGCCTGGGTGGCTCAGTGGGTTAAGCCGCTGCCTTCGGCTCAGGTCATGATCTCGGAGTCCTGGGATCGAGCCCTGCATCGGGCTCTCTGCTCAGCGGGGAGCCTGCTTCCTCCTCTCTCTCTGCCTGCCTCTCTGCCTGCTTGTGATCTCTCTCTGTCAAATAAATAAATTAAAAAAAAAAAAAAAGTTTGAGTCTCTCCTTCCCCAGTGTTTGTCACATAGTCATGTCGGTGGCTATGACCTTCAAGCCCTTTTGAAGACTGGGTGTTCTTGGTCCCACTTAAAATGATCATTCTCCTTAAAGCAGCTGAGGTCAAGGTTCAGGGGGAGGGAGGGATTAGGAGCATGGTGAAAGAGAGCAGCTCCAGACCTGTAAGCAGAGGATATTTACTTTTGGTTTCCGGAAGCATTGAGGTTTCTTGCTTTTCAACAAAATGAACTTCCAATGTTTTTGGTCCATACAAAGCTCTTTATCATGTGGCAAGGACATTATTAATGACACTATCTATTTCAGCCTCAGAGATCCTTGACTTAGTGGCCATAGCTACATTACTTTCTGACTGGAACTGCAGGTTTTGCCCCCTTTGATTGACTCAGGTTTGGCTTTTCATTGCAGGGGCTTTAAAAAAAAATTTTTTTTTAATTTTTAAAGGATTCTACCTTAATCTGAATCATTTGCTAACCCTTTGTCATGATAACACCTTTACATTTTCACCTAGTTTTAACATAAGGGATAGGGGAGTTTTCAGAGTAGTGGGGGGTAATCACAAAAATCCGCTGGATTTCTTTGTCATTTTCTCTCTCTCCAATGGGTCATCTTCATTAGTATTATAACCCAATCCAGACCAGTAAGAACCTGAACACCACTTCTGTGCTTTATCATGGGAATTTGTCTGTCTCAAGGAAATCTCCCTAGGAGGTCCAAAGCTCCCTTATAGTAGCTTAAACCCACTGCAAAAAATTCTGAGACTTTTATCATTAAATGGACATAAGTTTGTCAGCAGGAAGGGCTGACTTGTAATATAGCTATTATCACTCTTCCTTAACAAATATAATTCATCTCCCTACCCAGATCCCAAATGAATGAGCCAAATTTCAAAGTTTGCCTGGTTTTTTGCCCATATCAGTCATGAATTTTCCTTTTTTCCTGCAGTGGAGATCTGCATCTCTGTAACTGTTGTCTGAAAGGGAGTAGAATCTTCTGCCTACCCAGGACAAATCTTGCATTATTTGTTATAGTGGCATGGACCTGAGGCCGACTGCCAGTTTGGTGAGGAAGATAGCAACGATAGAAAAATTATTAAAAACCAGGAAGCAATTGTTTTTTGAACTTATTTCTTGTTACTCAGCCTTTTTTTTTTTTTTAAGATTTTATTTATTCATTTGACAGAGAGAGAGAGAGAAAGGGAACACAAGCAGAGGGAGTGGAAAAGAGAGAAGCAGGCTTCCCGCTGAGTAGGGAGCCCAACGCAGGGCTCAATTCCAGGACCCCAAGATCATAACCTGGTCTGAAGGCAGATGCTTAACAACTGAGCCACCTGACTTTGACTGCCTCCCAGTTCCTTAAAGAGGCTTTGGTAGTCACTAATATGGAGGATCGTTTATTGCCCAATTGACCATACAATTTGGTCAACATATTTGCTACCACTTCCCATGAACCTTCTATAAATCTCATTAATTACCCCATGAAGCCCTCATTGTTCATCTATCATTTCTGTCTCTCTGATCATCTCATCTTTTGCAGAAATTAGTAACTGCGAAGCATCTGATATTTTTCCTTACTTGTCACCCAATAAGTTAGCCTACTACAGCTTCAGAGTCTGGCAGAAGACATGAGACTCCTGGGTCAGAGAAAAATAACTGTTTGCTGTTCACAATAGTAATGGTCAGAGTATCAGCATTCCCTTCAGTTTCCACAAGCCAACATAAGGAAGCGATAACTGTACATGCAGTGGGTTGAATAAAAGATGGGAAACCTAAGCTTAGGAAACCTGAGTCTTTTACAGTAGACAGTAAGCACGTTTTCCCAATGCTCCCAATGTTCCAGAAAGAGACGCTGTCTCTATCTTACAGAGCCATTCACTGTATAAACATCTTTGAAAACATGGTCTGGAACAAAGCTCACCTCTGTGAGCACCTTTGCTCACAAGACCTACAAAAACACAAGTTCCTGGAGTTTCTAGAGAATTGTCTTCCAACAGCCCCTCTAAAGAGTATTCCTCTGGTCAATCCTCACTGCCTCCACTTTCTCACCTCTTCAAACTACTGCCGTCTGGCATTGTTCTCTACCAGTCCATTGAAACCGCTCTTGGTGATGTGACTTGTAATGTCCTTAACATTGGTGGTCCTTAATAATATTGGGATGGCTCCTAATTCTGAATCTCAGCCCACATATCTCACTTGAATTCTTCTCTCTCTCTGTGTGTATAATGTTGAGCTTCTAACCATATATCTCTACTTCCATGTCACAGATCTCAAACATAGCATATCCACATTGTCTTCATTGTTTTTCTCTCCAAATCTAATTCTCCTGAGGAGCACCAGCATCAGTGCTTTCCATTTTGTTAGGTAGAGTCAGCATCTGTTTATCTTAAATCATTCACTCACTCATTCCTAAAACATTTATTCATGCGGTAAGAGCTCTCATAAGGTGGACTTACATTCTAATGAAGGTGAAACACAACAAATAAGGAAACAAAAAATGCTTAATTACATTACAAATTACTGGTAGTGCTTTGAAGTAACCAATAGAGTGATTCCTTGTTTGATAAGATGGTCAGGAAAATCTTCACTGATATGGTTACATTTACGTTAAAACTAAAATAATGATAAAGGATGACATTTGAAGAACAATTGGGGAAGTAGGGATAACAGAGATAAAGCTTCTTGGTTAGGAAAAAACTTGCATATTTGAGGTAAAAAGATGACTAGAACTTGCAGAGGAAGGGGAAGATTAGCACAAGATGAGGTTGGAAAATGGCAGGGCCCAAATCCTGCAAGACCACAAGGCATGAAAAGGTATTTTTTAAAAAACTGCTTTAGTGTGGGGTGCTTGGGTGGCTCAGTGGGTTAAAGCCTCTGCCTTCCGCTCTGGTAATGATCCTAGGGTCCTGGGATCGAGCCCCACATCGATCCCCACATTGAGCCCCACATCGGGCTCTCTGCTCAGCAGGGAGCCTGCTTCCTTCTCTCTGCCTGCCTCTCTGTCTACTTGTGATCTCTGTCTGTCAAATAAATAAATAAAATCTTTAAAAAAATAAAAATAAGAAAAATTAAAACTGCTTTAGTGAGATATAATTCACATTTCATACAATTTACCCATTTAAGGTGGGTTGTAGTTTATTCATATGAATGTGCAATCATCACCACAGTCAATTTTAAAACATATTCGTCATCTTAAAAAGAACTACTCACCTCTTTCCCCGCAAAAGAAACTCTGAACCCTTTAACTATCAGTTTCTATCTTTCCTCCTTTTCCCTGCCCTAGCCCTAAGCAATCACTAATCTACTTTCTGTCTCTATAGATCTTCCTATTCTGGACTTTCATGTAAATGGAATCAGGCGGCATGTGGTCTTTTGTGATTGGCTTCTTCTACTTAGCATACTGTTTTCGAGGTTCATGTTGCAGCATGTATCAGCACTTCCTTCCTTTTCATAGTTGAATAATATTGGGTTATATGGGTATACCACATTTTCATTGTTCATCTGTCCATTGACGGAAACTTGAGTTGTTTCCCTGTTTTGGTTACTATGAAAAAGGCTGCCACAGACATTTGTGTATAAGTGTTAATGTGGTCATATGTCTTCAAATTCTCTTTCATTCATCTTCCTAGGGGTGGAATTACTGGGTCATATGGGAACTCTATGCTTAATCATTTGAGGATCTGCCAGAATGGTTTTTAAAGTGGCTATATCATTTACAACAGAGTGTAAGGATTTTTATTTCTTCAGAACCTTGTCAACACTTACTACTTTTTGACTTTTTGAATGTAACCACTGTAATGGGTTTCAGACAAAGGTATTTGGAAGTGGAGAGATCTATTAGAAGGTTGTTGCATTGTTTCAGGCCAAAGATCACTGTGGCCTTGTCCTCAGTGGTAGTAGGGAAGCTAGACAAAAATGGACTGAAGTGAAAAACCTGGGAATTATCTTGATTTCTGGCTCACCATCAACATCCACATCTAATGAGTTCCACCTCCTAAATGTTCCTGGATTGTGCCCTCAGTTGCTCCATTTCTACTACCACTTCCCTGATTTAGTACTATTTTCTCTCCATGAGGCCACTGGGTAATCTCATTGGTCTCCTGACTTTCGTTCTTCCCACAGTGATTTTTTTTAAGTGCTGACTTGATCATGTCATCTCTCTGTTTAAAATCTCTCACTGGCTTCCCATTGTCTTGAAGATACAACTCTAATTCCTAAAGGGAGTTGGTAAAGCCTTTTAGGATTTCACTACTGTTGACTTCTCCATCACATTTCTTTACCCTCCATCCTCCATCTTGAGCTCCAGCCATGTCTAATTTAGTCTTCCGGAGCTTTGAATGTTATTTGTTCTTTTGTCCTCTGTATTAGTCATCTTGGGCTTTCCGTAGCAAACATACCATGGCTGAGTAGCTTAAATAATAGAATTTAATTTTTTCATAGTTCTGGGAACTGGGAAGTCCAATATCAAGATTCTGGCCAATTTGGTTTCTGGCAAGAGGTTTTTTTCCTGTCTTATGGATGGCCACCTTCTCTCTGTGTCCTCACTTGGCAGAGAGAAAGAGAACAAGTTCTCTTATGTCTCTTCTTATAATGACACTAGTCCTATCAGATCAGGGCCCCATTTCTAGAACCTAATCTAACCTTAATTACTTCCTAGAGGTCTCCTCTCTAAATACAGTCACATTGGAGTTTAGGGCTTCAACATATGAATTTTGAGGAGAAATAATTCTGTCCATAGCATCCACAGTACTTTGTTTACACTATATCCTTTGCTTCAAACAATCTTTCCCCTAGTCTTTGCCTAGTTAATTGAGTCTGATCCCTCAGTTCTCAGCTTAGACATTTTCTCTACAAAGTCTTCCTGGACCCAATGAGACAGCTTAATTCATTTCTTCTAAGTGACACCTTCACTCTTCTATATTTACCCTATTACTCTATTTCTCACACTATGTCACAATTGCTTTTTTATCTGTCTCTGTTCCTCATTAGTTTGTAAATGCCTTAAAGGCTGGTCCCTGTCTTGTTCACAGTTGGAGCCTCAGCACCAAGGACAGTTCTTGACTCATGCTAATCACTCCATCCCATTTGTTGAATAAATTATGCGTCAACATTTTGAATAGCATTTATTTGCTTCCTAGAAATACTTATGGAAATACTTGCAACTTTCGAGAATGTTTGTCTAAATTTGGGGTTTATATTTTATTTTTTCTAAAAGATTTTATTTATTTGAGAGAGAGTGCAAGAGCAAGGGGAGGGAGAAGCAGACTACCTGCTGACCAGGGAGCCCATCACAGGGCTTTATCCCAGGATGCTGCGATCATGACCTGAGCCAAAGGCAGACATTTAATTGACTGAGCCACCTAGGAGCCCTGGGTTTTGCATATTAAATTACAGATCATACTAATAGGACTTTGATACTTTATGTGGGTTTAACATAATATATTCACAAACTTCTAATTTTAAGAAAAGAATAGTATCTCCAAGGAGTGCCTGGGCGGTAAAGCATGTGACTTTCTTTCTTTTTTTTTTTTTTTAAGATTTTATTTATTTGGTGGGGGAGGCAGACTCCAGGCTGAGCATGGACCCCAATGCAGTGCTCAGTTCCAGGACCCTGAGATCATGACCTAAGCCAAAGTTAGATGCTTAACCAACCGAAGGACTCAGACACCACAAGCATGTGACTCTTGATTTCAGGGTTGTGAGTTCAAGCCCTGTGTTGGGTATAGAGATTACTTAAAAATAAAACCTTAAAAAAGAAAAGAATAATATCCCCAAACCATCCGTGTCATGGAGATTTTTGTTTTCCTAATTTAAAAAAGGCAAATAGCAGTCATCGGAGTTCAAATCAATTCTCCATTTTTATGCCCCTCTTATTCTCCTTTCCTACATCATGAGTCAAAGCCATGTCTAAGTTTTGAGTAGCCCTGAAGATACTGTTTGCATTCAAAAATGTAAATAAGAATGTTGTGATGTTGCAGGTTGTTGAATTGAATGTTGTGATGTTGCAGGTTGTTGAATTCCTTCTGGAAAAGGGAGCAGATATCACCCTTTGTAATTATAGCAATCAAACTGCAGTTCATGTGGCTAATTGCCATGTGCGAAGACTACTCTTGGCCATCAGTGGAATCCAGGCTCCCCAAATGCAACTTCTACAAAGTTCATGGCAAGGTGATCTTGAACAACTTCAACACTTGCTGGTCAGTTAAATTGATGTTTGCTTCTGCCTTTGGGTGGGTAAATGGTAAGAAAAGCCTAGACCATATAGGACTCCTTTTAAAGAAAAATAAGTTATTTTCAAATGCAGTCCCAGAAAGCTTCAGGAAGAGTATAGGGGAAAGAAACAGGATCGAAGAGGATACTAGGGTGGAAAACAGGGTAATAAGAGAACACAGCAGCAGCCTGTTTCCACCTTCCTCCAGCTGGATGTTAGAAGTCACGCAGCACCCACGGGAAATGATATGCTCCCAGGATGTCCCTAAAGAACGGCTGTCAACTTGCTCAGAGGAGCTCCCTTGACATCATTGCCATTTGTGCAATTGCTGTTTAGATCCCTTTGGACCAGTTGCACTTATTATCTTTATCCTGAAAAGGGAATCAGAGAGCCTCTGCTTTGCATAATATTTAGTTGTAACTAGAGGAGTTAAGAGGGTGTGTTTTTTAAGTGCTTTCTTCTCTGGGTATTGATCTTCTTGTTTAGATCTTCTAGCCACAGACATGCTTTCCCAAAGTAACTTACGAAACCATATGCATAACCAGGGACTTTAATTATTGGTGACCGCAACTGTCTATTCTTGGTATTTACCTTCAGAGACACTTTCAGATCACATGACCTTCCAACTGAAAGAAAATCAATTGCTGCTAGGAAACAGTTTCTTCCAGTCCCATATGGTAGAGATACAAACAGATAAAGAGAAAGTGAACAGAATTCTGTCGCCTAGAGTTCAAGGAAATCTACAACAAAATTCAAAGGACTCTCTAAATTCTTTTGTTGTATTAAACTATAGTCTAAAATTGCCATATGTCATAACTGAAGTTTAGAACACTTTTGAAAGACAATAATTTTATTTCAATGGTATTTGTAATGGTTGTTATGATACAATATGTTTTCATAACCACATTTTTTCACCCTAAATATTAGCAGCCACTTTTTAAGAAACTGGTGCCTATAACTGAATCCAGAACTTAATAAGCAGATGGTGAATTAAAGTGCTATTGTAAGACTATTCTCAGCTCAAACCTTTCATGTTGGTTCTAACTAAGAATAAACATTGACATAAGAGGTAGCTTCTTTTCAGAGACTGAAAAAAATATTAACTAATTAATTCCCACAGCACCCCTCTGAGGTAATATCATTATCTCTAGTTTGTCCCTAGAGAAAGTGAGGTAGAAACGTTGACTATACTGATATGGCATAAAGTGAAATAGAGTGGAAATTAGTGAGTTGCTTTGGTCTATAAAATAAGCAATTTGGATACTTTGGCCTTACAGTGGTTTTTCAGTTGTGAATTATCCAAATTAAGTTCCATTTTCATTAAAACAACAAATATCACCTATATACCCACCTCCATTTGACTGTACATAGACGGTTAAGTGAGCTACATTCTTATTGCGGATCATTCATTCATTCCACAAATGTTTATTGAGCACGTGTCAAACTCTACTCAGTGCTTTTCATATTCTGTCTCCAACCATCAAAACAACCCCACAGAGGCAGGGAGTCTGCCTTCCTTCTCCCTCTACCTGTCCCTTGGCTCAGCTCATGCTCTCTCTCTCTTGCTCACTCTCTCAAATAAACAAAATCTTAAAAAACAAACTAACAAAAACAACTCCACAGAAAAGACATTGTTTTTCCTACTGACAGCTGAGGATTCTGAAGGTCAGAGAGTAGGATTCCCAGATTTTGCAAACAAAAAATACAAGACTTTCAATTAAATTTGAATTTCAGATAAATACCAAACAAATTTTTTTCCAAATAAATCTTTTAATATGATTATGTCCCCCATGAAAATTATTCATTGCTTAACTGGATGTCCCTTATTTTATTAGTGTGATTTTATCAAGTGTTCTTGATAATCCTATCAGGAAAGTTAAAGAATGAGTTTAAGGAAGTAAAATTCAAACCCAATTCTGTCTGGCTCTCAGGCCTGTGTAATTTCATCAGCTCCTCCTCAATATAGATGCTGAGAAAGAATGTATTGAAGTGAAAATGAAAATTTGGCTAAACAAGGAAAATGCAAAGATTGGTATAAATAGACAAACACTAAAAACAAAACAGAAATAAAGCTTCTTGTTTTTAAAGGCATCTGAAGAGCTCCTGGATATAAATTTCCCAAACCAACATGGCTTGACCCCTCTGATGCTGGCTGTGAGGGATGTGGATCTGTTCGAGAGTCTCGATATGTCAACAGCCTACAGACCTGTGGAGGTTCTGTCTGAGCTCCTCCAGCATCACGCGTGAGTATGAGTGGTCAGTCAGCATCAGTGGAAGGGCGTCTTGTGTCACTGTTATTTTCAGAAGTCACTTGTAAATCTGGGCATATAGATTGCTTTTTAAAATTCTACATATTGGGGAACCTGGCTGGCTCAGTAGGTAGACTGTGACTCTTTATCTCGGAGTTGTAAGTTAAAGTCCCATGTTGGGTGTAGAGATGAATTAAAAATAAAATCTTAAAAAAAATTATATTGAATTGAATGCACATATATGGTCATAAAAGGGACTTAGCAGTTGCAAAGTGATATATAGATGTTAGATGTTGCTATCTATTATTCTTATGATGTTGACCATTTGTTTAAATAATCTTTTGGTAGTTATGAGGAGTGTCAAATACTTCTTGAGTAGGCAGCTCCCTACCCCCAAAATGTTACTAATTATTTCAGAAAGCATTGTCAGTTATCAAAAGCAATTTTGATTTCCAGTTATCTAAAAATTGCTGTATGCCAAAATGCTCTTTAGGAAGAGGGAAAGTAAACAATTAGCTTTTTTTTTTTTTAATCAGAGGATTAAAAAACAGTTTTTCATGTTAGAATTGTAGTTTCCCAGCACCATTACCTAGATATCTTGTCATCCAATAAGAACAGATGGACAAAATTCATTCAGTACTTCATATGAATTTTGTTTTAGGAATAAAAGAGGAAAGGGAGTTTCAAGAACAAAAGTAGAGTTAAGAACATTAGCTATTGTAAAAGGATCAGTTAGTATAATAGGATGAAGATGGAAGTTTGAAGCTACCATAGACTTTAGTGTTAAGAAACCACTGAGATTGTTTAACATGGAGAGTACCGGACACGACTCCGAAGATGGTGTTCAGTAGGCCTGGAGTGGGGTCCAGAATACAGGAAATCAAAAAACACCACATTGAGAAACACTAATCAAGGAAAACGAGCAAACTCAAGTCCCAATGAGTTAAATGACTTATGGCCACATATCAAGGCAGTGCTGTCCCCTGATTCTGGGTCCTAAGCTATTTTTTTGAATCATGACCTTCAATATAGAAAAAGCTGTAAGAGATTATTGTTGCAGATGATAAAACATTAACCTGTCCCATGAAAAAACAAAAACAAAAACAAAAACAAAAAAACCTGTCCCGTAGCAATAAGGAGATTCATATTCAAAGCTGTTACATTGGAGACCACGACTGATGCGTTCCTTTTCCTAGACTGTGACTAGCAAAGCAAGTATAATCATTGTTTCCCTCTCCCTAATCTGTCAACAGGGCTCTCATCATTTACCTTCTGGATCTCTCTGAGCTGATGTCTAATCCTAGGATTCAGTACGACATAGAGAGGATGTTTGTGCTTTTGAAGGAGTGCTAAGATCAGTCAGTGGGCTTAACAATCATAGAGCAAGGCAAAGAGAAATGAAAAGATTATGCAGAGGGATTTTATGACAAGATCCAATCCACTCAACCAGAGTCTGTAAAATAAACATATCAGCTTAATTCTATGCCATTCTACTATTTTGAGTGGTAAAAGCTAGCTGTTAGCATTAGAAAAAAAAAAGAACTATCAAGAAAGTAAGCAGTTAGCTAAATCATTGGAAAGGAAAAAAGCAATCAAGTCAGCTATTTGGAATGATAAGACAATAGTTTATCAGGATGTTTCAATCTTCACTTAATTTACTCATCATTAAAGAATTATGAAATTTTTTGCCCAAAGTTGGACATTTTCTACAAATATTGGAATTTTTTAGGTTGGGAGTAGAAATAAGATATCCAACATAATCCTTTTACTTAAAAATGTCACTCTCTCTTACATTTTGAAGTTATTGTTGTCAGCTCCAAACTACATGATTGCTTTTATTTATTTGATGTCAATGTTTTTCTTCTTATATTGGTTCTTTCCTCAATAGATTTAACTGAATTATCTTTTATGTGATTTTATTCTTCCTAGAGATCCTAAACTCTGTGATTTTAGTGGAAAATCAGCAATACATTATGTGTCACAAATACAAAGTTTTAGGAAACAACAGTTACTGGACATTCTAATGAATTCTATGCCAAAACCAGGTAAGTACTTCTATTCCACTTTCAAAATTCCCGTTATTGAAAAGCCTTATTAAAAATCTTCCTTTTTTAACGTGTATTTGATGGATTCATTTAAAGATACCAAGGCAGGGCACCTGGGTGGCTCAGGTGGTTAAGCAACTGCCTTCCGCTCAGGTCATGATCCTGAAGTCCTGGGATGGAGGTCCCTATTGGGCTCCCTGGTCAGCAGGGAGTCTGCTTCTCCCTCTGACCCTCCCCCCTCTCATGCCCTCTCTCTCTCAAATAAATAAATAAAATCTTAAAAAAAAAATAAAGATATCAAGGCAGCAGCAATTTATTGAGCAGTGACTATATACAAGGCCCATGACTAGGTATTCTGGGGGATGCAAAGAAATCCAAGACATGGTCCAAACTCCTGAAAGTATTTAGTTTGGTCAGGGACACATCATGTAAGTCAGGAGAGAAAGAGATTTTCATGAGCTTGAAAGAGGAGAAGGGACATACCATGGTCCTTAAATGCTAGATAAGATTTGGAGGGAAGAGAGGGACACCTGGGTAGTTCAGTCAGTTGGGCATCCAACTCTTGGTTTCTACTCAGGTCCTGATCTCATGGGCTGTGGGATCGAACCCCACCTCGGCATCCTAGCTTGGTGGGAAGTCTGCTTGAAAGATTTTCTCCCCTTTTCCCCTGCTTGTTTGCATTCTATCTCTCTCTCAAAATAAAGAAATAAATCCTTAAAAAAAGATTTGGAAGGAAGAGAAAAAGATACAAGGTTGATATAGGTAGGGAGAGAGAGTCTGAACAAAGAAATAGAAATAGTCACAGAGAAAAAAGTAAAATGAAAGAAGTTTCATTGAGTAACATGTGACCTTGTGAAAGCTGGTTGACTTTCTTGTCTGACTGAAGCTTCTGGGCTGGGAACAAGGCCATTCCATGATAGAAGTGAAACACAATCTGGTCCTTGAAAAGCGATGGGATCTGATTTTGTAGAGCAGAGGCATCATGGTGTAAGTGAGCCTCACTTATCCCAGGGGCAAACAAGACACTAGGAAGTTCGTGTTGGGGAGCAGGAATACATAGTAAGATTAGATACCTAAAGAAACTGGGTCCATTGAAGAACGATTGAATGCAGATTTTTTTCAATAAAATAGAGTTGCTAAAGAAGTTTAAGCCAGTGAGTGGTGAAAGCCATGTTTTAGGAAAATTAAGCTGTTGTTATTGTGTAGAGTGGACTCGAAGGAAGAGATTCATGGCGGGGAGCTCTATTAAGAGAGTACAGAAGTGCGTGTGTGGTGACAATGGCCAGAGAAGAGTCCTGGGTTTGGTGTGGGACTGCGCCTTCCAGGTGCTGGGTGCAGTGACTCTAAGAGCTATTGTGGAAGAAAAATTCACAGCATTTAGTGATGTAAATCTGATGGAGACAAAAGTCAGGAGAGTTCAATTTGATTCCAAAGTTTCAGCCCAGGGAAGGAGGGTGGGGGATGGAAAGACAATCAACAAAAGAGAAGACCACTCTTGTTTGGTGAGGATATTGAAGGTAATGAGTTCTAAGGCACTGCGTTTGTTGGAACCTTACCTTTCAAGTAACAATGTTCTATAGGACAGGGCCATGGGAGGGGATGAGTTGGTATTGTTTGGGAGTTCACTACAAAAAGGGAATTGTGAGGATCTGCAAGCGGGTAAGATCACCGGAGGATTGCAAAGGGCTGAGCTGAGCAAGTATTCCCACAGTTAGGGAGTGGTGTGCACTTAGGGACCCAAGGGCAGTGAGACAGAGAAGAAGGAACTGGGGAGAGTTGCAAGAAGCAAGGTGTGGGAAAATACCAACTTGGAAAAGAGGTTGCAAAGCAGATGTGGTAAGGAAGTGTGAAGTTTTAGTGATAGGATAGAGGCAGAAGACTGCATGGAGTAAGGAAGGAAAATATGGAGGGTCTGAGCAGAGATAAACCTTGTGCAATTTTGTATCAGTTACAAAATAACTGGAATAGATCTTGGAAGAGGAAGACGTTTTCATCAAAGAGCCTGCCCTTATTTGAAAAAGTTATGATAGCAGGAGGGGATGCATATAAGACCACAGTCCCTCAGTAACTAACTGGGAGTTTACCGTTTGGTGTTCAGAACTCTGCCAATTTAATCGGGCTTCAAGTGTTAGACAGAAAATGTGCCTGGTCTTGGTAACTACAGAACAGATATAATTTCTAGCCCATTACTAGGGGGTTTCACTTAGCAACTTTGCCTAACTTTTGTTTTTTAAGCAAGCAAAAACCCATCCATTCTGTAGACTCTTGTCCTCATACCCTTTCCTGTGATAATTATTGCCTGAAGCCTCATCAGGATCCCAAATCATGATTTTAGGAAAGTCTTTGACAAAATGGAACTGGTTTTAGAACCAAGATCTAGATCTTCCTATGAAATTGAGAGAGATGAGTCTTATCAAAACACATTATCCTGTTTCTTTTGGCAGAAAGACATGCTGAATCATTGCTTGACATTTGTCATGATACAAACTCTTCTCCCCCCGATACGAGGACAGTTACTACAAACCAAAATATAATCTTGCAAAGCATCAGCAGCAGCGAGGTAAGATGTTTTTTCTTCAAAGAAACTAACAAAAAATGAATAACCTACTCCATCGACAACTTCATTTGTATTGCTTGACTATTTTGTAACAATCGTACATTACAATTATATTTTTAATGTAATCACAAAGTAATTGAAAGCACATTTAATAAGACAGTGTTCCGGGGTGCCTGGGTGGCTCAGTGGGTTAAAGCCTCTGCCCTTGGCTCGGGTCACGATCCCAGCGTCCTGGGATCGAGCCCCACATCGGGCTCTTTGCTCAGCAGAGGGCCTGCTTCCTCCTCTCTCTCTGCCTGCCTGTCTGCCTACTTGTGATCTCTCTCTGTCAAATAAATAAATAACTAAAAAAAAAAAAAAAAAAAAAAAGACAGTGTTCCACAGGTTTAATTTCAGAGCAGTAATTAGCTAGTCAGTTTGGAGTCTTGTGCATTGTGTGTGTGTATACCTAATACCACAGAATATTGGATCCATATTAAATAATAAAATATAGTTTATGTATATGTGTGTAAATGTGGAAAAAGAGAAGACCATTAATCTGATCATGTCAAATCCATCAGAGGCTACCACAAAGAAGGTGCTCCCTCTTGGCCACAGTCACCACCACACCCCAACAATCCCCTGCCATGATGAATGACTCCACAAAAAGTCCCTCACAGTTCAGTAACAGTACTAGTAACAGTGTAATACATAGAAAACTGTGGACTGATACACAATATATACAATAAATTGGTAACAGTTGTTGCCTACAGGGAGAGAATTGGAGACAAACTTTGCACTGTGTACTCATTTGTACCTTTTCAGTTTTTATGAAAATTAACATAGCCCGGACAGTTAAAAATATTGCTACCCTATATTTTGTTGGTAGGAAAAAATATGGCCACAAATTGTTTATTTTTAAAAGTTGATGAGGGGGGTGCCTGGGTGGCTCAGTTGGTTAAGCCTCTGCCTTTAGCTCAGGTCATGATCCCAGGGTACTGAGATGGAGCCCAGTGTCGTGTTCCCTGCTCATCAGGGAGCCTGCTTCCCTTCTCCCCCTGCTGCTCCCCCTGCTTGAGCTCTCTCTCTCTCTTTGTCCAATAAATAAGTAAAATCTTTATTTAAAAAAAAAGTTAATGAGGTATGGAGTATAATATTTATAAACAATAATAAGGACTTTTGAAGATGGTGGAGTAAAGAACTTTCAGTCCCTTTCTCCTTTGAAAAATCATCCCAAAACAACAAAGAAAACAAAAACCAAAAATTTAATTTGAAAAAACTTCTTGGGACGCCTAGGTGCTCAGTTTCTGCTCAGTAAAGTTTCTGCCTACAGTTCAGACCATGATCCCAGGGTCCTGGGAATGAGCCCCATGTAGGGCTCCCTGCTTAGCCAGGAGTCTGCTTCACCCTCTTCCTCTGCCCCTCCCCCTGACTTATTCTCTCTCTCTCAAATAAATAAATAAAATCTTAAAAAAAAAACAAAACCAAACCAAACTTTCTTGTTTTGAAATAATTACAGATTTATTGGAACTTATAAAAATAGTACAAAGACATCCTGTGTAAACTTCACCAGCGTCCCCCAATGGGAACTATTATCATAACTATAGCAGATTGTCAAAACTGGGAAGTTGACATTGATCCATTACAATTAACTAAACTACAGACCCTGCTTGGATTTCACTAGAATTTACATACATTCTTTTTTCTTTCTTTCTCTGTTTTTGTGTGTCTGAGTATACAATTCTGTGACATTTCCTTTTTTTCCCTAAGATTTTATTTATTTATTTATTTGTTTTAGAAAGTGAGTCCCCATGCTGAACGGGGAGTCCCATGGGGGCTAATCCCATGACCCCGAGACCATGACTGGACACGAAACAAAGACTAGGTCACCTAACCAACCGAACCACCCAGGCACCCCTGGTTCTGTGATGGTTCATCCCCTGAATCACCAGAATCAAAAATTCGAAACTGCCACCACAAGGGTGGCTTCATAGCCACACCCTCTTCCCTTCCCTAACCCCTGGCAGCCACTGATCAGCCACTGATCTGTTCTCCATCTCCATAATTTTGTCATTTTGAGAACGTCATATAAATGGAATTACCATACATAAAAACTTTTCAGATTGGCTTTTTCTACTCAGCATAATGCTCTTGAGATAGACCCAAGTCCTATCAAGTTTCTTTACATTGCTGAGTAGTATTCTATGGCACAGATATTCACAGTTTACTTAACTATTCACTTGTTGAGAGTCATTTAGGTTGTTTCCTGTTTTGACCTATTATATATAAAGCAACTATGAGCAATTGTGAATAGATTTCTGTATAAATATACACTTTCATTTCTCTAGGATACATGTCCAAGAATCCATTTACTGGGTCATATGGTAAATGTCTGTGTAATTTTTTTTTTATTTTTAAGATTTTATTTATTTATTTGACACACAGAGAGAGATCACAAGTAGGCAGAGAGGCAGGCAGAGAGAGAGGGGGAAGCAGGCTCTCCGCTGAGAAGAGAGCCCAATGCGGGACTGGATCCCAGGATCCTGAGATCATGACCTGAGCCGAAAGCAGAGGTTTAACCCACTGAGCCACCCAGGCACCCCTCTATCATTTTATATTCCCACTAGCAATGAATGAAATGTCCAGTTTTTCTGTCCCCTGGCCAGCATTTAGCACTATCAGTATTTTTTATTTTAACCGTCTTAATAGATGTATGGTGGTCTCTCATTGTGGTTTTAATTTGCACTTCCCTAATGACGTTGAACATTTTTTCATAGGTTTACTATTCCCCATTAGCATAAATCGTTTGAACTTTTTTTGATATTTCGTTTTCTGATTGGTTTGTTTTCTTACCGTTGGGTTTAGAGAATTCCTTATGTATTCTGGATATGTGATTTGCAAATATTTTCTACTAATCAATAGGAAGAACTGGCTTGTTATTTTCATCTCTGTAACTTGGCTTTCATCAAACAGAAGTTTTTTTGTATTTATTTATTTAAGGATTTTATTTATTTATGTGACAGAGACACAGCAAGAGAGGGAACACAAGCAGGGGGAGTGAGAGAGGGAGAAGCAGGGGGGAAGCCAGTTTCCCACTGAGCAGGGAGCTGGACACTGGGCTTAATCAACAAGGACCCTGGGATCATGACCTGAGCTGAAGGCAGATGCTTAACAACAGAGCCACCCAGGCGCCCCCCAAAGTTTCTCATTTTGATGAAAATCAATTCATCTATTTTTTATGGGTCTTAATTCTCATGTTATATCTAAGAATTCTTTTACTTGATCTGGGTCCTGGTTACACAAATGTGTTCAGTTTATAAAAATTTACAGATCTATGCACTTTTCTGAATGTTTGCTACACTTAAATTGAAGGTAATGGCAAGGGGAGGCATATGCTTTCAAATACCTGAGAAAAGAATTGTTCCCAGCCTCGGATTCTATATCCAGACAAACTATCAATTAAGTATTAGAGTTGAATAAAGAAATTTTTCAGACATACTTAACACTGAAGCATTTTACTTCTCAAATACCTTTTAAGGAAGCTACTATGTGCCCTATTAAATTAAGGGAATAGAGGGGCAGCTGGCTGGCTCTGTCAGTAGAGCATGTGACCCTTGAATTTGGGTTTGTAAGCTCAAGCTCCATGGTGGGTGTAGAGATTATTTTAAAAAAATGAAATCTTTAAAAAAAATTAAGGGTGGGGCATGTGGGTGGCTCAGCAGGGAGCCTGCTTCCCTCTCTCTCTCTCTGCCTGCTTCTCTGCCTACTTGTGATCGATCTCTGTCAAATAAATAAATAAGCTCTTAAAAAAAAAATAAAAAATTAAAAAAATTAAGGGAATAGATAAAAATAAAGAAGGAAAATTGGACCATGATGCAGGGGATCTGGACTCTAACACAAGAGATAGTGAATCATTGGTATTATGGAGAAGGCAAGTTCCAAGGTGTCAGCCACGTATCAAGTCTAGGGAACAAAGAGCTGAGATAATTTGGGGTGGGGGAGGGGAGAAGAGCAGGATAATGGGGATTTCCAGGAAAGCAATGGAACTAATATATTATCTCATATATTTAACCAACTGGAGAAATCACTGGAGGTTGGGAAGATTTAGGGATTAAAAAATACAAGAAAATGAGTAAAACAAAACAGAAATAAAAATGGGTGTATAAGAATATGATACTGTCTACATAATAAAAAGTCAGTAGGTAATATTTCATTTTGATGACTCAGGAGATAGCAGGACTATTGTATCAGCTAGAGATATGGAAGAAAATATCAAAAGAAACAATTAAAAGGTTGGAAGTGGTTACCTCAGAGGGAAAGGGTAGGGAAGGAAACTTATGACCTTTACTTAAAAGTTTTTACCATTATTTGACTTTTTAAAAACATGTAAGTTTGACACACATTGAAATTAATTTAAAATTAAAATATAGAGATGGTTGGGGACGTCTGGATGGCTCAGTTGGTAGAGGATGCAACTCTTGATCTCCAGTTGTGAGTTTGAGCCCCACATCATTTGTAGAGATTACTTAAAAACAAAATCTTTAGGGGTGCATGACTGGCTCAGTTGGTTAAGTATCTGTTTTTGGCTCAGGTCATGGTCCTGGAACCAACCCCCACATCGGGCTCCCTGCTCAGAAGGGAGTCTGCTTCTCCCTCTCCCTCTGCTCCTCCCACGGCTTGTGCTCTCTCTCTCTCTCACTCAAATAAAGTCTTAAAAAAATAAAATCTTTAAAAATATATGTATAGAAATGGTTAAATCAGGACTCCTTTGGGGCATGGGATGGGATGAGGTAGAATGGAAATGTGCATTTTAATACTACTATTACTATTTTTTTAATATTAAAAAACAGTGTAAGGGTGTCTGGCTGGCTCAGTTGGTAGAGCATGTGACTCCTGATCTTGGGGTTGTGAGTTCAAGTCCCACAGTGGATGTACTTAGAATCCTTAAAAAATAAAATAAAAAATAAAAACCCAGCTTATTTAATACTATTTGAGTATTTTCCTTTGTGAATTTATAATTTTTTAAAGCAGGTTAAAAAACAAAAACCAAGCTAGAGTTGCTTTGATACACTGGTTCTCCACAGGGGGGCGATCTTGCCCTCCAGGGGGCATCTGGCTGCATTTGGAGACATTTTTGGTGTCACAACTGGGGTGTGGATCGAGTTCCTTGCTCATCAGGGAACCTGCTTCTGCTTCTCTCTCTTTCTGTCAAATAAATAAATAAAATCTTTTTAAAAAATTAAATAAAAGTAAAGTAATGTGTGTAAAACAACTTAAAAATGCTCATGTTCTTTGGATCAATAATTCCATATCTAGAAATTTACTCTAAAGAAATAATACAGAGGTGCCTGGGTGGCTCAGTGGGTTAAGCCTCTGCCTTCAGCTCAGGTCATGATCTCAGGGTCCTGGGATTGAGCCCCGCATCGGGTCTCTGCTCAGCAGGGAGCCTGCTTCCCCCTCTTTCTCTGCCTGCCTCTCTGCCTATTTGTGGTCTCTGTCTGTCAAATAAATAAATAAAATCTTAAAAAAAAAAGAAATAATACAAAATTGGGGTATTCATTGAAAAGATGTTCACAGCACAATGTGTAATATTGAAGAATTAAGAACTGCCTAATAAGCATTATGGGCTTCTATTGTAAGACTCACGGATTTAACTAAACATTGTTATGATAGATATTTGTTGAGGGAAAGAATTTACAATTACATTAAAATAATGTTTACTTAGTAAAATTGCTATGTAATTTGTACTTGTCTTCAGTGAAAAACCTGGATAAAACAATGTATGATGCAACTATATATTTTTTTAATGCAACTATATTTTTAAATATTTTGGAAAAAGACTAGGGAAATATTATTTCTATGTTAACAGAATTTGTTTTTCATTTGTAGGATAATAGGAGATTTTTTTTTCTACTGCATTAAAGAAAATTTTTTTGGATTTCTATATATTCTTAAAAGTTCCCCACTCCCACTTTTTAAATGAATGGGATAGAGAAGAAATGTGCCCCATAGTGGTAGAATTTTTGAAATGCAGAGAAGAGCAAGCCGTGAAATTCACAACAGCCTAGTATCAGGGTGACCCAGCCCAGGTCTCCTATTTGCCAGTGACAACCGGGATGGTCTGAGACAGGGTACCTAACCCTTGCCAGGCGATAGAAAATGCTTTAAAAAGCAGGTCCCGCTGCGTAATGAGTATATGACTATGAAGTTATTATGATTGAATACCTAAAACATTTTAATGGCAGTGTAAATGAAGGATTGTACTTTTAGTATTTTCTGTGATAATTAAAACGAACAAAGTGGAAAAGATTCCCAAGCTCGACTGGTTATGAATGAATGACATATCAGAGTCTTTGTGATGGACTGCCATGCCCACCTGTGTGACAGGCATCTACGCTTAGGGCGAAGACTTTATATCCACCAGTTCTCTTAAATAGGTGGCGCACCCAGATAAGAGAAGCCAGAGAGCTCATTGTAACTTCCGGGTTATGAGGTGGTATTTTAACAACCGCTTGCCTCCATCACTTGCCTCCATCACATTAAATAGGGCAAAATCACTGGCAGCAACAACTTCTAAGGAAGGAACCTATCGACAACAATGAATTCTAATAAGAAAACACTTCTCATTTGGAGAGTTAGGGTTACTTTTCGTAAATTAAGTTGGTTTTCAGCCATGGTTCTTAGCATAATGATTACTTTCTACACCGTAGAAAGGAAGTTTTTCCTTCCTTGAGAGGTTGCATGCCATGATTAGATCAGAAAGCTGTCATAGTGAAAACTTTAATCAGCTTTGCAGTCTCCTTTCAGTCTAGAGTTATATCTGCAGCTTCCATATGGGGCAGGGATTTCCATCCTTGCCAACTGTAAGTGATGCCCCAGGGAGGCGTTACGGAAAAAAATCTTGTTTCTTTGGGGTTGTTCACTGCTGTGGCCAAAGGATTCTTTCCAGTTACCCGCCCAGATAGAATTCATGGCAGCTTAGCAGTCTGGATGCTGACATGATAAAAAGTATAAGATATTGAATTTCTATGTGTCTATGTGATTTCAGCTTTGATCTTCATTTTCAATTATGCACTTAATCATGTCCATGGGACTGTCTGAGCTTGGTGCTCAGGAGGAGATACTTTTCCCATTATTTCAGTCTTAAATACTTTCTCCAACTTAAAAGCAATCTACCGTGTGTAACTTAGAAAATCACTATTCATTTTGTCTTAGAAAATCACTATTAGAAAAATCACTATTCTTTTTTTTTTTAAAGATTTTATTTATTTATTTGACAGACAGAGATCACTAGTAGGTAGAGAGGCAGGCAGAGAGGGGGAAGCAGGCTCCCTGCTGAGCAGAAAGCCCAATGCGGGGCTTGATCCCAGGACCCTGGGACCATGGCCTGAGCCAAAGGCAGAGGCTTTAACCCACTGAGCCACCCAGGCACCCCAAAAAATCACTATTCATTCTGTCAACAAAGTAGTACATTGAATAATTGAGTTGCTATTTCATGATATTGCAGGAGTTTGACCAAGACGAGGACTGTAGTCATTCCATATTGGTTAGTGAAGGAGGAGATCCAAGTGGTGATGGACAAGATTGGCAACCCGGGACAGAAGGTATCTGGGCTATTATTTGTGTTACTGTATACACTGATTATTTGGACTCCACTCTCCCCTCACCCCGCCACCCCAATTTCAGTAGTCTTGGTAGAGAACTTTGAAAACACAGAAAAGTTCAAAGGTCAAGAAAACCCACTCACAGTCCTATCCTTTGATCTTTATCTCAATCAGAGTCTTGGCCACTTGCCAGCTAAAATGGCCATCTCTCTTATGTCTCTCTCTTGATTCACTTCATTCTAGCTCAGCTGACCATCCTCCCCTGCTTTCCTTTTTGTCTGATTAACATCTTTCCCCCCATTTCTTTCCTCTCAGAATCTTCCATCAGCTCCAGGGATCTGTTCTCTTCCAGAAACAAGCATTTCTCCATCAGCTGTTTTCCCAGGGCTTCTCTCTTCAGAAAAAGATGGGGAACTGAACAAGGCACTAAAGCCCCAAGTCTCAGTCTTTTATTCCATGAGGACATAAGTCTGGAATTTTCCAGAACAACACCCATTCCAAATATGTTATCCTGTCATATCCATGAATGCCTTTGCATTTAACAGACCACAAGGTATTTGCAGATTCTCACTTCAGAAAATGGTCTTCACGAAGATCACAATGATCTACTCACCTATAAATTTCTTAAATGTTTATTCACACTGCTCCAGTTTCTCTTCAGCAATTTTCTGGCTTCCATTTCTAACTCTGCAGGGGAGGTGTCCTCTTTTATTCTTTTCTCCGCAACCCCGTGAACCTCCTCAAACACCGCAGTGCCGGCCCAACCACTATCTCCTTTGGCCCCTTATACGATGCTGCCCTCTCCTGTCGAGCTCCTGTCTCTCTCAAACTCACTTGGAATCTCCTTTGTCCAGGCTTAGGGTGGAGAATAACTAAATAATTAAAATTTTAAAAATCCTGGCCCTCTTCCAAACACCCCTTGTGGTCTGACTTTGACTTTTGAACACTTCAAAGCAGAGTTCTCAGAACAGTTGTGTCCCAAGTACCCTCCAAGAGATTAAATAATTTATTTATTCTACTCTATTTGGAGATGACTTGCCATTTGAGGTGCAATTAATTCTTTTAAAATAATTTATAATGTCAGGGGGAACTGGGTGGCTCGGTTAGTTAAGCTTCTGGCTTCAGCTCAGATCATGATCTCAGCGTCCTGGGATGGAGCCCTGCATCGGGCTCACTGCTCAGCGGGGAGCCTGTTTCTCCTTCTGCCTCCCAGCTCGACCCCCACTCCTTGTACTCGCTCTTTTGCTCACTCTTTCTCTCTCTCAAATAAATAAATAAAATCTTTTAAAACGTTTATAATTTTTTATAAATTTAAAATATAAAAAATAAAAAATAAATAAAAAATAAAAAATAAAAAATTTTCATAGAGGAGTCATAGCACATATGTAACACCTCCACTAAGCTCTTGCTTAAAATTTTGCTTGAAATTTCTCAAATTTGAAAGAAGCCATTATGTTTCTGGTAAACTTTCTTCTCATAGTTATTAGTCTTTAGTAGTTACTCTTTCAAGTCACAAGTGTGAAACAAAAACGTTTGGAGCTCTAGTGTGCGTTGTATTCATCTTAAGTATCAATAAATCTCTTTAACTCCCATTTACATATTTTTAACACACTTGAAGTTGTTGATGTTTAAGTGCTTGCACACTTTATAAAGACTTTATGTATATGCCATGTGAGTTTCTATCCTGTTGTAGATACACACATTTAATCATTTAGTTTATCTTTTTGTTCACTGTATTCTATTCAAAAGGGAGTATGACCAAAATATATATAAACTCTATAATGTTTAGATCACACCCATAGATTTTAACAGCTAAATATTCCTGCAGCCTGCATTGGCTTAATTATAGGCTTTTATAGAAGGTAATTTATAAAGTACCATTTATGCCACCCCTAAAAAATTCCTCATCTTGGGCACTTGGGTGGCTCAGTTGGTTGAGCAACGCCTTTGACTCAGGTCATGATCCCCGAGCCCTGGGTTCAAGTCCCACATTGGGCTCCCCCTGCTCTGTGGGGAGCCTGCTTCTCCTTCTCCCTCTGCCTGCCACACCCCCTGCTTGTGCTCTCTGTGTGTCAAATAAATAAATAAAATCTTTAAAAAAAAAAAACCCTCATCTTTTTCCTTAGTATAAAAATCTTCTTGCATTCATCAATCAGCTATGTTCCTAGAACAATTATCAGATGCAAACCTTGAAGACTACCTTGAACATCTAAAATTCCTCTCTTCATAAACGGAATAAGAACCTATTTCTTAGTACTGTGCTTGAAAAATTTTAATGCACTGTATCCATCAGGATTCTTGTTGCAGAATACAAAATTTAATTGAGTTAGAAATGAAGGAAGTTAAAAAATATATATTTAGAAAACTCACAGACCACTGAAAAGCCAAAGGAGAAGAACAGTCTCTAGGTTCGATTGTCAGAAAGAATTCTGGTAATCACACCTCAAAGCTGGCTGCTCATCCTCATATCACGCTGCTCTGCCGCAACCAGGAAGTTGCTCACATATCAAGCTTGGAAACTCATCCACCTGCAGACAGGAACACCGGCAAAAACGATGACTACATCTTACCTTTTTCATGTAACTCATGAAAAGACTCTGTCTCTCCAGTTGGCTTTCTGAACTCGAGTGGCAAAGGAGACTGGAAAATATAGTTAAAAAAAAAAAATCCGTGTTGAGATTCACGGTTTAGGAAATTATAAAAGTGTGGAGAGGGTGTCAAAATATTTTGAACTTTGATGCCCATTAATTTAAACAGAACCAGCAGAAAACACAGGAAAGGAAGACACTTCTGGAGACAAGAATGTTTCATCACTGAGTGAATTAGACTGGGCCATTTTTCAGTTTTCATTTTAATAATGGCTGAACTTTAGCAAATTAAGGATCATTTTCCCACTTTGAATATCATTTTCACCTCTTCTGCAGAATTGTTTCTGGCTATATTTAAACGTTGCCTTAGTTTCTCTCTACTGTAACCTTTTTCTGGTAGGCTTACTTTATCTCTTCTTAAGTAGAAGGGCACACTCAGGAGCAAGGGTTCCACTTCTACATGTGAAAATGCATCATCTTTTCTGGCCCACTGGGTAGGTTCAGAGGTTCCCACGACCATTCACACTATTAGAGAGACAAAATGGGGAACATCTGTATGTTCCCAGCTGATTTCAGAGTCAGCATGTTCTATCATGCCCCCCGCCCCAATTTAGGACCAACAATTAGGATAGGGCCATTAGTTTTTAACAATTTCCACAAAGGCAGTCACACAGGTATTCCTTACACTTGAATTCCAAGCCTCTCATTTTGTGCTGATAAATAGTGTGGTGGTTAGGCTCTTTGAAAAAATTTTAAGAATATATCGACCATTCCAGGGAAGCCTCAATTTTAGACACGTGCTCCTTGCTATTTATTAGAAAACCGGCAGTCATTTCATCATATTGGGAAAACATCAGGAAAACCAAAGGTAGATTATTCAGGAACATTCCCGAAGTCACCCATGAAGAGCAGAGGGGGGCTGTAGGTCCAGATCTGTCTGATTCATACCCCTCTTTGATCTTCTCTGCTCTGCTTCCTTCCTAGCATTCTGTCAGTGGGGCTGATTAAAACCATAGCTCTTCTAGGCCTAGGGAGACTCACTAAACGGCCCTAAGAAACACAGATATAGGACTGAAGACTGGGAGAAGCACTGGGTTGTTCTAGAAGGATACATCTCTATGTTCCTGCAACAACGTTTGTATACTTCTATCACAGTGTGATAGATAACTTGATACACTCTGTGCTTTTTTATTTGCTGTCTTTACTAAGGTCACAGTGATACCTTGTTTATTTCTATATCTTGTACCTTATTTCTGTATCTTCAGCACAAAGGGTTAGGCTTGGCATATACTTAATAAAAGTATATGAATACCTGACCAAACCTTAAAGTAGCATGATTCACACTAGTTTTTTTTTTTTTTAAAGATTTTATTTATTTATTTGACAGACAGAGATCACAAGTAGGCAGAGAGGCAGGAGGAGAGAGAGGAGGAAGCAGGCTCCCCGCCGAGCAGAGAGCCGGATGCAGGGCTTGACCTGAGCCGAAGGCAGAGGCTTTAACCCATTGAGCCACCCAGGCGCCTCTCATACTAGTTTTTAAATGTAAATTTAACATGTTATATTGTAAGCAAGCATTGATTCTACAAGTTGGAACTTTCTGTCTTAAGGGTTATACTGGAAATCATTCCATGGAATCAGATAGGACTTGATCAAAATTCATACACAAGCAAGTTACTAGGGGGCCACGTAAATGATCTCATTGAAAGTTCCCAGTGGTTGTGTGAAGTAGGTGTCATTAGTTGTACATTACAGAAGGAGGTCTTGTTTGCTCCATCCAGGGAGAAAGCATCGCTCATCATAAATCTTTATTTCATACCTGAAAATTTTTGTTATATACATTTTTTTTTGCTCATGTATCTGTCATTTGGATGACTTCTTTGGAGAAACATCTGTTCATGTCTTCTGCCCATTTTTGAATTGGATTATTTGCTTTTTGGAGTTGAGTTATATAAGTTCTTTATATATTGGATACTAACACTTTATCATATATGTCATTTGAAAAGGGCTTCTCTCATTCACTAGGTTGTCTTTTAGTTTTGCTGATTGTTTCCTTTGCTGTGCAGAGCTTTTTGTTTTGGTGTACTCCCAATAGTTTATTTTTGCTTCTGTTTCCTTTGCCTCAAGAATATATCTAGAAAAATGTTGCAATGGCCAATGTCAGAGATATTACCACCTGTGCTCCCTTCTACATTTTTTATGGTTTCAGGTTTCACATTTAGGTCTTTCATCCATTTTGAGTTTATTGTTGTGTGTGGTGTAAGAGTTGTCCTGTTTCATTCTTTTGCACATAGCTGTCGAGTTTTCCCAACACCATTTGTTGAAGAGACCGTCTTTTTCCCATTGCACATTCTTGCTTCCTTTGTCATAGATTAATTGACCATAGAGTTGTAGGTTGATTTCTGGGCTTTCTATTCTATTGCACATTCTTTAATTATTAAAAACATTAGCTAAATAACCAGAAATAAAATACTCAGTTCCCAGGTATCACTGGAATTCATTACTTTCTTCTTTTTATCATCATCATGTGTTTCTACAGGTGTTGAGATTATTGTTACTTTTCCAAGAGATGTCCATTATCTCCAAGAAGTGAGCCAAGAAGATTTGCAAGAAAACAAGTAAGGAATTTTCTTTGAAAGTTTAGGCTGAAATTTAAGTACAAAGGGATACTTGTGTGGTAACCTACATTTTTAGTAATTCACTCTCCAAAAAACACTCTAAAGCAGGGGTTGTAGTAAATATTATTGTGGCAGGAGCTGGATAATACACATTTTAGGCTTTACGGGTCATGTGGCTTCTGTTGCAATGATTCGGCTCTGCAATAGTGGCTCCAAGGCAGTCATAGACAGTATGAAAACAAATGGGTATGGTTGTGATCCAATAAAATTGCAAAAACAGACTGAAGGCTGACTTTGGCTCCTAGGGCAGAGTTTGCTGACCCTACAGCAGTGCCACTTAATATGTGATTCTGTGGTCCTTCTATTACCAGTCCGTGATGAAGTCAGGACAGAACATGAAAATGTAAACACTTAAAAAGTTGTATTCCAATGTGACCAGGTAATTTTAGGTTCACTGATCTGATAATGAAAAAACTGGGGTTTGTTTTCATGGTTTTGATTTTTGTTTTATTCTTATAGTAATTCACTTTTATTATAAAAATTCTACAAAAGTGTCATTCCACAATGGATTGGAAAATTTAAAAACTGGTCCTTTCCCAAAGATAGTTTGAGAAGTCCTGAGCAGGCCTTTGGGAGAAGGAAAAGAGTGCATCCCTTATGTCTGCACTTTCCCCCTCTGATTTCTCTGCCCAGGGAAATAGGGAGACAGATGATGTGGGGTGTGAGTCAGAGGGTGGAGAGGTCTTGTCCTTTCAAGAGTACAGCTCTTCCACTCAGCAGCACCACTTGGAAATAGTTCTCCAACTTTCTGGTGATGTCAGGCTAGACTGGGAAGTGGAGATCCAGAAAAAACAGGGAGTAAGTTTTGAGTGAAACTCTGTCCTCCTCCCTTTTAGTCAGATAGCCCCAGTGCATCGAGAATGGGCACGAGCACATGCTGTTTCTCTCCCAAATGAGATGGTGGACTTCGAGACCAAGACGCTGACCATGGGGCCTTTACTTTTGAAGAAAGAGGAAAGTTCCAAGGAGCTCTGTGATGAGAATGTGGGCCTTTTGTTGCCAAGACCTTGCTTAGAACCGAACGTCTCCATGTCTGTAGTCAGAGAAGATGTTCCTCACTTTCTGAAGGGGCAGCAAAGAAAATCTGAAGGTGAGTTCAATTAATTACATTTAATTACAGATAAAGAAAATCTGTAATAAATGAGTTCATTAATTACATTTAATTCATTTAATTAAAAAGTCCTTTATTCTTCTGCCAATAAATTATCTATATATCTATCTATCATCTTTTTCTTGAATGTTTGAAAAATCTTTACTGTGAACTCGTATTTAGTTGATGTTTACCTGTGGGAATTTGGGGGCTTACATGGAAGATGCCTTCCTCCAGGATTTGAGTTTGCCACTCTCTCTAGCCCAAGACTTATTTACCAGATAGCAGCCCTGGTGCCAGCATTTTCCCTTAGGGCAACGCTGTCTTTGGTATTTGCTCACCAGTGTCCTAAACCAATTGGCTTAAACCTCCTGGGACAAACATGTAGTCCAACATGGTGCATTTACTGGCTTACTGCAATAAAAGAGATCACATAGCAGAGAAGCTGTCAGGGCAGGATTTTCAGTAGGGCGCATTTCTAGTAGCTTCCTGAGAAGAGGTGCATAAAGTATACTAATGATGGTTTTTCATTGTCTCCGTTTCTTTTGAACTCTGTTCTTTCCATTTGTTTTGTTCTCTGTATTTTCACATCAGAGGCTTTCCTCACATCCATTGTTCCTTGGCTTGGCTATCTATTTGTGTTTGTTGGGAATAAAAAGTGCTGTGTGCTCCAGGGAGCGTATTGAATGGGCAGAGAAAGACCTAGATGGTTGAGTGAGGGATTCCCCAAGTGTCAGTGTGTACAGATAGGCTTTTCTCTTGGCCAGTTTTTCCTAGGGAAAACCCAAGCCCCTGACTGGATTGAAAGTCTCTCAGTTTGCCAGCTTTCCCTTAATCCTTTTATTTTCACTCCAGCACCCTGCTTCTGCTCTCAGCTATACCTCCCTAGCTCCTTACTATCTTTTGTCCCAAACTCTCCAGAAAGTAAACTTCCAGCCATTGCCAGGAACAGAGAAGAGCAGCTCCAGTTGAGTGGGGCAGGACAGGGAAGCTGGAAACCACTTCTTCCCCAGACTTACAAGCAACCCCTTTTTTTCATCCTCACCTTCGGAGGAACACAGCATCTTCAATTTCGGCTCCTGTCTGGAGTTCTTATTTCTTACTGAGTTCTTCCCCTGCAGGCTGACAGCCAATCAATTCTTATTCATCTGTTAAGTTTTCACCATGTAAAATTTTGTTGACTTTCCTCTTCTGCTGTCTTGTCCTCTGGGCTTTTGTTGTTGTTGCTGTTCTTGTTTACTCCTTTTTAATTTCCTTTACTATCATTATAGTGAGGTTTGTGGAATGGAGAAAACCTGGCACATTTGATCTTTTAACTGGAATTCTATACACATTGTAGAAAGGCCTTCAACATTTAATGCTGAAGTACCTACCAGCAAGATCTCACCTCTACCATCTCACCAGAAATGTTTGAGTGTTTTTCTGCCTCATATCGTGCCTTCCCAACACTGAATAACATTTATCCAAATATTTATAATAAGGTTAGAAAGGTTTTTTCTTTTTTAAATCAGGAGGTTATACACATGCACCCAATTATACTTTATATTCAGTTGTATTTCTGGTATTAACTTGTAGCATCTTCTCAACAGGGAGACCTCAACCTCCAGAATATGACCTTTCAGAGGGCAAGGATTTTGTCTTTGTTGTTGACAACTCTATTGCCATCTATCAGTCACTCCTCAAGCACTCAATAAATATTTGTTGAAGAAATGCATAAAGAATTGGAAGGTGGTTTTGCTAGCTATGGCTACGAGGAATGCTCAAACCCCTCCTATTGGTATCCTCTTCTTAGGTACCATTTTTCACCCGCTGATGTCTTCTTTACCTGTGTTATATCTTAGAGAGGTCTGTTTCTAAGTCAGATTTTAAAATGGCAACCTGTGGGGGCACCTGGGTGGCTCAGTGGGTTAAAGCCTTTGCCTTTGGCTCAGGTCATGATCCCAGGGTCCTGAGATTGAGCCCCACATCGGGCTCTCTGCTCAGCAGGGAGACTGCTTCCCTTCCTCTCTCTCTACCTGCCTCTCTGCCTACTTGTGATCTCTGTCTGTCAAATAAATAAATAAAATTTTTTTAAAAAAATGGCAACCTGTGGCTAAAACGGACCTGGATTATATTATGTTCGACCTTCAAAACACTAAAAAAAGGGGATGGGTGGGAAATTACACATAAAATCTCCAGCTCTCTGGCTTCTCTTGATGATTGGAGAAACTAGCAGTACTAAATTATCCATTTGGAATGGAAAACATCACTTGGAATTGTGTAGCAGATGTCTTTTTATTTTTTAATTTTTATTTATTTTTCTTAAGATTTTATTTATTTATTTGAGAGAGAGAGAGTGTGTGAGAAGGGAGAAAGTTAGAGGGAGAAGCAGACTCCCCATGGAGTTGGGAGCCTGATGCGGGACTCGATCCTGGTACTCTGGGATCATGACCTGAGCGGAAGGCAGTGGCTTAACCAACTGAGCCCCCCAGGCACCCAGTAGATGTCTTTTTAGTTGGAGCACATAATTTCAGCTCACTACTGTCCCTATCTGTCCCATTTCATCCATTTATGGGACCTGCCTTGACACTAGACACATGGGACCTTTTGGCTTTAACTTCAAGCTGTGGTGGTGGGTGGGGCTTTAGGCACCATTCTGACTTTTTGGTAAAAGGACAACCACTAGGTCGACACTACCTAGTAACCCCATGTATGATCTATCCCATGTTTAAGTTCAAACAACTGTCCCTATTATACATGAATATTTGTTTTCACATTTCTGTATGGCCCAGGTTTTATGAACAAAAAGCGCTAGGAAATGAGGTTAAAAGATGATTGCATGATAAACATGTCCTGGAAATTAGAGTTAGTGTACTGCTCCAGAGAGATTCAGACATTTATTTCCTCAGGAGCTGTTTGCTTACATTCAAGGATCATCAAACCCAGAGATACATGCCCCCTTTCTCCTGGAGACATTTGCTTACATTTCATAGTAAAGGTCACTCTTTCTTGGGAGAGAAAGAAGGGTCGAAGTACCCATCACTCTGAGACTCATAACTTCAAGGTTCGTTTTTGTGGTGCTTCCCCACAGGTAAACATCTGGTGCTCACTGTGTTGCCCTGTGGGGAACTGAGGTGTGGGAAGCTGGTGCTATGATGCTTTGTGAGTAATGAATGCTCTGTTCTCTGACCCAGAAAGCTTGTATTTCCTATCAGAATATAAACATAAACATAAACATAAACATGATTATGAATATAATTATGAATGTAAATGTAGATATATGAACACAAACATATATGTGTATGTATATAATATGCATATTATATATATATATGATATAATTTACAGTTGATCCTTGAATAATGTGAGAGTTGGGGAAACTGACATAGAAAATCGATGTATAACTTTTGACTCCCCAGAAACTTCACTACTCATAGCCTACTGTTAACTGGAAGCCTAATCAATAATATAAACAGTCAAGTAACACATATTTTGTATGTGTCTTATATACTGTATTCTTACAATAAAGTGAGCTAGAAAAAAGAAAATATTATTGAGAAAAATCATAAAGGGGCACCTGAGTGCTCAGTCACTTGAGGATCTGACTCTTGGTTTCAGCTTAGGTCATGATCTCAGAGTCTTGGGACTGAGCCCCATGTTGGGCTCCATTCAGCACAGAGTCTGCCTGAGATTTTTTTCCCTCTCCCTTCACCTGTACTCCTCCCTCTGCTCTCTCTCAAATAAATAAAATATTTTTAAAAAATCATAAAGAAAATACATTTACAGTACTGTATTGCATTTATTGAAAAAGTTCACATGTAAGTGGATGCATGCAGTTCAAACCCATGTTGTTCAAGGGTAAACTGTATATAAGAAAACTTTATATATAAAACATCATCCCCCTTCAGCGGTGGGAGCCTGAAGTTTGTTTGTTTTAAAGATATTTATTTATTTATTTGATGGGGGAAGGGTAGAGGGAGAAGCAGACCTCCCATTGAGCAGGGAGCCCAATGCGGGGCTCAGTTCCAGGACTCTGGGATCATGAACTGAGCTGATGGCTGTCACTTAACCGACTGAGCCACCTAGGGGCCCCCCTTTTTTTCTTTAAGCCTTAAGTTGTTTTCCTTTTTATAAAGATTTTATTTATTTATTTGACAGACAGAGATCAGAAGTAGGCAGAGAGGCAGGCAAAGAGAGAGGGGGAAACAGGCACCCCGCTGAGCAGAGAACCCGATGTGGGACTTGATCCCAGGACTCCAGGATCATGACCTGAGCCGAAGGCAGTTGCTCAACAAACTGAGCCACCCAGGCGCCCCACAACTTGAAAAGTTCTTAATTTTATCTTTTCCTCAAACCTTAGCACTAAGATCACTCCATCTCCAACTCTGGTTTAAAACCTGCTGTGTTCACTCTATTACTAAGAATATCTAATTATTTTATTTTTTTCTTGTTATAGAGTTTTCTATTTCTGATATGAAGTACAGTAACCAAAGAATCGAGGTAAGATTAGTTCTAGCATTTCGGACTTAACATATAAAACCAAGGAACCTCTTGTTAGAGACAAACTCTATCAAAGAACTCAGGACCAAAATCCTCAGCAACTATAGCTTGGAAAACAACAGCTCACAGACAGTTTAGAGAGTCGCAAATAGCTACTAGGACAGTTATACTTTGCCATGTACATTTCTTTTCCGGTGTGTCTTCTGTTCACTATATAATGTGGTAAGTAACTCTTTTAGACATATTTTTCCTTCTTTTAACATGTCTAGAAATTAGGTAAAATTTCCCCCCAGTGATAGATTTTCCCAATTCAGTTTGTAAGTATAGTTTTTGGAAAGATTCTTGCGAACCTCTCAACTGCCAGCCTCTTTTCTGTCCCACGAGCCTATAAGAAAGCGCGTCGTGGGGCGCCTGGGTGGCTCAGCGGGTTAAGCCTCTGCTTTCCACTCAGGTCATGATCTCTGGGTCCTGGGATCGAGCCCCCGCATCAGGCTCTCTGTTTAGCAGGGAGCCTGCTTCCCACTCTCTCTCTGCCTGCTTCTCCGCCTACTTGTGATCTCTCCCTCTCTGTCAAATAAATAAATAAAAATCTATTAAAAAAAAAAAAAGAAAGAAAGCGCATAGGTCCTGCTCAGTATTGTAAAAAGAAATTTTTTGGCCTTAAAAACAAATAAAAGCTACTACTAGGGAGATGTTTAAGCCCTTGCAGAATCTGTCTTTATTTAATTAATTTATTTATTTTTAAAGATTTTACTTATTTGACAGAGA
This sequence comes from Lontra canadensis, assembly GCF_010015895.1. Taxonomy (NCBI): domain Eukaryota; kingdom Metazoa; phylum Chordata; class Mammalia; order Carnivora; family Mustelidae; genus Lontra; species Lontra canadensis. The sequence continues at coordinate 24,857,987 of NW_022631005.1, forward strand.
GAGATCACAAGTAGGCAGAGAGGCAGGTAGGGGGCGGTGGGGGGCGGGGGAATCAGGCCCCCTGCTGAGCAGAGAGCTTGATTTGGGGCTTGATCTCAGGACCCTGGGACCATGACCCAAGCCAAAGGCGGAGGCTTAACCCACTGAGCCACTGAGGCAGCCCTGTCTTTATTTCTGACATTATGTTTAAGCGACTGAAGAAAATCATCTGGACAATAGAAGTGGGGAATCTCACTGCTTTTCACTACTTCTAATGGCTAGGTCTCCAGTGTCAGCTTCCTTTTCCTTTCTACTTACAAACAGGTAGCAATACAATGACAATTAAACATATAGCTCTCTATTGTCATGCATGATCCATGCCAAAAGTATTCTAATATAATTAGGTACCAAATCTGGGAAGAATCACAGTGGAAAGTCATTTTATAGCTTAATGACCATAAAGCTTAATTTTATATATTGGGTTACACTGACCTCTAGAGGTTGCAGATAATAAAAACTAACTTCTTTTGAAAACCGTTGAGAGGACAAAGAAGTAAAAACCATTCACGGTTGCTAGGTTTCAAGTGTATAGTGTGGCACCTTTTTAAGCCCTGCTCAACAAAACAATTCGTCAATATTAAGGAGTAGTTGTGCTCCAGATACAAATTCAGAGTTAGTCTATAACCTAATAATCATTGTTAAAGTAACTGTAACTTTTTTTTTTTTTTTTTTTTTTTTTTTTTTTAAGAGAAAGAGCATAAGCAGAAGCAGGGAGGAGCAGAGAGAGAGGGAGACAGAGAATCCCTAGCAGGCTCCTTGCCCAATGTAGAGCCCACACCCAGGTGCCTCTGTAACGGAAATTTTAATCTAAGTGGGTATTTTAAAAAATCTTAGAGATCGATTCTATGGAAATGAAAAGGAAAAGAGAAGAGAAATAAAATTTCTCATCTTAAAATTTTAATATTAACATGGGCACCTGAGTGGCTCAGTTGGTTAAGCGCTGGACTCTTGATTTCTGCTCAGGTCATGATCTCAGGCTCCTGGGCTCAAGCTGTACCTCGGGCTCCACAATCAGTGGAAGTCTATTTCTCTCCTTCTCTCTCTGTCTCTTTCCACACTCACACATACTCTCTCTCATCCTAAAATAAATAAATATTTTTTAAAATTTTAATGTTTACATTACAGGGCCTTTATTTTATTATAAATACATAAACATGAATCTTTATAGCTATACTAATCTTGGTTTTTATTTTTTATTTATTTATATTTTAAAAGATTTTACTTTTAAGTAATCTGTACACCCAACATAGGGTTTGAACTCACTGCCCCGAGATCAGGAGTTACCTAGTCCACTGACTGAACCAGCCAGGCACCCCCAAGAATCTTGGTTTTTAGAAGTATTGTTTTACAAAAAATACCATAAGTGAGCTTTTAGTCTTTAAAATTGGGATCCCTAGTGGACACCTGGGTGGCTCAGCTGGTTAAGCGTCTGCCTTTGGCTCAGGTCATGATCCCGGGGTTCTGGGATCAAGCCCCGTGTTGGACTCCTTACTCAGCAGGGAGCCTGCTTTTCCCTCTGCCTGTCGCTCTTCGTGCTTGTGCTCTGTCTCTGACAAATAAATAAATAAATAACATCTTTAAAAAATAGAAAAATAAAATTGGTATCTCTAAGATACCCTTGTAAAGGGCTACCTAAAGAGAATCTTAGAATCTATCTGGAATGGATGGGGAGATGGGGTAACTGGGTGATGGACATTAAGGAGGACACGTGATGTGATGAGAAATGGGTGTTTTACGCAACTGATGAACTGCTGAACACTGCATTTGAAACTAATGATGTACTATGTATTGGTTAATTGAATTTAAAAAAAAAAGAATCTTTCTGGATTACTTTAAACCACTTAATATGATATCATGTACATTTCTGTGTTCATTAACCTTTTTCTCTTTCCTTTTAGTTCCCTCTGCCACAGTTGTCACTTTTGTCCATGAAACCTGGTCTTCATACAATCCCCTCAAATCACAAGGGTCAAAAAGAGAAAGAAAGAAATATTCTGAACTTCATATCCTTCGTACCTAAGCTCTCAGAGCCTGGAAGTCGATCTGAGGAGTTTAGACCATCGCACAAGCAGCAGGAAACTCCGTTTAAGGTGTTTGTGGATCAGACTCTTAGGTCCACTGATAGCTCCATTTGGTCCAGAAACATGTGCTCCTTTTGGAAGGCTAGCCATCATAGACAATACATGGAGATGGAGGAGAGTAGGAATTCCAAGGAAAATGAAGGAAGTGACAAAATCACAACCTTTGACTTCGGAAAAGGACAATCTTTGGTGTCCTTTGAGAATTGTAAGCAAAGCAGTTTTCCGACAGATAGGGAGATGGATATTGACTCCATTGGTCATGAAATGAGAAAAGCAGAAGAGAATTCTCGACATCTATCGTCAGGAAAGAAAGAGGATTCAGTAGCCAGAAACTGTAAACAAGGCTGTGAAGTTGGATGTACCATGCCAATCAAGTTCCAAGAATCCCAGCATTCAGAAATAATTCTAAACCAGGATAAAGAAACTAGAAACGATCAGACTGATTCCAAAAGTGCTTCAGTACATAAAGGTGAAGCACTTGAGCCAAATCATATTTTAGAAGAGTATGCTGTACTTAAAAGTTTGTCCAGTGCAGTCCCTGATGGCCCCACTGAGAAGCTCCCTCAAGGTCATAGAAGCATGGAGACAAACATAAAAGTATCAGTAGCAGAGGCCACCAAACCAGAAATGAATGGAATAGTGCCTCTTATCCACATCACTTTCCCTGAACATGGAACTCCCAGGGAACTGGCAAGAGCCAAACCGAGCCTCCCAAAAAGAAAAGGCACTCCTCAAAACAACAATAGCTTCAACATACTCGCACACCCAGAAACTGATGGGCATAAGAGGAAAACCCACAGAAATAAGTTGGAATCAAAGACCAAGAGCAGTAACAAGACACCCCAGAATTTCATGATTTCCATTGAAGGTTCCATCAAGCCTACCATGCATAAAAACAGCATTAAAACTCAAGTTTTCCCTGCCTTGGGGATTGTTGACCCCAGATCTCGACAGTCACCCAAGTTTCAAAGGCAAATGCCACAGGTAGAAAAGAAGCAATCAAGTCACCGGGCTCTAAAAACCAAAAAGCAATCTTTTCCTTGTCTCTTTAAGAATCCAGGAATGAAAAAGTCTTCTGTTCCTCTCTCTGCTCAACCAACAGAGCCGAGACTCAATTACTTAGATCTTAAGTATAGTGACATGTTCAAAGAAATCAATTCAACTGCTAATGGGCCTGGAATCTATGAAATGTTTGGGACTCCTGTTTATTGTCACATGAGAGAGGCTGAACGTCATGAGAACAAATACTACAGAGAGATATCCTCAACTCCATCTGGGAGCAGTATTACCAGCAAATGTCGATCTTCACACAGTGAGAGGAGCAGCAGTGGCAGAACAAGATTTTCTCAGAAAAGACCACATATTAAGCCTGCAAAGGCTTCACTTGACATTAAACAAAAGAACAAAAGTTTAATTTCTAAAGAAAAGGGTTACAGGGCCGTAGGTAGCAACTTACAAGGCATTGGAAATGGTGATGATATTTCAGATCCAGAGTGGCAGGTAAAGTCTTCAGGAAGTGACTTTCTCTCTTCCAGGGATGAAGTTCAGCCCTTGAACTTGGCTCTGCCGCACAAGCGGTCCCCTGAACAGAATGAACTTCCTGTTACAGATTTGTCCACTGTTGAAGAAGTCTCTATGGAAGAGTCTGGTGATGAAGGAGACACTTCTAACAATCAAATACTTGCCACAAGCCTCAGAGATCTGCATGAACTGGAAGAGCTACATCACCAGACCCCACTTGTCCTTTCCGAAAATAGCTGGGCAGTGCCCAGTGACAAGGGTTCCAACAAGCGTGTACAGCAAGAAAAGCAGAATACACCCTCTCTTGGCAAAATAAATGCCAACCAAATTTTAACTAATGATATAGGGTTTGAGAGGGTTTTAGATAAGTCTGAAACACTTCAGAGTTTCTCTTTCCAAGAGAAACAACAGAGGGCATCTTCCCAAGCATATCAGCATTGGGCACGTTCTTTGGATCAGGATAGTTTAGCTGATGAGTCGGTTACATATCACACATTTGAAGACACTTTAAAGGAGGCAAATTCAATTTCACAAGAAATTCTAGATTCTGTGAAGAGCGAAGAATTGACAGATGAACTATTAGGGTGCCTAGCTGCAGAACTCTTAGCTCTGGATGAGAGAGAGAACACCTCTTGCCAGATAATGGCAAATGAAACAGATCCTGAAAACCTAAGTCTTGTGTTCAGTAGGAGAGGAAAAACCACGGCAGAATTGGGCAGAGAGACAACAAACGTTAAAATACAGGTTGGTATAATTAGAATCAGTAATCCATTGAGGCAGGAAGAGACCTCAGAAACAGTCTGGTTCAGACTCCTTATTTTCAGTTGAGGAATCAGAAACCCGGAACAACTAAACAGTTTGTCAGGTCTCCCTGTTTGGTTGCAAGTTTGGCATCCAGATCTCCTGACTGCCAGGCTAAGATGTTTTCATTATACCGCCTTACTTCTGGAATTCAGCTAGCCCAACACTGCTGTGGCATCACTTTGGGCACATTAATATAGCAAAACTATTTATTTAAAGTAGGTCAATATTTTATTCAGTGAAGATGTTTTCAATCAACAAATAGCAGAGAGATAATTATGGGTAAAACATTGCTCTGGATGGTATGTGAAATAGAAAGAAATGCACATAGCCCCTGAAGTAGCTCACCAGCTAATTCCAAAACAGATACGAAGACATGAAATATGAAAATTTTAACACAGAAATATTATTGGTGCTTCCTGTGTTTTTGGCACTTGGCTAAGAACTAGCGACATGTTGGGATACAAGACTTAGCCATTGTTCTCAAGGAAAATAAGTAACAATCCTGAAAAATTAAAAAAAAAATTTGTTTGGTTTTGGAGTGCGGGTGGGGAAGAGGAATACCAACAGATCACTGGGTTTTGTTTTGTCTGTTTCAATTCTCACTGAATTACATCAGCCTCTTGTTCTACTCAGATTATAAAGGCAGAAACTGTAGGTTTGCCTGAAGTTTTATTGTGCACTGACTGGGGCTATATCACACCATCTCCAGATTAGGAACAATCGTTGTAGTCAGCTGATCAAAGGATACACAAGGCAAATAGTTTTATCATAGCTGGGTTTACTGAGAACTTACCACGTAGGAGTGAGATATGTTATGTTGTCTTCTTTATATGCTTCATAACAGGTCTATGACATAACAAGTCCCCATTTGGCAGGTGAGAATAGTGAGGCTTAGGAAGTTAAGACAGTCAGTGAGTGGCGGAGCCACGCATTCTGATTCCAGCCCACACCTTTAATCACTACACAGTGAGATTACTCCTTGTCCTGAAATGCCAGCTCTGTCCTCATGGTGAATTTAATTTCTGTTGGGAGTAGAGAGTGGTTCAGGAAGGCCTCCAGGCTGGGGTAGGAAATGGGATATGAGTGTGCACATCTGTGTGTCTGAGTTGAGTCTAGAACTCTGCCATTTTAGTTTTTTTTTTTTTTTTAACACTTATTTATCTGACAGAGAGAGAGAGAATGTGCACACACGTGCATGCAGGAGGAGGGGGAAAGGGAGAGAGCTTCATGCAGACTCCCTGCTGATCCCGGAGTCTGACTTGGGGCATGATGTCAAGACAGATGAGATCATGACCCATGAGATCATAACCAAGAGCCAAAACCAAGAGTCGATGCCTCCACCAATTGAGCCATGAAGGTGCCGCCCAACTCTGCCATTTTAAATTCAAGCAAAGCTATCAAGCTAGTAAAATCATCAGCCTGTAACCCCATCCTGCAGTGATGGAGTCAAAACTGACTATTTGCAGCCTTTTCCTTCCCAAGCAGTCCTTAAGTTTAGTTTGGGTAGAAACATGAAAGGATGGGGGAGGAGGAACTCAAATGGTCTTTTCATTCCCGAGGAAGGTAAGCTTGCAAGAAAGTCTTGCTCCTAATAGCCTTCACCATGTGTCTGCGTCACTATCGTTTGTTTTTAAGAACTTGTGAAGGAGATCAAAACAAAGCATTTTTGGCCCTGATCAATGAGTTGGAAAACATGGTCTATATTCTACAGAGATTCTTGTTCTCTGACTTCTAGGGCAAGACTTCTCCAAATTTATTGTGAATGCAAATCACTTGGAGATCATGTTAAAATGTAGGCACTAATTCAGTATGCTTGGGGCCCGAGATTCTGCATGTCTAACAAGCTCCTAACAGATTCTCCTTTGAGTACCAAGGGTCTAGAGGACCATGGATCTTCACTCTTTATGCATTGTGGCTGTGCACAAGGGAGAGAGAGTGTCTCTGTGTATATGTATATAGGTTTATGTATATATGCGTGTGTTTGAGTGTATGTTTGTGTTGTGGAAATAACTGAAGAACAGACAAAAGCTATTCATAGCTTGCTATAGCAATGGAGTCAGCCACTAACACTGTGTTTGGCAGAGACTCAAAGACAGGCAGAGGAGTGGGAAACCTTAGAGGGAAAAAGAGCAGGCTTCAGTGTGCTCTTGGGATGGCGAAACTGCAGGTGGGCTAACAAGCAGCATCCTATGTGACTGGTCAGGGTGTGCATATTTGGCTTCTCTAGTTGGTCCCAAGTTAGAAGAAAGGAAGACTACTTTCCTGCCCTCCCTCTATCCCAATGACTCAGAATTTAATGGTGACTTTTCTTTTTGTCTCATTGTCCCAGAGATATAGTAATGGGTTCAGGATATACAATAAGGAGGAGAAATTTCTCAACTCAAATGAAAAGAAGACATTCTCTGAAAATAGTTTGAAGTATGAAGAATCTATCCTGTGGACAAAGGGAGAGATCCTTGGGAAGGGAGCCTATGGCACAGTAAGTTAAGTGGGAAACATGATGAAACCTCAATTCCCCACTCCTCCTTGACCCTCCCTTTTCTCCCTAATCCTCTTCTGCCCTCCCCACTCTGTAAACTCTTTTACATGGAACTTTTTCGGTTGGAAGTAATAGGAAACCCAACCCAAACTGGCCTGGGGGAAAGGATATTCACTGGCTTATGTAACTGAAGGGTGCGGAATAGGCGTGGCTCTGGGCATAGCTGATTTCAGGGGTCAGACAATGTCACTAAGGTCTGGCCTCTTGGTATCTCTCCTAATGGGTCTCATTCTCAGGGGCGATGGCCAATGTATTTCTAGCCTTTCATTCTCCCGGGTCCAAGTCCAGTGGGAGAGATGTCTCATTGTTCGACAGCTCAAGATGTTACAAGAAGTTGGGAGAATCATTGCTGAGTGGCAAAAAAAAAAAAAAAAAAAAAAAAAAAGTTCCTTACATTTTTTGAATGGCATGAAAGACCATCTAAAATCCTAGCACATTAGATACTGTTTACACAGATTGGTAAAAAGAAGACTGATCCCCAGATGAGACAGGTTATTTTCTAGCTGGGGACATATCAGTGAGAAGCTGGAAAGACATGAAACCACTGAAAACGTATGACAGGTCACTGCCAAATTACCCCAGGACCTGGGTTCCCCTTTCTCCTTAGAGCTTTAGCACTGAAATAGGCATTTCACTTATTTGGTGAGGAGTTTTCCCAATGTAGTCATGTAGATATCTATGAGGTAAGAATTCTTATCTCAGTGTTATAGATGAGAAAAACTTAAGTCAAAAAGATTATGCAACTTACCCAAAGTTACACAGCTGGGGAATGGCGAAGCCAAGATTCTATCCAATCCAACCCAGTATAATATCCATTCGCCATGCTACTCCTCCCCATTTTGGCCTCACTGAAACATTGAATTTGCTTAAGTACTTTGCTCTTACGTAGGGATGTATCAACTTAGAAAAAGAGGAGGGTTTGGGAGGAGAAGGGAAAGACAATGGTCACCTGAGGCATTTTGTGAACAAGTTATATCATTTATATTTAATAATAATGTTTGCTTCTAGGTATATTGTGGTCTTACTAGCCAAGGACAGCTGATAGCTGTAAAACAGGTGGCTTTGGATACCTCTGATAAATTAGCTACCGAAAAAGAATACCGGAAACTGCAGGAAGAAGTAGATTTGCTCAAAGCACTGAAACATGTCAACATCGTGGCCTATTTGGGGACATGCTTGGAAGAGAACATTGTAAGCATTTTCATGGAGTTTGTCCCTGGTGGCTCTATTTCTAGTATTATAAACCGTTTTGGGCCATTGCCTGAGATGGTGTTCTGTAAATATACAAGACAAATTCTGCAAGGTGTTGCTTATCTTCATGAGAACTGTGTGGTGCATCGAGATATCAAAGGAAATAATGTCATGCTCATGCCAACCGGAATAATAAAGCTAATTGACTTTGGCTGTGCCAAGCGTTTGGCGTGGGCTGGCTTAAATGGCACCCACAGTGACATGCTGAAGTCCATGCATGGGACTCCATATTGGATGGCCCCAGAAGTCATCAATGAGTCTGGTTATGGAAGGAAGTCAGACATCTGGAGCATTGGCTGTACCGTGTTTGAGATGGCCACAGGGAAGCCCCCGTTGGCTTCCATGGACAGGATGGCAGCCATGTTTTACATTGGAGCGCACCGAGGGCTGATGCCTCCGTTACCAGAACACTTCTCGGAAAATGCAGCGGACTTTGTGCGTGTGTGCCTAACCAGGTAAGAAACTAAACACAGGAGGAGGAGAAATCCCCAGAGAATCCAAGATTGCTGACATTTCCCCTGCAGTTTATGGCCCACAAAAATAAAAATCAAGCAGAGAGTGATTTTGTACTGAAAGGAATCATGATTAGCCACCTTGGGTGATTGTGCTCCTCGTTGTGTCAGGGTAGGGGGGTAATGGTTCAAGTAGCAAGTGTCTCAATTAAATGTCTACTCAGGGACAGGCAAATCAATGGATGTGCAAACTTTGCCACAGGTCTACTTATTTATGAGTGGGTTGTCTTCCAAGGGACTTGTCATGGTGCAATGACATCAGCTGTGCATAGGTTCCCCTTTCCTGAGATGCCTTTCCTCTCAAGCAACCAGTGTTCTCACCTTCTTCCTAAAACTGGCTTTTGGGAAAGTATGTGAGAAATTCATTCATGTTGAGGGATTGTTATGAATTGACTGATTGATGACCGACAGCTCTAACGTATTGGTCCTCCCAGAAATGCTTGTATTCAAAGTGAGGGGAAACATTTGAGCTTTTGATCAAAAGATACAAATCTCTAATTGAAGCATTTCATGCATAAAGTGTGGGGAATAAGTGGGGAAGCAGAAAAGTAGTGAAGATTGCCTATTTTTTCCTGTTCCAATGCTCCCTACTATCTATGGAATAAAATGTTGGGGGGAAAAATGTTAGAAGGGACCTTAGAGATTACCCACTTGTGTGGTTTTCAAACTTCTCTTAGCCAAGCACTTTCTGCTCATACAAAATTTTTTTTTTTTTTTTAAGTAGGCTTCACACCCAGAGTGGAGCCCGTGTGGGGCTTGAACTCACAAGCCTGAGATTAGGAGTCAGATGCTTCAGTAACTGAGCCACCCAGGTGCCCCTCATATGAAATTTTAATTCAGAGAATAAAACATAAGAGCAGAGAGATGGCTCTGAATAAAGTATGTGTGTATGTGTATGGTGAGGGAGAGGTAAAGTGTAGGGTGGGGTGCTGGCGCCCACCCGCCTGGCCTCTATCTACCTAGTGAGGCTCAACCTTTAGTTGCACATGCAGGACAAGGAAGACTTTCTTGCTTTCAAAGGAGTGAGCATTCCTATTCCTACATGAAAAATTCTAGTGCTCCAGCTTTCAGCAAGTGTACATGCCAACCTCCAACTCTCAGAAGGGATTCATTTTTTCTTTCTTAATGATTCTCAAAACCCACAGTTCTCCCTGCCTGCTGACAAATGTGCCTTTCTCTTTCAGACTCTCTCCTGGTCAGCGTGTGTATCAGTGTCCTGGTTGATTTCAGGGGATCACACAGGATAAGGCAGGAACATGTACTCCACACTCCAGTTTTGGGCATCCCTAGATGTAGACACCATAAGCATTCCAGCATGGATTTTGTGGACAGAACCCCAGACACAGAGCTGCCCCTTGCTCCCTCTCTGCAAAAACCTCACACAAGAGACATAAAGGTGTTAAAATATATGAACCAGTACTAGTTTTGGAATTGGACTTAGCTCTTAAAACTACTATAGTTGCCTTGTTCTGAATCGAGCAATTATCTATTATTGATCCACAGAAACTACATGCTATTTTCATTTTCTTTCAAGTTGTCACTACTCACACACACACACACACACACACACACACACACACAGCTTTAAAGAGAAAGGGTGAAATCTTTTTTATGGCTCTCCTTTTGAAACATGGCTTCAAAAACTAAGCAATACAGAACTCATACCACTAATGATCAATTAATAGAGTTGCAGAGTATGGGGCACGTAATTAGGGCTCTGTAGTTATTAAATGTTTGGGAGAATATTAATATATATGACCTAATTAGTATCATATACAAGCATAAGATTATCTCTTGAAATTCAAAGGCAAAGATCCTAAGGACTCTAGAGTCTTGCCTTATGACAATATTCCCTGGAGGTGTGAATAGTCAGAAATAAAGTTGGGTGGGAGGCACTCCTAAAGATTCAGAAGTACAGATGACTAGGTATTGACCAGGAACAAGGACTAAGTAGAACAGAAATGAACTTTGGGGATCAATAGGATGTGTGAGTTGGGGGTACTGCTATGGGCAATTTGAAAATTCTGGGAAGGGGCACCTGGGTGGCTCAGTCTGTTAAGCATCTGCCTTCAGCTCAGGTCATGATCCCAGGGTCCTGGAATGGAGTCCTGCATTGGGCTCCTTGGTCAGTGAGGAGCCTGCTGCTCCCTCTCCCGGTCCCCCTGCCTGTGCTCTCTCTGAAGAGAAAATGAATAAATAAGTGAGAGAATAAATAAATAAAATCTTAAAAAAACAAAACAAAACAAAAAGACAGTTCTGGGAAGTCAGGCCAAAGGAAGTTAGCTTTATGCAATAGGCAGAGAAGAGCAGGGGACTGCAAAGAATTTGGGGCAGATCATACCGTAAAGAAACTGGCCTTTGGGAAAGCAAGTCAGATGGCAGTGCACCGAAGGACTTCAAATGGAGGCTGGTCAGACTAGAAAGCCAAGCAGGAATCCAGAGCTTGGACTTGGATGGTGGTGGAAGCAGTGGGACTGTCAAGAGAAGGGTTCCTAAACATTCCAGGGGAAGGTGAATCAGCACTTGGTGATGGGGGCATGATAGGACTGCATGGTTTTGAGTATGCATAATGGAAGAAATAATAGAAAGTTTTGAAAGAGGAGCAAGGGAGGGAATTTAAGAGGGCCCACCATTTTTAAAAATTTTTAATTTTTTTCCCTTACCTTCTTTTTAAAATTTACTTTTTTAAACACTTTTTTTGTGTGTTTCAAAATTCATTGTTTATGCACCACACCCAGTGCTCCATGCAATACGTGCCCTCCTTAATACCGACCACCAGGCTCCCCCAACTCCCACCCCCTTCCCCTCAAAAACCCTCAGTTTGTTTCTCAGAGTCCACAGTCTCTCATGGTTTGTGTCCCCTTCCCGTTTCCCCCAACTCACTTCTCCTTTCCATCTCCCAATGTCCTCTGTGTTATCATTTATGCTCCACAAGTAAGTGAAACCATATGATAATTGACTCTAAAGACCTCAACGTGAGGCAGGAATCTATCAAAATCACAGAGGAGAACATAGGCAGTAACCTCTTCGACACTGGCCACAGCAGCTTCTTTCAAGACATGTCCCCAAAGGCAAAGCAAACAAAAGCGAAAATGAACTTTTAGAACTTCATCAAGATCAAAAGTTTCTGCACAGCAAAGGAAACAGTCAACAAAACAAAGAGGCAACCCACGGAATGGGAGAAGATATTCGCAAATGACACTACAGACAAAGGGCTGATATCCAAGATCTATAAAGAACTCCTCAAACTCAACACACACAAAACAGATAATCACGTCAAAAAATGGGCAGAAGACATGTACAGACATTTCTCCAAAGAAGGCATACAAATGGCTAACAGACACATGAAAAAATGTTCATCATCATTAGCCATCAGGGAGATTCAAATCAAAACCACATTGAGACACCACCTTGCACCAGTTAGAATGGCCAAAATCAACAAGACAGTAAACAGCAAGTGTTGGAGAGGAAGTGGAGAAAGGGGAACCCTCTTACACTTTTGGTGGGAATGCAAGTTGGTGCAGCCACTTTGGAAAGCAGTGTAGAGATTCCTTAAGAAATTAAAAATAGAACTACCCTATGACCCTGCAATTGCACTACTGGGTATTTACCCCAAAGATACAGATGTAGTGAAAAGAAAGGCCACCTGTACTCCAGTGTTCATAGCAGCAATGGCCACAGCTGCCAAACTGTGGAAAGAACCAAGATGTCCTTCAACAGACAAATGGATAAAGAAGAAATGGTCCATATATACAATGGAGTATTATCCCTCCATCAGAAAGGATGAATACCCAACTTTTTGTATCAACATGGATGGGACTGGAGGAGATTATGCTGAGTGAAATAAGTCAAGCAGAGGGGGCCCACCATTTAAGGAAACTTTCAAAGCTATGGGAAAGCTCAGGAAAGCAAATGAGATTGGAGGAACATTTTAGAAACCCAAAGTTCAGTGGCTATAGTTGTTAACAACTTAAGAGCGTTGAGGAAAATGTTTTTGAAAATGCTCAGAGGAGAAGTAACAACAGACATAGCATCAAGTCTAGCACATGGCAAAGGAAAGGACGGAAGGAGGGAGGGGAGTTGTCCCAAGGTGGGAAAAGAACCAAGAAAAGTTTCTTCCAAGTCTATGAAGAGATTGTTTTGAAAGGAGGGGGTAGTGAACGCTTCAAATGCTACTGCCGAGATGACAAGTAGGATGAACTCATCACATTTGGCAATGAGAAGATTATGGTTAATTATACGAGGGGAATTTCTATAGAGAGGAATGGGCCAAAAGGTAAGGATTTGGGATAATGAACATTGAAAAAAAAGTCACTAGGTTTGGCTATATTAAGGAAAGGATTTTTGGAGAGGAGAGATTTCTGCATATTTTGAAGACAGGAGAAAGGGCCTCCAGAAGGGGAGGTTTTGTTTCAAAATAATTTATGGTCCCTTTATTTTTATGATCATTTCCACCTGGGCTATTCTTGGTAGTTATCCCCTGCAACTGTCCCCCAACACCTGCCCTGCTCCCTGGCACCCACATTATCAAAAGATAGCCACTTTAGCCAAAATAATGTCTCTGGAATAGATCATTGCAGGTAACTATCAACTGGTTCACTGCTTCATTGACTAGTTTATTGGCAAAAGTTTAATTTGAGGAAAAATAACCTAAACCAAAATAGTACTAAATATATGTCTCCTGTTATTTTATGCTCACCTGAGTGCCCCAAGTGGAATTATTTCAATTAATCACCAAAACACATTTGAATGTCTACTTGTTTTTTTTTTTAAGTTTTTATTTACTTATTTGAGAAAGAGAGAGAGAGAGAGCGAGCATGAGCACAGGCATAGGCACCCCCTTACAGGCTTTTCAATTCTGGATTCCAATGCCTCTAAATTTTAGAAGTAAATTTAATGCTAGTTAAAAGTGCTTTAAACTGTACATCTGAAAATGTGGCCTTTACTGTGTATAAATTACACCTCAAACTGAACAAAGAAGTACAACTGGAAAGCAATACCCAGTTTTTAATCACAATAGCGACTACTTTTTGGACTATCACTATGTGCCAGACACTGTTTAAAACCCGTTTATACGGTATTTAATTCTCCCAGTGAGTTAGGTGTTACTGTTATCCCTGTTTTACTGATGAATTTGTGTCCCTGACCTAAGCTCACACAGCTAAAATCTTAAGGGTGGACTCAAATCTGTTTGGCCAAGATTGTACACCCATTTTTATTTATTTATTTTTTTATTTTTATTTTTTTCACCCATTTTTATTTTTAAAAAATTTTAAAAATATTTATTTTAGAGAAGGAATGTGCACACAAGTGGTGGGAGTGGGGAGGGGCAGAGGGAGAGGGAGAGAGAGAATCCTCAAGCAAACTCCCCACTAAGCGCAGAGTCTGACCCAGGGCTCAGTCCCAGGACCCTGAGATCATGACCTGAGCCAAAATCAAGTTAGTTATTTAACCAACTGAACTACCCATGTGCCTTTCTACTTCCATTTTTAAAGTTGGCATTTTGAGTCAAGTACATCCAGTTGGGAGGCACTTATGGGGTGCTGTTTCTAAATTGTTTTTCCCTTCTTAGGGACCAGCATGAGCGACCTTCTGCTGCCCAGCTCCTGAAGCACTCCTTCTTAAAGAGAAATCACTGAACGTACATCAACTTCTCCCTCCAGTTCCTTTATAGGCACTCTGTGATTGCTTCATTGTGGGAATCATGGTTAAGGGACCTTTGTTTTCTTACTGTTAAGTCCCATCAACCCAATTTAACCAGATCCTGCAGTGTTGCTAACTAAAAAGTTTGTTACCTATTAGTCTCTTCACGCTTCAGGCATGGTTACACATGTATATGGAAAAATTTTCTTCATCGGTAACAACAAAAAACCTATTCCAGTGTTTACAGCTTGACTGTCCAGGAATTACCACTTCTATTGCTATATAGGATTTTACCTTTTCTTTTTGGCTTGTCAACTTCAATGTCCTTAACTTAAAATAAATTGTAAAAACAAAAAGAAAATTGTTTGTTTCGACTTGGTGGGTAAAAACTTTTATTTCTTGGAAGGGAAACTACAGAAAGGTGAGAAATGAAAAACGAGAGAGATGCTAGGTTGTTTACTTTGGCAGCAATTTTAATCTGGCAGACTACAGGAGCCTCAAAGTTAACAGGAAGAGCTAAGGGCCTTGGCATTTCATTAGAGGGTCCCCTAACTCCAAAGTTTCTACCTACAAGAACCTGCATTGTTCAAGGTGACTCCATACGCCTCAGGCTGCTCTCCCTGTAATTTATAGTATGACTTGAAGCTTTCACTTATTTGTAGGGTGAATTAGGTCATGGCACATCTAGAACTACATAAACCTAAGCCTGCTAGTATGACAAAAGCTAGATCTGATCAAGGGGAGTGGAACTGAAGCCCAATACCAGGATTCTGAGATCATGACCTGAACCAAAATCAAGCCAGCTGCCCAATTGACTGAGTCACCCAGGTACCCCTGAAATCAATCATCATTTCCATTTCTAGAACATTGAAAAACCTCACCAGAAAGTGGACAAATTGTCAGAATTATTACAAGGCCTTGTTTTATGTTGGTAGAAGCAGCATTGTTGATAAGGTTTCTACTGCCCTGACTCCACTCATCGAAATTTCACTGACATCTATTGTTTTGAGCTATTTCTATAGAATCTTTTTATTGGCCACTATCATTTCAAAAGTGGCACAATTACAAATTAACTTCAGGTGTATTCCAACACTGGTTGTCAGACTTTGTCAAAATCAAGCTGGTTCTTCGTAAGTTTTTGAGAAATAACTGAAATGTAGTCAAACTGAGATAAAAGATTTTACTTTAGCCAACATTTTTAGATACATCTTTGTGGATGTACCTTCCTTGTCTCCAATAAGTACAGTTCTTTTTCTCATATTTGTTGGTAACTTAAGAGATACATCCCTCATTTACTTGTGTATCAGCATAACCTGACAAAATGAAGTATCATTTTATTAAAGTGCTTTTTAAAAAATTTTAGTTGGACTCTTAAGCATCCTTTAAAATCTGGGTAGTTTTTCTTTCTTTTTTTTAAGATTTTGTTTATTTGATAAGAGAGATACAGCGAGAGAGGGAACACACTCATGGAGAGTGAGAGAGGAAGCAAGCAGGGAGCCCGAGGTGGCTCGATCCCAAGACCCTGGGATCATTACCTGAGCTGAAAGAAGATGCATAACAACTGAGCCACCCAGGCGACCCTAAAATCTGGGTAGTTTTATCTGATTTAGGAGCAGAGAAACTACCTATGGGAAAGGGTAGGGAAAACAGCATATTCTACACATAGGTATCGCAGCAATGGACACATGAGGTTGGTGTTAACAACTCTAACCCTCTTCTGTCTATAGAATACTGAACACAACTTTGGAACATTAAACAGAACCTTCAAAAATTTTGTTTTAAGTAGGTGACCCTTGACAAAACAACAGAGGTCAGTTGTTTTGTTATTCATTGTGTTAAGACAGAACAGGCAGGAATTCTGCTCTTATCATTGCCCAGCTGTTTGCTCCCTTTTTATCTTCCTTTGGGAGGAGGAGCATCTGAGAGGGGATGGGGAATGCAGATAAGTGGTGGCTGGAAGTACTAGCATTTACTGAGCTTGTAATATAAAAAGCACCTCATTTAATTCTCTTGTTTAGGTTGGTAGTATTACTCTCATTTTATTAATGAGTGATAGGGTTGAGAGCTAAGTGACTTTCTTAAGGCCTTCTGACCGGTAGGTGGAAGTTGGGACCATCACTCAGTAATTTGTGTGACTTTACAGCCTCCTGCCTCTCAGATGTGTGCTTTATAAGTAAAATTACATTGTTAGGTTTTACCCAAACAAAACCCCACTGGGACGCTTATTAAATTCCACCAGTCCGGTTAGTGACTTTGATTAATGAATGGTGTGAAAAGTTTTTCTTTTTTCACTTAACAGCAGCTCCCTTTTTACCCCACGCAATGCCTGTTTTTAATTATATTCAAAGGTACACTTCATTATGTACTGAATCTGCCTGTATGCTCCACCAAAGGAAATCTAACTCCCCACAGTAGTTACAACGCTACAGCACTTCCCTAACTTGAACCCACTTTAGACTTTGTATGGCAGACATTTCTCAGTGGCTGGGTGAAGAGAGCTGCCAGAGTGGAAAAAAGCAAGCTCTGGAGTATGGGATTAGGGTGTACAAGACTCCATCACCCACCTCCTCCAGCATGACTGCTACAGCAGTCCGTTCTATACTGGAAAGAAGAGCTCCAAGATAAAAAACCTCTAAATCTGCTCAATGAGCAGTCAAAACCCTCCATTCCCTACCAGTTCATCTTTATTTCTCCTACGTGTTGCACTTGCCAGTGTTAATTCAGCTTGAAGCCACTATGTAGAAACTTGCATTTAAAAGAGCTTTTCAGGAAATTGTCAACACTGAAGTACCCAATGTAGGCAGTCCCTACCTTCACTGGTGATCAATTAACAAGAGAAAAAGTGGAAAACTCTTTCCACTAGCAAACAATTGTGAAGAAAGGATCAAATACTTTGTCCTACTGCAATCACTTCTCACACCTTGGAAAAACTATGGTTGAATTCATCCGTAGAGTAATTGCTCTTAATGGATTATAACTTGAAAGACTAAAACAAAACCAGAACCAAAAATTAATCTGGGGTGTATGCCCTGACACCTGTAAGGTCTAAAAGCTCTTAACTTCTATGGCAATAAAGGTAAAAACCCTTTCATCAGTGAGGCTCTCCACTGCTTTGGGAGGTACGACTGGGGAGAGGGAACAAGGCAGTTCATGCAGCAGAGCTAAAACAAAAATGTGCAATTATTTCCATTATATTGAGAATAGCAGGGCAAAAAAAGAGGGAAGAAACAAGGGAGTAGGATGAATTACAAAACAGAATTACTAACTTTGATTAAGTGGAACTGACAGACCTTGTAATGTTCCTAAATAAAACTCATGAGATTATTTGCTAACACAACACGCCCTTATTGGTGTTATCAACAGAAGATGAAGACAACTCTCTTGTAATTGATTTCAAAACATTTATTTTACATTTAGGCTTAAGATGCATTTTAGAGAAAGCAACTTTTCTATCCTAATTTTATTTTATTAAAGCCACTGCATGGCTTCAATTTTCTTTCAAGTGGAAGGTACGGGCAAATCGGTGAAGGCAAGGGGTTGGAGAGCAGCAATAATAAAGCAGTTTATGATTAAATATTTTTTCATGAATAATTCCCCTTTCAGATAATCGCAATTTCTCTTTGCTTTTTGGGGAGGTGATGCAACAGTTTAACCAAGAAAATCCCAAAGTATGAATTAGAATGAACAACTTAAATTCTGGAAAACAGTAGGCATGCAGTTTAATACACACCCAAGTTTAATGCACCTGGACTGGGTTTCATCATGTCCTCTAATAGCTAGAGTATACCTCTATCAAGAATCTCGTTAATGCCATCTATTCTATTTAGCCTTCCCTGATCGTTCAAACCTTAAACCTCACAACCCTATGAACATGTACATTTTGCAGGTAAGATAATCAAGGCACAGTCAAGTAATTCACCTAAGAACATCAGCTACCAAGTGGTGAGTCTGAGTGGAATACAGACAACCTGAATGAACTCAAAGGCCACACTCCGTGAAGATTTATGAAGTTACTCAGATAAAGAGAAACACATTAAGACCTTATTTCCTGTATTTCCTAGGGCCTGAAAGTTACTTCTGATTCACATTAACAACACATATTAGAATCTTGGATTTACATTTTCAATAAACAAATTTTATTAATAATTTCTCGTAACAGATACTGCACTGAAATTCAGTAACTAATCAAATTCATGCCACACACACACGTTCCGATTTTGGATTTTCTATCAGCAAACATCCTATTCAATAGTCCTTGGGGGTTCTGAGTATATTCAGAAAACAAAATCCTAATCATTGCAGACAACAAATGAGTCAGGTTAAGTTTGCCAAACCAAATGAAGCTGCTGGAAAAACACACCTTAAAAGTAAGAATGTACTCATTATTAAACAACAGGCAAATCAAACCAACTACTAAACAGGTTTTAAGTGCGGCTTCCTCCCAAAAGTTGGAAATAAGGGAAATTAGCCCTCAGAATTTCCTTTGGGGTTAAAGGATCACAGTGAATGGGTAAACTCACCTTTATGAAAAACAGAATTACTCCTAGCCATACAACCTTCAATGTACCTTGCTTATCAGCCTATTCTAAAGAACCTGTCAGGCGAAAATAGATACTAGTAAAATTATATGGACTAGAAAAAAAGGAGTCACAGAAGCAAAAGCTGGCTTTGCCCAAACTGTCATTGTGGAATAAAAAAATGGATGCATGGTCAATCAGACACTGAGCATTCCAGACCCACTGGCAAGATCATCTCAACTACAAAGGCAAACTTCTCTTACAAAACAAGCTCACTTCTAATCTGGTTTACAGCAATCAAATTTCAGATATTTGAATAACTGTAAGTCTCAAATTAGTTGCTATTGTAACTTGGAGGGCAGAAGACAGAATGTGCTGTTTTCCAATGCAAAGCTCCCAATCTAAATCAGCCTACCATAAATAAATACAAGGGTACACAAGATTATCAAGTATCATTCTGTGAGCTCAGTTAACACAAGTTTCCTGATGGGGGATTCACTGATCTTTCATCTGAGTAAACACAGTTAGTGAACCCTACTGGCTCCCAAGAAAGCCTCTTGAGCAAGAGATTGCTAAATCAAAGATTCTTCACAAGAGCTCTCAAATTTTTCTCAGCAGAAATCTTAAGTCACCCAGCAATTTAAGCATAGTAGTAGCTAAGAAACAACTTCTGTTTAGATAAAATTTGAAAATGGTGATATTTTGAGAATATAACTGTCTTCCTTTAGAGCTACTATCATGTTAAAATGAAACAAAACAAAACAAAACCCTCCTTATTTCCACAGTGAATACAAAATACCCTAACATATCTAATTCACCCAAGATACTTCTACAGTACACAAGTCATGCGTAAGTATGCAGTGGTTTATTTCTAAGGCTGGTTAAGATATAAAACCCATCAATTTAAATACTCAAATATAACTGAAAAATGTGCTTAAAATGCTAGGAAAGGCAATTGGTAACTAACAAAAACATTCAAAATTTGGTTCTCTGAAGTCATTCCCTTAGGTCAAGGAAGACAGACCAAGAAAAGATAAGGTAGTCTACCTAATTATAATCTGTTGGTACAAAGTCATGCAAGCACCTCTCATGACATTCCACATGAAACCACTGATGTTATCATGGTACAAATCTGGAGTCAACAACTCTAATCAGAATGCACCTGTGCAGAGAAAGATCAAGATGCACCTGTAACTGCTTTCAGAGACAAACCTAAGAAATGAACCTCAGTTTCAACAACAAAAAGGAGTTGGGACATTTTGTAAGGTCTTACCACTAAAGGATACTATCTCCAGTTTGGTACACCGGTTTGTACCAGTTTGGTACAGCAGGCCTCCAAGAATGTTTCAGTGAAAAAAACACTCTTTCTGCTTTTTGGTTCTGAAAACGTATTGTTAAGTAGCTAAGGCATATATTTAGGGGGCACAGCTCAATATTGGAAAACTATGTAAAGAGGTAGAAGTAAAGCCTTTCTATGCAATGTACTTCTGCATAAAGGTAACAAAGCTATGATCTAGGGAAAAGACAACTGAAAAATGAGTCACTCTTTTAAAGGATGTTTAAAGATAATGCTTTTTAATATTTCAAATATTAAAAAAAATCTCATCAAAAATGTAAATCACCTTAACAGTACTTTGCACATGTGGAATTTCATACCTAAATTTGATGTACTATTTTGGTTTATTTATGGCTACTTACAAGAAGACTCAAAAATAATGTCCATTCATTGGAGTCTTTTTCTTTGGTTGAGCCTATTGGGACCAGGCCGATGAACTATTTTATGCAAATGAGATGGGGAAAGCAAATTAATGGCAGTATGAGTAATAGGGGTTTTTCATTTACTGGAAATGAAACGTAAAAGGATTTTCATATTCATCCCCATGGTGGTTTTAGAACCTATAATCCTGTTCAGAGGTTAAAGAGTTTGAATAGCTCACACAATCCTGTACAAATTACAACTGGCTGCCCTTTAATAAATAAAGTCATTGTAAAGAATTACATTTACAGAGTGAAAGTGAATACATAGCATTTCAAATTCAATTTTGGAAGTACTAATAAGTACTGACCCATAACAATATATACTAGCTACCTTTTAAACTGTCCATCATTAGCACCAATAAAGATTCAACAAATTACCTTTATTCCCACATCTCAAAACAATTCTTCAAATTCTTAGTGAAGTTTAAGTATAGTCACAGACCTTAAATATTCACATTGTATTCTATGTCATACTGAAAATAAGTTCACTACTTTGGATATTCTTTACAAAATCTTATTAAAATTCCTGGTATTATCATCCCCAATTATACAGTAGCACGACCACCCTATGTCGTTTCACATGATAGCTCCTTAGAGGTTTCACATCTAAATTACCAAGAACAAAACCCTTCCCCGCCCTCATCTTGCACTCATCTTAATTCTATACTAGTCCTCGGATTATGTACCACTGTAGAAGTATAACTGTATCAAAATTACCATGTTTATGGATACAATAATATGCCATACAGAGCAACAAAGTTACATGTAATGACAAAGATTACTAAAGTTATGCAAGACAAAGAACAAATGTTAGGACATGCTACCTAGGCGAAGTCCCTAGAAAGAGGCTCCTAGTATCCTAAGTTCAAATAACATTGACAAAATAATGAACAGTTATCTTAAAAAAAGATTATAAAGCTACTGGCAAATTAGGTAATCGCTAAATAAAGGTAGAGCACGAGATTAAACTCTAATATTTACAACTGCAACATACTTGAGTAAAATTACAATTGTGCACATATCAGTGGCTTTGTAACAAAAATAATTCATATACATAGAAGAAAAAATTAAGACAGTTTTCAGTTCAACGAAAGTTGAATTCACCCCATCTATAGACACTCAACAGCTCAAAGATTTACCACAGAATAAATTCAAGATTAGCTGATAAACCGGAGCCACATTACTGGTGTTTAAGACAGATTTTAAACAAGTTAAAGTCTATTGTTTGTTCAGAAGTTAGATGACTGTGCAAACTTGACCTCAACAGGAATATTCTGAGATGTGCAAACAAATGTAAAACCTCCACTAGTTTGTTTACTTGGAGGCTAACCCCTTTTTCTCACAGAGCTTCCTGATAACAACCATAAGCTATAAATACAGGTACAATGCACAGTCAGTGATCTTTTCTTTTTATTTATTTTTAGAATATAAAAGAACTGAGAGACAACAGGTTTAATTTCATTTCTATAAGGAAGACTGCATTTACCTGAAAAAGAAATATGGCATCACACACAAACACACTTCATGGGAGGAGTATGTTTAAGAATATGGTGTCATTCTGAACACTAAAGGAAAAGCAATCCCTGTTTACTGTTAAAATATGTAGTGTTAAAGTTCCTTATTAAGAAAAAAACCTACTAATTCTTCACTATATAAGTTTTGTGGATTTAGTTTTCAAATCACAGTAATCTACATAACCATTATTAACAGCTCTGTGTTTATAGTACTGCAACAAGCCAACAAACATTTCAAATGCACTTCACATCAAGAGTATGTAAACTTTATTTTTTCCTCTTCAAGCCTTCAGAAAATTAGGGGCTATTTCAGCAGCCAACCTGGTCAGAAGCTCTGAAGGCAAAAGTTCAGTGCCTCACAGTGTAAATAAATGACCATCTGTGGCACTGCATATCCATCTGGTAGTGAAGTGTCCCCCCCTTCAGTGGCTTCCAGTAAGGCCTAGAGTTTAAGGTTAACATGAAAAAGTGCCACCTTTGTTTTAGATTAGTGATGGACTCTGACAAGATAAAATAAAGTTATATTGTTATACTTACAAGCAGCTCCAATCCTGAGTATTTATGGTAATATCTAAACATACAAAAATGTATGTACATTTTTCTCCACTTTCTTGTAAACAGTTGTCAGTATACTGTTTTATCCCTTTATCATTGAAACATGCAAATCATACATACAAGTATAAATACACAAAAGAAAACAATTTACACTCATTCAAAAGCCAAGCAACAACAACAAAAAATAGCTACAGTATTCAAATTATAAATAATGAATGCTTGAGGCATCTTATATTCCTAGAAGCAGCCAGCCATTCATCCTAATGTTCTTAGCTGCAATTGTAGAAATACTGAGTTTTGCACCTTCCATGCTTTTACAGTATTTATAACACTATCATATGTGGAGATAAAGACTTGTTTACTATCATCTCTTCTTTTCAGAATGAAGAATAAAGCAGCACTTACAAATATTGATGCAGTGGCAGCAACAGCAGGTGTTACCACTGCTAGATCAGGAGGAAATTTTCCATTCTAACAATTTTTAAATTAAAAAAGTAAAGGAAAAATTGACCTAAACAAATGATTACATGTTCATTCCTTGGGCACTTAACAGCGAGTCCAGCATGTCGAATGTGTCTTTGTAGTCCATATGCTGGCTGTTTGTACTGTACTCGTGATTGACATCAGGACCGTTGGTCTCCACTGGCTTCTTGTCCAGTTTCACGAGGGTGCTGAGATGTCCGTAGCCCACCTGGTATGTGACAGGGGGAGGAGGGGGTAAGGGATGGTTAAAAACAGAGTTGTGAGAGGATATATACTGCTTAACAGAGGAGGAAGAACTAGATGAACTACCTGAACTTTTGGAACTTTTGCTCATTTTGGAGTGATGGTTGTGAGATGCATCATTGACATGCAGCTTCTTCCTCGAAGAGCTGGAACTAGAGGAAATGCCATCACTGCTCAGGCCGACAGGACTCCTCAGAACAGTGGGTGGTAGTCCGTCAGCACTGTGTTTACTGCCACCGCTGCTGCTGCCACTGTGTGAGTGAGAATGCTTGTGACTGCTGAGGTGGTGGCGGTTTGAGGGATGGTCCTTGTGCTTCTCCTTATGGTCTCTGCTAATATGTGGGCTCGAATGCTTGCTCTTCCCACTGCCCTCATCAGAAGAGCTGTGTCTTTCTGAGGAAGAAACTTTTATTTTCATTTTCAGTTCTTCTTTACTAGCACTCTTATCAGTGGGTGGTATCGGAATCCGTAATTTCAGTGATCCACTCTTTTCCTTCTTATCTGCTGTGTATTTTTCAGGTTTTTCAGTACTTGTGATGGGAATTTTCATTTTAATGGGAGAAGTGACAGAACTGCCGCCGGCTGGCTGTGACTGCACATGTTTGTGTTGCTGTTCTACTTGGGCAGCTATATAATGATCTCTTACATCCAGATCAAGGGTTTCTAGCTTACGTTTTTCTCTGTATTTATCTAAAGACATCTTCTGAGGCATTACTCCAGGAGTAGCAGAAATTGGCCCATGGTGTTTACTGCTCCCTGCTTTATGAGTATATTCTTGCTTCATGGATGAATGATCGGAAATTTTGTCAGGTCTGTGATGTAATCCTGAATGCAGTGATATGGAAGGTCCCTGCTGGAAGTTGATGTTGTACTGGGTACCAGACAAAGATGTCTCTTGTTTCTGTGAATACATCTGTTCTGTCCGTGCTGACTCTTGATGTTGAGGCCATTCTTGGTGTGACGACAAACCGTAGGAGGTACTTGGCATTCCTGTTGCTAGCATTGACAAATTATCAGATGTATGGCTGTCTTGAACAGAAATATTTCCTGAATTTAGAGGTACTGGTGCAGGGAATGCTGATGTAGATGGTTTCTGAAAACTTGGGTTTGTAGGCACACCAGTAACACTATCTACTAAAATGGAATTCTGGACCAAAGATGAACCAAGAAGTGGCGTTTCTGAAACTTGTCCATCTACTTTTGGTTTCTTAGCCGCCTGATTAGCCTATTTAAATAAAACACAAAAGAAGCAATGACAGCAAAGGAATTTAACACAAATTTCCTTAATTTATAAAAATCTATGTTAAACATATGCAAACAAAATCACCCGAGGTTTAAGGCTTTTTGTTGCCAGTAAATAAATGTCTCACTTAGAGGCATAGAAGAAGGCTATAAAAAGTGGAAACCACTGGTTTTGGACTTAGATATAGGTTAAATCCTGGCCCAGCATTTGCGAAAGTAATTTAACTTGTCTAGGCTTTAGTATGCCCATTTATAAAATAAGGAGACTATTTCCATTATAATCACCGTGAAATTAAACACAAAATTTATAAAGTACTTAATTAACAAAGTCCATTGGACACAGCAGTTGAATAAACTATGAGGGTATGCAGCTTCCAATACACTGTAATTATTTTGGAATACTGGAAATAAGGATATTTAACCAAAAATTCAAACTGGTTAGCTATGTAATCGTTAGATAAGTGACAAACTGATATTCTATTAAACCCTGCCAATTCTCTTACCCTCCAGTTTCGAATCCTCTTCAACCTACTAGGTGTTTTCTCCAATATTTGTAGAAACTCATGTGTTAGCTCTAAAAATAAAATTTAAATTTAAAACTTAGAAGGTGTCTTTAGGATTCATATTTCTCTCAAGTGGGCAATATTAAAAAGGGGCCTCAAGAGTTCATCTACTTCACTGTCACCCTTCTATTCAACCTTCAGCAAATATAGATGTAGACATAGATCTGAACTGCTATTTTCAAAGACTAATCCCTTAAAAAAAAAAAAAACCACTCGCCCCACACCCCCATGCTTAGAATCTCTGGAAAATTTAGTAGCATTAAAAAATTCCCCCCAAACAGAAAACCTTCATTAGGCAAACATCATAGAAATTATTGCAGGCAAGATCTATCA
The DNA here is from genome assembly GCF_010015895.1 of Lontra canadensis. NCBI lineage: Eukaryota > Metazoa > Chordata > Mammalia > Carnivora > Mustelidae > Lontra > Lontra canadensis. The sequence goes on from NW_022631005.1 coordinate 24,883,585, forward strand.
ATAGATTCTTTAAAATTAATGGACAAAGTTGGAGGAAAAAGAAGATATATGTATAATCCTAAAATAACTTCTTTAAGATATTTAATTACAAAGAGAAGAACAGTAACTTTAAAACGGAGAAACCCAGCAGATACCACCTTAATTAAGCGATCATGGTTATTACCAGTAATAAGGTAAATCCTTTGAGAAAAACAAAACAAAACAAAAAACAACCCTTGAGAAGATGCACAGGGCAAGGTAAACCCATTTTCCATTTCTGTGGTATTCCTGCCCAAAATGCATTATTTCAATCTAATATTGAGAAATATCAAACCCCAACTGAGGAACATTCTATAATGTAACTGGCCATTCTTTGTCTTTTCAGAAGATTTTATTTATTTCTTTGACAGAGAGAGAGCGCGTGCGCACATGTGCACAAATAGGTGGAGTGGCAGAGAGAGGAGGAAAAGCAGGCTCCCTGCTCAGCGGGGAGCCTGATGTGGGTCTTGATCCCAGGACCCTGAGAATCATGACCTGAGCTGAAGGCAGACCCTTAACCGACTGAGCCACCCAGGTTCCCCTCACCATTATTTTTCAAAGTGTCAAGGTCATAAAAGAAAACGAATAATAGAAAAACTGACTAATTTAGAAGAGATTTAAGGGGCATTTTCAAGCAAATGGAACATGGGATCTTAGAACAAAAAAACTCAGGACATAAAATAAAACATGCAGTTAGGTAACAGTATTGTAACAATGTTAATTTCTTGGTTTTGATAACCATGTACATAAGATGTTAACATTAGAGAAACCAGGTAAAGAGTACATAGAAACTGTATTACAACGTAGTTTAAGTTTAGAATTATTTCAAAGTTAAATGAAAAAAATTCCTCCATCTATACTCAGAGACTCCTAGTAATTATTACTATTAACACAGTAGTAAAACCACCTTGGTCATATATTTTTACCTCACTTTTTTCTTAAATTTGGGATTACAGTGAGATGACTCACTTTTCCAAGGCAGTGTGGTTATGATGAACTCTACTCTCCTACCCCAAAATAGTGCTATTAATAAAGCTATTGACCACTCAAGACAAATATCCATACCAGTCAAATGAATTACAGTATCACATAATATTAGTCATGCCAATTTAGTAGACAGATTCATTTATTACTTTTTAGTATGCACAGTAAGTTTCTCTATAAATGATTCTAGGCAAACATGCCAAGACTGATAATGAAAATTAAGACAATAAAAAATTTTTCTTTAAGAAAAAATATGCAAAAACTCAGCACTTATTTTATGTTCATAAGCTGTGACAACTTAAACTTGCTCGGGAACTTTTTGATCCAATTTGAGTGAAAACAATCTAATGCCTGGATTACTATCCTTCCTAATCTGAAAAAAACCCCACCTTTTTATACTTGGACACTAAGAATCTGTCAAATAATCACTGCTAATATATTACTTAAGTGCACAACAATCATAGATGATGCTTAAAATAGAGCCATTTTCCCCTTCCAAACTAGTATACAGAAAAAAAAAATTCAAAATGCAAGAAACACATGAAGGTCTGTTATTAATCATAGAACAAAAAAAACCTCTGCAAAACAACAACAAATGTTACAGGTAGGCCAAGTCCAAGCCAATGCTGTTTTTGCAATAGTCATTAAATGAATTATTATTATTACTACTTTTAAGATTTTATTTATTTGACAGAGATCACAAGTAGGCAAGAGGGCAGAGGGAAGCAGGCTCCCTGCTGAACAGAGAGCCAGATGCGGGGCTCGATCCCAGGATCCTGGGATCATGACCTGAGCTGAAGGCAGAGGCTTTAACCCACTCAGTCACCCAGGTCCCCAAAAATGAATTATTTTAGTGAACACTGATTCTTAGACACCAGGCTAAAATTCAGATGTATCTTAATATCTTAAACTGTTACATTTTTTTGTGATTAAAACACAAAGAAAGAATGCTATACGAAATGTTGAAACTGTCAATGTCTTAAATGTCCCAGATTCCTATTCAGTGGCTCTTCTTATGAGTAACAGACCTGAGCATTTTCAGAATGGAAACAGAGAGATTTTTTAGGTGGTCCCTGCTGTGTCAAAAAAACCAACTTTAACTATAACTTAAGAGAAGTGTAAGAGGCAGATTACCTGCTTTTTGCGAACTTTATTTTAGGATCATGTATATAAATTATTTTTATTCCAATTATACCTACTTTATCTTAACTGTTACCTGCTGAAGTAAGATGGTGGCACAGATAACTTTATTTTCAAGTCATAGATGAAAAAAAGCTCCCACTGGCTTTTAGAAGATGCCATTTCCACTCACTGAAGATTTTCTTCTCTCTCTCTTTTTAAAAAAGATTTTAAGTATTTATTTGGGGCAGGGGTGGAGAGAACACAGAGGGAAAGTGTGAGAGAGAAGCAGACTCCCTGCTTAGCAGGGAGCCTGACGTAGGGCTCCATCCCAAGACCCTGAGATCATGACCTGAGCTGAAGGCAGACGTTTAACTGCCTGAGCAACCCAGGCGCCCCTCCCTCTCTCGTTAAACTTAAAACAAAAACAAAAACAAAAAACAACCTCTGGCAATGTGAGGAAAAGAGCATAATCATGTGGCAGTAATATAGCATGAACTACATGCTCTTGAGAAATTTTTCAGGGAGGGGAAAAAAAACCAAAAATCAAGAAATCTAAAGAGGAAGCTTATTTTACCAGAAAGGTAGGCAATACTGCACATAGACCTGTACCCTGTGTTTGTAAACAAAGTTTTGTTGCAACACAGCCATACCCATTCACTTACAGATTGCCTTGGTGGCTTCGCAGCAACAGGGGCAGGGTTGCGTAGCTGGCATAGACAGAAGGGACCTAAGCCCTAAAAAGAGTTACTTTTGGCCCTTCACAGAAAACAAACATCTAGGTTACAGAAACATGCTGAGATTTTATTGGAAGATCACATGTGAAACCCAAAGGGGTCTCTATGTAACAGATGTCCTTAGTAGCAACAGATACAAATCCTATTTTCCCATTAGCTTCAATTTTGCAACAGAAGTTAGGGAAAGCCCACAGAACAATAAGCTGAAAATCTAACATAACAGTTTACCAGTTTAGGTGTATCTTCAGTAAGAAGTGTAATCTATTTCCTTTCTGAAATCTACAGTATTTGGTTAAAATGTCTTAATCCCCAAGAATCTCTCCTATGGTCAGCTTCTCTTATCTGTTACCAGAGAAATTTCTTATTAAGAAAGATCCAGTTCCAGGTTCACAATTTATAGTATTTGTACCCTAATTTTGTCAATTTATATTTAATAATGAAAGGCAATAATGATACACATCAGTGGAACTACAGAACATGGAATGTTACCCTGAAATACCTTTAGCTCACTGCTTCACATGTTCTACAGTAAGTTATAACCAACTACCAACCTATAGCATTACAAATCATATAGACATAAATATATTTTTGAAAAGTCCTAAAAGAGCTTTAGATATTCACTGGTGGTTAAAACATGTTCAAGTGTGTTTTTTTTGTTTGTTTGTTTTTAGCTTTTCCTTTAGGCCAATAAATCCTTATTTTCGTCCTGTTCATTTGCCCGTGTAATTACACTTTTTAAAATTCTATTACCAAATTGTTAAAATGAAATTATAGTTATGTTTCAAAGGAGGCTCTTACCTCTTGAAACACAAACTAAAATATTAATAGTTGAAGAGATATCTGGGATTAATATCAAAAAAAACTACAGAGGGAGGGGAAAATGGTGGAGCAGCCAGAACGGGTAACTACTCACTTAAAGTATGAGTCTACGAGGATTTGCTTTTTTTTCAAATCTGGACAAAAGCAGGCAGACTTTTTTCATAATATAAATATGTTTTCCACATTAAAAAAATACTTATTTTTCTCTACTTACCATCTAGTAATTCTAGAGTAACTGTAGGATCCACATATTCCCACCAATGTTTTCCATCAGTTGACACGGGAATCTCCCAATTGGACCATTTGCAAGCCAAATGAATACATACACATGCTATCACTGTTGGTTTGTACTGAAGACAGAAGGTGGTAAGGTGTAGACTGTTGTAGAGCAGGTTTGAAAACGAAGAACCATAGTAATTCAAATATGTAAAACAAAGAAAAATATTTACCAGTAAGATTAGAGCAAAAACATAAAGGTTTTCTTAAGTCTACAGTACAAAACCTTATTTAATTAAAATCTAGCACTATAGTTATAAAATCCTAAAACTAAAAAACCCACATAGCTTATGAACATTCTCCACATTCTGACTCCCCAGAGCATTTATTAATACTAATATATTAAGATTTCTAAATTTTGAAGTATATTTACTTCTTTATAAGGGGGAAGACAGTGTATTTCCAATAATCAGCACAAACAACTATAACATTTTAATTTTTTTGGTAGTATTTTTGTTTCTTTTGTAATGTCTTGGCAAAAAAGTAGAGAAAAAGCAATAGACTGTAAAACTGACAAAGTAATTTCAACATCACATTACAGAATCAGGAATTCTACCATTTGGTATGGGTTAATAAACAGAATTCTCAAGTAAATCAAAGAGAATCTAACACTTAATCTACGTAAACCTCTGTCTTCTTTTCAGCAAAGCTACAGAGAAAACTTACCTTTTGGTGAACAGCTTCGAGGCCCAATGTTGCTAAGTACTAGAAAAATGCTACCTTTCTCCTTCTACTATATGCCCCAAACTGGGCATATAACATGTTACAGCTAGCCTTTTCTAACTGAAGTTTTATATTTAGTACTTTCTTTTTGTTGCTCAAAATTCCTAGGGATCGAGGTTAAATCCCAACAACATATACCTAAGAAAATAAATTGGTATTTACCGGTCTAAAGCTTTACATAAAACTTAACAGTGTCACAAGAAAGTAAGGACCACACAATGCTAGTTTGGTCCCCTCCTCCCAAACAACCCATTTAAAAAACAAACTGAAAGCATTAATATAATCAACCCAGAACAGAATTATGTATTAAAGGCTTTAAAAAATTATTCTTCCAGTTCAGTTCAGAATTGATGAAAAATGTTTATCAACCACAAACCCATTTTTTTTTTAATATAAACTGAAAAGGAAGTAAATTTTTTTTTAAAGTAAAAATTGTACTTAGTCAAATCTAGGCACTGACAGGACTTGGCTACTTCTGATTTACAACTAGTGGGTATTATCTGGAAGAAAAACCCAAGTTATATAAATTTTATTTATTAAAAAAACTTTAATGATTATTTTAAAGTTAAGACTGGATCAATGTGAAATTTTAAAAAATTGTCAATTAACTATAATTGTAAACTAGAAATAGCTTTATACTTACCAAGTTGCTCGAATTTCTACGTTAAGTTTAGCTCTTTGTAATCTTTAGCTGCTATTCAGGCTACCAATTTTAGACTTATGCACTCACAAATCGAGAATATGTCATCAGAAAGCACCACTACACTTCACAATGTGCATTTAACCCCTCTGTGCCAGAAGTCCCTTGTACAATACACCGCAAAGCAGACAGGAAGGTACCACCACAGTAGATGGTCCAGTCTCCTGTTGCAACAAGGGTAAGAGACACATTGAGGGGGCCCTGCATTAAAGGAAGCTATAGTGTGCTACAACAGTGCAACAAAGAGGGTCAGGATAACAACCTGTTGGTAGCCATGAAATAGGATGTCTGTGCCAAATCCTTGCTTGCTGTAAGAAAAGAAAAAAAAAACGAAGACAATACTATCAGCTTTATTGTGCTACCATCAAAAAGTTCTCAACACAACAAAAACTTCAAAGTTTTGTACACAAAAAGTAAATTTTACTTACTACTTACAAATATCACAAGAGCGCCATCATTTTCTATACTACTGAAAATCTTCAACAACATTCACTCAAATGTTTCTTGCTATCCCCCAAAGATCTGAGAAACAAGCCGATTTGCTTTTAGCTAGCCAGTTACAAGGGCTAAACTTGTTACTAAGTTAAGCATCTAGTCAGCTAAAAGTTGCAATAAAGCATTCTCCTGGATTTAAAAAAAAAAAAAAAGAAGAAGAAGAAGAAGAAAAGATTTTGAAGTCTAATACAAAATACAAAGAGGTGCCTGCCAGACTTAATCCTCAGTCATCATATTTAAGTTGGCTTAAGTACTTCCATCCAAAGAAAAGAAAACAAAACAAACCCTCCACCCTCCAAATTCAAGAGAGCACGAACTGCTCAGTTTTTTATGCTATTAAGCATCAACAAGGAATAAACAACCTAGAAACATCCTAAGGGCGTAGATATAGAAAACTCCACTGCATGTATTTTTCTTACAGAATCCAATTGTCAACTTTAGAAAAAGATATAAGTACTCTAGGGAATCAGGATGCTGCAACACTGGTCCCCAAAGGAAAAGCAATTTTTAACAACTAGCTTTTAAGACATTGAAATTGAAAACAGTCCCCCGCTCACTTTATCTGCTCTCTTATTCTTCCCATCAGGGATTCTTTGCTTTAATTTCCCTTTTCCCCCAATTACATTCATAATCATTGATGCACCTTTCCCCTCTGCTCACCTAAGATCTGATCAGTTCACCTCAACTCACCCCTCTCTAAGAGGCCTCACATTTGCCCTCTATTTTTTTCATGGCACCTGTAATCCCTGCTGCCCCATGTGGATCACGAACATAAGGTATACAAAAGGGATTTGGGCTTAGCAGAGTTGTGCTAAGGAAGAGTGTCAAAGCATCAGATGTCTTGGAGGCAGTGTGACTTATGTATGGCATTCTTTCCTGGTGGGGAGGGAAGGAGAAATCACAGAAATGAAAGGTCCCTGTAAAATGACATTAGCCAATTCTGCAGCAAAGTAGCATAATATCAACTTTCTCATCTCCAGAGGGGGTGGAGGGTGGGAAGAACTTTAAAGAAACCAAACCATTTACCACCCCCCATACCCACAAAGAATCAAAATATGTAGAGAAGGAAGTAAAAATAATTTTAAATTGTCATAGCAGTTTTTACCTCAGAATATATCTAAATTCAATAACCTATTAACAGCGTACAACAGAGGAAGAATGTAGGAAAAATGTTCTTTTGTTAGCTGAAAATTTTAACAGAGCAAAGAAAAACAGACAGCAAACATAAAAGAATGTTTTTAAATGGAGTAAGATGTAAACTACAGTTACCTGAAATGTTAGTCAGACAAAATGGAAGTTAAACATATGTAAGATTTGTATTAAAATTTAAGAATCGGTCACATTTTAAGCATTAACAACAAAAAATTAGATTTAAATATTCTGCTTTGGATAAAACATCAAATTTGTAGTTTTTCTGAATTTTTAAAAACTTACTAACCAACTTTGTAAATGAATGGACTTGGTGTCTCTAGCTTTAGATATAGAGCAACATGTACAAAAGCTACTAAACTCTGATTAAAGATCAGGACTCAAATTTCACAATGATGCTAAGCTGAAAATCCAGTTTCATCTCCTACTAGGTACCTCTATGAATTTTAACCTAATATCTTTCTTCATTATCTTTTTTCATTAGGCTTGAAGCAAAGTTACATGGCTCCTCATTATTTTCACAAAATAGCTTATTCTTTCAAGTTTTCAGGAAAACCACTCTAAAGCCTTTTTTCCCCTTAATTCAAACACATACACTAGTTATCTAAAATAATTCTATACTATACTGTAATTCTGGGATGAAAATGTGCTCTAAATTATATTCCAATAACCATGAAGTACAGGAACCATAATTAAATATGTTCTACAAGTCATAACATGTACTAGTTATTAGAATAACAAAATATAAATGGGACTTTCAGAAGTCCATTTCTTAACAATGACACTGTAATAACAGGTTTGTTTGTTTTAAATGTAGCTATTAACATAATAAAATCCTACCAGGTATAGGAATTCAATTTAGAATGAATAAGATATGAGAATATTCATGTAAAACACTAAAAAACAAAGAAAAGCCTTTAGAAGTCTTACCCATTTTGTTTAGAATAAACCTAAGGAAGGAAGTCTGGGGGTAAAAGAATAAAACTGCAAAATTTCACTTTCAAAAAGTAATAGAAAAAGGTACAATGAAAGTTCCAAGTGGTTGCTCTTAGTACATTTACACTTCAAATGGGAAACAGGAAAGTAGAAGAAATAGTGTAACAACATGCAATTGTGTAAAGAGTATTTCTAGGGATACAAGAACAGATATGTAGGATTCATTAACAAGAGCAGAAAAATGTATACCACACTTTATAAGCCATAAAGCAAATAATACAAAAAGTTCCTACTCCTGTTTTAAAAGGTTTAATAGGCACATCACATGCTGTCTGTAGCATATTATGTACTTCCCCATTACACACAAAAAGGAAATTATTTTTAGTAATACTAAAGAACTCTGAAGAATGTATTAGGTCAATTTTGTTCAAATGAACACGGGGAAAGTATTTCCAAAATGGCAAATCTGCTAAGACAATTTTTATCTGAAAGATCTGAGGATGGTCTCCAAATTCTTAAATTGTAATAACTTTTCTAGAAGTCAATGAAAGCTTCAGATAGACCAGAAATTTTCTGTATGTGTCAATGGCCAACTTCTTAAATATTAAATGAAATGGGACTGGCTTAGCCTAATGGGGAGATGAACAGAGTCTTAACATTTGGAAGCCCTCCAATTTTTCAGTGAAAGGACATTCTCCCGTAAGTTTAAAGGCCGCTAATTTGCCAGGTAGAACCACATGCAGAAGTAAATGAATAGGCAGATGCAGGACACCAAAAGATGTTGCTTCAAAATGACATTTCCCCATTTTGACAAAACTCATTCAAATCAATTAGACAATAAAAAGCATTAACACTTAATTTAGAAGTTTCAAAGATCACTTACCTCTTACTAACTGGGTACATTTCACCACATCTGTGTGTGGATGTTCAATGGTGATCTCAAAACCTGAAATGAAAAGCACTTTTTTCCCAATCACTTACCACACTACAATACTTGCCTGAGAAATGCCATTCATCAGCACAACCATAAATGTATAATATATTGTTCATTATTAAAAAGATCCAAAGACAAAAGTTTTTTTCTATCACTGACATGCTCATTACACACCTTCAATGACAAGAAATAATTTCTTCTAAAACCAATGTTCCACTTACTGAAAACTGGTTAACAAAGCTATTTGCAGATTGGGGTGGTATTTATTAAAAATTCTGAATTATGATTAGCTTGAGATTATCCTCACGTTAAAAACAAACTAAAATTACAGAAAATACAACTATAAAGCAAAGACTTCAACTACATAACATATTTTAAAAAATGTATTACAACTCTTTCAGAAGATGTAAAGAGTATTTTTCATAAATATAATCCCTGGGCCATAGTGGGAGAAAAATCTTTTAAATGATTTAGAGTCCTCTTATTTTCTTAGTATGCCTTAGATGAAAGGGTTTCAACCAGTTAGCTTACAATCACATTTATGTACATACATTTATGTATGTACATACATATCAATTACATACATTTATGATAAAGTTATTAAGACAAGTGAAACTTGTAGCCTCAAGATTCTTTATTTTTTTTTTAAAGATTTAATTTATTTATTTGACAGAGAGAGATCACAAGTAGGCAGAGAGGCAGGCAGAGAGAGAAGAGGAAGGAGGCTCCCTGCTGAGCAGAGAGCCCAGATGTGGGGCTCGATCCCAGGACCCTGGGATCATGACCTGAGCTGAAGGCAGAGGCTCCAACCCACTGAGCCACCCAGGCACCCCTCAAGATTCTTTAAATCAGGTTCTAAAACCAAAGATAAAATGCTGAAAGAGCTTTCCATGTCTAAATAACCCTTAGGGAGGGCCGGGTTTTTCCTTTTTTTAAAAAGTGGAGGTCACATTAGTGTCTTCAGGAGCAGTAAACAAATAACATTCTGACAAACAGGTAATCCAGATTTTTAAAATTGTTGTGTGATCTATTTATATTTCTACTGTAATTAAACCCACAAAATCATACTTTAATCAAAGCCATAGAAGTATATCTTATAAATTCTAACTTAAAATAATTCCCCTTAAAATAATTTTCCTTTTAACCTTTATTACACAAACTTCCCCTTAATATAATTTTTCTTTTAACCTTCATTACACAAATCTTTGTAAATTTCATATTTATATAATCTCATATAATAAAGCAGTAACATGTTAAATTATTGGATTTGGAGATAAGATTCTCACTTTTATTTTTGTATCTTTTTATGCTATAAAAGTATTAAACGAGTTCCATCTATTTTAAACAAGCTACTTTTCTTAAAAAAAAAAAAAAGTCTGTCATGACAGGAGGCTATGATTATTAAACTTCTTTTAGTTTGGGAATGGAGTAATAAATAACTACCATAATGATTAATAGCGACTTCTGACACACATACTATGTGGTACATGTTTTTTATACACTCTCTCTCATCTTCAAATTCACAACGTTAAGGCAGACATTATTACTCTACCGTGCGTATATAGAATGGAGGTATGAAAGGTAAAACGACTTTGCCCAAGCTTAAAAAAGCAAGTCAAAGGCATATGGATTTTAAACCAAGAGCTCCATAAAGCCTGTGTTATTCCCATAATACACTGCCAAGTTCTTCCAGAAATACACGACTTCACACAAGACAAACCATGCTAAGTCTCAATTTCCTCAACAATATAGTGAAAGATTTGAATAAATAATCTTTAGAGATCACTTAAATTGCAAAAAACTTAAAATGTAATTTTCAGAAAAGGATGATCAATGTTTAAGTAACTACTGTGTCACATTAAAAATGTGATAAATTCATTAAATACTGACTGCAGTCAGAGTATTTTTTTTTTAATATATTTTATTTATTTATTTGACACAGAGAGAGATCACAAATAGGCAGAGAGGCAGGCAGAGAGAGAAGGGGAAGCAGGCTCCCCGCTGAGCAGAGAGCCCGATGCGGGGCTCGATCCCAGGTCCCCGAGATCATGACCTGAGCTGAAGGCAGAAGCTTAACCCACTGAGCCACCCAGGTGCCCCTATAGTCAGAGTATTTGTACATGTTACAATCACATGCAGCCTTTCACAATGAAAACTATGTTTACTGTTCAATTAATGGTAAATGAAATTTTTAATAAATGGTTTCTTTATAACCAGGTAATACTATTCTGGCCCCGAACCTTGTTTTAAAACGAAACTTTATATAGTGGTAAAATTATTCCATTTTTAGGACACCACACTGAAGAACACATACACAAATAATATCTGATGAAAATACATACCTAGGGTTTGTAGCATTATGGTTTCAAGTAAAACCAGTTCTTGAGTCTGTTGAAGGTAAGCCTGCCAGGTAAAAATAATAACATTAAAATGCTTAAGATAAACACTACCAGATCATGGGACTGTTAAATCTCATGAAAATTAACAGATACATTAAATCAGAGTAGTTTAGAAACACAAAGGAAATAATTTGAGGGTGACAGAGAAATCCCATTTTCTACAACCAATCTAAACTTATTCACTTCTAATACAGAATATGTAAACAAGGTAAAAAACAAGTTAAAAAACCCCTAAAAAGACAACAATAATACGAAAGGAGGTAGAGCTTAACTGAAAACAACAAACCCTCCAGTCTATACTATAAAACTTCATGTAGGCACTGTGCTTCAAGACACATTAAGACAGGAAGCACCAACTCAAGTAAGAACATCAAATCCAAACCTGCCTGTAAAGAAAAAACATACCAATTCACTCTAAGATATTTTGTGTGGTAATTCCTTGATGGTCAGAGTAAGTCAATGAGTTATATTTTTTGAACTTCCTCTCCTCAAAAAAGACAAAATAAAATCAAAGCAAACCCTCAAATCTCTAGGTTAAAAGAAAACATTTTAGATATAAAATACCAAAAGAATGTATCACACACCCATGGGGAAATAGAAGGTCTTCTCTTTTACTTCAACAAATCATTCCCCTATTGTAATTACTCTGGGAATAGAGAGTATAAAAAATTTCTACCATTATCAAATTTCTTAAATTAAGAGAACTGAGTAAGGTATAAAAAGCAACACATCATAAATATTCATGTAAGGTGGTCGTGTGGCTAAACTCAGAGTGAAAAGCACCTTTATTTATGTCCCGTTTTGAAAAGGTCACCAAGATGATTTTTTAAAACACAGATTTCTATTATTTGAACAATACCCTAAGTATTCACCAAAATTAACTCTGAATCTGTGAAGTTAATAGAAATTACAAGAACAATCTCTGAATAATCACACATTCTTTATTACTGAATGGTAACATTAGTATCTCACTCCCTTAAAGCCAACATTTACGGTAAAACTTGTCATTAATAAACTCAGATATACTTTAAAAAATCAGATATACTTAATCAGGACTTTAAGATTAACTAAATGAAAGTAAACTAATATAATCTGGCAGTCATTCAGTAGTTACAAAGTTTCTGATAGAGGAACTCACCTATAATACAAGAGCTGGGAAAGTGAATTTAAAGGCCTAGAATTCCACCTTCTGTTTTAAGATGTCATAACATTTTAAAATGGCACTTTCAAACAAGGTCTATTAAAATGCTGATAATGAACAAGTTGTTTAGAAGTCAGCATTATTCTTGAGGAAAGTTAAAAATATGAAAAAAAAAAACCCTTTCATGAAAGCATGGTATAACAGTGTCTCTATGGATCAGTAACTATTAGTATACATGCATTAACAAAGAAACGATTCTGTAAAATTACTATTTACTGCTCTAGAGGCAAGTCCAGAGATTTTTCTATTTTTTTTTCATTGTTGACAATTTAAGAGTTATTTATCTCTGGTCTCAAATGGACCCAAACAATGGAGGTGATATGACTTACATATATCATAGGTTGGCTGTGAGGATAAACAACAAAATGTGAAACACCTTATAACCACCTTTGAATCACAGCCTTGACATGATTCAGAACAATACTGAAACTCATGTACATACGTGAAATATGTTTGTTAGGTCACTTGCCAGTATTACATTCCTAAATGGTCAAAGGAATAAGCAGCAGTTGGAAGGCAACACCAATTGAATTATTATTACGTACATCACATTTAGTATCCAGCAGTGGCTCTAGGGGATGAAGACAAGCATGTGCTACTTTGATAACATGTTCAAGTTTTCGAGCCTGTTCTTCCACTTTTGCAGCCAAAAATAATGCAGTAGGTGATATTATCTGCAGAAAAGATAAAAATTTGGTGATTTAGAAGTAAAAAATTTTGGAAAAACCTTCTATTTTCTAAGGGAGGGGCGTGCAAAGAAGGAATGTAGTATTAAAAGTATGAATTGTGAGTTGGGCTATAACAAGACTGATATAAGAGTTTTAATTAAATAGAACTCATTACCCTAGTCTATAAAACCTGCTTTACTTGTTTTGCAAATAGAATACCAAAGGGAAAAAGGAAAAAGACTTTTACTTGGGCTAACTCAAAGAAACTTTAAATCATATTAATGCATGTAAAGGGGAAAAAACAACCTCAAGCAAAATAATAAAGCCACAGCTTTAAAAAAAAAAAAAAAAAAGGAAGGCAGTAAAATATACCCAGATTTTCCTTCTTTTTAGGTACAGCCACTACTTTCTACAGTTTTTTTAGATTAATCAACAATTCATTGTGTGGCTAAGAACTACATAGTATTACTTTTGGGACAGAAAAAGGATCTACAAGGCAAAATGAGAAGATTCTGAATGAGATATTATTACCTAGTATCTGTATTACTTCACTACAGCAATACTAAAAGCAGCTTTAAAAATAACAGGGAATAAACATGTAAAATAAATCAATAAAGCAGAAACACTGACAACTGGAGATCAAGAAATAAGCAATATTTTTTGGCTTTAGTAAGTTATATGTTCTTGGGATTGAAGTACAAGAACATAGCACTACAAAGACACTAAGAAAGAGAAACATCAATTTTGAGCAAAATTTACCCTGAAATTAGGAATAAGCCAAATTAACTGCTGATTCAGAAAATAGGCACATCCAAAATTCAAATAATCTAAGATTATACAGAAGAAACTTCTCATGGGAAGATGATCTCTAAATGTCAAGATTCAGATTAATTTTTAAGAGACGAACATCTGAGTGTCCCTGTATCTTGGGGGTCATCAATCACTACATACAATCAATGCCAAAAAAGGGAGGGGAGGAGAGAAAGCATGAATCATGCTACATGACTTGGGTAGTTTAACATGAGAAGAAAGTTTCTGATACAAGAAGGATGACTCTTTCCTCTGAGCTTTTAAAACAACTTATAATGCTGAGCCATGAAATTTAACCACTGGATTTTGAATCTGAAAGGGACCTTCACTAATCCAACTGCATTTGCAGATGAATAAATGGAGTAAAAATGACTTTAAGAAATTCTCTTCCTGATGTATACATGTTTAAAACAGACCTAAAATTAAGTGCATTTGCCTCCCAACTACCAGTAATGTTACCTTAAAAGGACTGAGTAATTCAACTTGGACTTTCAATTTATTTCTATCCTTTAGAATTAAAGTTACAAAACAAGATGTAAAAATTGAGAATGCTCAAAAAAGCAAATTATTCTTAAGTTTTCACAGACTTAGAATAAACTGTTATCTTTATAACAGATTTAATTAAGCAACACTAAAAATTAGTTAATACCAGCTAAATAGCAGTCATGCAGGCAGGGCGTTTTCTGAAATGCAGAGTACAAGACAATGGAGAATCATTTCCTAGCTCAGTTATTTCTTCTACATACTGAAAATTTCCTACCCTGCTACCTACTTCTTTTGATAAATTCCTTTTCTATTTAAAGGCTTACCTCATCCTAGGGAAAATTCCTGAGTCAGAGTAGTGCCCTTCTTTATTCAGTAGGAAGCTGCATACCTCTATTATTTTACTTTCAATTATTAATTTTATCTGCTTATTAATTTTATCTGCTCTACTAGTCTAGTATATGTGCTGCCGAAGTGAGCACTGCTCTACTAGTCTAGAAGCAGCTTAAATATAGAGATTGAATTATTCATGGATGTTCCCATTGTCTCCCATTGTGCAGCTGCTGTTCAATATATTTGCCAAATGAATGATATGTGGATAATCCACATATAATTGTAAAGGCACCGATGTTAAATTCCATGTATTCCCAATCCCACAGTAAAAATCTAAGAGCCAATACCACGGGGTAAGAAATGCAGCAAACTATAAAGATACTCTCAGTTTCCCATGGTCTGTCACTTTTTACCTAAGTCATGTCTAAGAGGGGAATGGCTAAGCCAGCCATCACATGCCAGAACTATTTACCAAAGAGTGAAGCAATACAGACACAAGTCCAATGTCAAATTAGACTGAACTTAATACATAAACTTCCTTCCTAACTGCCAGATGACCCAGGATTTCTCTTACTCGCCTAAAAGGTACCTCTAAAGTCTTCAATGAGTTCTTCTTGGTAAAATCTCTTAGGATTCCCAGTCACCGCTTCATTCTCTTCAGACTTCTTGTAAGCCTCAACATCAAGAAGTACTTTCAAACCACACAGCTTTTCTCCTTACAAGATAGTCTCAATGGAAACAAAGTATGTGTACTAGAGAACGGTTCTAAAATTCTACAAATAATTAAAAAAATTAAATGTTCAGAGAGCTAATCAATGATCTTCAGGGTAGATCCCTGGTTTATTTACCCACACTCCTCACAGAAGTCTTTCTGTTCCCTCTAAATAGGGCTCAATTCTCATCCTCCTTCCAGTGCAACACTAATACCCAACACTCTTCCAAAGTTCCTGGTGAAATCCACTAACTCCATTCACATTTCCTCCTCTACAGCCTGCAAACATTTTACTCCATCAGGGCTGTAAAAACAAAACAAAACAAAACAAAACACCTTTTTAGATAATACTTTGTGAATATCCATGTGAGGCTTTAATTTTAAGGATGACTAAAGAAGGTAATCAAGTTAGGTACTTATGTTTTTGTTTTTTTATAGAAGGCTGATTCGTTGTGTGGCTTACTGAAAGGAGAAGAATTCCAAAAGTTTTAAGTAATGGCTATATTATTATTGGTCTGTGGCTTTTAAAGGTGAGCATACTTTTGAAGGCAATAAACATTCATTAATGCACGTAACCTTGGTTCAAAGTCAAAGAATTCACACTAATATTGGAGTAGATACTCGGTTTGAGTGAGCAAAAAACTACGAACTGAGATTTTAGTTCACTGGGGATAGGGACCATGCACTATCCACCTTTGTGTTCCGTTATCTAATAAAGCTTCTCGAATTACTATTAACTACAGGAAATAAAAACTGATTTTTAAATAGTGTCCAGAGTTTGTGAGCCTAGAAGATGTATAACTATTTCAAAGGGATATTACATTCTCAAAACAAGAAAAATTTCTACAGAAATATACCATACAAATCATGGAGAGGGGGAGGTAGAGGTGATGAAGCCAGCTGTAGCACAGTAGTCAGGCTGCCTCAGTGGAATCCTGGCTCTGTTATCTGACTAGCCTAGGCAAATTACTTATTCTTTGTGGCTCAGTTTCCGCATCTGTAAAATGGGAGAAATAGTATCTGCTTACAAAATTGTGGTGAGGATTCATTGAATCAATATATGTAAAGCACTCAGTATAGTGCCCCAGAGTAACAGGACTCAAATAATATCATTATTATGTTGTAAGTTAAACAACTGTGTATTGCTACTACTGATCTTAAGGATTTGTATGCTTTTAAAAATCCCCTTCTTTCTTGCTCCTCTTCTTCCTTTCTTTCACAGTTAAACCGTTAAACTGAATTCTTTAAAGGTTCCATGGTAGCCCTAACTAAGCAGATTCAGACACACTAAAATGATGACACATATTTCTTCAGTCACTGCAGTATTTCTTTTGTCCCTTCTCCCTCCAGTTGTTTTCAGCCCCTTCTCTTTTTCTAATCCTTTATATGTTTCCATTCCTACCTCCTGATCTGACTCCCTTCCTTCTCCATCTTTTCTCCTCCTGCCCATTCCTAGCCCCCGTCTCCCCTTTCTGCTCATGATGCCCTCACTGCTGACATTCTTCACTCTCCACTGCTGGCTTCAACGTCGATATTTGGAGGTAAGGTCAGTCTGAATTAACAAAAGCCTGGGTAATTTCTAAATCACTGATGATGGCTGTGTGCCAGTCAGTTTCAAATGAATCATTCTGGTCTTTACTCTTTTAGTAATTAATTTTGTGCATACACCTTGTGTGTACATCTGTATTTAAGAACTAGCTACAACTGTTTTATTACTCTTCAACTTAAAATTTCCTAATCCAAAAGACTCCCTAACAGAAGCAAAGAAAATGCTTTTTTTTTTTTTTTTTTTTTTTTTTGCTAATATGTCATCAGTAGGCTTGTTCTAATCTCTTCTTATGTTTCATCTTTAGGACCTACAGGCTGGTAAAGCCACTTCTGCTCTGTTCCTCAACTGCTCCCAAACTACCCCCTCCACCAAGACTAGGATAACTATTTTCCTGTGCCTTCAGGAAGCTTCATTAATGGGGCACCTGGGTGGATCAGTCGTTAAGCATCTGGCCTTCAGCTCAGGTCATAATCCCGGGGTCCTGGGATCAAGCCCTGCATTCAGCTCCCTGCTCAGCAAGAAGTCTGCTTCTCCCTCTCCAACTCCTCCTGCTGTGTTCCCTCTCTCATTGTCTCTCTCTGTCAAATATATAAATAAAAAAAAATCTTAAAAAAAAAAAAAGGCTTCATTAATGAATACACAGTTCTAGGTATCACAGCTCATAATTGGGAAATGACACACCTGAGGCTTAAAGAAAAATGGTAATGGTACAACTTTATAAGACTCCCAGAAAGGTCTTAGAATAGGAAAAAGGAAATACAAACTTAGATGTAATAAGGGGGTAACAGCTCTCAACAAAGAAGAAAACAGATTAAGTCAAAATGTCGATTTGTTCAAAACAAAGATCACTAAGCTTTACCAATTAGATCAAAATTCCAGTACAAATTTAAGTGGTTCATATCCTTAATTTTGATGCACTGAAAAGACTGACATCACAGGATTAGAGAAAATGTCATTAACTCAGTCTGGTATTTTAGTTGTTTTTCTACCCATAGAATTATGCATGAGTGTAATACTGTCAACATAACAAAATTTATACTGAGAAATAAAAAAATCTTCAGGTTGGATGTTATTTGGGATTTCTAATTACATCTAAAAGAGAGCTGGTCTAAAAAAGACTAACTAGTATTCAGTATTGCTGAAAAGCAGTAATAATTAAGAGAATAGGCCCTGATATCCATAGAGTAAATATATGATATTTAAAAGAATTTAAATGCTTAATGTAACTTGGCATTTAAAAATTTATTTATGGAGCCTATGTTACCATTACGAATCTGTTACAAAAACAAAAAATTTTCAACTTACAAAGTACATGGAGTATTTCATAGCTAAGTCTCTAGTCTCCCTTAGACACCCAACTCCTACCAGCCAACAATAAATAGTCATAGATTATTGGTAAACAAGTTGCATATGTATTAAAATATTTCACATAAATCTTTAGAACTCCACTTTCCTTCAAATGGCTAAACAAATAAGAACTAATATTACTGAAGACTTAATACTGCGGATAGTATTCCCCATACTGATCTACAGATTCACACATTCCTTGTCAGAATCTCAGCTTCTCTGCAGAAATTGACCAGCTGATCCTAGAATTCCTACAGAAATGCAAGGGACCCAGAACAGCAAAAACAATCTTGAAAATGAAGAACAAAGAAGACTCATACTTCCCGAGTTCAAAACTTACTACAAAGCTAGAATAATAAAGACCATGTGATAACAGTGTAAGGAAAGACATAGAGATCATAGAATAGAGTTTCCAGAAATAAACATTTAATTCAATGGGAAAAAAAAATTAGCCTTTTCAAAAAACAGTGCTGGGACAACTGTATATCCACATGCAAACAAATAAACAAAAACAAAAAGAAGGTAGTCCCCTTCTTTACACCATAAACAAAAACTTACTAAAAATGGATCACAGACCTAGATACAAGAGCTAAAAATTATAAAACTCTGAGAAGAGGACTAAATCTTCATGACCATGGATCAAGCAATGTTCTCTTTGATATGACATCAAAATGCAAATGACAAAAGAAAAATCCTAGTAAATTAAATGCATGTATTATGGATGAAATATCAGCAAAGTGAAAAAGGTAACCCATGGAATGAAAGAAAATATTTGCAAATCCTGTATCTGGTAAGGGATTGGTATCTAGAATATATCTACAACTCTCACAATTTGATAGAGAGATGATGAAATTAAAAAAATAGGAAGGAGGGGTGCCTGGATGGCTCAGTGGATTAAGCATCTGACTCTTGATCTCAGGGTCATGAGTTCAGGCTCTGCCAGGCATGAAGCCTACCTTAAAAAAAAGGGGAGGGGAGGGATAAGTAGAAATCTCCCCCCAGAAGATACTAGAGATGGCCAATAAACACATGCAAAGATGCTCAATAACACTAATCATTACAGAAATGCAAACTGAAACCACAAAGAGATAATGCTTTTTATACTCACTAGGATGCCTGTAAGATGGGTATAATAATAAAATAATAATTTTAAAAAGACAGACAGTAACAGTTACAAATGTTGGCAAAGATGTGGAGAAATTGGAACCCTTAACACATTGCTTGTGGGAAGGTAAAATGGTATGGCTACTTTGCAAAAGTGTGGCAATTTCTTAAAAATCGTTTTTTTTTCTTTTTTAAGATTTTATTTATTCATTTGACAGACAGAGATCACAAGTAGGCAGAGAGGCAGGCAGAGAGAGAGGGAGAAGCAGGCTCCCCGCTGAGCAGAGAGCCTGATGCGGGGCCCCATCCCAGGACCCTGAGATCACGACCCAAGCCAAAGGCAGTGGCTTAACCCACTGAGCCACCCAGGCGCCCCTTAAAAATCGTTTTTAAAAAGCTTTCTGAGAGGGGAAAGGAAAAGAATAAATGAAACAAGATGGGATTGGGAGGGAGACGAACCATAAAAGAAACTCTTAATCTCACAAAACAAACTGAGGGTTGCAGGGGGTAGGGGGGTTGTGAGGGTGAGGTAGGGGGGGTGGTGGTGTTTGGGAGAAGGTGGTGGGGTTATGGACATTGGGGAGGGTATGTGCTGTGGTGAGTGCTGTGAAGTGTGTAAACCTGGTGATTTGCAAACCTGTACCCCTGGGGCTAATAATACATTACATGTTTATTAAAAAAATAAAAAAAATTTAGAAAAAGTAAAAAAAAAATAATTGGAACAGATGTTTAGGTCTACATAAAGTGAACCGTACTGTTAATTCAAATAGGTACTCCTGTTAGTCACTCTAAACAGCAATCACTGAGCTAGAGCAATACAAACTAAAACTTCTATTTAACAATGGGGGGAGTGTGTAAAAATTTGATTATATTCTCTGAATCAGTGCATCATTTAAAGACTTTCCCCAGATCCTCAGAATTTCCTTTCTCTGCTGAAAGCTAATTTTTTTTTCTAAGCATGCAACTATTATAGTTTTCATGATCTCAAGATTTTTGACCAGAAAAGAATCATTATCATTACTTTTTCAACTTCTGAATGAGCCCTCTATTTAAAATTAGCTTGAATGTGCAAACTTCTCTATAGAACAAATTACTACGGTGAGATCCAACAGTAATCTTGTTGACAGATACAAATGTCTATACTTTTCATTAGTTAACTGGTATTACTTTTTAAGAGTTTATAGCCCAAACCAGCACCATCAAATAGAAATGTAATGTGAGCCACAAGTGTAATTTTCCTAGCAGCCATGTTAAAATAGTAAAGAAATGTGAAATTAATTCACTTCTAGTTAGTGGCTATATTATTAGTACAGGTTTAAACCCACAATTGGCATTCTAAAGAAAAAATACATTAAAATGATATGAAACAGACTGAAATGTATTAAATGTCCACTGGCATCTCAAAATAGCTCAAACTGATTACTTTTCCTAGTTATTCCCAGAGCAGAAAGACAAATTTTTTTTCTTTCTCTCACTAGAATGTAAATCCCTTAGGAAAAACACTATTTCTTATTTATTTAAAAAAAAAAATCACGCCTACTTTGCACACTGCTTGTCACATAACATGCACTCTATGTGGACTAACTACTGTCACATAAACATATAGCATCACGTAACAAAGTACAAACCATTAAAGCTGTAATATTTAAAAATTCCAGTGCTGAACAAATAGGTGAACTTCTACAGTCATTTGTTTCTTTTTCTGTATCAGACTCAAATAACTTTAAAAAACCTTCATTTTACATGTTTTTCTGTAAATATGGTATCAGGACTACTTACTAAATAACTTTACATCTACAACAGTAACTTAGTTAAGAATAAAATTTTAGATTTCCATCATCTCCCCCCATTGTAAAGTATATAACAATTTGATTTTCCCTTAAAAAAATTATTTTACCCAATCTTATGCACTAAAAACATCTTCAGAATTTCTGTTCCAACTGCCTTCAAAGTCAACTTATAAATTACACAGTCTTTAGAGAGACCTTTGTGTGTTTTGGGTAATAAAAATATTTGACACACATTTGTTAATGTAAAAATCTGCTCTATTCTATACATCAGTTAGTTTAGAAATGCTACATTACCAAACTGTATAAAATGCTTTCTTACTTGAGACAAATGAGCTAAAGCTACCATAAGAACATGAACTATCAGGACTAACAGACACATTAAGTGTGTGTATGTGTGTATACGCGTGTGTGCGCATGTAAAAATGATTTGATTTGAACCTTTTACAATCACCTAATTTTGGGGGGAGAAAAAAAGAGCTGCTTCACAAAGACTTTATAAAGACTTGTATAGTATACTACCCAATACACTACATCAAGTCAACAACCCTGTAATTAGGCAGGCAGAGTTCCATGTTTCAAAATAACATTGAAGTTTTGTGGGAGAACATTCTGGAGATCTTTTCAGAATTAATTTGCAAAAAAATCAGTCAATAATATCACATACGCTTTTTATGTCTATTGATAAACTATTCCAGATGGATCATAATGTTCCTTCTTTAACAGAAATAAGTTCAAGTGACTTAATTATTCCTAAAAAATTACCCTTTTCTCCTTAGACATTCTTAAACCTATTAAGGGACCTATTAAACTATTAAAATTGTTCCCTGAACAATGTAGGTATTAGTAGTGCCACCCCCCTACACACACAATACATATGTAACTCTGACTCTCCCAAAACTCTTTAAGTAACCTACTATTGACTGCAAGCCTATAGATTGTCAATTAACACATTTTCTATGTTATATGTATTATATACCATCTTCTCCCAATACCTCATTTTTCTCAAATTTTCAGTTTTTCTAGGCTATATGGTTTGTCATTGAGTTTTTTCGAAATTATTGCAAATGTCTAAAAAATTTCCTAATATATTTATTGAAAAAAATCTGTATTAAGTGGACCTACAGAGTTCAAACCTAAGGGTCAACAGTACGTTTAGATGATAGTCTATTCCCTTGTTTGGAAATTAGCGTATCATCTCTTAAAGTGACTGACAATTACCTTTTAAGAAGGTAGAAGAATTCTGAGAAGATAGGGGCAGAGGTGGTAACCAAATCCCCACAGAAAAGCAGAGTAACAAGAGAACAAAAGCAAAACTCCACGGATATTTATAACCAAACTACCTGGTAAGGCATTCCTAGGAAATTCCAAAATACAAATGGATAAAGGACAAACCTGGCAAATATGTATCCATAATCCCTACCCAGTATCAGCATCTACGCAACAAGAAGCAAAGCAAAGTAATGGGCCATTTGCTAGGCTTGATAAAAGAACCTCAAAATAGCCCACGGACATTTACTGGAAATCATGGTGGACCAATCAGAGAACAGCAGCTGAACTGGAGAGGAATTCTGTCAAGTTCAATTAAGTGGGTATATGTCAGAGGCCTAGAGAAGGGCTTTAAGGGTTAAAGCTAACTTCTTATGTACTATTAAACAGATCTCCCAAGGCTCTTTTCCAGGACTCCACACTGGAAAGAATTTTTGAGATCTAAAGCAGAACTGGCAGGACAGGGAGAAGGTAAACAGAAAATAAAAACGAGGGAGGGGTACATAGCCAGGGAACCTCAGAAAGTCAATTGTTTTATTTTTGTATATGTAAATGAAAAGTTATTTAGGCCATACTAAGATACTGTAAAAACCAGAAGAGTTAACCCTAAGCAACAAAAATCACAGTAGAAAGTACTGCTCAAAAAAACAAAAGACAAAAAACAACAAATGGTACTGGGAAAACTGGATATACACATGCAAAACAATGAAATTAAACCCTCACATCACACCACACACAAAAATTAACTCACAATGGGTCAGTGACCTAAATATAAGAACTAAACCTGTAAAACTCTTAGTAGAAAACGAGAAAAGCTCCATGAAAGGTTAGGCAATGATTTCTTAAAAATGACACCAAAAGCATAAGCAACACAAGAAAAAATAGGTAAACTGGGTTCATCAAAATAAAAAACTTTTGTTCATCAAAAAAGTGAACGAGCTTACAGAATGAAAAAAAAAATTGCAAATCATGTATCTGGTAAGAGAATAATATCCAGGGTATATAAGGAACTCCTATAATTTAAGAAAAAAATCCAATTAAAAAAATGGATGAAAGACTGGTTAGACATTTCTCCAAAGAAAATACACAAATGGCCAGTAACCACATGAAGAAATGCTAAACACCAGTAGCCACCAGAGAAATGCAAACTAAAACTACAACGAGATACCCACTTCACATTCATTAGGATGGTTATTATCAGAAAATCAGAAAAGAGCTCATGCTGGTGAGGACATGGAGAACTTGGTACCCTTATTCATTGTTAATGGGAATTTAAGACAGTGCTATTGCTGTGGAAAACAGGGCAGTTTCTCAAAAATTAAATATGGACTCACAATGTGATCTAGTAATTTCACTTCTGGGTATAGGCTCAAAAGAGTTGAAAGCAAGGACCTAAGTAGATTTTTATAAACCTACATTCACAGCAGCATTATTCACAATAACCAAAAGGTAAAAGGAATCCAACCGTGGTTCATCCATGCAAAGGAATAACATTCAGCCCTAAAAAGAAGAAAATTCTGACACATGCCACAACATGGATGAATCCTGAAAACACTATGCTAAGTGAAATAAAACACACACAAAAAAGGACAAATATTGTATGACGCCACTTATATGAGGTAAACAATAGTGAAATTCATAGACTAAATAGAAAGGTG